>NC_067153.1:24322627-24922627 GCF_903995435.1 Acomys russatus | reverse complement strand
TACGAAAGGTATCGCATTGTGGAAGAATACTGAAAAACATCAAAACACAGAAAAGTATACTTTAAAATTCTGATCACTTTAGAAATGAACAAAACAGGCCGTGTAAATTGAAGCTTCTACACAGACTTAAGAATGATCACAGATGCTGCTCCTGCTGTAAGTTTATTTGACAGAAGTTATACTGGAAACAAAACATAAATATGGAACACACACAAACAATTTTTAGGCCTTTATGTTTTCTTATCAGGAGTGTACATGCACACAGTTCGCGGGAGAGTAGGTTGGTAAACACATGATGACTCCACTTATGCTGACTCACGTCAGTCTATTCTCTCTTGTGCCTGAGGACCATCACAACACTACTAATCTCTGTACTTGTGATAATAATTTTTAAAACGCCTACAGCTGAATTCCAGAAAAAAATTATTTGACTGTTTTACTCCCTCATCAACTCCTTAAAGATTTTTTAGGACTAGGCAATTGCTCATCTTCATCGGCCATCTGTGTGCAGTCTTTAACATCTCAGAACCTATCAGGATTCCTAAATGCTACTGAAAACTGTAAGAAGCAGCATTTGCTCTATATCAAAATGTGGCTTGAAAGCCTCTTCTACCACAGGCACTTCTTAGCTCATCTATGTGTATATAACCTAAAGCCTGAGATATTAAAAGTCAAAGTAGCAAAAACATGGGTTTTTATAATTCATCCTCATTTTTTCAAATTTGCATCTTTTGTACATTGTACAATGTTGAGTACACAGCAGATGCTCAAAAAAAAAAAAATTAAGTTGAGGACTACTAACCTGGAAAAGAAGCTAATTCCACATTTACACAGCTGGAGGCAGGCTGTGAGACAGATTAAAAGCTGGGAGCAGGAAAGCACTATTCTAATTGATCTGTATAACTGATGGCCAATGTCAGCTCAACTGACAACTTTTTTCAGTAAGTGTCAAGAAACTGAGTTTTACACTATGTTTAAAAACGGTCCTCCCTTCAGCCAATTGGTTATACTTGTTAGTGACTTCAGATCCTTTTCTATTTTATTTTATTTTTTTTCCTTTTCTATTTTAATGTAGTTAAATATACAGTGTAATTAAGATATAATCCAGAAGTTATGAATATGTGATACCGTTCTGGTGAGCTCCGCCATCAGGGAAGGCGAGTAGGCAGGAATTTTTAAAAAAATAAGCTCTTTTACCTACAACTACTATCAAAGAAAGAACATATTCAGCATAATAATACAGGCCATCATGTATGGATTATCACAATTACATTGATACAACTGGTCATTTCAGTGTTACTTGACACAGTAACAATGTTCATAACAAAAATCAGAACATTCCATATGACTCTTACTGCAAAAGCTATCAAGATGGGATTCAGCTCAAGAGGCCAGTCTTGCTTCTCTGGCTTTTCACCTCAGTCCTCTGGACACCTACTGAACATACTGACTTTTTATAGTAAGCAGCTTCCAAAACATGCACACACACAACCCTAACTTCCAACTATAGTATAAACTTAATAGGCAAAAGGGTGCACTGGAAATTTCTAAGTCACCCAATGAACCCCATACAGTGAAGGAAAACCTGCTTAGGTCTATCTAGACACAGCTTCTCCGTGGTCTCTGGAACTCAAACATGGCAGAATAACAGAGACATCAGCTGAGATTATGTCATACTCAAATAAAGTGATGCCTTCTCAATAAGCTGTTAGTGGCATTAAATTAAGGTTGAACTGATTGCTTATCCTGGGAGGGGCTTGATCAGTAAAACTGAGACATGCTGCCATACTAATCAACTTGCACTATGAAGTAGATCTTCATATTTCTATTTAAATAAATCTGTCATATATATATATAAATCACTTTTAATTCAAAGGAGAAAAATAAAGTTTCTCAGAGAAAGAGTATGAGCTGGGCACCACACCCCACTGGGAATTTGAGATACAAAGACATACAAAGTTTGGCTTCCACATCTCAAAGGACTTAGACATAGAAAATTACCCATATAAACAGTTAATTCTGCATGACCTACATAGTACTGTATGCACCATCAGTGCAGACTTAGGAATCTGGACTGTGAAAATCAGGAAAGATTACCTGGGAAGAGAGATCTTAAAGAATTCTTAAATTGCTTTGGTGTTTGAGGAAAGTTACTAATTTCTAACAAAAATTATATTCTACCTATGAGAGAGAGAAAAAAGAACTATCATTAGTTTTTTTCCTAGTCGTTTGAATTTGCCTTCCAATGAATAATGATTTCCTACTAATTCTCTAGTCCTTCAATTCCCTTTGGCAAACACTGTTCTGTAGCTAAGCAGTTGTTAGCAAATCGCAGTTAATATTTAATTGCCTACTTAATTACCACCTACTCAAATTCACCGACACACTTTTAGATGTTTCTCTTCCACTGTGCTTTAATAAGACCCTAGACTGTTTCACATCACTCTTACGTTTACCTGAAATAGTCATCCTTATCACGACAGAAAAGAAAGCACCGCAGAGCTCAGTGACAAGGCTCCTCTTCTAATGAGCCTCACTCACTTTCTTAGCACTACAGACGCTACCCGGAAGCAATTTCTGCATCAGAGAACAGCTAGCATGAGCCTAAAATTAAGTTCTGCAGTTACTCAACTTAAACCCAACACATCCTTTTGCCTAGGAAGTAATATAATACATATTTTCCTGCAAATTAAGAAAGCTTCTAACATAAATTTACTTTTATTATTGGACAATAGGAACATTTTTAAAATATTAGTTATCTCATAATATTGTGATATATCTTCAACCGGGTTTAGAAAGGACAACGACATGAAAAAATAGAATAAACCATTCTATCAGGGAGGGTTAATTTACTGAAGATTATGCTACTATAAGACACAGCTCCTTCAGGTCCAAAAGAGAGATGCATATCAATTTAACAATCATAGAACCATTACCATATCTCAGCTGTCCTGGAGTGGGTGGTAGAGCTTCCAATTTTTCTAAAGGGAAGAAAGGGTACAGAGCAAGAATTAATTACTACTGTATAGCAACAGACTTACAAAATGGAAAGATGCATTTAGGTTAGTAGATCAAACTTATCCATTTTAAAGAACATTGGTTTAGAGTAAATCACAAGATTAGGAACTAAACAGCTTCAGCCATATGCTGTGGGTCACACACATGGCAGTTCTCTTTTATTTAGGTCATGGTAGCACTATGCAAGGAACCCATTTGTATCAATTACAGTAGAACCACGTTGGAGAAATATAGCTTGTTTTTAAGATGAGAACTCTGGATGGCTTAACAAATACATGAAGATCAATACTGACAGCAGAAAAAAATACCACTCAAATATGTTTGTTTGTTTGTTTGTTTGTTTGTTTAGAGACAGGCTCTTGTTATGTAGACTGGATTGGCCTTGAATCCACAATCTTCCCACATCCACATTCCAAATGCTAAAATTCCGGGCCTATGCCACCACAACCACTGTAAATTATGTCATTACAACAATGATTTTGCTGGCTTGTATAATGTCTCCAATTAACTCCATTTTGCAATGCACTGAATTTTTTAATTTTCAAGGCTATACTACTAGAATAAGTAGTCTACACACCAAAACAAGCAAAAAGGGTTAGTGTTATAATTTAAAATAATGAGTAGTAACATGCTGTTTATAATGAATGGCAGACACTTGGTCTTTAGTCAAAAAGCCAAGAGGCAATACGTAATATACAACATAAAGTTTTTCCAAGTATTAACAAAAGTATGTCTCGTTACATGTAAAAATTTAGAATTACTACAAAATGCAAATAGCTAGTCCCCCCCAATCAGAACATCTCACCATCTGTGAAAGATGAAAAGTTAATAATTCCATTTTCTCTTTCCTCATCCAGCCAAGCAGAATAAGTTGGTAACTCACAGAGAAGAACCTGTATAGATTTGTTCCCCAGAGGGCACCTATGTTGAAAGCTTGGTTCCCAGTGAGAAGGTGTTCACAGGTATAGCTTTGGGGAAGTGACTGTATCACTGGGGACCTGACTACATCAATGGATTCACCTGTTATGGAGTCGTAGAACTGTGGCATTATTGAAAAGTGGTGGAAAGTAGGATGTGGGTCTTAATTGGAAGATGTGCTTGGAAAAATACACCTTCTTTGTGTCTAGCCCTTTCCAGTCTCTGCTTCCTGGCCATGATAGGGTGAGCAGCTTTGCTCCAAGCCCTACTGCCATGACGGTCTATCTCATTATCACTCAGAAACAATGATACCAACCAAAAACAGAGTAAGCCATCTGAAACTGTGAGCCAAGAGGAATCCTTCCCTTAAAGATTTTGTCCCCTTGTATTTTGTCAAAGCAATAAATAGCTGAATAACATGGTGAAGAAATATTTTCCAACACCTTTGAAGAACAGTATAATACTAAAAACAAAACCTAAGAAATAAAACTGAATGAAAAGTTATAGAGCTAGAGATCTATTGCACAGATAGAATGCTGTAGGTTCAAATCTTGGAAGGTTCAATTCTTAAAACCAAAAGAAGGGAGGAAAATTGAAAATTATAGGTCAATTTCCTTCATAGACACAGTTAATTTGTAGTAACGCAAACACTAAAGTAATTTAGTATTATGAAACTAATTTCTGTAGGGCGTGATGGCACATCACTCAGGGAGGCAGAGGCAGGCAGATTGCCATGAGTTAGAGGCCAGCGTGGTCTACAAAGTGAATCTAAGACAGCCAAGGTTACACAGAGAAACATTGTCTCAAAAAAAAGAAAGAAAAAAAGAAACTAAATTCTTAAAATGTAATAAAGGAGGCTAGGGAGATGTCTCAGTAGTTAGCAGTGGCTGCTTTTCCACACAGGTTCAGTTCTCAGCACCCACGTAGTGGCCCACAACACCTGTAACTCCAGTCCCCTGGGTTCTGACAGCTTCTTCTGACCTCAGCAGGAACTGCGCAGACGTAGCTCATAGACATATGTGTAGGCAAAACACCCATAAATATAAAATAATAAATCTAACAAAAGTTTATTCTAAAATGTAACAAAAGATGAAGAATCTCAGTTTTCTAAGTGACCAAACCAACCAGAGAACCAGATTAGCTTTTAAAAGACTGTAACCACCTAAGGAATAGTTGGCTTTTATTTCTCGATGACTGAGATGCTGTCTCATTGGAATCGCCACTGTGGAGCTGAATTACTATTTATCTAGGAAATGTAAAACCGAAGGAAGTCACTATATAAACCACAAGGGAGCTGGGTATGGTGTGGCACACCTGTAATCCCAGCATTCGGGGAGGCAGAGGCAGGTGAATCTCTGTGAGTTCGAGGCCAGCCTGGTCCACAGAGGGAGTCCAGGACAGCCAAGGATACATAGAGAAATCCTGTCTCAAAAATAAAAAAAAAAACCACAAGTGAATCAGAAAAGAACCTTTCTCCCTACCATTTCAAAAATAAAAATTCAATTAACCCAGGTGAGATACACACACACACACACACACACACACACACACACACACACACACACACACACATATATATATATATATATACACACATACATATATGCTTTATACTCTGTTCATGTAAAGAAAATGACAAGTTAAATAAAAAGAGGGGACAAAGAGAATGAAAAACAAAACAAAGATAAGAAAAAATGCAAAAGTTTATTGGGGGGCAATTAGAGATTTGATGAGAAATAGATTTTTTTAAGCTTGAGAAGGAACCCAGGCCACACAAGAAGCTCAATCCGGGGGTTCCGTGGCTGGAGCAGAGGTTTGGGGCCCCTCTGCCCCATCTGCTTTGTAGCTCAGGCATTCGGGTCTCTGGGCTTTGGGTGGACCACTGACAGAGTACAGTACAGTGCCTATCACCCCGAGAAGGCAGAGAATCATCCAAGCTGCACTCACACTTTGCTGCTACTAAGGTTCCAGGACCCCTGGGTTATGATGTGAAAAGTTGACTCTGAATTCTCAGCCAATTGTTTAGGTTTTTTTTTTTTCTTTCTTTCTTTCTTTCTGTATCTAATGAGGCATCTGGTGAGAGAGGACATGACTAACTAACTATAAGGTAGGTTCTAATAAACTGAACTCCAGCTAATGAGGTTTTTTATTTTGCTATATTGGAAAATAACCAGGAAGTTTTTTCATTGGTAGGGGCTCTTCCTTCAGCCTATCGGCACCCCCTTTAGTCTCTGCACTGCACAGTGAGAACAGGCAGGTGGACCTGAGTTCAAGGCCAGCCAGGGCTACACAGTAAGACCCTGTCTCAACAAACAAACAAACAAACAAACAAAAAAAAAAGGCACTCGGGAGGCAGAGGCAGGCAATCTGTGTGAGATCAAGGCCAACTAGGGCTATGTAGAGAGACCCTGGCTCAAAAAACAAACATTAAATGAAATCCAAAGACACATACCATATTGAGGACAGTAATGCTAGATCTGAGCCTGCACTGTTGTAGAAACCCTATGACCCAACCACGGTCAAGGAGGCATTGCCACTGTAGAGCTCACATTTGCTTCCATCCCAGGATACCTCTACTAGATTTGACCCATAACTCACAGCTAAAATGTGACGTACATTAAAGTATTTTACCACTGACACTGAAATGCACTCAGGTTCTAGAAGAAAATTACGTGAAACTGTACTCTGCAGGAGAGGAGCTGCCGCGCCTGTGTGGGTTCAGGTCAGAGGCTCTGTGAAGCCTGGGATGACAGGCTACACAGAGCAGCCCTACTGCTGCAGAGGATAAAAGGCCTGCTCACCGCTCTCTCCTGGTGGAGAACAACCTCCCCACGCCAATCATCCCTACCTTGTGAGAAGAAAACTCTAACAGCTTTTAGAACAACAAACAATAGAGCTGAGAGTTTAAGCCTCAGCAGTGGATGATGTCCTTTTGATAAAGCAAAGAAAGAACTAAGCGTCCTCTAAGAGACTACCTGTGAAGACAGGCCCCCAGGGCTTGGTGCTTAACTTCTGACAATGGAGGGGGGTTATCACAGAGGAAATGACAGGTGTGGAGGCACTGTTTTCTCTCAAGGAAGCAAAGCCAATCTGCACGCAAGCACACACACGCATACACACACACACACACACATATGCATACACACACACACACACACACACACACACACACGCTCGCACACATACCACGGGCTGCGGGTTAATCAATCATGGCATGTAGACATCAGCGCCTTTGACCTATGTAGAATATGTTCTCTTATTGGTAAGGCAGTATTTCCCTTCCTGACTTTTATATAATGACCCTTGGCTATTTTACAGAATTACAGTATGTACATGTGACTTCTGCTATCTCTAATAAGATATACCACACGTCTAACATTGCTTTTGCCTTTGAAATCTTTATTAGTTGCTGAAATCTGTGATGTGTCACAATCACCAAGAAAAGGGTTCGAGCCCAACAAAAGAAGTGTGGCTGAATAAAGCCCAGGTTTCTTTTTTTTTTTTTTTTTTCGAGACAGGGTTTCTCTGTGTAGCCTTGGCCATCCTGGACTCACTTTGTAGACCAGGCTGGCCTCGAACTCACAGCGATCCGCCCGCCTCTGCCTCCCGAGTGCTAGGATTAAAGGCGTGCGCCACCACGTCCGGCTAAAGCCCAGGTTTCTTGATTCTTATTTTCGCTGTGTCTTTCATGAGATCACATTTTTCCTTAGTAAAGAAAAATCAATTTTATTTATGAAGCCATCAAACCCTTACCCTACTTGAGGAAACAGTTTTCTAGCAGCAAATTACCAAAACAATTTATTCCAGTGGCAAAAGACCACGTGCTCACTACTGTTTTCAAAGACTAAAAAAAAAAAAATCATATAAATTTGCATTCACAGCAAAGTTATTAATAAAATTAATTATGCAAAAGCAAACATAGTGAATATATAGTTAATCTGATAATCTAATCTGGAGAAAAGAAAACAGTATTTGCTTATATTCCATTTGCCTTTGCCAAACCTTTTTTTTTTTTAACTACAAAATTCACTAGTTTTTGAATGTGAGTTTTTCTGTCTATTAACTTAGACAAATGTACAGCACATTAATTCTCTATTGTTTACTTTAATTGGTTGTTTTATTTTCATTCTTAGGGTTCCACACATAAATCTCTTGTGTTCTTCAGAAAAGTCATCAAGTGATGTTTCATGGCGATGTCACTGAACTCAAAATAAAAGCAAGACACATAATTAAAGACTGCTCTAAAGCCAAAGAACGTCTCCCAGGAAACGCACGCCTAACGAACCCCACCGTTTTCTTGGGATAGAGGTCTCGCTCTGCTGCCCAGGCTAGACCAGAACCAGAGGTCCTCCACCTTCAACCACTTAAGGGCTGCAGCGACCAGGGGCAGCACTGTGCACAGCTTGAGTTTCAGGTCAAACTCTATGAAGCCATTTCCATGTTTTGAGATGTAGATGAAATATAAGTAAGAAAGAAATTTTAAATTTTCCAAGTTCCAGTTGTTAATTTCCTTTAAACAACAAGACTCTAACCAAAGAACAAAGAAAAACGAAACAGATAAAGCTGAGTTTACTATAAGATTTAGCCTATATATCTCTTCTTTATCATATCTTATATGATATGATATCATCACATCATATCTTCCTTTCCTTTAAAGATAATTTTATCAATATTTACAAAAATTTATATAATGATTCTGAGAATAAGCTATGCTTGCTGGTTTATTTCATTTTTAACTCTTCTACAAGATAGACTTTAAGTTGAACCAAAAGACTGTAACGGGGAACTATAAGTGAGATAGCTATAATTTCCATATTTTAGTTTCCATTGTTGAATTATAAAAAGTGTTTACAAATGGCTCTAGAAAACAGACATGAAGTCCATGGCATACAATAACCTACTGTATATTATTAAATAGAAACTATGATTTGTTATTTTAATGTTGAACTCATTACATTTAAATACATTTTATACAATAAAATTCAAAGTTTGAAATGGTAGACCTTTTGAAAAAGCAACTTTCTCATGTCCAACTCTATTTTCTTATTGTACTCTTATCACATGACCTATTCTAAATGTAGGGGTTTGTTTCAGCCTCTTGCCATAAATGTAAAAACCAAGAGAAACATTTTAAAAATCATTTTAATAAGTATAAGTAGCAAAACAACTTCTCTCTGAGACAACAGGTTAACAGTCTAGAGTTCGTGTCTGACACCTGCCTAATGCAGATCCACCTGAGCATCTGCCCAGGCCGTAGAGCCAGCAGCACAACTCAGTCTCGCCTACTAAGGAACTCATGAGCAAGAGCAAAGACAAAGCTGGTGTTTTTAAACAATAATCAGAGAATTACAATCCCAGCAATAATGACTGTTCACCTTTTAATAGGAATGAAAACATCAAATGATTATGAAAAAATTCACAGTAACGTCTTAAAGAATACAAAACGTGCTGGGCATGGTAGCACATGCCTTTAATCCCTGAACTTGGGAGGCAGAGGCAGACGGATCTCTGTGAGTTCAAGGCCAGCCTGGCCTACAAAGCAAGTCCAGGACAGCCAAGGCTACACAGAGAAACCCTGTCTTGAAAAACAAAAAACAAAAAAACAGAAAGAATACAAAATGCAAACCATGCTGCATGCAAAAAACTAGCTAGTTATATTAGATAGCAAAAAGCCATGCACCAAAAACACTACATAATCATGGCTTGGTAACATTCGCACAAGAAACAAAAAATAAATTCTTTAGAAACAGCAAAGAACTTAATTGATTTAGTAGAGTTTAGTTTATACGTCCTTTTAATTAATTAATTTATTTATTTTGGTTTTTTTCAAGACAGAGTTTCTCTGTGTAGCCTTGGTTGTCCTGGACTCACTTTGTAGACCAGGCTGTCCTCAAACTCACAGAGATCCACCTGCCTCTGCCTCCCCAGATGCTGGGATTATAGGTATTTGCCACTGCACCCAGTGTGTGTGTGTGTGTGTGTGTGTGTGTGTGTGTGTGTGTGTGTGTGAATATTCCTACTTAGAGCTTTAGCAGAGCTGTATCACCCTCTTGACCTTCTGGAGAAGCAGATGGGCACCAGAAAGCTGCACCCAGCCCAGTACCTACAGATACCACTGGGCCAGTGACACCACAGCTAAAAACAGGAGCTGGCCAGTGGTGTTAACAAGAAAGATACAGTGCTCAATTAAATATGAATTTACTAATCTGTTAAATTCTGGATTAGGTCATAATTACTATACAAAGGTACAATAATTTTATTTTCCTCCTCTCTCTCACTTCACAGTATCTTTCTGTGTTTTAAGATAACCAGACATACCACTGGTGTGTGCTTGCTTTGACATATGTAGCTGTATACATGCAACAATTACAAATGCTTCTTAACACAGCCTTCCCTGCCTTTATGCCTCAGAATAGCAGGAAATTATTATTATATATAACATGTCTTTTTTTTAAAGGCTAATACAGTAAACATGAGTGTAACCTCAAGAAAAGTCTTGCTGTTTTCACTTATTGTGGGGATTAGCTTTTTCTCTGAAAAGAATCATATAACCATATATAATATTAAAGATGAAAATTTAAAATGAGCTAGAAAAACAACCTATCATAGAATGTCGTAAATAGTACATCTGTCTGTGAGAATGGTTGCATAACCCCCCCAAAGACATTCATTTTAAAATAAAACTGCTTAACGTCCAGCAAAGACCAGAGATTTTTTTTTTCCCAGTTGATTGCTATCCTTCTCTCTTTCTGTCATTCCTCAAATATGAATTCTTTCACAAAAGATTAGCAGTAAAAAGATTCTTGGAGCTGGGCGGTGGTGGCGCACATCTTTAATCCCAGCACTCGGGAGGCAGAGGCAGGTGGACTGCTGTGAGTTCGAGGCCAGCCTGGTCTACAAAATGAGTCCAGGACAGCCAAGGCTACACAGAGAGACCCTGTCTCAGAAAACCAAAAAAAAAAAAAAAAAAAAAAAAAAAGATTCTTGGATGTGTTCTCAGTGGAATGCTGCCTCCCCTAGAAGCAAATGCAGGCTGCTTTGCATAGAGTTTTTAAAAAAGTGGAAGCAGGGGTAGAGGGGGAGCTGATCTTCTTAGCTGTATCTCAGTGTCCATCACAACCAAGAGCTACCCAGTGTAAATTCTCCCAAGAATGGCCACCAGGAAGAGCCTCTGCTTTGAAGATATGAAGATGTAGCCTCATAGATGGTGACTCAGTCATGATGTGCTGCTAGTCCACAACCTAGATTCTAGGTTCAAATTCTCTTTTATTTAATAAGCCTCCAACAGAAAATAAGGAGCAATCAAAAATAGCAGCATGCACATATATGGCACTATCAAGACATTGGTCATGCGTTAGTATCTCTAACAGGAAGAAAACTGCAATTAAATAAAATACCAATATCCTCTTCAAGTTGTTTTTCCCTCTCTCCTAAGATATAATTTCTGTCAGACATAATTTTGAAACATCGGTCATTTAAAAGAAAGTAAGAAATCTGATATACTTCAGCACCACTCATCATGAAAAAGAAAATAAAAACCCCATATGGCTCATCATGATCACCAGATAAAACACTACATGAATAGCAGGGGAGGGTGCGCACATCAGATCTCTGCTGGCTTCAGAACTATGTGGCTTCCAGTCTAGGGCCAATCTCCACCTCTAACCCTGAACAAATCTGTTGTCCTGAAATCACACTGAACTAAAAATCCGCAGGGCCTGATGCAACTGCCTGCTCTGACAGTTGCCAAATCCCGAATGCATTTTCATGGTGCACAAATGAGAGACTTAAATCTCTGCCTTTCTGAAGAGTTGGTTGCGTTCTCTTTCTAGTGTATCCTGGTAGCTTTTAGAGGGACACTACCTAAATATTCGCAAAAAAGGTGTAATAACTAGGGGCATAGCCAAAGACTGACTGTCAAAAGCCAACACCAAACCTTGGCAGCACAGTTATTGCTGGAGATGGGCACTACCAGCCATGGTAGAAAGAGTATTTCTTCTATGCCTGCATTGGTAACAATCTCCAGAATAGTTCAAAACCGAAACTAATCTTCAAAAGATTCTAGCATTAAATGTGCAGGCTTACCTGCTTATTTTTTTTTTAACACTGACGTTAGAATTAGCAAAGTAGAATATAGTGGAGGATTTTAAAGACAAGGAACTACTGTGTTAATGTGAGTACAAAGATGTACGCACACATGTGCCTCTTAGAGCTCTCTGACGTGCTGACAACTCGGTTTTTGTCCTTGACCCCGTAAATACTATCTAAGTAGTATTTAATTCTCATCCTCACAAAATTTCATTAACCCATAAAACCATAAAATATCTCTTTTCACACACTGTGCTGCATTCTTGGGTGACGCTAAATGTTAACTAGTTACTATTAAATGCTAAATAGACTATGAATTGAAATTAGGATAAAGAATATCAATTTTAAACTATTTTTTTTTTCTGTGTAAACTTCACACAATTCCACCACTACTAGTCTATGCAGCTGTACAGGTACCAAATCTAAAACCACTTCTGGCATTAACATGAACTTAGAACTTGCGTAACCTTTTAGACTACTCAAGAGTACATGCTTATATGTGGGGTGGGGATACAGGATCTCCCTACATAGCCCAGGGTGGCTCTGAGCTAGGAAAACTCTTGTCTCAGCCTCCTTATGGAGCAGCAAGGCATGAGCTGTTACCTGGCTGTCATTTTTTCATGGTCACAAATTTAATCCTTTAGTTAGTGAAGCATGCAGTGATTACTCAATCACACCCAGGGTTAGATAATGGAAACCTTTTGCTAACAATCTAAAATATTAATGCAAAAAAAGTCCTTAAGTGCTCTATTTCAAACAAGCAAGAAGTCCTATCAAATAGATGCTTTGCTATTTGCTATAAACATCTGCCAAGCAACACCGTAAGCAGTACTGTACCAAAGCTATCAGGGCTCTCTGCTGCTGACACCTCCTTCGCACGCTTCACAATGACCATCTCGGGTTTGGGAAATCTGCATGCTAAAAATATTCTAAAATCAGAACTCAGTCAAGCAGTGAAGTCATTACAGTGTGTGCAGATATAAAATATGTAAGAATGTTTAAAGTGCTACATGCTAGCATATAGGAAGACATTCCTAAGCACAGTACAGTAAAACTGACAATGCGGTAGTAAATGGTAGTCATACTAGCCAGTGGGGCTAGGTGTAGCTCTGAGGTACAGCACTTGCCTAGTGGGTAAGGACTGGCTTGTCTTAGCTCCCCATCACTGAATGATGATGATGATGATGATGATGATGATGATGATGATGATGATGATGATAGCAGCAACAAGAAGGAAATTTTTAAATTATTCTGTGACCTTAAAGATTTGTCCCCCATCCCCCATGGCCCAGGGTAGTATTCATGGCTGTAACCCTAGCACCAAGGAGGCAGAGACAGAAAGATCAAAGGTTAGACCAACCTGGACCACAGAGTAGCTTCCAGGGTAGCCTGAGCTTAGTGAAACCCTTTCTTAAAAAAGGAAAAGGAAAAGGGGAGGGGAGGGGGGGCAGGTGCACCTGTGTGGATCCTAGAGGACAACTCCTATTATATGACACTATATGTCAAAAGGCCATCACCCTGCCTATGATAACACATCACTCTGGCTATGCTAATACAAAGCAAACAGATGCAATCACATTTCCTCCTCTTCCTCTTCTTTAAGATAGGCCTCACCATATAGTTGGCCTGGGATAGATTAGAGGTGTGCGCTCTCATACGTGGTTCACACTTTCATTTCTTTGATGCACCATTTTCATTTTTCCATCAATTCCTCGTTCCTTCGTTGTTTGCTTGTTGACACAGGGTTGCAGTGTGTTGCCCAGAGGGGATTAGGAGTTTCCTAAGTTAAAATAGCCTTGTTGCCTCATTCTTCCAAGTATACAACTACAGCCATGTGCAACCATGCTTGATCTCCAATTCCCTTTTGATTATCCACTCTGTAAAATGTTCCAAGGGTTTATCACCAGGAGACAAGAAGCAAACACAACTGCATGTTTTTCCGTTTGACAATGAGCTGAGTATGGATACAGTGACCAAATATGAGCACACTGGGATGAGATCATCACACACATCTGTGCTTACAGAATGATTGTAAGTGAGGCTCAACAAAATTTGTAGAAAAGTTTGTACTTTATACAATTATTCAAAGTTAATAAAATTGGAGTCATGTTGGTAGGGACTGATGTTACTTAACTAAAGCATCATCATTTAAATGCATAGGAGGGAACAGGGGTCAATCTGAACAAGGTATTGACATCCACTTTGGATGAGAAAGGCTTCCTCAACCATGTGGCAGAGTGGAAGGCATTGTGGCCCTGGGTGTCAGTGCCCTAACTAAAGTGAAACAACATTTGCGTGTGAAGGTATCGATAGTGCTGGTAGTGGTACACTGGTGACAAACAGAATCAGTGACTAGAAAACAAATACACTAATAATAATAGGAGTCAGGTATCTGATAGTTACAAATGCAGAAAGTAAGCAAACTAAAATGTACCATGTGGAACTAGGTTAATTACAAATTCTTTATAACTAACAGAGAGAGAGAGAGAGAGAGAGAGAGAGAGAGAGAGAGAGAGAGAGAGAGACATACACACACCTCTTTGTTCACTAACTGATCACTTTGAGTATAATCCCCACTAAATGTCAAGGTTATACAACTCAGGGAGATCTGAGGAGCCACTGCAGATGTAACAGTTAAACATAGTGAGTTATTTGTCTGGATCATTTTGCTCTACGGAAGCGTTAGCTATTTGCTGAAACCTTAAACAGTATCTTTGAAAAGTAGTAATGTACTCAAGCTATGATACAGCCATACAGGACAATGTTATTTTCCTTTAAAAAAGTCTTTACAATTTTCATACATGTATACAATGTATCTTACTCACAACCACCCTCCACTCCTTCTCTCCAGTTCCCTCATTCCTCCAACAAATCTCCCTCCCCACTTCATGCCTTCCTCTTCTTCTTTTTTTTTTTTTTAAACAACCCACTGAATTCAATTATTGTTGTCCAGATCCATCCACAAAGGCATGAGCAAAACCCCAGTACCCAGGGCCAACATTGCCTCTCCTTTCCTTGGCAGTCATAAACAACCAATAAACCCTCACTAGAGATGAAAGTCTTTCCTCCTTCCATGTTGGAAGTTTTAGCTGGCTTGATCTTGTACAGGAAACCCCAGCTTCCGTGAGTTCATCTGGGCAACTGTTGTGATGTCATGTCCAGAGGACAGCACTGCTCCCCATCCCTGAACCTTGGGAACATTAAGTTATAGCATCTACTGCTGACCACTCAGTCACTTGTTCTCAGCACTTTGAACAGTTATGTGTACCTGCCTTAACCACTACCTGACATAGTAAGAAGTTCCTCTGACCAAGCCTGGAAGCAGCACATAAACATAAGCATGTAGGGGGAAGTTGGACAACATGACCACTTAACACAAGAATATCAACAGGCTCTCCCCTTGGGCCTATGACTTCTCCACCCTTGGGTTTTCAGTACCAGGACTGACTTCAGTCCTGTGGAGTAGGCCTCAAAGCCAACCAAGAGAGTGGTTGGTTGCCCCATAAATTGTCTTGCCTTTATTGTACCATCTTGCCTGGCAGGTCAGTATTGCAACATGCAGGATCCAGTACTGGGTAAGACCACTAATGTCTTTTCTCCCCCAGCAGCCTTCACCTCTAGCACTGGGAAAGCTAGGCAGCAGGAAGAGTCTCTTGGTCAGTTCCAAACTGACTCCATCAAGTCCTACAACCAATGTGGTATCTTCAGTAACAGTAACAACAATTTAGTTGTGGTGGGCAACATAACAGCAACAGTAGCAATAGCCTAGATTGTATGGATGACTCTGGGATCTGCCTGAGTCTCTCAGTACATAGCACTGAGATTTTTATTAATAAACTGTCTCCTGGGAACAGAACTGTTCCTTTTTTTTTTTCCCCTGACAGGGTTTCTCTGTGTAGCCTTGGCTGTTCTAGACCCACTTTGTACACCAGGCTGGCCTCAAACTCGCAGAGATCCTCTTGCCTCTGCCTCCTAAAGTGCTGGGATGACATTTTTTCTTTTAATTTTATTCTTAATTAGCTTAGAAGTTAGTAGGGTGTCATAAGGTTTCTTCATACATCCTTAGTTTTTTTTAGCCTTTCTCTAATTCCTCCATAAAAGTGTTCCTGTTTGTAGGAAATGCACACCAAAGTACTGCACACCTAAGACTGTATACTCTGCCCAGAGCAGTCTACAGTCAACAGCTCCTCTTCACAGTAGAGGCCAAGAACTGTCATCTACCTCAGGACAATAAAGAAGGGCCATCCCACCTCCAGAAGTCCCCGCAGGTCAGCTGTGTCTCCCCTGCAGAAATTACCAAAGCTTCATTTCTCCCGCTGCTGAGCCTGGCCTGGGTCCTCCTTTCTGCCCTAAGGTAAGGACAGCAGTACCCAGCGTACCTCTGGCCTGTTAGTCTTTGTCTCGCCGGCTGCTTCCCACGGAACTGTAACCTATGACTGAGATCGATCATAGGGCTTCATTTCATCCTAGGGACTCATTTTCTAATGATTCAAGGAAAGAAAAAAATGTGTCCTGAGCAATACTAAGAAATCTGTAAATAAGAGACTGTACCGAAAAATTCTAAGTGATCAAAACTAAGTGCAGAAAGCACAGGAGGAGAACAGCATTTTAAAGAGCAAATGAAAATGATCTGCGCTCGGAGGCGTCTTCGCTGAGGAAATACTTCATCGGAGAGTGTGTTCTCGGCAGTAATGGGAAGGAAGAGGACGTGAGTAGAAAATAATTCAGTCATGCACCACTTCATAGCGGCACATCTGAGAAAAGTGCTGCCAGGAAATCTCAGCTGTGCAAACATCAGAGTTTAAACAGTTTAAACGCCACCACCATGGTCGTATTTCAGGACCACCATGGTGTATGTGAGTCATCACAGCGATGGTCTGAGTGTAGACTTCTAAAGGCATACCGGTCCCCAGGGTAGATAGAACCTTGATACCCACTGTCTTGAGTGGTTCTGTGGGTCACTGGGGAATATGCCTTAAAAGGGGATTATGGGAACCCATGCGATCCAGGGCCTGTCTGTCTCTCATACACATCCTCCCTCCCCTGCTCCTGACTTCTTATTTGGAGACTGTACCTCTTCTTGTCTGCTAATGGCTTTCACATGACTCCCATGCTGCTGTCTGCACCACTGAAGGAGTGTAGCCAAGAGGCAGCTGCAGGGCTTGAAAAGCTAGGCTGTTTAGACACTGCCTCCAAAACTCCAAGCTAAGCTTATCCTTTGGTAGCATTAGCTGTCTCAGATAGCCACTACATTTGTTACACAGCATTCATTTCTCAAAGGTGACTGCTGTATATCTACAAAAAAAAAAAAAAAAAAAAAAATGTTAGTTAGTAGGGCACCTTTTTTCTAAGCAAGCCCCCATGAAGCAGAGAAAAAAAAGTCACGGATAATTTTTTTAAATATAAGACCATTTGCACATGCAAAATAAAAATTCTACCATTTTCACAAAATGTTCCACATCTTATATCATCATGATCACGTTTGTTTATGCTTCCCAACTCAAATGTACCTATGTTTACTATCTGCGTAGTTTCAATTCTCTGCTACCCTAAAACAAATGAATAGAAAGCTCTAACCTTTGTTATTTAAAATATAGTCCCTGAAGCTGTAAAATGGACATCCCTGGGAAGTGTGGAGCCTTTAAACCTACTGAGATAAAAATCTTCATTTATACCATAGTTTCAGGTAATATATGTATAGTAAACACTGTTAAACCAAGTCTACTTTATACTGAAATACAGAGAGCTACAAGGAACATTACCCACCTTTATAATAAAAATAATCCAAAGTCAATTCAAATTCACAGCTTCTTTCAGACCCCTAAGAGAACTGCCAAGCAACTAGAACCTTGTGAAGGGCCTACAAGGGCAGGGCAGGCATTAGCAGTTTACCTGGGATAGATGCAACCTTACACCATGAGGAGGGTCCAGCCAGAACAGCTGAAGAGCAAGAAAAGGCAGTGTGAAGGCTGAGAGTACAAAGATGCCGGGGCACGCTTAAGACTGGGGGTTCCTGTCTGCATCTTCTTGAAGATATCTACTCAATATTATACACATTGAACACAAAGTGTCTCTGGCAGTGCTCGCCCGGAAGTGTAGTGTAACTCCACTGCACCTTGGTTCTGACTGCCACTCAAGCCAACAAACACAGCCTGAAAGACCTTGGCTCAAATGCACGACTACCAGTTATGAACTGCAGTGTTCCAACTGCACACAGAAAGTGTTCTGCTCTTAAGAGAAACAAAATGGTTTAACCACAGAAAAACAAAGACAGTATTTTGCTCCTGACACTCCCCAGCATTTTTTAATCAAATCAGTATGTCTCTAGATTACATTGTTAGAGTGCTTAATTTTTAAAAAACTGTCATTTCAAGTTGCTGCCTTGATTTTCATTACCAAAACAGAATTTCCAGCAATTTATGAAACGGCCCCAAACACACTTCTGCCATTTTGTACTGTGTGAAGCACTAATCATGGTTATAAAATCAAAATATCAATCAACTCTGAAAACTAGAAGATGCTCTATGTTCACAGTAAAAAAAAAATATTCAGCCAGGATTTAGGTCTTTACATAAAATAAGGAGCATATCTATTCACTAGTGTGAATATTGCTCTGTATACCTATGCCATACACCTAGATCCTCAAGGACCTATAAAGACTGCTCAGGCCAAAGGCAGCTCACATAAGGAAAACATTTAAGAACCTCTACGTTTTAAGACTAAGCAGGCTTTTTTTTTTTTTTTTTTTTTTTTTTTGACTCAGAAGCTGCAACTAATATGTCCAGTATGGAAACATGGGATATAATTTTATAATAAATATGTTTATAACAAATAGTGTAGAAATGATTGTGATGGTGGTTGGAGGGTAGGAAGGAAGAGAGATCTCAAAAGGGAGGAGAGAAGTTCCCCTGGCCCTTAGTTAGGTTTTTTTTCCTCTTTTTAAATGTATGTATTTGTGTGTTTTGCCTGTATGAATATCTGTGCACCATATACACGCACTGCCAGCAGAGGCCAGAAGAGAGTGTTGGATCTCCTGAGACTGTCACTACAGACTATTGTGGCCTGCTATGTGGGTGCTGGGCATTGAACACAGGTCCTCTGGAAAAGCAGCCAGTGTCCAGCGCATTCAGCTCCTCTTAAGTATTTTATTAAGTATTAAAAAGGTTTTACATTCCCTGCTTAATTTTTCTGCACTTTGTAATGAAACTGTAGAAAAGTAAAATAAAATGGATGGTTGCATGAAAACAGGAAAATTACAATGAAAGCCAACACTGGACAAGCTGGCAGGCTGTGACAGAAACCAGCTGCCCCTGAAGTGCTCACTTTGGTCACTGCTATCTTTAGTCCACAAGCACCTGGACCTAACTACTAAGCAATGTGGAAGCACAGTATCGGTGGGTGATGGTACAAAATCAAGACGTTGATGGAACCTGGTTCTAGGAACATTTCATTTATATATTCTCCACAGCAACAAGCCCACAGCCCAATTCACCATGTAAGTTCCCACCTTCCCTGTTTTCCTATGAGCAGATACAGAGCTATCTGAATCCATGTCTCCCAGCCTTGAGACCACCTGACTGCCCCCCAAATTTAGTTTTAGTTTCCAAGTTTGAACCGATCACAGATGATAATTCATCTAAATACAAGCTAGACTTTGCTCACTTTATCTACATATGGTGCAAATATAAGTGCTGGCAAATTCCACTCTGCCTGTAATCATCTTGTGAAGAACAGATCCTACCTGCTAAATGCCCTGCACATTTTCTACAGAATGCTGCCAAAAAGAGTGTAATTTGTTTACGTGTGAGATTTAAGTTTCTCATAATGAAATTTTTAATTACTTTTCAGTTTCCTTCAAACCAGTTAGAAAGCACAGAGTGGGTTTCTGAGGTTACAGCCATGCAAGATGACCCTCTAGACATATGCCTACAAGGTCACTTTTGTTGCTGGTTACAGGAAAAAAAAATGTTAAAATATCATCCTTCTGTGAAGCCATGTTTCAAAGTATAACAAAGGAAGAACGTTATTTTCCAATTTGCAAATAAATTGAGGGTCAGAATGGGGTAGCGACACAGAAAGACGAGGTATCTGAATTCACACAGCTTAGAAATCACGACTGTGATGAACTAGAATTCTACACAGTAACCACCTGTGGAAATCAGCATATTAATTAACAAATTAGCATGTCCTTTAAGTTCAGACTTACCCTACGAGTAAGGAGAAGATCAGGTAAAATCTAGCCCCACAGCTCCCCTCAGCTCCCTTTGCAGAGTTAAACCCTTCCTTATCTAAATTTCCTTTTCAGCCAACTAAATCTGGCTACTACCCACATGGCCATCATAAACTGCTTCTGACAAAGGCACAGCTTCCTGTGGTTCTGAGAGCCAAAGGACAGACATCCCACCCAAGTGCTCCTCTCAACTTCTTAACTACCAGGTCATCTCTCTTGTGAAATGTTCTCTTCATCACTTAGCTTCCAGAACATACTACTACCATTTTCCACATCTCTCTAAACATACATCACCATCTAACGCTGGCTTTTCTTCCTTTCTCTGTCCAGCAAGCACTGGTGTTTCTCAGAAGTACCTCCTAGGACAGTAGCTCTCGCAGTCCCTTTGCAGGGGGAGTGAGGAGTGTCACATGTCAGATATCCTGTATATCAGACATTACAATTCATAACATAGCAAAAGTACAGTTATGAAGTAGGGACAGAATAATTTTATGGTTGGGGTCTCCACAACATTCGGAACTTTATTAAAGGGCCAAAGCATAGGAAAGAAGGTTGAGCACCACTTCCTCTTTCACTCTACTCACTCTGCCTGCCTCCCTTCCTGTACGTGACTAGGATGCCCAAGCTTGACTCTTTCCCTGGAACTCCAATGTCCACACACCCAACTAACTACTGAATAATTCTCCATAATTATCTCACAGGCACCCATCATTCAGAAAAATCGTGAATGAATTCAAATACTGGTTTCCTGACTTTTTCAAACTTTTACACACTCTTATTAACTATGCTGCACACTGAGATCCCTTATTGACAAAGTAATGCTTCCGTGTTTACTTTTATATTGAATACATATTTATGAAAATATACAGAAGACAAACTAGGATATGTTACCAGCGAGCTAGATACGGTACTGCAGCCTTACAGTGTTACCTGGTAAATATGGTACTACAGGCCTACAATGTTGCCAGCTGGATATAGTACTGCAGGCCTACCTACAATGTTACCAGCTGGATATGCTACTAGCACTTAAGAGGCAGGAGGACAGTGAGCTTGAGGCAACCCTATCTCAAAAACATACAACATAGAGAAAAGATGACAGTGGCACATTTGTTTTTATTTTGTTTGTTTCTTATTTGACATTTGGATATTCATCCCAGTACAAATACTCAAAAAGGAAGAATAAGAGTTGAGGTTGGTTTTTTTTGTTTGGTTTGGTTTGGTTTGGTTTGGTTTTTTGAGACATGGTTTCTCTGTATAACAAACAGTCCTGGCAGTCCTGGAACTCGCTTTGTAGACCAGGCTGGCCTCAAACTCACAGAGATCCACCTGCCTCCTGTGTGCTGGAATTAAAGGTGTGCGCTACCACCACTGCACTACCACCACCTGACAAGAACTGAGGTTTTGAAATCAGACAAAGATGAGTTATTACTCAAACATGAAACCCAGCTTGAAAGATCTTGGGCAAAATACTCTTCACCTCTGTTTCTTTCTTTCTTTCTTTCTTTCTTTCTTTCTTTTTTTTTTTTTTTTAATATTTTTTATTTAATTTTAATTTATGTGTGTTGGTGTGAGGGTGTCAGATCTTGGAGTTACAGACAGTTGTGAGCTGCCATGTGGGTGCTGGGAATTGAACCCGGGTCCTTTGGAAGAGCAGGCAGTGCTCTTAACCGCTGAGCCGTCTCTCCAGCCCCTCGTCTCTGTTTCTTAAGTTATAAAATAAAGATAACATCTCCCAAGAACAGGAAACAAGATAAGTATAGGGAAAATCAGTCCAGTAGGTCCAGTATCCAGCAAACACTAACAACCTACAGAGCAGCAGTGATGACGTGCTTACCACAGCAATGCTAACAGCAATAGCACAACAAAAACTCAGAAGTTACATTACAAACTCTCAGACCGACTTTTAAATTACAGATTTTTTTTTTTCAAACACACTAAGTAATCTATCCTCAAATTTAGAAGGGAAACAGGAGATCTGGAGTAATCCAAGAACATCATTCTAAATTAAATTTCTCCGCAGCTTAAAGACTTATAAAAAGTAATTTCCCAGACAACTACTTTTGGGGTATTTAGAGCAATGACAACCTAGCCATAGCCCTGGAGGGAGGTAGAGAGCAGGTTAAGCCCAACACACTTCACTCTCACTGTGACAGTCTAAAGATACCACCTAGAATAGCTGTGCTCTGCATGCATTTGGTGTAATGACTAGTATGTCTACAAATAGAAGTAGCCCCGGAGAAAAATCACTGTAGCAAAATACAGTATAGAAGGATTCTGGCAGAAAAGGAAATGCTCAAAAATACCACATCAAAAGCCAGCAGAATAAATGTCTCATAGTTTCCCAGCAAAAACTTTTTACAAGAGCCTCGCATTAATCAGATTAAGGTGATTTTATCGTGTTACTACTTGTTACGTGACTGTGTGCCTTAACTTAAGGAAGACATAAAGCAGTAAGACAACGACAAGGCTGGAGTCCTGTAAAGCTGCATTCTAATTAATTCAACTGACTGGAGCAAGATGCTAATAGAATCTGCACTTGGGGACTTGGTCTTCATTTGTTCCAGTGATGTTATAAGCAGGCACGCCACAGGAAAGCAGACAAGAATGCGATTATGCAAACATGACTATTTTTAGAAAAACTAAATCTCTACTGAAAATGATTTAACATCAGGTCACACCCAACAGTCAAGATCACCCAGTTTCTTTCAGGTCCATGCAACCCTCTTCATGATCCTATAAATTACTGACTTTAGCTTGTTCCAACTTTCCCACCCACAAAGTTCGTAAATTTGCTTGCCATAACTCGTGTGTGTGTGTGTGTGTGTGTGTGTGTGTGTGTGTGTGTGTGTATCTATGTGTGTCTACTGACATAGAAAATGGCAAGTGGTAAATTACATTCGGGTGATGTTTGATTTATTTGAAAGTCGTACTTTCTAACTTTCAAATGTTTAGAATTTAAATAAACAATACAATCGAGGAAAATAGTTATTGGTAAAGTTCATTGATCAGAGGAGAGTTTGAGTAAATAGGTCAGGAATTACCCTCTGTCCTTATCAGGGCACAATACATGGGAAATGAAAGAGTGAGGAGGGGGCAAAGGCATGCGGCTAATAGCAAGCACTGTGGACGATGAGAGGAGAGAAACATCTGAGCAGCTAAAGAAACAGTTTCAACATTTCATATAAATATGAATGATGTCTCTCAGCCAGGAGATTTTCATAAGCCTCTGTCTGTGAGGCTCCACATTCTCTACCATGCAAGAAATATGTATCTACAGTTAGAGACATGTTTTTGGCCAACACAAACAGAAGAGAATGGAAGGGCATCACCAGCAAACAGTAGATCTAGGACAGGAATGCTGTGAAATATCCTATGAGGGGACAGCCCCACAGCAAAAAATTACCTAGCCCAAAACGCCAACACCTAGAAAAGTAAGAAATCCTGATAAAGTCAGAGGAATGCTATACATCTCAGTGTCTAAAGAATCACTGTACTTGCAGCACCCGGTCGGGAACAAATCCTCCAAAAGGAGCCTTATACCCTTATAAAAACTAATATAATGATCTGCTAAACCGATATCAGAAAATTCATTTAATATACAGATAGATATAAAGGAACTGTAATTATTAGGCATGATCACTCATATAAAATGCTATCTCATAATTTCTCTTCCCTTGATTCAGGAATGGCCCTAGTGACTTGCTTTCTTCCTCAATAGTATGCAGCAAAGATGGCAATGTGGGCTTACAAGACTAGGTCATAACAGGTTTGTAGGAAGCTGGATCTAGGCCCTCAAAGACGTCCACAGCTTTATCCTCCACCCTTTGAATATGCTATCTTTATAGCAAAGGAACTTTACAAATGTAATTTAAGATTTTGAGAGAGATTATCCTGAAATCTCACTAGGCCATAAGTGTTATCATGAGCAATGAAGTTTATCCAGGGCATAATTATTGCTAATTGAAAACTAAATGTAGTCACAAGAGTCCTTGAGGGAGGGGTGGGGAGGGGAACATGGGGCACAAAAAGGTCAAGGGGAAAAAAGATAATGCAACAACTCAAGAAGAGATTCAAGTATTGGGGCCAAGGGCCAAGGAATGCTAAAAGCAGACTCTCCCTGGAGACTCTAGAAGGACACTGCCTTGCTGACAAGTACCTTTAAGACTCATTTTGGACACTGAATCGCCAAAAGTCTACAAGAGAAACAGTGTGTTGTTTTAAGCACTGAATGGGTGCTAATTTGTTGCAGCACCAATAGGAAACCGATACAAAGTTTTACAGCTTCTCTTACCCGTCTTGGAACATTTTCTCTAGGAATTCTGACCTATTACCTAAATGTTTGAGCCTTTCTGAAATGTCACAGTCACATTACTGAAGAAATCTGAGTCATCAGTTCTAGCTGGGCCCAGCTCACTGTAAGTAAACCCTTCTTGGACCCTCCAGCAAATCCGTGCTGGCTCTTGCGGAGGCCAGTTTTGGCCAGCCATCCCTTATTCCTCTTTTATTATCTCAACTAAAGCACTGAAATGTCTTTATTCATGTGTCTTAATTGGCATAGGAAATGCTTTTCTCTTTGAGCAAAAGCTGAGATTATTGCAATCCTTCCCAGAGGCTAGGAGGTGGGCATAACTGCTTCTTCCTCACATAATCCTGAAGAGCAGGCAGAGCAGAACAGGAAGAGGGTTTTTAAAGGTATAGGATCCATAGTAGAGCGATCTCCACGACAAAAGTACTTTAGATGTCCAGCCCAAGAGCTGCCAGCTGGTCCACGTTGTCAAAGGCCCTTTAGGCTATTTGCCAAGTACTCCAGAGTGCCTTATCCTACCTTAAATAAACAATCACAAACAGGGAGGCGTGAAGACATAACAGTTTAGAATTATATAAGCAATATGGAGTACATGAGTAGTAAAAACTAACTTTAAAAGTACACAGCTACTGTTTACAAAGAAGAGTAAAAATGAAAGCTAATGAATCTGCTGCTGACAGAAAAAGTGCACTGTTTACCTGGAAATTCTTTTTCTCTTTTCTTTTTCTTTTCAAGTAAAGCGCAAACACAGTTCCTCACTACACAAACTGTACAGTCAAGTTTGCCCCACTTGAGGAAATCACAGGGGTCAGCACACCCTGAGTACCATGGATGACCCTCACTCTAGGAAAACCACATATTTCATCATAGTGTCGCCTCTGCCAGATAAGAATCACCTTGATATATCTTATTTTCCATGTGTAAAATGTTTTAAGTTTCAAATATATTTAACAATAATATCCCCTAAGAAGCTTTTTTCATATCTTATCTTCTATGGTATCTCTCCCAAAAGCAGCTCTCGTCTTACATAACTACAGTAACTGCTCATTAAACCTTAGGAAGTATGGCAAACAGCCTCCAACAGGACCTCAGTGGCTCTTCATCTCTGATGCACTCAATATTCACATCCGGTACAGAACCTCCAACAGGGTCCCACAACAAACAAGAGATGTTACTTCTAAGACTGCATGATAAAACACTGGCTTCCAGAACTCCTCCCTTCCCCCTGAGCATCACCCTCCCTTCTCTATCTCCCCCTCTCTCCAGGAATTCTGTCTTGAAAGCTCCCAGCCCCCTAGAAAGGTCCGCATAACAAACAAAACCAACAACAGCAAATCTGACACTGCAGCCAACAGCCATGTGAGTGAGTGACACTGCAGCCAACAGCCATGTGAGTGAGTGAGTCCTGCTGGGAATGAATCCTCCAGTCCCAGCCAAGACCTCAGAAAGCCAAAAGCCTGATTTCGGTATCATGAGAGACTATGAATAAGAAATACCCAACTAAGTGGCTCCAGGATTCAGGAACATAAGACACTGTGAGAGTCTTGCTCGGTGTTTCTGTGCGTTTGATATAATTTGCTTTAATAGTAACAGATATCAACCACAATAACCACTGCCTTGTTTCAAAAGCAGAGTGTACTTTTAAAGGTCTTAAAAATAATTATAACTAGAAATGTTAGTTGCAAAAATAAGGAAGGGATTGCTTTAAAAATCTTGGCTAATGCTAAAAGGCAACTGTAATGATGCCAGCTTGTCAGCTCTGCTTATAATAGCCTACCTCCTGTGGATGGAAAAACAAGACGAGCAGGTAAGAGTGCAACACAAAGCTTTGCTTCAAATTGGAAAGAAAATCAGTTTGTAATTTAAAAATGAAACAACATAACGCAGTAAGATAAGCTATCCCACAAAGTCTGCCTCGTTTGTAACAAACTGATCGTGAGGTGCTATCTTGTCACAAATTATACCACATGCCTACTGATAGACACCAAGAGAAAGATAAGTGCCAAATTCCAGCAGATCCCACGACCCATCTCAAAGCAGAGATGTGTTTTGCTTGTTTTGTTTCTGTAATGTTTCATCAAAGTCAAAATGCTTCCCAGGATGATCCAAGCATCTCCTCAAGAGCAAGCGGCCTTCCTATCGTAAGAAAGGCCCTCATGGTGACTGTATCTCATCAGAAAGCAAAGCTACCACTCAGGTATCTAGTCCATTAGTTGGCAGTTTAAAGCATTATGAAGACAGGTGAAATGGCTCACTGGTAAGGCACTTGTCACCCAGCCTCCGGGCCTGAGTTTGACCTCCTGGACCAGTACGTTGGAAGGAAAGACTGGACAACTCCCACACTGGCCTCTGGCCTCCACAAGCATGAAGCGGCACACTCACACACAAGTAAGTAACTAAAGTATAATAAGAAATTAACAAGAAAAACTGGGGGGAAAAGAAACTAAAGAAAAACATGAGAAGTTTTCACTTAAAAAAAGAAAAAAACAAACAAACTCCACTGATTTCAGCAATAGTATGTATGAGGGGCAGGCATCCCCAGTGCAGTAAGACCCTTTCACCTCATGTGACTGATGCACAAACACGTACTGACTAAGCAAGTCTAGCTACCCCCTTAACTACTTGTGCTAGTGATGGAGCTGTTAAGTGAGCACCAAGGCATGCTAAGCCTTAATGCGGCAGCACCTCTACACGTCCCTTAACTCAGAAGGCAATGATTCAGTTAGCAGCACCAACAAAAATAGATGACCAAGCTTATTAACAGGAGGTGTTAAACAACCAGATTGTTTCCCATACAGTTTACCCCTTTCTCCTGAACAAATACATTTCAGTTACCAATGGCTTCCTTAAATAACTTAGATCAGATGCTAACGGCCTCGATGGACTTGAGCTTTAGGTCCTTCGGAGGATATCTAAAACCATCTTAGATTTAAAAATACTATGTTTATCAGGAAATGTAGCACTCCTACCTGATGATGATACACTGACAGCATGTTAAAAATAGTCACGTATGAGAGAAATACAGCAAGTCAGGTATCGTGGGACATGCATTTCAATAGCTGCTATACAATTATATCCACGGGACCCTCTAATCTTGCAACATGTTGGCAATGTAGAACTTCCAAGACCTTGTTATAGAGAAGGAAAAATGGGTGTTTACATAGTCCTGCCTGAGTGACAAAAACTGACCTTCTACGATTTCACTGTCTAAATCACTTTCAGAATTTAGTCTTTTTAAGCCACACACAGAACACACACATAGACCAAAAATATGCTAGTGTTCAGTTATGATGTCCTGTGATATTACGATTTACTAACTGAATTGATTGGGATGTTGCTTTTCCAGTAAAAAGCATTGTGTCTACGCAATGCCTGAAATTATCCATTACTTTATATTGTTTCACAATCCCCTAAACTTAAAAATAAAAATAAAAATAAATTAAAATAGTTAAAGGGTACATACAATTAATAAAAGTTTAAGTTGTAAAGATAAGCCATGCTGATATCAGGTAGAACTCATTTTTCTCTCACGCACAGGCCAAAGGCAAACTTTCAAGATATTTGAGAGCCACATTCCAAATTCATGTACTCCATACTTCAGAACCTATGGAATGTTTATATAATACTACATAGTACCAACTTCAACTATTTAAAAACTTTCCAACACATCCAAATGTTACAGAAAATAGTACCTATGTTTTTGTGTATACAACAGAATTTATGTAGCATATGTGTGTGTGTGTGTGTGTGTGTGTGTGTGTGTGTGTGTGTGTGTGTGTATAAAGACTGAATCCATTTTGGTCTTTGCATCTTTTCAAGTCTTTTTCTGAACTTTTAGCCTTTTCACCTACACTCAAATTCCGACCTACCACATTCCACACTTGTTTTAAAAATATCCTATCTTAACGTGTCTGTTTAAAAATAGCTTTCCTTTCATCCTTTCCCAATTATTTTTAAGTAAAAGTGTGCTTTTCATTTTCAAGCCACGGATCCCCTCTAACCTCAACCACCCCAAAACACACTTCCTTCACTCTTCCCAACTCCAAGGAAACAAACACGGGAGTTCAATTAGAACCTCCAGGCTTCCAGTACTCAGATGCTGGCAATTCGAACCTCCAGGCTTCCAGTACTCAGATGCTGGCTCGATACATTCCTTCCACTTCCCAGGAAAAGATTTCCTTGGACAACCAGACGTGAGTAGCAAAATACAACCTACAGCATCCCTGCCTCGGGAAGCTACACCCTTTTGGGGGGTACGGGGACGACGGACGGACACACACACACACACACACACACACACACACACACACACACACACACCTTCAAGAAAGTTTCCTCCTGCCTGCCTAGTTCCTGGTACTTTCCTAGAGCAGGCAGGACCTGCCACCTGCATGGGTGCACACTCTCAGGAGGACACCAAAGGCTTAGGGAATGGAGGGATGGAGGAGAGGGAGGCACAGGGCAAACCAAAACACAACCCTGAGAGTCAGCTGGCATTTCAGGCTGAAGCTCCAGAATTCCATGGCTAGGGCGGCACCATCCGGGCTTGGCCCTAGCTTCCTGGCACGATCCCTGCGTGTCCTACCTGCCTTGAGGACACTTGGGAGGTGGAAAGTTTCCCCTTTCGGCTGTCCCAGACCGCGGGGGGAGGGGGCAGGGGGGAGGCGACAGGGGTCCAAGATCTAGGTCTTCCGGGGCGGCCCAACCCGCTTACCTTGGGCGATGGCAATAGACTCGAAGCGGTGCAGCTCTTTAAGCAAGCAGCTCCTCTCGGTGGAGTGCAGGCTGTAGATGAAGTCGCGCGCGCCCTGCGCCGTGTTCAGCGCCTCCATAGGCTCCTTCTTGGGATGTGTGCCCAGAAGCCGGGGACCGCCGGGGACCCCGAGTGCCAGCAGCCCCCGGCCACAGCTGCACCAGGACGGAGGGCGGGGCGCGGCGGCTGGGCCCGGCCTCAGGCTGCGCGCCGTCCGGCTCCCCAGCAGCGGCAGCAGCCGGGACATGGCGCTGGAGCGCGACCCCCGCGGCAGTCCCAAGGGAAGACGACTTCGGGCGCAGCTGGACAGAGGCTCAGGAGCTGGGCTCAGCCCGACCCCGCCCCGGGTCCTCCTGACGCGCGGCCCGGACGCCCGGCACCATGCACTCGGCGGGCACGCGCGGCGACCGCCTCCCTGCCGAGCCCCCTCCGCTTCCCGCAGGCCGTGAGCCCGGGAAAACTTTCTGTGCAGCGGCCGGGCCGGGAGCTCGGAGCGGGCTGGCGGTGCGGGCGGGCGGGCGCCTCCCGGTTGAGAAGTGGCGGCGCGGGCGAGCTGGAAGAGCGTGTCTGATCTTCCAGAGGGATGAGTCACCGCGCGCCGCCCTCCTCCGGCGCCGCCCTCCGCCGCCGGTCGCTTTCCCACCCTCTGGCCTCCCTCTGTCCCCACTCGGTAGGGCTGCGGCGCCCTCAAAGCAACCGCGCCGTCAGTCAGGCCATAGCCGCAGCCCTCACCCCTAGCGGTGGAGCCCGGGATGGCAGGGCGGGGCGACAGAGAGGAGGCGGGGCTTGGGCGGAGCTACGCAGGCGCATAGCCGCTCGGGAGGAAGCTCATCCTGGAGTCTCCACCCACTCCCTTGCGTGATTGGGAAGGAAGGGGTGCACACTTAGTAGGTGGCACCCGCCAATGCTAAGTGCACTACAGGGAACCGCAAGAAAAGAGTTTGGGGCTCGCGGCCGGCGGAATGGTGCAGCTGCCGCGCTGCTCTCTGCAGGACTGTCCTACATCTGGAGCTTGGACAGCCCTGGAGGAGCAGCAGGGAGGCTAAGAGCCCCGTCACCGCACTCTGCACAGGCCTGTGGGAAATGAAGCACAAAGAACCGCGCCCTGCGCCGAGCATGTGCTCACCGCGGCCAGACAGTGAGGCGCTGAAACGCCCTCTCTGGCAGCTTCCTGGGAAAGGCAGGGCCGGTTCTACCCGTCCCCTAGAAAAGGAGGGTTTGAGACGTGTGCTTTAAGGTTTGGGGCGGAGAACATTGCAAACCTTAAAGGCCTGATGACTGCTGCTTACTTGCAGATTGCTGAAACTCTGGAGCCAGAAGCAAGAACGTCGTAAACCTTTTTCAAGTGGTCTCTAGTGATTTACGCAGAGGAGAGAATTCTGTGGTCCTTGTATCCCTTTTGTCCAGATACTAGTTATCCTCAAAGCCCGGGCCAGGTGTCCGCTACTCCATGAAACTTTCCCTTCTTTGTAAGGGGGAAGATCACAGCTTTATCTAAACCTATCTGAAGACACTTAGGCACCCTATCTTAGAAAATAAATCTGCTTAGACGATAAATCTACTCAAGTGTAATCAAGATCCAAATCCCATCTTTATCGTAACCACTGCGGCAGCCAGCTCAGAACCTTGTGCATAGTAAATATGCTATAAGCACTTCAGACAGTACAGTCAGCCCTCCCTATCTGTGGCTTTGAATCTGCAAAGGCAGGGAACCTCAGACCAAAAGTACTTGGAAACAATGTACATCTGCCTGGAGCATCTGTAGACTTTTTTTTTTTTTTTTCCTTGTCATTCCCTTAATAGGACAGTGTAACAACCATTTTCATGCACTTACACTGTATTAGTTATTCTAAGTAATTGAACAATGATTAAAAGTATGTCAGAGGGCACAATCGGCTGTATTTCCATATTGATGCCCCCCAAGAGTTAACTGAAGGGAAAAGACCCTGCTATAGCGTGGGTGGCATCTTCTGCCAGGTGGCCCAGAGAGGAAGAGGATCCCAGGAAAGTCAAGGCCGCTTGTTCGCGGTTCCCTCAATGCTTCCTGGTGAACACGTCCATCTTTGTTACTATTGCTGTCCTCCACCGACATCACTGTTCGGCTTCTTTAGTCTTCCAATCTGGAATGAAGACCAAATACCCCCCAGGAATCCTCCAAGACCTAAGTATCAAATTTGTACTGCGTGGAGGTCCCTGCAAGCTCTACAACACACAGGAGAAAGAACTGCCAGAGGCAAGAAAGAAACTCAGTTCAGTTAGGTCATGCTGGTCTGACACCAGGCCAGTTTATTTTAGATTTAAGTATAGTACAATTTTTTTTGGGGGGGGGGGATTTTCTTGGTAACAATTATCCCAATCCCATGAGCACAAGCTTAAGGCATGACTGTACTGAAACTCTTTCGTGAAGTACATGTGACCTCTACCCTGACGATGGGTCTATAGCTTAAGGGCCTAGAATCTGGTGTGCTCTCAGACTGAGACAGTATAGATGTCAGCAGGCTAGACAGCACCGGAAACACCTCCCCTAAGGATGGGTTCTATTGACTGAGAAACAAAGTTAAAGGTTGGAGTCTAGGGAGAGAGAGTCTGGGATAAACATTCTGGGGAATCGAGGCCTGGCCCTACAGACAGCAAAGTCATCAGGTTACTAACAGTGACCACCCAAGGCTTCTGGGGGAGACAAAGTATCCATTTCCTCGGTTGAGGAGACAACCTGAATAATTTACATTCCTGGTTTCTTCAGTGCTTATCTGTGAGCGCTCATGCCCTCTATAGTACAGGCGCTTCTGGGTTCTCAGCCTCTCCAGAGTGCAGATGGTCATTGTTAGAGTAAACACATGCACACACGTGCACACCCATGCGCACGCACACACACTCACTATGGGTTCTGTTTCTCTGCAGAACCCTGCCTAATACATCAATCAGCCATCACCTGCATGACACTGTCAGCAGGACATGGTAGTGCACACTGTATTCCCACATTGTGGAAGGCAGAGGCAGGAGTATCAAGGAGTTTTAGGCCAGCCTTAGCCACATAGCAAGTTCAAGGCCAACCTGAGCTACATGAGACCCTTTCTCTCTTTCTTTAAAATAAAAGTAGATTGTCAATAGTCACTCCCAACGAACTGAACTTGTGTTGCCCACTGGCTTGTGTAGTTATGCTTGTTAACTGTGGGCTTACCATGTGATTCGCCTTAGCTGATTAAAGAGACACTGCAAACCTGATCTGATCAGCATGTGCTCGTTTTGGGGACTTACCATATTGCCTTTGGAGCATAAGATAGTAGGAAAAAAAATAAAAGGTATAAACAAGACACTTATGAGTTAGGTTGCACCTAGAATAAATGGGTAAGAATTAAACTGCATTAAAAAGAAGATTTGATGTGAAGTGGTGGGGAAATGAGTAAACTTTAAACACTAAGAAGTTCAAAAGAAGTGCACCTGTTTCATCCACTTGGGGGTACAGCGCTTGCCTAGGGCATGCAAAGCCCTGGGCTCGGTCCTAAGCAATGCAGAGATAAAAGTGAAAACAAAGGCAAAGCTCATGATACCCATTGTAGTCCATTATAGTCTTACGTAATTTCTTCTTGCTCAGATAAAGGAGATAAATGCCGGGGACACTCAGTGAACTAATGGCCAGCTGGTTATGAGCAGACATACTTGTCCTTGGTTACCCCATTTAATCCCTGTAATCAGGATCTCTGCCGACCAGCACAGCATAGGAGCATGGACCACATGAACACTGCATGGGCATTAGTTGGTCAATTGTTCTGGTTAAATCATTGCTCTTTGAATGAACAAAACTTTGGTGGCTTGGTTTATTTTGCCCAAGATTTTGCAGCTCATAATTTAGAGTGGGCTTCCTCTGGCAATTCTTTCTTGCAGTCTCTAAATTAGTTGCAGTCAGATGTCAACTACAGCTGCTGCTGTTTGAAAGTTCAGCTGGGCCAGACATCCAAAATGGCTCACTCATGTAGCTGAGGGGTGTCGTTGCTGTTGACTACCTGGAAATTCAGCCCTTCCAACATGGCAAACTTTTTGCCTGGCAACTGGTTTCCCTCCAGCGTGAGAGTCTGAAAGGAACCAATCTCATGGCCTATGCAGCCCTATCCTTGGAAGTCAGGTAGCGTTCCTCACTTCATAGTCTGTGTTCTACTATCTGGGAAGCAAGCCACTAAAGCTGGCCCAGTTTCAAAGGAAAGGTGCTCAGTTGTTCTATTGCTAAGGCCAACATGCCAGGAAGAAACAATGGAGTCGATTATTGTGGGCTCACAGTTTCAGAGTACCCAGTGTACAGTTGTTTGGCTCTGTGTGCTTGGAGAGAGCATCATGACAGCAGGAGCAGGGAGCACAGACCAACCTTCACTTTCTAGGAGACAGGAAGATAGGGGAATACCAAGGAGCCAGGGCAAAACGTAGCCCCAGGGACATGTTCCAGTGACTTCCTCCTGCTAGAGTTCTCTTCCTATCTTTTACTACCTCCCAGTAACGAATCCATTACATGATTATGAATCCATAAAGTGACTAATCTATTGATTAAGCCAGAGCCCTCATGATTTAACTGTTTCTGAAAATGCCATTGCAAGCACCTTGAGATATGTTTCACTAATCCCCTAGGCCTTTACTAATTCAATCAAGTTGACAATCAAGATTAAGTATCACCAGTGTACAGACCCTATATTTTCAATGGGAACAAAAAATTTTGAAGGCATGTTTTCAAATCTCTATATAGGCAATGTGACTCAAGGGTCCTGATTTGGTCTGTCTGTCTGTCTGTCTGTCTGTCTGTCTGTCTGTGCGTTCTGTGACCTATGAGGCAACTCAGTCTGGTGACATATTTGGAGGCTGCTGTTGCATCAACACAATTCTCTGGGTGACATTTGGAATTCTTCAAATGTATCTGCCAAAAACAAATCTGAAGCCAGGCAGTGGTGGCACACGCCTTTAATCCCAGCATTCAGGAGGCAGAGGCAGGCGGATCGCTGTGAGTTCGAGGCCAGCCTGGTCTACAAAGCGAGTCCAGGACAGCCAAGGCTACACAGAGAAACCCTGTCTTGAAAAAAAACCAAAACCAAAACAAAACAAAACAAAAACAAGAAACAAAAAACAAATCTGAAGTACCCTTTGAAAAGACCACTTGGAGGAGGGGGCCTGGGCCTCCGGCTGCAGCTGCAGACAATTGTCTGGCCTGTGCATGAGGTCATCTTGAACTGTCCAGCCACACCCAAGCTTCAGATGACAATGGTTGAAAGAATTATACTGGAGCTACCATGCTTGGATTTGAGTCTTTACTATGGATTAGCTGTACTAGCCCATGATAATAAGTCAGCCTTTCTACTGCCCATCTATCTGTCCAGAGAAGAGGACATAATGTTCAGTTGGCTAGCCTATTAAATGGAGTTACAGGCATCTGCTTTATAGGGCTCTGATGAACCCAGTGAGTTCAATACACATCAATTATTTCAAACAGCATCTGACACATAGTAAATGTTTAGCACTACTAGCCATCAATACCCAAGTCTCATAGACCTCCCAGCATGCTATGTGACTGGACCCTAGTTTGAGAACTACTTGATGGGTGTGAGCTAACTGGACCTTCTAACCTTTAACCACTTCCTTTCTCTGAAAACCTGAATAGCCCAGAGATGAACAGGGAAGAGGAGGCATATAGGAGGCTTTGTGGTTGCATATGCATATTCTGTGGAGAAGCACAGATTAAAGCAGGCCTGCATGTGGGTGGCAAGAAAAGGGCACTGAGTCAGAGTCAGCATGAAGTGTGAAAGAGGTGATGCTAACAGAGTCAGACTGTGGAAGAGGTAAGTTTTGCCTAGGCTCAGCCCAGCCAGCTCTTCTGTTCTAGAGGTAACACATAGCATACTCTGTCAATGATCCCATCCTCCTCCTGTGGTGGTTTGAATAAGAACGGTCCCACAGGCTCATATATTTGCATGCTTGTTTCCCAGCTGGTAGCTCATTGGGAAGGATAAGGAGATGCTGCCTTGTTGGAGGAGGTGTGTCACTGGAGGTGGACTTTGAGGTCTCCAAAACCCAGGCCAGGCCTAGTCTCTCTCCCTTCACCTACTTCCCTTGGATCAGCGTGTAAGCTCTAAGCCCCATGCCTGCCTACCGCCATGCTTCTGGTCATGATGACCATGGACGAACCCCCTGGACCATAAGCCAGCCTCCAATTAATTGCTTTCTTTTGTAAGAGTCACCTTGGCCTGGTGTCTCTTCACAGCAGTAGAGTACTGACTAAGACAGCCCCTCATGAAAACTTCCTGCTGAATCACTAGTCCACAGAGGTCTGCATCATAGAAATACTCCCCAGGGGACAGGAACTCCACAAGGGGACCAATGGAGCCAACAAATCTGGGCCCAGGATGGGGGGGGGGCGCTGCAGAGACTGATGCACCAACCAAGGACCATACATGGGAAAGACCTAGACCCTCTGCTCAGATGTAGTAGATAGACAGCACAGTCTCTCTGTGGGTCCCACAATATGGGGAGTAGGGACTACTTCTGACATAGACTCTGGTGCCCACTGGTTGTCCCCCTGGTGGGGGGGGGGGGCCTTGCCAGGCTACAGAGGAAAAAGATACAAGCAGCCCAGATGAGACTTGATAGGCTGAGGTCAGCTGTCAGGGAAGGAGGGCTCCTTCTTTCTGAGGACTAGGGGAGGAGGAGGGGAAGAGGGGCCAGGAGGAGACAAGGGAGGAGGCTGCAATCCGGATGTAAAGTGAATAAAATTTTTAAAAATTATAAACAAAAAGAGAAAGAAAGAGAGGGAAGGAGAGAGAGAGAGAGAGAGAGAGAGAGAGAGAGAGAGAGAGACCGAGACCCTCCAGAGTCGCTGCCATCCTTGATGGTAGCTGGGCACAGGCTACTTGCTGTCCACCATGCAGGAGAAGTTACTTCCCAGCTATTTCTGTCTTCTTTGAAATTCCATTACTTAGATTAAACCTTCTTGTCCATCTGCCCTCAGTCTGTAATTTCTTTAATGCATCTGTCGTTTGTTGATGCTCACCCTAGTATTCTAACCCAGGACTCTGTCCCATTAAGACTGTGGTGAATAATTTGCTGCCTCATATAAAAACAATGACAGCAGGGCCTGGAGAGATGGCTCAGCGGTTAAGAGCACTGACTGCTCTTCCAGAGGACCTGGGTTCAATTCCCAGCAACCTCATGGCAGCTCAACTGTCTGTAACTCTCTATATATATATGGCTCAAATAAAACCCAAGCTTTTACCGTATAAAAAAGGAAGTTTGGTTACCTTTGGTGTGAAAACAACTGGGGAATTTAAGTGCATCCTGAAAACTTTGTCTTCTCTCTGGGAATCTTCGGAGCTAGAGAATGGCTCTGCTTTGCTCAGTGAATTAGAGCACTTGGTGCACAGTCATGAGCATCCTTGAAGCAAGCAGGTCATTGCACGCATGCTTGTATCCCCAGGTCATTGCACACATGTTTGTATCCCCAGCAGCGAGCGAGGGGACTATGGCTTGCTAGCTTCAAGCCTAGCTGAAAAAACACAATCCCTGGGTTCAAGAAGAGACCCTACCTCAGAGGAAGAGGAAGAGAATGACAGAGGAGGACACCTGATCCTTCTTCTGGACTCCACCTGTGAACATAGGTGCATGCAACCTCACACACACATGTGCAACACACACACACATACACACACACAGAGAGAAAGAGAGAGAGAGAGAGAGAGAGAGAGAGAGAGGTAAATCTTTAAAAAAAAAATTATTGAAGCATTTGCACTCTTCTAAACCAACCACTCCAAACTGCTTCTTAATACTATTAGGGAACTTTTGGTTTTTTGAGACTTAACCCACATGGTAGAAAGTGCTAAGCACAGAGCAAGAAATAGGACCCATGGAAGCAGCATAGAAAACGTAAGAAAGGGCTATCAACTGGATTCAGAATTGCCATGTTCAATTTGCCCAGTGAGGCTCCTCTTTACTTACCCGTAAACACTCAACAAGAATGCAACTGCGTCCATGTCTAACATAACAAGCACACATGTATGTAAACACACACACACACACACACACACACACACAGCTCTACCTTCTCCAGGAAAATATTCAGCAACTTGTCCTCCTTCCAACATGCCCTTTATGTTTGAGATTGGAGAAATATTTTGACAAAGATAAAAATAAGAAGGGTTTAAAATGACTGAAAAATCATTCCATCTTAGAGGCCAACAGAAAGGTCAGTTGGAGGATTTTGAATGTTCCTGTTCTTTTGGAAGAAAAAATGAGGTATTGATTAAGACTTTTCTGAACAGCTTCTCAAAAAGATGTATCACCATTCCCTGACGCATTTGAACTCTGCTCTGTACACTCCGTACCAACCACCCAGGAATGAAAATCTATTTATTTCATGGTTTCTATGTAATAAAAGACACTGAGATAAGTAAAAATGGATTTTTTAAAAAGGCAAAGCCTCATAGTCAACAGGAGAATAAATAGGAGCAACAAAATAAAAGATGATGGAAACAGTTAAAGGAATGGTGAACAACCTGGTGGACCACAGGTTGGTGAAAAATGAGGCTGAGGGGCTGGAGAGATGGCTCAGAGGTTAAGAGCACATGGTGGCTCACAGCCATCTATAATGTGATCTGACGCAGGAGTACATGCAGGCAGAGCTCTGTATACATAATAAATAAATAAATCTTTTTAAAAAACAAAGCTGAAATGGAGCAGAAAGTTAATTCAAACAAAGCCTCAGAGAAACGGATGTGGGGGATGCTTCTGAAAATAGAAATATACTTGTGCTACAAAACAAGTTAAAAATAATTAAAAAGAGAACTTATAAACCCATGCAACCGAGGGATTTAAGCATGGCCTAGCACTACAGCTAGCAAAGGTCACCAGGTTATTAACAAGATCCACCCCCAGCCTTCTGGGTGGAAAATGTATGCATTTCCTTCATTGAGGAGTCGACCCTGAGGGATTGATATTCCCTGTTTCTCCAGTGCTTATCTGTCAGCGCCCGTTCCCTCTACACTACATCATCTACTTTTTTTTTTTTTTTTTTTTTTTTTTTTTTTTTTTTTTTGTACTGCAATGTTATCTTTTAGGCCTTGCATTGCATTTTGCATTGATTGGCTTTTTTTTTTTTTAAATTTTAACACTTATTTTTTATTATTTTCATTTTGAGAATTTTATACATGAGTTCTTATAGGCTTAGATTTTCTACACCTGCTTTATTTAAGATCCTTAAACACTCCAACCTCACTTCTAACCCACCGACCAGAGGAAAGGGAGAAAGAATGTTAATAGGAAAAAGGGGTTGTGGACCTGCTTAGATGTGGTTCCTTGGGCTAATACCACTCTGCATTGTCAAGATTCCAGCAGTCCAGTCCAATAGCCAAAACCAAACAGTCACATGAAACCATAGCAGTGGCACAACCCAGTAGAAACCGCAAAATTCCCTCAAATCAGCACATGTCAGTGGAAGCAGCCAGAAGCTGCCTGAGCACCACGAGAGGTTCTCTGGAAAACATTTCTGTCTGCAAAGCAAGGATCAGTGAAGACCAGCAAAGCGTTGCATGGCAGGGTAGCAATGCAAAAGCCGTCTCCCACTGTCCGTGGGATTCTATCTATACCCTTCCAAACATCACACACCCTCTCACGTGTCTGCCTCTCAGAAAAACACCACATGTCTTCTTACAAGTTCTCTTCCAAAGAACATCATGTGACACAACTGAGTCTTCAAAGAAACCAGAAACTTCCACTTCAAGTACTGTAGTTACATTATTGCTTCCCCCAGTCTTCCCTTCCAACTCCTCCCACATTCTTCCCTCACTCTCTCACCCTCTTCTTCTTGAATTATTATTGTTATGCGAGGCCTGTGTAACCTCATTTCTGTAAAGGAAACATAAGGCATGAACTCCAGTTTCAGAAAGCCCACAGGAATATGCTTTGATAAACTCACCTCAGATGAAGTTCGACCATCAACGAACAGCCAACAGGGCCAGCTAGGACTCCTGGCCTACAAAAGACAGGGTTGCTTAGCTACCAGTTTGAAGAGCCCCTAACTCCTGACCAGAGTCACATATCCTGAAGAACACCTACCAGTTTGGGCTGCTTTGAACCAATTCAGAGAGCCCCTAGCCCAGGACCAGACCCCTAACCAATCCCACCTGTACCCATGCCCTTGCCCCTTATCTGGGCTAACAGATGTAAAGATTACCTAACCCACCTTGGAACTCCCCTTTCTGGCCTTTAAAAGAGGCACGCATGTTCTCCTCAGAGTCCTCACCATTTTGTTTGTGAGGTTGACCTCACCATGCCGGAATAAAGGCTCATTGCTTTTACATACAACTTCGGACTCCTGGTGGGTTTGGAGATCCTCCAGATCTGGGCATAACAGTTATACACACACACACACACACACACACACACACACACACACACACATACACACACACACACCGGATATATAAATATGACCTGATGAGTCCATTTAGTGTTGTTCTATCGATGTGTGCTTAGGGGTGTTTATTTAAATTGGCTAAACTACCAGGAGGCTCTTTTTTCATTTTTAAGAGATTTTCTTTTGTGTTTTAGATGTTTCTACTTTTATATATTCCTATTTTTGTAGATGTCATATTTCTTCTTAGTTTTCAAATCTCTCAGACTATTATGTTTAGTCTAGACTCTCCCTTCCTAGACCTCTAGCCTTAGCTTTGTTTCTAAGTCAATAGAACCTATCCCAAGAGGCCTGCTTGACCTCTACACTATCTCAGAGGCCACACCAGCTCCTAGGCCCTTAAGCTATAGACCCCACCCTCATGGCCACTTGTACTTTGTTGATGTCATCATGCTTTATTGTGCACATGGGATTGGAATAATTATTACCAGGGGACTTTTTCCAAAATTCTACTGTACTTAAGTAAATATAAAATAAACTAGCCAGGTGTCAGACTTTAGAAGTTTGAGCCAGTACCTGCTAGCTAAGTTGTGCTAAACCTAGTGTCCTTCAGGGACACTTACACACACACACACACACACACACACACAATGTAAGAAATACAAACAAATGACAAAAGTGAAAAAGTCCAAGCTAGTTAATAGAAATTGAAAGTATAATATCATGGTAACACAACTACTTGGCTTGCATGAGGCCCTAGATATGACTTTTTAAAAGCAGTTTTGCTTATGCAAAGCAGAAAATAGTCAAAGAAATATATGTCAACAAACTTCTCAGAATTGAAAGTTACATATTCCCATATTGAGAGGGTCTCCTGAGGTCTCAGAACATTTGATGGAAAAAGATGCCCTTTAAAATATATCATCACAACATTCCAATCATTGTGGATAAAGAAAATATCTTATTGTTTCCATAGATGCAGAGACCCACAGCCAAACAGTAGGCTGAGATTAGGGAGTTTTGTGGAAAAGTAATAGGAAGGATTGAGGGAGCCAGAGGGGTCAAGGAAACTACAAGAAGACCTACAGAGGAAACTAACCTGGGCCAATGGGGGCTCACAGAGACTGAACCACCAACCAAAGAGCATGCATGGGCTGGACCTAGACCCCCTACACATATGTAGCCAATGTGCAGCTTGATCATCATGTGGGGCCCTTAACAATGGGACTAGGGACTATCTCTGATTCTGTTGCCTGCCTCTGGATCATTTTCCCCTAGCTGGGCTGCCTTGTCTGGCCTCAGTGGAAGGAGATGAGCTTAGTCCTTCTGTAACTTGAGGTGCCAGGGTGGGTTGGTACCCATGGGGAGGGCATCCCTTCTTTAAGAAGGAGTGGAGAATGGGGGAAGAGGGTGTGAGGATGTGACTAGAAGGAGAGAAAGGAGGGGGTTAGATCAGGATGTAAAGTGATGAAGGAAAAAAGGAAAGATGTCTCAGATGCAAAGTTCATGGTGATCGTTGCTGGGGGAAGTCCAAGTAAAAAGGATTTTATTTGAAACTGGTGTCTGATGTCTGAAGAGTGATCCCTGGAATCCAGAAGAGCATGGACCAAATAAAGAAATTATTTCCAGCAGGGCAGTGGTAGCACATGCCTTTAATCCCAGCACTTAAGAGGCAGAGGCAAGTGGATCACTGTGAGTTCGAGGCCAGCCTGGTCTACAAAGTGAGTCTAGGACAGCCAAGGCTACACAGAGAGACCCTGTCTCAGAAAAAACAAAAAAGAAAGAAAGAAATTATTTCCAACCTAGAATTCTATCTCCAGAAGTCTAGGGTAAGGGTAGATTATACCCTTATTAGGTACTGAAGTCAGAAACTGTTTGTATCTTGCTGTGTATATCAGGTATGCTTTGTCAAATCAACAGAGCAAGCCAAATGATCCAGGAAGTGGGATCCAGTACAAGAGAGAGGCCCATAAATCAGCAACTCTAGAAGGCTGATCTACACGGAAATGAAGCAATGAAAAGTCATGTAATGAAGTCTCTGTGAGCAGCCAAAGGAGCAGGGTTTATAGAGCTTCAAGATGGCTAGCCTTGCTGTGTCCTGAGAGCAGTGTAAAAGAAATGGAAATGGAAAAGAATGGGAAGCTCCGCTCCCCTCCCCTCCATGCCTCTCCAGGGCATCTCTTCATCTACAGTCTTTGTAATATTCCTGATGATGAGCTGGCAAACACGTCTCCCTGAGGACTGAGAACTGATCGAGCAAATTAGTCAAGCCAAAGAAGTGTCTCATGGGAAGCCTGGTTTAGAACAATTGGTGCTGTAAAATGGTTTGGGGCTTGTGACTGGCACCTAATAGAGAAAGGTAGTCTCAGGTGTCTGCTGCAGCATTGCTTGCTTTCTGGTCCTCTCCCAATGAGTTGGATGCAATGAGTCCAACTCCTGCTGCCTGTTGGAGCGCTGACTGATCTTGTTGGCTTGATCTTGTGCTGGTCTTGTGCAGGTCACCAAAACTGCAGTGAGTTCAAGGTTGCAATGGCCACGTCATGAGCAGAGGACAGCGTTTCAAAGCACTCCTCCCATAAACCTTTATATCCAGCATTTCCTCCTTTCCATCCTCGCCTGTCCTTGGTGGGATTTGGCCATCGAGACTTGCTGAGTGCACAGTCACCTATCTATACTTGCAAAACTATATGCACAAAACTCCACATCTTAAAAATGGATGTATTGATCTGACGGGAAGCTGCTTTTCCAGCTGAATCTCTCATTACTTCCTTTTCCTTGAGCCAAACACTACTCCCTCTGTCTCTGTGCTCCCTCCCCATGGTCCTGTCACCACCTCGGTTTGTAGCACCATCGCCCTCAGCTTCTTTGCCTTCCTTCAAGGGGGCAGATCTAATACCTTCATTCTCAGGCGACCCTTGGAGATGCCTTCCAGGAGTGATGAATTCTTTTATGAAAACCTCCACCCTGTCTGTTGTACTCTAATACCCAGGCAGTCTCCCTGTACACAACCTGAGTGTTTCCTCCTTCAAGCTCATCTTTGCAGATAGCATTGCATCCTGCGCACAGAATCCTCAATATGCTCACTGAATTTTTAAACTACGCAATCAATATTCAATCTTATGGCATGCTGGCATTTGAAAGGTAAAGAAGAGGAGTAATCTCGAGGAACTGTCATAATGGGACCTATCAGTGTTGTTGGGGGTCTAACAAGGTATGAAAATGGTCATTTGATTGCTCAAGAAAAAGCAACATAAAAATATCCAATGTCGTCTCCACGGTACGAATGATAGTTAAGAGCACAGTGCGAGAGTCAGAGAATCCAGACTGAAATCTTGCCTGTGCCTCTCCAAAGATGCAATCTTTGGATCGATTAATGTCTTTGAGCCTCGGTTTCATCCTTGGAAAAATTCAGAGAGTAATTGCAGCCATCTCCTAAAGCTGTTCATTTGCTTCAATAGATGGTGGGTGTAACAAGTTTTGTGTAGTAGCTAGAATGCATTGTGAGAGCCAGGCTTCGGTTTTCCTATCAGAGGGGAGAGCTGTCGCTGGCTGTTTCCAAGAGTCAGAGGTAGTTCTTACACAACAGTCATGGCTGCTTAGAAAAAAGCAGATTGAGAGTATTAGGATTCGCTATAGCTGCAGGCTCCCAAGTATAACATGGCTACATGAGACTGCGTTTACTTCAGACCTCGTCATTTCAGACCTATTAAGGGGCCTGCTTTTGGAATCTACTACCATGAAGATCTGCTCCCCATTTAGAAAGTCCCCAGGGGCTGGTACAAACAAGGATGGAGCTCAGAAGAGGGAGGGCTCGGCTTTTTCTCTCTCACTTTTAGATGCTAGAATGAGTTGGGGGGTTAAATTTGTTGACCCACGTCAAAGTAACACTAGCTAACCACCACTCAGCATTTAGTATTGCTTGGTATTTTGCATGTTTAACCTCGCTTAATCTTCTTAGGGCTTGTAACGACTCCTTGTTATTTCTAGTTTACAGGCGAGGAGGAGGAGGATGGTGGTGATGGTGGTGGTGATGACTGTTGACTGCTTTTGCAGACTTAGTGTTATCAGTTACTATGCTAACCCTCATTGCTCCTCCACACCTCCAGTTATAACCCTATGGAGTAGGAACAATTTTAACTTTCATTTTTGAATGAGGAACTAGAAGTACCAGTAGGTTGCGTAAACTTCCAAGGTCATTAAGCTAATAAATAATGGGGAGAACCCAAACCTCCAGTTTCTATAGCTCCGGAGTTCAACTTTCTTCCCTGAAAAGCCTAGCCAAATCCAAGCATGAGCATGTTGACCTTCAAACTGAAAGACGTTGAGTTATTACAGCCTTGTCCTTGTGTGAGTTCCAAGGTCTCTTGAATTCAAAAGTCTATTTTTCCTCCTGATAACTCCAGCGGTGACATCCCTCTGTAAATTATCTATCACCTGCCTAGCTTCTTGTTGTAATGCTTTATTAATCTCCAGCTTGAATTTTTCCCTTATCCTTATCCTATTTAACCATCTCAAATAATGTCACCCATGAAATATTAGAAAATATATCTTTGGGGAAATTTTTCAATGAGATAACACTAAATACAGAATTGATTAAGAGTAACCAATTCGGTGTGTCCTCATCCGTCACCAAGCTATTGTTAGTTCTCCATTTTTCCTAATATGTACTTAGGACCCTAGGTATGGACCAATTGTCTTATTGATCTTTCATTATTTACAAAAAAAAAAAGCAACCAAAGCACAAAGGGCTGATGGATTTCTGTCTTGTTTAGCTGCCATACTTGTTAGCAGTCTCTTGCCTGCCTAGCATGGTGCAGGCACCCTGGCCTCTGTTCTCCTCACTGGTCATGCATTGACCCTCACTTCTGCTCCTTATATTCATGGTCATAATCACGGCAGCTCATCACAAGTGCGTTCGGTGCCTTCAGTTTCTACTGTAGCCCTCCCTCCGCTATTTCAGATCACACATCCTCAGTCCTTGTCACCTATGATCCTTTCTTTGCCCCTGATCTATTGATTCCACCACATGCCCATTGTCCATCAGACCTCTCATGTTCTTCCTTCCCTTTGAACTCAGCTTGGGGTCCAAAGCCTTATAAGTGCCTCCCTTGACCCACCATTACTTCTTTTGCCCTCTTCTGACTCCATCCCACCCATTTGAAAGAGGGCAGCTGGCTAAACTCAGATCTTACAAAACAGTACTGTTCTTAAGTACCAAAGCATGGCTGGAACCATTTCTGCCTACCATAACTTTCTGCAGCTCTTTAAGCCTTCATTAGAGACATTCTATCAACCTTGTCTTTTCAACAAAATAAATCCTGGACTCTCTCTTGTTTCTCTAAGTACTTTAAGAGGGATAAAAGCATATTCCATCTTCAAAACAAGACAAACCTTCAAATTCATAAGAGAAAAAGCCTCATTTTTCTGTTTTGTTTCAGGACAGACTGTCTGGGAAAGAGGTGGTGACTCGCATTTCCACTTCTTTCCCTTCCGTTTATTCTCTAACTCACAGAGTAGGGCTTTCACCCCAACTACCTCACCAAACTGCTGTTATCAGTCTATGAGCGAGGTCTCCATGGCCGTGTCAGCTTAATGGGGCTGAATTATACCTCTGGCTTCCTGCTTCTCCAGTTCTCAGACGCCATGGTTTTACACTTCATGGCCTCCACAATGGCATCACTAGTTCTTAATACACCCTTTCTTAAATACTCGCAATGATTTTATTAGCGGTACTGGGGTGTTGGTTTGCACCTAGAGCCTCATCCATGGTAGACAGGTTTTCTATCACTGAGCTATGGTCCTAGCCCTTGTCCTTAAAATATTGGCATATGTGCCATTGGTTCTGTTTCTCCAGAGAGTCCTAACTAATATACTTGCCAACACAGTGTTTACTTTTATTTTATGATTTTTTTCCCATCAATAATGAACTACTCCCTCATTCTTCAAACTATTTTTTTTCTTCTGTGGAAATACTCTCCTGAGTTTCCGACCTTCTTATCTTATCAATCATTTCTTCTTTCAAGTCCTATATGAACACCCCTGCCCACCTCCTGTGTGTTCCCCATATACTTCTCGCTCTACTTCCTCTTTCACAATGAGTGACTTCTTAGTTGCAGCTGTTCCTACCTGGCAGTAACCCCCTCACATTCACTTCTTCCAGAATCCTACCCAGGTTTGTGTCTTTAGCTGCTTGCTTCACTTCTAAACTTGGATATCCAGTGGCTGTGACAAAGCCCCATGACCAAGCCAACCTATAAAAGAAAACATTCAATTAGGCTTGCACTTGCAGAGGCCTATGGTGGTAGCACAGAGGCACAGTGACAAGAAGAGTTTAGAAAGAGCTCACATCCCAAACAGTGAGTAGGAGGCAGAGAACACATTTGAGAACAGCATGATTCTTGAAAATTCAAAGCCTGATCCAAGTGGTATACTTCCTAAATCAAGGCTGTGAAGCCTAACCCTCTGCCAACTGGGGATCAAGTATTCAAATACCCAAGACTTCTGTGAGGCATCTCATTCAAACCACCACACAGCACTAGTGTCTACTCTAGTCCTTGGGTCAAGAGCAGGCAAATCTATGAAGACTAAAAAGTAGATTAGTAATGGCCTAGGTGTGTTAGCTGAATGGTGGGGTCCTCTCTTCACAAAATATATAGCCATGATTTTTTTTAAAGAGTTTTATGTATTATTTATACAGTATACTCTTCACATGTATGCCTGCAGGCCAGAAGAGGGCACCAGATCTCATTATAGATGGTTGTAAGCCACCATGTGGTTGCTGGGAATTGAATTCAGGACCTTTGGCAAAAGAGACAGTGCTCTTAACCTCTGAGCCATCTCTCCAGCCCCATGGCCACATATTAAGTTCCAGAGTCCATGAATGTTATCTTATTGGGGGAAGGGTCATTAGAGCTGCAGTGAAGCATCTCAACACGACATCATCCCAGAGTATCCAGCTGGGCCTTGAATTCACTGGCAAGTATCCTCACAAGGAGCACACAAGAGGGATGAACAGGGTGAGGGAGAGAGGATGCAGAGGAGGACAGATGCTAGAGTCCGACAACAAGCCAGAATCTGAAAGAGGCAAAGAAGGCATCCCCCTGCAGCCTTCCCAATAAAGCCCGGTTGACACTAGATGCCAGGCTCTGGTCCCCAAAACTGTGAAACAGCACATTTCTGTTGGTTTAAGCCACCAACTGTGTGGTCAGTTCTCTTAGGAAAGCAAGAAAACGGGTTGCGGGGTGGGAAATGAAGAACAGTTGATAATAAGTAGGCTTTTCTTTTGAGTGATGTAATAGGCTAAAATTGTATCGTGCAGATGGTTGCACAGCTTTGTAGGTATGCTAAACACACACACACACACACACACACACACACACACACACACACACTGAATTAACACCAAATAAATGAGCTTTAAAATATATAAATTATGTCAATAAAAATGTTAATGTATAACTCTAGGGGTTAACCTTCAACACCTCTTTATTCCCTAAACCTGTTAGAATGTTTTTAACTCTCCTCTGAGACATGCCTCATGTCTGACCCCCGTTCTCAGCTCCTATGGCCACTATCTTCACCATGCCCATCGCTGTAGCCTATGCAATAAGAGCTGACCTATCCTGCCCCGGTCCATTCAAACCTCCTTCAAACCCATATTTCTTTAAGAAAACAAATGGTTTGTTTTATATTTTGTAAGTTGGAGTAAGTTTTAAGATAGGGATGTTCTACGTAGCTCCCGCTGGCCTGGAAATCACTATGTAGCCCAGGCTACCCTGGAGTGCTGAAATTACAGTGCCTGGCAAAAATCATTATCTCAAAATAATCCTTAGTTCTACAGGTGCTTATGACCTTTGATGACCTCTGCTTGGGATACCCAGGCAGCTGTGACTTCCCTGGGAAGGAAGCATTTCCATACCATTTTAATTCTTCACAGCACACCTTTCTTATTCTTGTCTCTTGTGCTTTCAAAGTTCAGTTCTAGGAACAGAGGCGTGGCCCCAGGGAACAGAGGCGTGGCCTCTAAGAATAAGGGCGTGGCCTCTAGAAACAGAGGCTTGGACTCTAGCAACAGAGGCGTGGACTCTGAGGCTTGCAGAAATATCTCTTTGGTTTGGACCCAGTCCTCAGCACAAATTGGAACCAGTAAGCGCTGTCCGCCAGGTCTCATCTCTCAGGGTTTGCATCTCTCCCCGAAGCTTTCACCTTGAAGGCCCGACTCTCTACCACAGTAGAATTCCAACTGCGCAGCACTAACCAGAACCATGAAACAATAGAAGAAAGCCAGAGACGTGTTATAAGAAACAGCACCAACAGTTCAAATCCCAGCTACATCACTTACTCTTAGTGTGATTTCAAGCAGGTTGTTAAATGCTGAACCCTGTTTTCTAGGCTTCTCTTTTGCAGTCTTCAAAGGAATCTCTCCCACAGTTTAGTTGCACTGCCTTTTCTCTACTCTCCTAGGCTTAAGTATTTGCAAATTAAGCTGACAAAGGCGTATTGACAAGGGAAAAGGAAAGAAAAAAAAATCCACGTAGGGAGAGCATGGAGGGAGTGGTTCTCTCCAGAACAAAACAGGGTTTCCAGGATGAACAGACTGGTGTGGAGGGAATTCTGAAAGTGAGTTTCTAAGAGGTCAGAGGTGAGAGAAGGAAGGTGGTGGTCATGCTTAATTGTGTGTGTGTGTGTGTGTGTGTGTGTGTGTGTGTGTGTGTGTAAGTAGTCTCCTCTGGGTAATTTTGGTAGTGGTGGTGGTGGAGGAGGAGGGGTGTGTGTGTGTGTGTGTGTGTGTGTGTGTGTGTGTGTGTGTGTGTGTGTGTGTGGTATAAACCCCCTGGAGAGAGGATTTACAGCAACCACACTTCTAGAATTTCTGCTTCTGGAGCGATAACAGAACCTGAGGGAGGTCTCTGTTTGCATCTGGCTGATTCTCAAACATCTTCAGTTAAAATAATCTTCATATCCGCTCCCAAGGGCAAGCAGGTCCCCTCGGTTGCAGGCAAAGGGTGCCCCTCCTTGGAACGTGCTCTTTCTCACCTCCTCCTCCAGTGTTTTCTCACTGCTCCCCCAGTGCTGGAGCCAGGACCCAGGATTGTCTTTAAAGCCCGCTAGTCCCTACCCAGGTCCACTGCTGGCTGTCCTGCTGTCATTTCTCCAGTCCGAGGGGTCACCTCCCACTTGGATTGCGGCAGTACCTGGGGCTATTAATACTTTGCAGCGGTCAGAGTTTTCTGTAAAAGGCACTCTTTAAAATGCCAATCACTGCAAAAGGTACACGACCCACTTGAATAAAAACTTCATTTTGAAGCTTACTTTGTACAATGAATATACTCTTTTTTTTTTTTTTTTTTTTTTTTTTTTTTAAGAATGTCATTCACTTCCTTCAAACTCCTTGGTGGCTTCCTATCCATATCCCGATGGGGCACTGTGGTGCCACACCCCACACAACCTTACACTGCTAGCTTCACTTGCCTCCCCTTGAGACCAGCTCCCAGCACACTGGTATGCAGTCCTGTGCATAGCAGCTACCTTCTCCGTTAGACACTGCCTTGAAGCCTCTCTTCTCTCTCCACGCTCTACTCCATCTACCGGGCTTGTTCCTACATGGTCTCAACTGAAATAGTATTATTTTTAAAAAATATTTTCCCCAACATTCTCCTTCCTCACACAAGAGTAAAATTCCAATGATGTCAAACATAGAAAGAAAGAGGGAGGGGGAAGGGCAAGGGGGGAGGGAGGGAGGGAGGGAGGGAGAGAACGTGCCCATCACTCTTCGAACCATGCGTTATTCTAGCTACAGCTATACCTATGCTATATGAAGACTGAGTTTATCAAAAAACCATAAAAAGGCTGTAATGATCACAGGTTTTATGTTTTCACCTCAGCTTTGTAATTAGAACAATCGAGTCTGTAAGAACCAACATGGAGGCACAGCTATGACATTTCTGGGTTTTGTGTTATTTAATGCTAGGGTAAGTTGGGTCTGAAAACTTCCGAATTTCTTGTTTAATCCCACAGGTTTCTCATGAGCTCAATGGAAAGGAGCATCATGGACACCTCAGCATCCTCGGGTCTTAGCAGCCACACTCCGTGCTCACTGGGTTATTTTCCTAACGAGTGAATGAGTGCATAGTCAATGCAACAGTTAAAATGAAACACCCCCACCAGCATCTGGAACATCCTAAACCTAGATCTGCAAATGTAAGCAATATGCAAATCAGTAGAGGACATTTTAATGATAAGAAATACTGTAGGAATACCCAGAGAGGTACAAGCATTCTCTATCTGCCTCCCCAAACCCTTCTGAGTATGACTCCTTAATGCATGCCAGCATGCTAATAAGTGTATGATGTAGTGACATTTTCCAGACCTAAGAAGAGTTGCTGAATCATAATTATAACTACTTCTAAAAATACCTAAGACCCTTGCTTAATCTGACTTTGACCTTGACATACTTCAGCACTGACTATTTGAGAGCTTACTTGCATTCTTGACTAAATGCTCTGGGTGAGCAGTTTACTCTTGCCACTTATAACATGGCTCCTTTCCCTTTGAATAGCCTGCAGCATATGTGTTCCAATGTGATTTGCAATTGAGATCAACAGGAATAAAGACAGAAGGTGTCTCATTAGAAAGAAACCATACACAATACCTCTTAATGATTAATAAACCCATGCACTTAGTGAACTATATCCTGCCAGAGTCAGAACTATCCCATGGTTAAGCAGAACATCCTTTGAAACCATCACCCTTTGGGTATCTTTTAGATACCAGAAAGTGGGACATAATGAGGAACCAGGTTATCCAGGCTCCAATGATCAGTGCATATAAATTAGTAAGTCCTTAAGTCCTACTTTATTATAAATTCTTTGAGAGCAAGCACCATGTATTGATTTTGTAAGTCACAATTATCTGAATATAGTAAAGTTTTTAATTTTATTAACTGTGTGTGTGTGTGTGTGTGTGTGTGTGTGTGTGTGTGTGTGTCGCCTAGCATGCTTGCTGGGAATTGACATCAGTTTCTCTACAAGAACAGTCTACTTTCTTAGCCACTGAGCCATTTCTCCCACCCTATATCTGTATTAAATTAATGACTGTCTTCAAGGATTTTATGTTCATCAGCTTTCTGTTACTATAACAAATGCACGAGGTGATCATTTGTGACAAAAAGCTTCTTGTAACCCACAGTTTAAGCGACTCTAGTCTGTGATTGATTGGCCACATTTCTTTGGGCAACACAGCACATTACAGTAGGAGCATGGGAGGGAGCAAAACTCATTTCATGGCCAAGAGCAAAAGAGACAAAGGGGAAGGGGTTGGGCCCCACAATTCCCTTCAAGGGCATACACTTCCACGTGCTCCCCACCAGATGCACTTGACAGAAAACATCTACTTCACTGATCATTTTTCAACTCTTTGTTCTTAAGACAGGGTTTCTCTGTGTAGCCCTGGCTGTCCTGGAACTCGCTCTGTAGACCAGGCTGGCCTCAAACTCACAGAGATCTATCTGCCTCTGCTTCCTAAGTGCTGGGATTCAAGGTGTGTGCTGCAATTACCCAGCTCATTTTCAACTCATGTGTTTTTAATGGCTGCATGCTTTTCCTTGGCAATAGTAATGGAGACTGGGCCATAGGCTCCTGTGGCGTATCCGAGGTAACCAAAGGTTATCAGTATCCATTGACAAGTACTAATATTTTAAAGGCAGAGCCATCTGGGCTCAGGGTGTTTTGTACACTGAGCAACAGAAACTCTCACCTATCACTGCACGGATTTAAAATAATAGGACTCCTCTGACACACCATTCAGTAGTTTCTTATAAAAGCAAGGCAGATATGTAGTGTAGGACACCATAAAACCACTCTGAGATACACACACTGAAGTTTGTAATTTGTCGGTCTAAATTCAAGCAGGAATCTTGTAGGTTTGTCACAATCTGAGTTTTTCACACTCCTGTCAAATCCAGGAGACTTCTGACACCCTGGGAAATTCCCCAGCACTCCTCCCAGTCACTACCCTAGTGCAGTGTTCTGGCTTCTAACCTCACCCAACAGTCTGTCTGTTCTAGAACTCCATGCAATTGGAACCTTGAATGTATGGTATTCTCTCACGTGGCTTTTTCACTCCTTAAAACAGTCTCTGTTGTTTCCCCGTGTCATTTGTCACTCACAGGTATGTCATTGTGTGACCTGCTACTTCTGTTGAAGGACACTTAGATTGCTTCTGTGGACCTGTCTCCTGAGCAAAGCATCAAAGTGGTCTAACAGCATCCTACACTATGCATCTGTTTTGCTTTATAAGAAACTGCCAAATGGTATGTTCGAGGCATCCTAGTATTTTAAATCTGTGCAATGTTATGAGAGTTCCCATCGCTCTGTGTCCTTGCTCACATTTCCTAGTGTCAGTATTTTTTTTTTTTTTTATCTATTCTAGTGACTGTGGGATCTTATGACTTCAATTTGTATTTGCATGAAAAAAAAATGAGTACATTTCCACGCATCTTATCACTCATTCATACATCTTTCTGCAATCTTTTAGTAAATTTTTGGTACCTTTTGTTGCCCATTTGTAGAGAACTTTATATGATACAAGTGTCTTCTCTCAATCTGTGTTTTGTTTTGAAAATATTTTCTATGGGTATTTAAATTTTCACGATGTTCAGTTGCTCTGGATTTTTTTGTTTGTTTTCTTTTATTGCTAGTGCTTTTGTACTCTTCCTAAGATGTCTTTGTCCATACCAACTTACAAGGATCTTTTTTTTTTTAAGTTTCAGCTTTTATATTCAGGCTGATGATTCATCTTGAATTATTTTTTCCCACATTATGTTAAATAGGGATCAAAGATCCTGCTATCTATAAAGACCAAACTGTTGAACTATTGAAAAGCCTTTTGCTCACTGAATTGCTGGTCTGTTCATTAAATAATAATTAGTACTCATGGATAGTATTACACACCTGTAATCCTGGCACTGTAAAGGTTTCCACAAGTTCAAGGTCAGTTTGAGCTAAATGGCATGTTCTAGCTCTAGCTGTGTATGCACCTGTCGACCTCTGGACTCTTACAAAGTTTTCTATTCATTACCCGCTGGGGCCCTCTTGGTCATCACAGCATTATATCTTCTCAGTGCTCCTGAGCTTTATCTGGCCTTTGTGATGTTTTGCATTCTCTCATACCGTTTAGGACTAACTTCTCAATCACCAGCAATAGTGGTGGGATTCACAAAATCCAAAGAAAAATTCAGAAGACACAGACACCTCCACAATATTTTACCTTCTAATTCATGGACACTTACTTGGATCCTCACTAAGTTCTCAGCAACATTCTATGGCTTTTAGTGAGAAAGTCTTATCCAATGCCCAAATAGATTTATCCCGAAATAGATTGAATAGTTGAATTAATGTTTTTAATCCAATTATAAATCATTTCAAAAATCAGTTTCCAGTTACAAATTCTCTATATTTTCCTCTCTTTTAAAAATACTTGTGTTAGTTATTCCTTCAACACCTGGAATGCCTCAGCCACTACATAGGAAATCCCCAGCTCTAGAGCTTCCTTTAAATTTGAGAAGTTTATCTGTATTGCTTCATAAAGCGGGAGGTAGAAGGGGAGGTGGCTCTCTGAACAGAGACACAGACTGGAATATTAACCCCAGGCCATGTTGTAGGTCAGCAGACGATTACATGCTTCCACATGGGAGGCCCTGGGCAATCCCCAGGGCTGAGAAAAGGGAAGGAAATGGAGATGATATTAATTCCCATGTTATAACCACAATCTTTTATTAGACATAGATCCAGAAACTTTAAATATATGATTTAAAACAGGTTACGCCTTAGTGTTTTGACTGTTGCAATGATAAAAAAAAAAAAAAAAAAAAAACAACTGGGAAGTCGAAGGGCTTGTTCCAGCTCACACCCCAGGGGTACAGTCATGGCGGGGAAGAGGAAAGAGCAGATTGAGACAGATGGGGACAAAAAGAGGAGAGGGTTATGAATCAATGCATGCAATGCAATGCATCAATGCTTAGCTGCCTTTCTCTGTTTTTATACAGTCCTGCATTCTCTGTCTAGGGAATAGTGCTACCCACAGTGAGCAGGCCTTCCCACTCCAAATAAGGGCATCAAGATAATTCCCAAAGGCATGCCCAGAGGCCCATCTCCCAGGTGACATCACTAGCCACGCCAGCAACAAACACTAATTGTACATATAACGCAGTTCATGTACTGCTTTAATACATGCATGTAGCATGACCGAGGACCTGGAATTGGGATTTTACTTACTTACTCCATCACTTTAAGTCTTCCTTTCTTCTCTGGTACTGTCATGTAAAAATGAAGGACATACCAGGTAGTTTCCATGTGTTTTTCTGGGCTTCCTTCCTGTAAGCCATTATGTCTCTTGGGGGCTTCTTATTGATTCCAAGAACCAGAAAAGACCTTAATAATATTTTTTTAAACTATCTGGGAAATACAAATAGAAACTACATTGAAATTCCTACCCATCCTAGTCAGAATGGTTGTCATTAAGAAAACAAGCAAACAAACAAACAAAAACATCAAATGCTGGCAAGGATGAGGAGCACTGACACCCAGTGCTGGGTATGTAAATTGGAGCAGCTGCTATGAAAATCAGTAAGAACTTCCATATAATCCCCAAAAGAAACAAAGCCTGTTTGCTGTACAGACAGCTATGCACCCAGCGTTGCCACATTAGGCAAGTGGCTCTCCAGCCTAGGAGCCCATCAGTGAATGAGTGGATAAATAAAACAAGAGAGCCACACAGACCGTCACATGCACATTCCAAGCCAGATACAGGTCAAGTTCCTCGAGTCTGCTGTTATTTGTGGAATGTAGGACATCCAGGAAGCACATGAAAATATAAGAAGGATGATTGGGATGTAGAGAAGGAAAAGTAGTTGGGGGGAGGGAGAGAACAGTTATTAAAGGGGTGAATATTATCAAGGTGCCTTCTATGCATATAGAAATGTCATAAGGAAACCCCAATATACATAATGATGTATTTTAACATTATATGCATGTGTTATTGTACTACCATATTTTGCATATTATAAGCACACATAAAAAGAGATCTTTAAATAAAATGACTTCACATATTTGTTAAAGATCTGTTTCTAAGCAGTTCTTTACAAAGCCACAGCCACACAGCTTTGTAAATGCCTGCTTTTCTAATTTACTCTATGAACAAACTTCTTCTTTAGGGAATCTTGCCCCATTACCTTAGTGGGTCCTTGTTCATACCCTCCTGATACCATCAGTAATTATGGAATTACCCCACTGAGGACAAGACACAGAATAATGATCAGTGGCACCCAGTGCAAAATAAAATGCAGAGTCACTTAGTCAAAAACATATTTTTTTTTTCATGACAGCAACATCAGAGAGCCAAACATAGAGCCGAACCTGGGTCAGGCACAATTGCAGAGACTGCACAACCTTGAAGCCTGTGCTAACTCTGATGTTATCAGCTAAAGCCACTGAAGACATAAGTTACCCTGATGATCTATATGCTCTCTGGATGCTGGTCAACGTCCCGCTGCATCCAAAGTACAGAAATGGCAGGTAAGTGAGTATGTGAACAGATGAAAAATAAGAAACATCTCCCAAAGACTGGGTGTCATTTCCTAATGAAGCAACAATTTGCCACCAACAAGTGCTTTAAGGAACAGAGTGCATTTCCTCATGACCTCACAGGCGTGAAGTCTAAAGTTAGCTTTAGCTTTTCTCAACGTCACGTTGCCGTCTTCCCTCTTCAAATATTTTTGTGGGTACAAGTCCACCAGCCATCAGATTTTGTTTGTTTTTTTTGAGACAGGGTTTTCTCTGTGTAGCCTTGACTATCCTGGACTCGCTTTGTAGACCAGGCTGGTCTCAAACTCACAGCGATCTGCCTGCCTCTGCCTCCCGAGTGTTGGGATTAAAGGCGTGCGCCACCACCACCCGGCGCCATCAGATTTAATAATCCATCTTAATCCAGTATAGCTTCATCCTGATTATCTCTGCAATGACCAAATAAGGTCATGTGATTGTCTAGGCAGCCATGAGAGGGACTCCTATTCATCCCAGTCCATCTGTTTGTATGACATTCTTTAGAATGCCCCTGGAGTCATTTCTGCTTGTATATGCTCAACAATTCATATGCATTGTACTGTGCTGTTATTGCCAACTAAACCCCAAAGGATACATAAAGCCATACAAATTGTAGAAAGGCATGTATAATAAATGAACTGTTACCTGGGGAACTAAAAATTCAGGGATGTGGTTCGGTAGCCAATATCAATCATGGCATCTTTGGAATGTGAAGAGCTCCAACCACAAAAGATTAATGGGAAAATGGGTGAAACTCAGAAGCTAGTATTTTACCCTTGAGCTGTGTGAATGGCTGTGAGCTGGCTGGTTACATATTCCCATTGGAGCACCAGCACCAATGGCTGCTGCTCTCCGGTGCAGGGATGGAGCCTAGGTGGTTAGCATTTGCATTAGTTGCCTGGTAAGGGTCAGAACAGACTCACTTTGTATATGGTTGGTAGCTTGGAATCATTGTGTGTGTGTGTGTGTGTGTGTGTGTGTGTGTGTGTGTGTGTGTGTGTGTGTTGGGGAAGTAGGGGGAGGTTTACGGTTTTGCTAAAGTATTCCCCCGTGGGATTGGAGAAGAAAGCTTAGGCAATCATGGATTCATATTTAACTCTCATTTGGCAGTGAAACAAGAGGTCTGTGAAACTTTTACACTCTATAGGAGCAGAGCCCAAGAGAGTCTCATAAATATACCTTGCTATCTTTTAACACGAGGAACAGACACGTAAAGACTGGCGTTAGGACATCTGATTGACCAAATGGAATTCCCTCTGCGAGCAGCCACCTCATCCTAGAGCAACCTTCCACCTTGTCACCTCCTGCTGTTCTCCTCGGCTGCTGCCCATGAAGACCAGTCCATTAAAATACCTGGATCGGCTCCTCCAAGTGCAAGTACAGGCACCGCTTCCCCCTATCCCCCACCAAACCAATCTGCAGTGGGAACAAATGGCCCACTACTTTCCCCTCCAAGACCTGTTTCTCTGAAGGCAGTGACATGGGGCCACTCTGCTGCCCCCACACAGTCCATGCCCTTTGTTATGCTGACGATAGAACCTCGGGCCAGTTCTTGCCCAGCAGCCATGCTACTTGCTAGGCCAACTGCCCAGTCCCATAAGTGCACTTTTACTTAGTTCTTGGTCATGATTTGGCCCATTTAGCTCATTTCCTACAACTGACTGATATGGCCCAGGGTTAGTTCATTTGGCATAAGTACAGTGATATACCTGAGACAGGCTAACACTGTTGAATAAAAGAGGCTTACTCGAAGTTTGGGAGGTTAAAAGTCTACAGAGCATGATCCAGTCCACAGTGAGGACGTCTCTCAATTGTACCATCTTATGGTGGATAGAACTGGCAAAGACGTACAGAAACAAGACAAGAAGCCAGAGGAAGACAAAGGTCTGGCAGTACTTTCCAAGGATGTCTTCACTTGACCTACAGACACTTCTCACCAGGGCTCCTCTCTTCAAAGTCCCACCTCCACACTGAAAACCAAGTCTCCAGAGCATGAAACATTGAGGGGAAAAGAAGCCACACTGAAACCATAGCACCCTTTCTCTACAGTCAAACCAATTCATTCACTGGTCCCAAACACCAATGCCTGATTTTAAATGTTTTCATGTTAAAACATCTGCTGTCCATCTTAGTTACTTTTTTATTGCCCTGTCAAAACACTATGGCCAAGGCAATTTATAAAAGAAAGTTTAATTGGAGGGTCCACCACTCCAGACCATCATGGTGGGGAGCACGGCAGCAGCCAGGCAGGCAGGCATGGTGTTGGAGCCATAGCGGAGAGCTTATGTGTGATACACAGGCATGAAGCAGAGGACAGACAGACAGACAGACAGACAGACACACATACACACAGAGAGGGGGGGAGGGAGGGAGGGAGCTGGAAATGGCATGGGCTTCTGAAACCTCAAAGGCCTACCCACAGCAACACACCTCCTCCAACCAAGCCAAACGGTAATCCTTCCCAACAGTTCATCAATTAGAGACCAAGCATTTAAATACATGAGCCTATGGCGGCTATTCTTATTCGGAGCCTGCACTGGCTTCTTCTCTCCTATTATCAAGTTCTTACCTTGCCTCACATCCTTTGGTAACACAAGATATAATCTAGGTCACCTAAACTGTGCTTTAACAAATACAGTAGTATAGGCTTATATTTTTCACAAACCTACTTTATCTAGGACTCTTAAAGGCCTTTACTTCCCTTCCAACCTCCCAACCCCAGGTAGGAAAGAAAGAAAGAAAGAAAGAAAGGGGGATGTAGACCTCTTTACTTCTTACATCTGGATAGGGTCTTCAGCGTTTTAGGGGGGAGGCAATACCAATCTCAGTCATCGGGATATCCAATAGTCCAGGTGACCCGCAAAACAGCAAACACAGCAGGCAGACCTGTCAGTTTCCTCCGCACTGCCAAGTTTTCTCCTCTAGGCTCTTTTTTTTTTTTCTTTTCTTTTTTTTTACCCCTCAGAGGCCTCAGATTCAATTAACTCCAGCTGGCAAAGACCATGCCTCGCAGGAGGCAATTATCATCTATAGACAAACTAAAGCCAAACCAAAACCCTACACTTGGAATTAAAACAAAAACATATTTACATAACATGACTGAGTTTACAAAAAAAAAAAATCAAAACTTCCATTACACAGTAGACTGTTGGGTCCAAGCAGAAGAGATTTAGGTGCAGTTTTGGTTAACTGTGGGTGATATAAGAATATGCTTTGTAGACGTGCTCTCTCTGACTACTCTGATGGTGGAGATTGGGGGAGGGAAGGCTTCCAGAGAAGTTGCTTTGGTGACTGGAATTTCAAAAACAGTTTGAAGCTACAGACACCTCTGGACTAGAAAGAGTACTTCAAACCTTTCATTTCTGCACTGTTAATTTCCTCATGCAGAACCTGGGACCTGAGACTCTAGCTCAACATCATTAATTAGCTGATGCAGAAATTCATGCCCAAATAATTAAGAGATGTGCCCAGAGCTACAAAGTTATTAACTGGCAGGGCTGGCAACTGCATCTTTTCTGAGAGCAGACTTGTCATAGATCCCATAATGACAAGCCCTATGGCCCCTACCCTGACTATATAATACCCAGCACAACCATATTAGGATGGCATTATGCAAGGTACCACTTCATCTTTCTGGGCCTTGGTCTCATCAATAGACCAAAAATAAAACTTAACTCAGGGATGTCTTGCAAACTGTCTTAGTGTTTTATTGCTGTGAAGAGACACCATGACCAAGGCAATCTCATTATCATTCTGTCACGAAACGTGGAAGCATGCAGGCAGACAATGCTGGAGGAACCGAGAGTTCTACTTCTTGATCTGCAGGATTGGATCTACAGGATCTACAGACTGGACTTCACACTGGGCGGAGCTTGAGCATAAAAGATCTCAAAGCCCCTCTCTATGGACCAAGCATTCAAGCACATGAGTCTATGGGGCCATACCTATTCACACTACCACACAGACCAAGTAACATAGTACATAACATTTTCACAGGACCAGACCTGATAGAAGACTCAACACTTTGCTTTGGCCTATATTTTGAAGTATTAATTCATGTCTCCCCGATGTCTCCCTTCGTTCTCATTCATAATCACACTCTGTTCATCTCTATCACTCTAGGAGTTGTGCATCAAGAAGCATCAGGAGTGACCTGCCTGATTCCCTGAATGGTTTCCTCCAAAGCCTAGACCTTAGAATCAGGGAAGAATCCAGGAATGAATGAAAAGCCATAGCAGAAAGCCTGGGGACAAAATTAAGAAAGAATTGTTGGCATTGGGAAACTCAGGACTTGAGATACAAGAAACAGACATGGGGGGGGGGGGGGGAAAATGCAGGTCTTGAGTGACAAGGAAAGCAGGGACCACATCTCCTAGTCTCTGGTTGTGCCTGGAAAGATGGGACTACAGTGCTAGGGACCCCCAAAAGGCCAACCAGATGCAGATAGTAGTGACCACAGTTCACCAGGAATACCTCCCCCATATGTCAGTGTCATGATCCTCCTAATATCATGGGGAAGTCACAAGTATAGGACGGGAGAGTCTGCAAAACCATGGCTCAAACATGAGCAGAAAGGACCCCAGAACTGAAGTCAATTTCCCATCAGCTATGAGAAAGAGAGCCATGAGATCAGGTTTTGTGTTGATGAAAGCAAAGCAGCAAGGGTCCATCGCAAATGCTGTGGCTGAGTGCCCAGGACCACTTTTGGCCAAGAGAAAGGAACTCCACAGCACACATGAACACACTGCTGGGGAGAACACCTGAGCTAGCAGGGAAGAGGGTACTGTAAGCTCAGACATCTCCCAGCATCCTCAGGGCACACATGCCTAGAACCGCTGGCAGAACATTCAGGTTCTGTCTCAAAATCTACATGTTGGGAGTTGATCCTACTCTTGCAGAAGACCACACCTCAGTTCCTAAAACCTGTATCAGGTAGCTCAGCAGCCTGTAACTCCAGTTACAAAAGCTCTGACACATCTTAGGGTTCCTGGCCATTCATCCATGTGAGCACGCTCACACACACACACACACACACACACACACAAATAAATAAACAAATATTTTCAAAATATCTCTCAAGACCCAAGGAATTGTCTACATTCATTTGAAACCTAGTCTGTCCTCCATGGACTCCGCCCTTCTGGTGCTCAGCACCACATAACATATTTATGGACTCATAAGGCATTTGGCCCTTGCACATTCCAGTCAAAATGTCAAGTGAGTTTGCAGCTAGCTTGGGAATATTACTGAAAGTTGATCCTAAAGCAGAATAGCTACCAATAGCTTTATCTACATGTGGGAGTAGTTGCGATCTCTTAAAGGCACCCCTGCTAACCCAAAACTAAATGTGCTTGTATTGTGACTTCGCCTACAAACAGCCAACAGCCTCTTCAGGGCTGCCTTACATAAATGGAAGTGGGCCAGAGAGGAACACAGACAGCCCACCACAGTGATCTTAACGGCTGTGAAGCTGGCCCCCCCCCCCCCCCCCCCCCCCCGCCACTAAACACACACACACAATTGGGAAGGGTCCACTCAAATGAACTTCTCCAAAACTTAAATTTTAAGAAGGAGAAGAAGCAGGGCGGTGGTGGTTCACGCCTTTAGTCCCAGCACTTAGGAGGCAGAGGCAGGCAGATCTCTGTGAGTTCAAGGCCAGCTTGGTCTACAGAGTGGTTCAAGGACAGCCAGGGCTACACAGAGAAACCCTGTCTCAGGGAAGAGTGGAGGAGGAGGGGCAGGAGGAGGAGGAGGAGGAGGAGGAGGAGGAGGAGGCGGAGGAGGAGGAGGAGGAGGAAGAGCTCACTAGCAGATGCAGCCCCAAAGGTTTTTCTAAAGAAAACCCCTTTGCATCTTAATTCACCCAAGAAAGACTGTTAAAGCTCGGGAGAGCAAAACAGCAGACTCTGAGAAGTCATTCGTGGACAGTCACTGGCTCTAGTGATGCGCTCCCTACTGCATGCACCGTCTTAGCCAGGCACTATGTAGACCTTCAGAGGAGGAAGAAGCCGGGCTTTTGTTCCTCATGAGGTCACTGTTCGGGAAGGATCTCTGACACTCTGGCCCACGCTTGTGAAACACGAACAGAAAACTTGATAGAGTGTTAAGGAAGGTCCATGCGCTCCTGTAGATTTAACGGTGGAGGATGGGGGACAGAGAAAAGTGATAGAGAAAGTAAGGGCTATGCCTCAGGTAAGTTCAAAGCTGAGGGGAGGTTAAATGCAAGTAAAAGATAGGCGAGCTCGTCACCCTTCCGCCCCTTAGGACGCGATAGGCCATCCTCTTCAGCGATCCCCAAAGTTTCCATATGAGGATTGGCCAGGGGCATAAATAGCATCTAATGAGCAGAAGGAAAGTGGAGAGAATGTCCACAGAGCCCTGTGGCCAGAGATGAGGAAACTCTTTTGTAAGCATTTCTTTTGGGAATGTCACCAGCCTTAGTGACACTTGCATGCCCCCCCTAGTGGAACCTAATGATACTACAACTATCTACGGGTTTCTTGCCCCACTCTATTCACGGCTATAGCTCTAAATAGCAACATTAATCACCCAGAGAGATGTATTTTTTTTTTTTATGTATTCTTGGAAATAGATACATTTACTCACCTGGGTAGTCCGTGCCGGTAAAAGGCGTCTACTGGTGTCGAGTAAGGCCAGTGGAAAAGGTGTAATCCTTGTGGCGCCTTAGACATTCAAACCACCCAAGACTTTGATCTCTTCTGTGTTGACCATTGCTGCCCTCTAGCGGCAATATTTTGGAAAAAAAAACACTCAGACTATGAAAGACTTTTCCTTCAGAACTTTCTTCTTTCCAGCCAGTCGCTTATGTTTACATATGCATCCTTTTTTAAAAATAAATACCTGATGTCCAACTATGTGTGGTAGTGTTCACAAAATAATAGTGAAATACAATAATAAATAATCCAGCTCCATCCCCTAGCTCCTGGAAACAAACCAAGCCGCTTTAGGGAAAGTCATCTAGAATTAAATGAAAAGGCTTTCCACGGCGATATGGAATACGGGTTTGTCTTACTGGAGAGGGACAAGATAGAAGAAAGCAGTCCTGAAGAGGCACCCACTGCCTCAGGTCTGACAGATATGGTGGAATAACCGAGCAGAAATGCAGTTTTCTGAGCAGTAAGGCAAGCACAGAAGTGAGGTAGAAGGAAGCGTGTGTGTGTGTGTGTGTGTGTGTGTGTGTGTGTGTGTGTGTGTGTGAGATGGGGATATAGGACAAAGGAAGGCCCCGTACTTGGGTCCATGCTAGGTACCTAACCATTTCTGAAGAGAGACTGTGGTGTGGGTAATAAGTATAGAATAACCCAGGCCCCCTGCAGGGATGTGGCCTACGGGGTAGCTCGGGCTTCATGTGGGTTCTGGGAGTGGGGGCCTCTCTGTCATGGACTCTGTTGCTGGATTTTTGATTACTTCCCCCTGGAGGGACTGCCTTGCCAGGCCACAGGGGAGGAGGGCGTGCTTGGTCCTGGTGTGATTTGATGAATTGGGGTGTGTGAGTGGGGGGACTCTCCTCTTCTGAGGAGTGGGGGAGGAGAGTGGGAGAAAGACAAGAAGGGTGGGACTGGGAGGTGAGGAGGGATGGGGCTGCCACAAGGATGTGAAGTGAATAAAAACAAACAAAAAACATATACACTTATTGCTGCCCTTAAAAAAGTAAAAGGAATGATGCTTCAAAAAAAAAAAACCTATAGAATATTTGTGTTTAGGGGCCTTATGGAAATAAGCATTGTCAGGGATTGATCCCAGAGTCTGGTGCATACTAGACAGATACTCTACCACACCAGAATTGTTTTACCTGAGCATGAATTGAATTGATGCCTGCTAGCAGATAGAACATTCCACACAGCAAGAGCGGGAACAGACACTCCTGTCAAGTGCACATACAGTGTTCTCCAGAACAGACCATAGTCTAAACTATAAGAAAAGCCCCAATAAGTCTAAAAGGACCTGTGCTATACAAAATGTGTTCTCTGACCATGGTAGAGTGAAAATTTGAAATCAATAAAAATAAGAAATTTTAAAACTCCAAGTATATGGAAATTAAACCATGCAGTCTTAAATAACCAGTGAGCCACAGAAGAGAAAGATACAGATCGCCTGAGTTCTGGGCCATGAGCAGGGAAGCACTGCTCTCAAAGAGAGAGAGTTAGAAACAAGTTCCAGGTTGGAAAGAAAGAGACCAGTATTCCAACTAAAGTGTTGGGATAAAGCAAACTCCACCTTTTGATCAAGAGGGCGTGCTTGGAAGAGTGAACACATGAAGACAGGAGGTGCATTTGGTTTTTATTCTAACTCAGGTGGTATCTGTGTCTGATCTCCAGTCTAGAGTCCAACCTCATAGTCTTAAGAGAACTGGCACATAGGAAGTAAAGAAAGCCAAAAGGAGTCAGTATTCCAAGAAGGAGTCACTGCTCCAGGTATTCCTGGAACACAGCTGCGGACCTCTGTGTAAACAACAGTTTTACTGGGTGGGTGGAGAATTAAAAACATTTGCATAAAAATCTGACAATTGAGGAGATAAAAAGGGTTGAATTTCTTGCCCTAAACACTTTTTCTAGTATTTGATAGAAAAGTCTCACATTCAATACTTCTTACCGAAGGAGCCAAATAAATGTGCTATGGTTATAGCCCTTGTGTATTAATTTTACTGTTACATTTACAGCATTGTAAATTGAGATGTCAGAAGGCAATCATGGCCTGGCAAGATGATGCCATAGGTAAAGGAGCTTGCAACCAAGTCTGACCACCTGGGTTTCTTCCTAAGCACACACATGGAAAGACACACACACACACACACACACACACACACACACACACACACACATATATATATATATATATATATATATATATATATACAGAGAGAGAGAGAGAGAGAGAGAGAGAGAGAGAGAGAGAGAGAGAGAGAGAGAAGGGGGGTGGGACTCGACGGTTAAGATGAGAGTGTATGGTGTTTTTGCAAAAGACCAGGATTTGCTTCTCTTCTACCTTGTAGGTCTGGGAATCCTGGGTTGTCCAGCTTGGGACAAATGCTCCCTTACTCTCTGTGCCATCTGCAATTCGACTTGCAATTCTCTCACGGTGGCTCAGGTAATCAACTTTTTTTTTAGACAGAGATTCTAATTTTTGAGAGTTGACAGGATTTACTCTACTCACATCCTTTATTTTTGGACGCCCCCTCCCTTGAGTAACGAGGCAGTAGTGATGAAAATCTTTGCAAGAAAGGGAATGAGGAAGCCATGTTACATTCTACTTCCAACAAAAGGGTGTGGCTGTTGATGTTAATTTATGAGCAACACAGGATTACTGGCAGCATTTCTGTAAATTCAGTCTTCCATTTCAAATTCATTTTTTAAAAAAAATTTTGAGCAGCACTAAAGAGAGTGTAGGATATCTATCGTATTGTCTTGTATCATGGCGTATCGTATTGTATTGTGTACGTATTGTAGTGTATTCTGGAGAATATATCGACTCATTTCACCACTTCTGGTCCATAGATATACGAATTTTCCTAAGTGGAAGCAAGTATGGTGGAACATAACCATAACAAACATGGCGGCCGCGGCTTCACACAGCAATCGAGATTCCGTTCGCTGAATGCAGCAGCACATCTGGGCCCGCCTGTTTTTGCGTCACTTCCGGCGCGCCGCGCCTATGAGTACATAGCTTCTCCGGTTGTAGCGGCGGACTTGCCAGGAGACATTAGGTTCAGAGCAGCTTCTCGCCGACGGACACCGAAGCGATGCAGACGCTAGCAACATGGATAGAGAACGTGACCAGTCTGTAGTTGTCGCTGTTGTGACTGAGCTTCGATTTACCCAAAGATACAGAGACTATCTCGAGAAGCAGAAACTCTTGGATAAACTGCACCGTGTGGAAAAGCTGCGGGAAGGCACGGTGGCGCTACCGGTGCTGGCGGAATCCCTTTCTGAACAGCATCTGCAGGAGCTGAGGAATCGCGTGGCCCCAGGCAGCACCTGTGTGCTGACGCAGCTCCTGGATCCTCTTCCTTCCAAAAAGGCCCGGGTCTGTTCACCTGCTCAAAGACTGTGTCGTGAGGTGAGGCATTGGGTGGAGGACCGCGGCGTGACGTGGTCTGCTGAATTGGAGGCAGATTTGCCCCGATCTTGGCAACGGCATGGGGACCTAATGCTGCTTGGTGAAGACTGTTTCCAAGGCACGCAGTGGAAAAGTTTGCAACCAGGACTCTGGGAGACTGTTGCCTCCGCCTTTGGAGTTCAACGTTTGGCAAAACGAGGGCGAGTGTTACCTGATGGTATTCGAACTCCGTCAGTGACTCTGCTGCTGGGTGACCATGGCTGGGTAGAGCATGTGGATAATGGCATCCGGTATAAGTTTGATGTGACACAGTGTATGTTCTCCTTTGGAAACATCACTGAGAAACTCCGAGTGGCATCTCTATCCTGTGCTGGAGAAGTGCTGGTGGATCTCTATGCAGGAATTGGTTATTTTACGTTGCCCTTCCTAGTTCATGCTGGTGCTGCCTTCGTCCATGCCTGTGAGTGGAATCCTCATGCTGTAGTTGCTCTGAGAAACAATTTGGAGATCAATGGAGTGGCAGACCGGTGCCAAATACACTTTGGAGACAACAGGAAATTGACGCTCTCAAACACTGCAGATAGGGTGAACCTGGGGCTGATTCCCAGCTCTGAAGAAGGCTGGCCCATTGCCTGTCAAGTGCTGCGCAGGGATGTAGGGGGTATTCTACATATCCACCAAAATGTGGAATCTTTCTCAGGGAAGAATCCCCAGCCACCTGGAAGTAGTAACACGGAAAAAGAGCACCTGCTGCATCCCCAGAGAAGTATCGCTGATGAACAAGGAAATGGAACTACTGGGGATTTCAGGGGGGAAATGCTGTCATCGGCCAGCAAACCGGAGTGGAAGAGATGGGCAGAATCTGCAGAAACTCGGATCTCCTCACTTCTTCATCAAGTGCATGGGACACCGTGGAGGACACGAATCCTTCATATCCACGCAGTAAAATCTTATGCCCCCCACGTGGACCACGTAGTCCTAGATCTGGAATGCCGCCCTGTTCTCTAGTTGCCTAGAAGGGGTTCAGTCAGTGACACAGTAGAGCCAGATGGCCTGTAGTGCTTCATCTGGGGCTGAGTTCTCACCCTTCTGTTTTCTGGAGATCTTTTTAAATGATTTGTGGTCTGAAAATGAACTCTAGACCAGTCCGAATAAAATTATCTTCTGTTGATCACATTGAGAATCTATTAATGTATCAGAAGAAAGTAGCATGGCTCATTGAAATAGAAGCCAATTTGTGCAGTCGAATTCTGTATTTTTACCTTAGTTTTCAGTGGATTTACGGTTTTAATATTCATTTTATCTTAGGTTTATTTTCACATAGATTTTCCCTTTAATTGCATCATGTGGCTTTTTCTAGTAAGTCATACACTGATTATTAGAGTGAAATAGAGATCACTAGCTACATTGTGAGAAAGCCAAGATCAAACCAGGGAGACCAGTAAGGAAATTATCCATTTCTACAGAAGTTCTGTAGTTGTCCAGGCACAAAGTGGTGTGGTTTGCACCAACGTATCAGCCATGGGGATTTGGAAAAAAAAAAAAATAAGTTTGAAAAATAAATCAGAGCCAGGTGTGGTGGCATATGCCTTTAATCCCAGCACTCAGGGATGCAGCGGCAGGCAGATCTTTGTGAGTTTGAGGCCAGCCTGGTCTACAAGAAAGGCAAAACACTGGTTTCCCCCAACATGTGGAGTCCAGCACAGCCAAGGCTACACAGAGAAACCCTGTCTCAAAAAAAAAAAAAAAAAAAAAAAAATCAACAAAATCAGTGGGGCCAAATAATGAACTCCAAATTGAAGCATTAGCATAATGGTGCTTTGTTATTGAGATTAATAACAGAGGAAGGGGCAATTAATGGCGCTACCTACAATCCTCTAGTTCCTCAGTGGAGTGTCTGTGGGTGTGGCAGGGACTTATTATAAGGTCTTTTTATTTTATGTTAAGGAGGGTTAAGAAACACTTCTGTGTCCCAATGCCCATAACTCAGCACTTGGAAGGCCAAGGCAGGGTAATTGCTCTAAGTTCATGCTACAGAGTGAGACCTGTCTTAAAACCAAGGGTCATGTCTCTGAACTGTGGGGAATCTAAAGTTCTAGCCTTGGGCTTGTACAATAGCTGCCAGTTGATTAAAACTCTTACAATTTTTATAGACCCTAAACTTTATGGAGTTTGTCTTTTTTCCCTGGTCAAGAAGCTATAGGAAGAGCTGGAATGTAGTTCAGTGTAGACTACTTACTACATTCAATCCCCAGTGCCCTTCTAACACACACACAGATACACACACACACACACACACACACACACACACACACACACACAAGCACACAGCATGAGGAGGTCTATAATCTATAGGTAGGAAACAGTCTGCAGTTTTCAAACCATCTGATTATAAAATCAGAAGGCTTTCTGCTGTTCACTGCCAATTGCCACTGGGCTGGCTAAAAGTTGAGGATCACATAGAGAGCTCTGCTCTGGTGCACTTTGAAGCCTGTGAGCTGGTCTGCTGGATGTAGGAGACAGACAATAGTGTGTCTTTACTTCCTTCCTTGTCTTGTTACATAACCCAGGCTTGCATGTGCTGTGTATGGCTGCTAGTTTTTTTTCCCCAGTAGCAATAAGGACTGGGTTGGTACCTTTTTCATTAAACACAAATAGTAAATATCTTCTATATGTAGGAGCACAGAAAATATAAAGATTCATTAAGTTACCAAAAGAAAAAGGAAAAGAAAGAAAAACTCCTCTCACCAAGGAGCTCACAACTTCCCAAGTCCCCAGTGGTGAAGTGCAGTAAATGCCACATGGTAGTTTGCCACAGAGGCACAAAAGAGGGGAGGAAAAGTTCTACATAGAAGTGGTTTTTGAATTGGCTCTTGAAAGGTGGGTGAAACTTTGGTGGGTGGGAGGAGGCAGAACTAAGGCCAGAGTTTCAGTGCTCCAGAAGTAAGCTGTTGCCATTAGCTTGTAGCAGGATATAGTGAGGTGGCTGTTGGAGACAGGCCTGTTGTGAGCGGTGTCTTGTACACAGTAAGCTCCTAAGAAAGTGTTAACTATCCTGTGACCCCACTGCAGAAGCCTGCTTGTAACATGCTTTTCTCAGAGTGGCCTTCCTGTGTTTACTGAATTACTATAATTCCTCTTCTTTTGCTGGGCTCTTTTACACTCACGCACCAACAGCTTGTTGTATTGGAACTAAAATGCCAAGGATGCCAACCTGGGGCTTGAGTGAGTACAAGGGAGATGAGTCAAAGCAGCATTTGGGGACTGAGGAACTGCCTGTTGCCCTATGCTGTGAACAGGCCGTTGGTGTAAGGTGTAGCTGGTGGAATTCAGTTCCCTGAGAGTTGTTCAATCCCTGAGTCCCACGCTGCCTGGGTTATATAACAAGATGGGGAAAGAAATAAAGACCTCTGGGAAGGCAAAGCACTGGCTTCCCACAGCATTCCTTGCACCTGTAGTGGCCACGTCAGTAGCATTGGCATCCCAAGGAGGCTGGGGAGTTTCTACCCTGGATATGCAGCATCCAAGTATGAGATTACAGAGCTTTCCCAGCCCTGAAAAGTCCTTCTAATCTTTAATTTTGTTATATATATATATATATATATATATATATATATATATATATATATATATTTTTTTTTTTTTTTTTTTTTTTTTTTAACTTGCAACCACCAACCCTGCTACCCATTCTGTTTATGGTAGAGTTGAGATTTGTTTTTCTTACAGGCAAGAAATGTTTCTTGTATTCTGAATAGTGGACTAAATATTAGTATGACATTTGACATATAATAAATCAATAAGTCACAGCAGCATGCCAATGCTCACACCTAAAATTGAGATCTTTGAAATCAAGCTTTTTGATTTGCTGTTAATGCTGCCACCTAATGGAGAAGCTTTGGAAATTTAAAAAAAAAAAAAAATCCATCTTAAACTGTGTGCCTGGAAGACCTCTCACAAATCACTAAGAACCAGCAATGTACTGAACACTGGAACAAGGCTGGACATAGCAGAACCAACCCAGACTCCATGGCCTTATACACTAGTATAACGGTAATCAAATAGCCACACAACACCCACATATGGCCTTTCATATAATCCACATTCTAGCAAATCCTGGGAAGAAAGCACACACCTTTAATTCCAGCACTTGGGCAGTAGAGGCAGGTGGATCTCTGTGTGTTTGAGGCCAACTAAGATTATGTAGAAAGACCTTGTTTTAAAAACTATGTGATGATGGAGTTATAAGGAGTATGGGTGTTCTAGAATTGAGAATAATGTACACAAGTGCATTGTGGAGGATTCTGAGGGTCTAAAACAAAGTCTGAGTGTATGGAGGGTAAAGAGTAAGGGGTGAAAGCTGGGTGATAATGTGGCAGAATTGTGGTGCATGCCTACAGTCTCAGTGATTGGAAAGTGGAGGCAGGATGAGCAGGTGAAGGCAAGCCTTGATTACATGCACAGTGCTAAATAATTCCCTGTCTCCAGAACATCTAAATGGCAATGGGATGTTATTGGCGAATCTTAAAAACCTTAGTTTTCCTTTTCTTTTTTCTTTTGTAGAATCTGTATAATCTAGAGTGGTCTCAAACTTGTGATCCTCTAGCCTTCTGAGTTCTGGAATTATAAGTATGCACCACCTGGCTCCCTGGTATTTTTAAATGTGCACACATCTGTAAGCCCAGTGCTCCTGTGATGAAATGGGAGGTGGAAACAGAGGAATTCCAGGAAGATCAGCAACCAGCTAGCCTGGCCTACTAGGGACATTGACAACCTGTCTCAAACAAGGTGGGAATCAAGGGTGACATCCTAACTTGTCCTCTGACCTTCGCATATGCTCTGTGGCACATGTGTGCCTACACACACACACACACACACCACCACCACCACCACCACCACCACACCATACCACACACACCAGTGCACTCGCCCCCATGATTATGGTCCTTTCTCCATCTGGCCACATCTACCACAGTTGCCAAAAGGAGCTACACTATTAAAGGAAGCAGCCTTCACTAGCATGTGATGGATTATTGTGTTAATTTATGCAAGTACGGGTGATGAGGCCAACATTTGGGATGTATTTCTTCTTCCATTTTCTGAAAACGGTTGAGTAAAATTATTATTCTCCACACTTTAATGTTCTACCCTGTGAATTATAGTTGATTTGGCATCCCAGCTGGTCAGTCTGGATTCTCTAACTCCAGGCCACAGCTGGACATTTTCTTCAGGCAGTAGTAAACAGGAGTAGCTTTGACTCACCGGAACTGCTATCCATGTCTCATGGAATAGTATCCTTCATGGTCTAGTACCAACGTGTTAACAACGATTTGTGTCTAGTTTTTAAAACACTATTTAGATTATAGAAACTGTTTTGTAAATAAAAATTCCTAAGCTGGGTGTGGTGGTGTACGCCTGTAAACCCAGCACTCGGGAGGCAGAGGCAGTTGGATCTCTGTGAGTTCGAGGCCATCCTGGTCTACAAAGTGAGTCCAGGACAGCCAAGGCTACACAGAGAAACTATGTCTCAAAAAACAAAACAATACTTAATAATTAGTACTTAGGAAATTCACTCCAATAACACATACATATACTTTTGTTGAAACAAAAATCTGAACATGGAGCATGTAAGAATTCCGTACTTGACCCACTGAGTATGCTTACAAACGGTGCAGTATTTACAACGCATGGCATTTTTTCTGGTTAGATATAACCTGCAAGTTTACTTGATCATTGATCACACACACTGTCAGTGGCAAAACAGATGTCTCTGGGTTTTTTTATTTTTATTTGTTCATTTTACACCCTGATTGTAGGCCCCCTCCCTCGTTACCTCCCAATCCAAACCTCCCTCCCTCAATGCCCCAACCCCCTCCCCTAGTCCTCAGAAAGGGGGAGTCCTCCTCCCCTAACATCTGACCTCAGCCTATCATGTCTCATCTGCACTGTCTATGTCATCACCCACCCCGTACAGCCAGGGGGAAGTGATCAATGTGTGGGGACCAGAGTATGTCAGAAGTAGCCCCTACTCCCCATGCTACAGGACACACAAGGAGACTGAGCTGCCTATAGACTACATCTGAGCAGAGAGAGGGTCTAGGTCCTCACCATGCATGGTCCTTGGTTGGTGCATCAGTCTCTGCAGCAATCCCTTTCTCCACCCGCATTTGTTGGCTCCATTGGTCTCCTTGTAGATCTCCTGTCCCCTCCAGGTCCCACTATCCCTCATCTCTTCCATAAGACTCCCTGTGCTCCACCTCAAGTTTGCCTGTGAGTCTCAGCATGTGCATCAATCCCCTGCTGGGTGGAGTCTTTCAGAGGACCTCTACAGTAGCTCCCATCCTGTTCCTTCTCTTCAGCTGCTTCCAATGTCCATTCTACTTGCTCTTCTGAATGAGAATTAAGCATTCTCCCTAGTGTCCTCCTTGTTATTTAGCTTCTTAGGTGTGTGTATTGTAGTGTAGTGACCCTGTATTATGTGGCTAATATCCGCTTATGAGTGAGTACATACCATGCGTGTCTTTCTGGGTCTGGGTTACCTCACTCAGGATGATCTCTTTTAGTTCCATCCATTTACCTGCAAATTTCAAGATTTCCTTGTTTTTAATAGCTGAATATTATTCCAACGTGTAAACGTACCACAGTTTCTTTATCCATTCTTCAGTTGAGAGACATCTAGGTTGTTTTCAGATTCTGGCTATTACAAATAAAGCTGCTATGAACATAGTTGAGCAAATATATGGTGGAGCAACTTTTGGGTATATGCCCAGGAGTGGTGTAGCTGGGTCTTCAGGTAGAACTATTCACAATTTTCTGAGAAAGTGCCACATTGATTTCCAAAGTGGTTGTGCAAGTTTGCACTAACACCAGCTTTCCACATCCTCTCCAGCATGTGCTGTCACTTGAGTTTTTGATCTTATCCATTCTGATAGGTGCTAAATGGAATCTCAGAATCGTTTTGATTTGCATTTCCCTGATGACTAGGGATGTTAGGCATCTAAGTGTTTCTCAGCCATTCGATATTCCTTTGTTAGTATTCTGTACCCCATTTTTATTGGATTATTTGCCTTGTTGGTGTTTAATTTCTTGAGTTCTTTATATATTTTGGATATTAGCCTTCTGTTGGATGTAGGATTGGTGAAGATCTTTCCCCAATCTGTAGGCTGTTGTTTGTTCTGTTGACAGTGTCCTTTGCCTGAAAGCAGCTTTTCAGTTTCATGAGGTCCCATTTATTAATTGTTGACATTAGAGCCTGGGCTGTTGGTGTTCGTTCAGGAAGTTGTCTCCTGTGCCAATGAGCTCAAGGCTCTTCCCCACCTTTTTTCTAACAGATTTAGTGTGTCTGGTTTTATGTTGAGGTCTTTAATCCACTTGGACTTTAGTTTTATGGAGGGTGATAAGTAAGGGTCTATTTGCATTTTTCTACATGTAGACATCCAGTTAGACCAGCACCATTTGTTAAAGATGCTCTCTCTCTTTTCCATTGTATGGTTTTGGCTTCTTTGCCAAAAATCAAGTATCTATAGGTATGTGGGTTTATTTCTGGGTCTTTGATTCCATTGATCCACCTGTTTCTATGCCAGTACCATACAGTTTTTGTTACTGTTGCTCTACAGTATAGCTTGAGATCAGGGATAGAGATACTTCCAGAAGATCATTTATTGTATAGAATTGTCTTAGCTATTCAGGGGTTTTTAGTTTTTCCAAATGAAGTTGAGAATTGTTCTTTCAAGGTCTGTAAAGAATTGTGTTAGCATTTTTATGGGAATTTCATTGAATCTGTAGATTGCTTTTGGTAAGATGGCCACTTTTACTATGTTAATCCTACTGATCCATGACCATGGGAGATCTTTCCATTGTCTTCTTTAAGTCTTTCACTTTCTTGTTTAGAGTTACATCAAGATACTTTTATGGGTGTTGTGTGTGTGTGTGTGTGTGTGTGTGTGTGTGTGTGTGTGTGTGTGTGTATGTGTGTGTGTGTTATGAAGGATGTTGTTTCCCTAATTTCTTTCTCAGACTGTTTGACTTTTGTATAAAGGAGGGCTACTGATTTTTTTTTTTTAGTTGATTTTGTATTCAGCCACTTTGCTGAAAGTGTTTATCAGCTGTAGGAGTACCTTGTAGAATTTTTGGTTTTCAAAGGTCAAAGCTTGCCTTTGAGTCACAGGCAAACAGATAATAGTGAATGAACATGAGGCCAACAGTGAATTTTGCATGCCCACACATACCCTAGCATTAAGTAACCAAATAGAAACAGATTGGTAGAAGGCTGCCCCACTTTCTCTTTTATTAAAAGATCGAGGCTCACATAATTTAAAAACTAAAGTACAGGTAACCAAGTCAATTATGAAAAGGAAAGATCCCAGCAGCCACACACTATGATGAAGCAGCCTCACTCTGTGTGCTGCTTCTCAACAATTTCAAACGAGCCTGTACACCAAAGGAGACTACAATGCCTAGCTTATACACACCAGAAGAAGCCACGAGGGCATGTGTGGAGCTAAGTCTTGAGGCTACTGGACCAAAGTTTGATTTTGTGCCAGAGACATCAGTGCACATGGCTAGTCTTGCCATAAAGTTACCTTAACTTCCCCACCCTCTAACCAATAAAGTCTGAAGATCCAGAATGTCTGAGTGTGCCACAGATGGTATTGTCTTTACTGGGTCAGATAAATGAGAAATAGCAAATTTGCGTGTCAGAGAAAGGAGCTAATCCCCAATAAGACCAGCAGTCTGTTACATCAGTGAAAGATTTTTGGCTCCAGAAATTTGATTGATACTGTATCTTCTTCAGAGTAAAAACCAACTGTTGCACATTATCCACTCATTTCACCCCAAATTATTCTACCACCAAAGAAGTATACTGAGCTCTGTATGTCTCTGTGGTAAGTGGAAACATGGAAATCTTGGTTCTAATTCACAATGTGGATGACAAGGAGACTGACAGTTCTCAGTGGGTTCCAGGGAACGTGAGGGTCTCTGGCATGTCCATGCTGCAGTGTGGTTTAGCCCTGTTGTCTGGGGCATTGAATCCAGAAGATTCTGTGGTAAACACTATTTGTGATAAGGGTTCATGGAAGTTCATTGCAAACTCTAAAGGGAGAATCATAAGCGAATCACTATTGTTCCCACAGCAAGATCAGGCCATCTCTACAGGAGACAGACACACAGGCAAGAAGGCAAAGTTCTATGCATGGCAGTTGGAACTGTGTATTTTGTGGACTTTCAGGACTAAATAGGCAGCTTCCCATAATGAGGTGGGTTTTTTCAGACCTAAGTCAACTCATCTCATCTGGAACTGATGACAGTGATCATCCAGGGTAGTTTCCATGGCTTCAAGAAACAAGAGGCACAGGAAGATGTTCAAACTCCAGTGTCCTATCTGTAAATCTTCCCAGTGTCCTTCCCTCAGCTCACAGTTACAGCCATTTGGGAGGGGCTGTATCCACTCCAAACACCATTATGTGGTACTGCGTTTCATGTAGATAGACTACTGTACATTTAGGGATAGCAAGTAGATACAGAATTCCCACAATGGTAGATTGAATAATAGTTTGGAGTAAGTTCATATCCTAATATCTGGAACCTATAATGTTATGATAAAGCAATGGTGTCAAGATAGGCTAATTATCCTTGATGATCACTATACTTATTAAGAAAAGCAATGTGGTAGTTTGAGTGAGAATGGCCTCCATTGGCTCATGTATGGCTGAACTACTAGGAATTGTGGCCTTGCTTAAGAAAGTATATACGGAAGTTTCAAAAGACCATGTCATTTCCAGTTAGCTCTCTCTCTGCCTCATGCTTGTAGCTAGATGTAAGCTCTCAGCTGCTGCTCCATCACCATGCCTGCCATGATGGTCATTACCTGGAAATGTGAGTCTAATAAACGTTTTCTTTTATAAGATGCCTTGGTCATGTTGTCTCTTTACAGCAATAAAGAGTAATTAAGACACCCAGCCTTCGGGGTATGAAACAGCAGCAATGGGAAGCTAGCACATCCATCCCATCTCTCCTAGTAAGTCATGAGGAGAGCTGGCAATTCTCATTCCAACCTTGTGGATCTAGAGGTCTTGATTCCTAACATAGGAACTAGTTCATCAAAATACATAAAACAACAAAACAACAACAATCCTGTAAAGCTGCTGGGTGTCTTGGAGGTACTTCAGGTCCCTTGTGCCAAAAGACCCACAGGCAAAGAGAAGCCACGTCCTAGTTGTGGTAACTACTTTAATTAGGAGGAAGTAGGGCTACTTCCATGCTGCAAGGGTATGCTGTATACCTACTACGTGTGTTAACAGAGCCTTCCCTACCCAATGCCAGGAGTAAAACAGGCAGCTTCCAGAATGGCAGAAATATCTTCTCCATAAAAGCTCATGAAAATACTGTCCAAGACTGTCAAAGTGAGATTTTTATGAACTCTGGAGGTTACTGAGGACTTGCAGTAATCTGATGAAGCATTTATTCAAGAAAAGAAATTCCATTATACTCTTCTGACCTCTAACATACTGCTAAAAAAAGTAGTGGACAGCCTCAGCATATCCCTAAGAAGTTGCCCCTAGAACTAGGATAATATATATATTCCCCCCGCCCCTCTGTGCAGCCTTGACTGTCCTGGACTCACTTTGTAGACCAGGCTGGCCTCAAACTCACAGAGATCCACCTGCCTCTGCCTCCCTGAGTGCTAGATGAGCAAAGCTTCTTAAAATTTCTTTTGTCATCCCCATTCTGCTCAAGACAATTTTATGCAAAGTCAATTATATAGCAATGCAGTAGAGATATAGAAGTCAGACTTTTCTTTAACAAATCATGGATTTAATTTCTTTAAGTTTCATATTAATTTATCCTATTTTCTTTATAACTTTAAGCACCTAAAGATTTATTATCATAGGCCTCAAGAAATGGGTGGAAGTTACAGAAGTTCTATACCCGCCCCCACACACACAACTAAAAAGTTGCATATTTTGGTGTTCCTAGAACTTTAAAAAAATTCTTAAGTAACATAAGTTTACCATTTATTAAAGAGAAAATCAAGTTTTGTATACTAGTGAGATGTGTTTATTGTTACACAAAGAGTTAAATCTTGATGGGCCAGTGAGATGTCTCAGTGGGTACAGGCACTTGCCATCATGTCTGAGGGTACTGCAGGTCAAAACCTATCTTCAATATTTTTCTTAGACTGACACTCTGATTATATAATTGTTAATACAGAGAATTCAGCATAAAATAGCAGAAGTATGTCTAAAAGCATTTGAGAAATTGTTGAAATTCTGTCCTAATATTAAACCAAAATTTAGTGACATTTTATGAGATATAAGTTAGCAACTCAAATTTTAAAACCAATCACTCCAACACAATCTAATCCAAAGACAAGTTCCAATTTGGTGATACATGCTGAGGAATGGCAGTAGGAAAAATATTCCTTGGGTTTTTGTTTTAATCTATTGTATTTAAGATAAAAGCTTTGTGTGTCCAACAAAAAAAAGTAACATTCATATTCTCAAATTGGTCTCAAATATGAGTCCAGGTGTTTCAGGCAGTGTTTGAGGGTGCTGCATGGCATGTGCAGAACCAAAGTTGCAGTTAAGTCAGGTGATACACAATGAGCCCTTCCAGAAACACCTGTGTCATACATTTGACTTTGAATTAATTTTTAGTCATTGCATGTCCAGAAATCTCTGTTGCCAAAACATTTCACAATCCCCTACCCTAGTTATGCAATTCCATTGGGGTGGTGACCTACAGTTCAACAAGATTAACTCTAGAGTGTTTCATCATTAAATGACACACTGTACTTCATTAGGCAAGATCCACTGTCCTATTATTCACTTGAGGTTTAAAAAAAAAATCTTTCCCTCATTGTACTGTAATGCCACTTTCATCATGAGTTGGGTAACTGTATGTGGGGCTTTCCCTACATTGTTTTGTTTGTAGTTTTTATGAGAAAGGATTTCTCTATGTAGCCATGGCTGTCCTAGAACTCACTCTGTAGACCAGGCTGGCCTCAAACTCAAGAGATCCACCTGCCTCTGCCTCCCAAGTGCTGGGATTAAAAGTGTGTACCACCACTGCCCGGCTTCCCTACATTTTTTATTCTGTTTCATGGGTTAGTTTCCCTAGCCACACACCATACCATGTGTCTCCATTATTATAGCTTTAGACTATGCCTTGACAGCTTATGGTAAAAAGAAAAAAGTGCTTTCACCTTTATTCTTTAAAGTCTTAGCTATAGTTGACATTTTCCATTTTCTTATGAATTTTAATGTTAGGTTGCCCACTTAAAAAATAAACAAACCTATTCAGGTTTGTTTTTCTAAATTGAGAGTATTTTGAATCTAAGTTTGAAATCTTTACAACATTGAAGTGTCCACTTCAAAATTTTTAGTCTACTTCGGGTATCTGTGAAATAAGTTGTAGTGGATCTAAACATGTTTCTCTTTTGATCCCAAGTGTGGGATACGGAGTAGACTTGTGAGAGATCAGGGGATGTTTATCCACTAGAAGGCAACCACCTCGTACAGGGGCTTGGTTTTTGCCAGCTGAAACACATCTTGGTACAAACTCTGAGAGGAGATATATACGTATATGTGTATATATGTATATACATACATATGTGTGTTTGTGTGTGTGTGTGTATATGTCGAAGCCTACAAGAGGTGATTATTAGAAGCTTGCCCTCTGTGATTCTATTTATGGTGAAGGGTCCTATACGTCCTGCCAGTGGGTACTAGAAATATGTCAATAACAATGGGCAACGTACATAAGCTTATACCACCTAGCAACAATACAGCTACTTTAGTTTATGCTGTGTTTGCACAACCACGACATTCCCTAGCAACATTTCTTATATTGTATGCTAGCATTATGGGAAGCATGATCATTTAGTCATCTACTGTGAGCCTTGACACAATTTTAAAGCAATTTGTGCCTGTATTCTCCTCCTCAGAAGTATCTCAGCCCTCATTATGGCTGACCATGACCGTAGATTAGCATATCTTAATCCTTCATTTCTAGCCTAACATACATTGAGTTCTACTTGATAGTTAGCATATATAACAAACTGAGACTCTTTACCATACTCCTAAGCCATAAATGTAATATTGGAGTGTTAAAGAGCATAGTAGCTCCAATGAATATTTTTCCTGAAATGTATCCATGACATACCCTACCAAGTACTTACAGCATTTTCCCTTGTTTTATTTTCAATATTTTTGTGATGGTGGTGGTGGTCATTCCTAGTACATGCTATGGAATTACTCTAACACACACATACATACACACACACACACACACCCCTATAAATTACCTTAAATTCAGTTTGTTTGTTGACATAGGGTCTCACTATGTAACTCCAACTGGCCTCAAACTCACAAAGATCTGCTTGCCTCATAAGTGCTGGGATTAAAGGTTTGTGTCACCCCACACTGCTTTTTTTAATTGTAAAAATAAAACATAGAGCCGGGAGGTGGTAGCACACACCTTTAATCCCAGCACTGAGAGGCAGAGGCAGGCGAATCTTTGAGTTTGAGGCCACATTGCTCTTCAGAGTGAGTTCCTGGACAGCCAGGGCTGTACAGAGAAACCTTGTCTCAAAAAACAAAACAAAACAAAACACCAAAAACAACTCCCCCCAAAACCCATAAAATTACTTACAGGAGATCAATCTTATGCCTTGGAAAAAGAAAAATATAAGCTGCAAACTTGGTTCTGTCACTATTGGTGTTCTGTGTCCTTCAACAAGTCAGCAAAGAACGGATCTAGATGGTGTGTGTAACAGTTTCATTTCTCATTCTCTCTTCCAGGTGAGCAAATGAGAACTAGATAGGTAAAGTGCCCACACAGGAGAGGGCTGGCAAACTGTGAAACCATATACAGTGCTCGGCAAATGCACTGAAGGAACAACCACCTGTCGGGAAACGGAGCCTCAGCATTCCTTCCAAATACCCCTATAACTCCTGCTGTCCCCTTTGCTGACTACAAAAGGTCTATGAGGATTTACAAAGCCAGAAAGTGTGAATACTTGCATTTTGATAGTTATATCTGAATTCTACTTTAAGGAGAAAAAAAAATTAGGGTTAGAGAGCATTATTTTAAGCAACTCTCAAGGCCATAGAAGTTATAGTACATATCTTAACCATCAATTCCTATTGCTCATACTAGCACTGGCATGTTCCATTTGAGGGAAATACATATGCCTTATTGGAAGGGGTAAGTTGGGGAGGAAGCACAAATACTTGTTTCATATTGTTCCCTCCTCTTAAGGAAACCAGGGTACACTAGTACATTTCCTTTTGACAGCCAAGACTCTCGAGTTTTTTCTTCATTTGGTAAGACTTAACTGATGAATATCCAGAGACAACAAGTTGGTGTAAGTTTTGCACATACTACTTTTAAAGTACCATTAATTCCAGAACTTGGGAAGCAGACACAGGCAGATCTTTACATAGAAAGAGTGTGAGGCTAGCCTGGCCTACAAAGCCAGTTCTAGGCTAGCCTGAGCTTCACAATGGGATCCTGACCCCCCCCACCCACCCCCTACCCCCAGCAAGCTATTAAGAGGCATTTGACTCATTAATGATACAAGGCTTCTGAACCATTTACGGCACTGCTATCCTTGAACATTATTCTGTGTATATTGCTTGTGTGTCCGTGTGAATACTGGCATCACTGTTCCTGTCAAGATACTGGAGTTTGTACTTCACGATTATATTTTATTCTCTATTTCTCTATGATAGCTTTCTTATCACATTTTTACTTTAGTGGTTCTGGACCCTTTTCTCCATAATAGCATCACTCTGTTGACTTTAATTACACTTAGGGCATAATAAGAGAGGGCTGATTAGCTAATTTAATCCCTGAAGTTCAATACGTAATATTGTGTCATTCTTTCACTAAGCTTGCTTTCCTTTGGGGATGTTGTCATAACAAGGTTATTCCCAACTTTGCAGCTTGGGAAAATGACCCAGCGTTGCTACAGAGAAAAGATATGGAAAGGCGGCAACCATATGATGGTATTACAATAAACCTGAGAAACAAGGGGGTCTTGAGTTAAGATGGTGACAGTGGCGGTAGGAAGGAGATTGGGGTAAAACATTGTAAAGGCAAGATTGATATGATCCATTTATAGTATTGACCGTGGGTGCAAAGAAGAAACAAAGCAACATTTTGAGCTGTAGGTAGCAATGGGTTCAAACGCTGGGTTTGATTCTTACTAGTCTGGGACATACAGACCACATCTTAGTCCCTTTGATCTTGCAATTCGTTTTATCTAAACCTCAATTTTATCCTCTGTAAAACAGGTAGATTAATACTCATCATAGTGGATGATGTAGAGGCTTCGGTAAAAGAACTGTGTAATTGATGGGCAGTTTGGTGTTCATGCGGGTCCCCTAGCAAGCGGAGCACGGGCTGTCTCTGCCATGGACTCTGATACCTGCTTTTAGATCACTTCCGCCTAGCTGGGCTGCCTTGTTTGGCCTCTGTGGAAGAAGATGCGCTTAGTCCGGATGTGACTGGATGTGCCCAGGTGGAGGTGGAGGGCTCCCCTTTTCTGAGGAGAAAGGGAAGGGGGTGGGTGGGACCGGTCGGGTCGAGAAGGATGGAGGGTGCTGCGTTCGGGATGTAAAGTGAATAGATTAATTTCAAAAGAAAAAGCCGTGCGCCCCCTCCCCCAGTGCCTCGTGTACAGATGTAAGTGGGGAAGGTGACCAAAGCACAAGACTGCAAAAGGACAGGGTAGGGATGCAATCTTTCTACTAAAAGCACCTTCACCCAAAGGGGTTCTGGTACAGCCTGATAACTTTACTTACAGACCTCCTCCCTGTGTGGAGGTGGGGAGGGCGGCCCTCCGTCTGCAGCCCTGCCTGTAAACTGGCACCATGCACTTTTGAGCTAGGAACCCAAGTCAACCAGGCTGCTCGTTTGCTACTTTTACGTTCCTTAAACTAAAACAGCTAGGTCTACAGATCAGTCTCTGACCTTACACTCTTCAGAATAACGACAGCCAGGCTACACCACTTCCACTGATAGGCAATAAAGTGCAGGAAAAGACTGGGCTCATCTGCTCAGATCAAGGATTATCCTTATGCGCTTACCTCAAGGACGAGGATATAACCCCAAAACTCAGAGACGCCTGGGTTCTTGCTCTCTTAAGTCAGGCTCCTGAGGCATTAACAAAATGTGCTCACGACTGTCCTCAGTTCTGTCCACAGGGACAGGAAGGGAGAAGTGTAAACAGGAGTGTGCTCTCTTGGCAGCGCCCAGGACCTCAAGGCCAGTGCCAGGTCTGGCTATGATCGCCCTGTGCAACCTCGCAGGTTATTTGCCCTGCCATCCCTCAGATCTGGCCTCTGGGTGGGGGTTGGCAGGGAGGCAAGCAGGGAGGCGTCCTCCGCCTACTCATCTCTCAAGCGGTAGGAAGCAAGTTCACGGGGATACTCACTGGGCTCTAAGACACAGCTAATACTATCAGTCCGCTGGAGCCCAGCATCCCCAAGCCGGGTCCCCGCCACCGCCGAGGGGTAACCACTGAAGACGCGCGAGGGCGCGGCAGCCCAGCCCAAGCAGGCGGGAACCATGGCAACGCCCGAGGCTCGCCCCCCAACCCCCCACTCCGCCGCGCGTGCTGACGCTGCGCGGCCGCGCCGGATTGTGACGCTGGCCGCCGCGCGGGGGCCCCCGTGTTCTCGAGTGACCGCGGGCGCAGCCTCGGGGCCCTCGCAACGGCAGCAACGGCCGAGGCAGGCGGGGTCAAGATGGTGGCTCCGCTGGCGGGGGAGGCGCTGGAGGGAGGAGGAGCCAGACCCTAGCCGGCCGGAAACACCGACGCCCCGAGGCCTCCCAGGAGCCGCGGCCGCCGCCCCCTGCTCCACCGAGGGACGCGAGCGGGCGGCGGGGCGGGCCGGGACACAGGACAGGAGGCGGGCGGGGGGAGGGGGCGGAGCCACTCTCCACAGCGCCCGCCCCCAGGCCGCGGCCCCGGGCCTCCCCCGAGCCGCCCTGCCCTGCCCGGCCCGCCCAGCCCCGGTGTGGCAGCGGCTCATGGCGGCGGTGGGGCCCCCGCAGCAGCAGGTGCGGATGGCCCAGCAGCAGGTCTGGGCGGCGCTCGAAGTGGCGCTCCGGGTGCCCTGCCTCTACATCATCGACGCCATCTTCAACTCGTACTACGATTCCAGCCAAAGCCGGTTCTGCATCGGGCTTCAGATCCTTCTCCGACTCCTCGGTAAGGACAGCGGGCTAGCCTGCTGTCCCTGGCGGACAGCAGCGGCTGGGCACCGGTGGCCCGCGGCTTGGGGAACCGCGGTTTGATTCCCCCCCAAAGAGGCTTCTTGGTGGGGTGCGGGGAACCCACGGTACCCATGCCAGCGTTGACAGCGGAGTGGCTCTGGCGGGTCTGTGTGCTGTTCAGTTGGCACTTGGATGAGGAGAGGAGCAAGCACGGCTGTGTGAGCATGTGGCTCTCTGCCTGCCGTTTCTCTAGGGGGATGGCTGCTGGCTTACCGCGTCGTATGCGACAGCCCTGGAAAAAACATCTGCCCCTGTCTTGCCGTGTGTGACCTTGGACTTGAGCCCCTCCCTGTCTTCCCCTTTTTACAAGGCAGAGTCTGTTGTCACTTCTGTGTCTTGGAGTTCACAGGACCGTGAAGTGTTTGCGCTAAATGGGCATACAAGCCATGAGACAGAGCTTTGAATGTCAGACCTTGAAACCATTTCCAAAGTCACCTCGAGGAAGGTTATATTTATAACGAACCCTAAAATCTTTCTGTGTTGAATGTGACTTATGAAAACTTGCCCTCAGGGTGATGAGACGTTTGCAAGAAACTTAGGAAAATCAGTCTTCATTTCATAAGAATTGAGTACTAAGAGCGTTTTATATTTCACTTTCTATTTCTCTCTACATCATCAGAGTGAAAAACATATAGTAAGAGGGTTTTTTTCCCCAGTGACAGTTTGACAGCTTTTTGTTGATGAGGTAATTGTTTTTAAGTGGATTCTTGCTGTTGAAGTTTGGAGGGAGTGGGGTAAGGCTGGTCGTGAAGTCCTTACCAGGACCGTCCGAAGTGCCAGCATCTGTTGCCTTATTCCCACAGAACAGGACTGTCAGTGAAGACAGAATTTTGTTCTTAGCAGTAACAATATTTTCCATTTGTCTGCCATAAAGCATTTTCACAGGTATTACCTAATCTGTCAATCACCCCTCAAAGGTCAGAAGTGTTATTTTTTTTTTTTTTTTAACGAGTGAAGAAATGAGGTTGTAGAAGTTTTAGGTGTTTGGGATTTGGTGCACAGCTGGTGAGTGTTTGCCAAAGTCTTAAAAGCCTTTCCGACATCCAGTTGGGTTTACTTTCTTCTTCCTCAGTGTTGAAATTCGGTACAGTGTTGGGGGTTGGTCTGGTGCTGTGTATTCAAATGCTAAGTACTGCCCCTAAGTGATGTTGTGTAAACCTTGCTCCCTAACTTGAAGTTGGTTGGTTAATAAAAAATAACTAGAAGCCTGGAACTGGGCAGAAAAAAAAAAAAGTAGGCAGAGCTAGGTTCCTGGTCTCGGGGTAAGATGGGGACCCTGACTTGAACGAGAGAGAAGGAGGAGAGGAAGCCAGAGAGGAGGAAGTTGCCTTGGGGCAGTATGGACGATGAGCAGGTGGCCATGAGGGCAGGCCTGATGGAACAGAAACAGCCCAGGCAGGAACAATTATGACAACTTGAAGTGTGTAGCTAGGAAATAGCAAAATACCTTAGAGGGTTGATATTTGCTCAGTTAGGGTGCTTTAAGGCTTACTTAAATATAAAGGGTCTCTGTCTCAATTATTTGGGAAGTAGCTGGGTAGAAAAGCCCTCTAAGTCTAATATCCATTCATAACAATGCAGAGCGGTGTATCAATCATCCGCGCCCATCTTAAAGTTAAAAAAGGGGCTGGGGAGGAGTGATGTTCCGTGACTTAGGAGTGATCTGCTGGGTACATGAGTTCAGCCATTCTGCTGCCTCTAAAAGTTACCTCCACCGTTCTCTGTGGTAAAAGTAGTACTGTACATGAGAGGAGTCTGCACATTGATTTCGGAGATAATACGGCACTGCCTTGAGTGTCTTCATGACATAGTAACTAACTGCAGATTCTGGGAATCCTTTAGGACCTGGTGTTTGAGTGCAGTGCCTTTTTGGAGTACCCAACAGGAAAGGGTTTTTCTTAGTTAAGTCATTTAAGTAAGACTATTTAAGAAAGCATTTGTTTCCCCTGCCCATTCTTGACACTTTTTTTTTTTTTCTTCACAGAAGTTTTGTTATTTGAGAACTTCAGTAAGAACTTCTGGTGATGTATTTAACGGTTCTGTGGTTTTGTGTTGTTTATCTTTATAAAGATAGACAATAGTGGGATTGTCAGCACAGAAACACAACCCTCACTTCAAATGGGATTAAGAGATACTTTATTCTGGAACCAACTATGAGTGACTATTGCCCACAAATACTGATTGCAATTACCCCAAATCCACGTTCCAGTGTGTTAATAGTTTGATGAAGGTGTTATAACACATACAGTTTCATAAATCAGGGTACTTTAAAAAACATCAGTGGAAACATTAAGTAAAGGGACGGGGGGGGGGGGCGGTCAAAGCAAAGCTGAGATTCCTAATGTAGCCCCAGGATGCTATCTGATGGCATGCTGAGCCTTGTTGTTGGGACCTAAGTAAGGCTTTAAGTTACTATAGTCCAGACAGTAGCTGAGTTACTCACTGGATGTTGGGTCTCACTGTCTGACTTAGGCAAGGAGTGACTATTTAAAGGCTAAAGATAGTTCAAGATGAATTGTAATTAGGCTCTGGACTTGCAACATTCCAACCTCTGCACAGTCATTAAAGTTCTAATAACTCAGCCTTGCAGAGGGTTCATTTTGAAAGTGCAGCTTCTTTTTGGGTGCTTCTGATCACAGCATCTTTATCATTGGAATTTTGGACAGTTAATGAGCTAGGATAATAAGCCTGTAAGACACCATTTGGCTGTTGATATGCTAGCTGTTCATGTGCTCACTCCTCACAGATATTTTAATATTTCAAAGGCTATACTTTGTTACAGATCTTTCATCTTTTTGAAATCAAGTAGTTATTTGAAAAATTTATCCCAGAATGTTGAGCCAGGTTTTATAAGAAATTAAAAATTGACCTCCAAATTTATCATCTAACAATTCCGTAAATTATAGCAGAATAGTTGTGCAAGTTTTTGGTTTGTAAGAATAAAAAACGAAAACGCTTTCCGATTAAAAAAAATCATCTTAAGAAAAAAAATCACCTTAAATGAAAGTAGTGACGTATATGCATGAAAGGTCGGAGTGGAGACTCTTTGGGACTTGTTACTGCAGCCTGCCCCTCAGTACGTGCCCAGCTCACCCTTCCTCAACATTACTAATCTTACGTTAGTGTCCACAGCGTCCACGCCCTCTAGCTACAGAATGGTTCAGCAACTGCCTTTTCAGTTGATTTCAGAAGGTCAGAAAGCAAAGCTCTGCCTTTTAGAGATATAAAGAAAACCATAACAATATGTTCAATGTTTAGGAATACAAAACTATTCCTTTCTTCGTTTCTTTTTCTTTTTTCTTTTTTTCCAAGACAGGGTTTTTCTATGTAGCCCTGGCTGTCCTGGAACTCACTCTGTAGACCAGGCTGCCTGAACTCACTTAGATCTGCCTGCCTCTGCCTCCCTAGTGCTGGGATTAAGGCTATGCACCACCACTGCCTGACTATTTATTAAGAAGTATTAAGACAGTAAATGAAACATCCCACAGCAGCATAATGCTGAATTAGCAAATTTAAATGCAGAAGAGAAGAAGCAACCATAGGATCTTGTTTTAATAGCATTGCTCACACAGTGGTAATTCATTGAAGTGGCAAAGGGTTTTCAAATATAAAAGAAAACTCAGAAATTACAACGGACAATAAGATAAGCTTGAGTATTTAAAAATGAAAAATTTATTTATTGCAAATCTTTTCTTTTTTAAATATATTTGATTAATTTATCCATATTACATCTCAATTGTTATCCCATCCTTTGTATCCTCCCATTCCTCCCTCCCTCCCATTTCCCCTTACTCCCCTCCCCTATGACTGTGACTGAGGGGGACCTCCTCCCCCTGTATATGCTCATAGGGTATCAAATCTCTTCTTGGTAGCCTGCTGTCCTTCCTCTGAGTGCCACCAGGCCTCCTCATCCAGGGGACGTGGTCAAATGTGAGGCACAGAGTTCGTGTGACAGTCTTTTCAAAATGACAAACTGAGAGGAAAATCTTTAAAAAGAAAGCTTATGCTGTTGTAGTAAAGTGGGCGCTTTACAATAAACACATTCCAGGTGGCAGGAAAGAAATAGTTTTCAGTCTCATAATGAAATAAGTAGAGTTTATCTGACAGGTTGGTGAAGAGTTGAAAGTATGATTTAAAAGTTATTTGACAAAGGTGTTCACCTATTTGAACAAGTAAATTTATATAATTTGGAAAGCCATCGTCACTGTAGAAAACATTTGGCCTTATCAACTGATACTGATTGATTGATTGAGGCAGCCTCCAAATTGAAGATGACTTTGAGCTTTTGATTCTTTTGCCTCTACCTCAGTACTGATGGGATTACAAGGTTGGACCACTGTAGCTGGTTTTATAAGATGCCGTGGATTGAGCGCAGGCTGTCAAGTGTGCTGGGTGGGAAAGTATTCTTGCCACCTAAGCTATATCTCTAGCCTTCAAGTGACATAGACTCACAATTCTAGTTCTAAGGACTTAAGAGATTATAGTTAATCTATGAGCAGGGATATTCATTACAGCATTATTGAAAATAACAAAACAGCAAACTTAAAGCTTACTCTAAATGTGTTCGTTGGCAATCTGTTCTTTGTAAAGGAATGAGAATTTTCTTTGGTACTGAATGGGATCATTCAGCAGAAAAACCTGCAATGTGAGAAAGCAGAGTGAAGCAGGAGTAATTATGTCTGACAGAGGAATGGACCAAGGCTTCTCAGCAGTAGCTCTGTTGACATTTTTGGACAGCATAACCCTGGGCATGGGGCACTCTTCTCTACGAAGTACCATTTTTTTTTTAAGCATTCTTTGTTTTCTACTTACCTTCTGTCAGTCACACCTCATCCATGTAACACACACCTCGGTTGTCACAGCCAAATCTGTCCCTAGATTTTGCCAAATGTCCCCAAGGAGGGAGGAGTCTAATCCTGTGGAGGTGGACAAATAGACTAGGAATATAAACTACAAAGCTCAGAAATAGACACCGGTAGAAAAGAAACTTGATAGCTTTCAGAGGTAGAATTGAATCGAGGTCCATGGAAGTAAATAGCAAGTATGTAGTGATAAGTTACTTAGTATGGAAACATTATTGGCTCCCTTTTTCTTATCTGTGTGAATAGTCATTTTGTAGAAAGGTTATAAATTGAGTTTTTAAGATTAAAAACTTTATAATAAAGCTTCATCTTAAAAAAAAAAAAAAAAAAGACTGCATGTAACCCTGGACATTACTTATGACCATCAAGTAATTTATGCTCAATATTTTTAATTGTACACAAGTAGGAAAAACTTCCTGTCACTGTATTGTACTAGTCACTTGGCTGTGGCAGAACAACTGAGGTGAACTTGTAGGTAGAAAGGCTTATTTTGACTCCTAGGTTCAGAGGGTTCAGTCTGTGCCGCTTGGTTAACTGACTTGGGGCCTATGGTGAAGCCAAACATCATGCCAAAGGTCAAGGTAGAGAAAGTTGCTTGTCTCATGGTAGACAGGAAGCACAAACAGGAAGGAGCCAAGGACAAGCTATACCTTTAAAGGCATGCCTTTCAAAATCCCTCCACTCCCACCCCATGCCAGCCCCTGCAGTCCCACCTCCTCCACCCATCTGTGAATTCATTCATGGTTTAACCAATTGTTGGAATTATTCTGATGACCCAGTCATTTTTCTCACCATCTGCCAGGGACTAAATCTTCAATATAGCCTTTTGGAAAGACACTTGTCCAAACTGTAATAAATGGACAAAAGATAAAATGGCATTCACAGAAGAACCCTGAATAGTCAGTAAAAAGGGAAGGATTCTTTAATCAGTAGTCAAGAAAAAAAATAAGGTGTAAGTTATGATTTGAGGGGATAATTACCCTCATTACACACTGTTCATAGGAACCCTTATAAGTACTAATATATGTCAAAAATAGTAAGGGGAAAATCATGCTGGACCCTTACCTTATATTCATGAAACCAGTTTTAAATAAACTAATATTGACTGTAGAACTAGAGGAAATTCCCTCAGAAATATATAAAAGAAACTATAAAATATTGACATTCAATATTAAAAATGTCAAACCTCAAAGGGCACTAGTGGTCTACATGTCTCTATATGAGTGTGTGTTTAATCACTTGTCAGGATTTATGAGAAAGTAGGGTGATTCTACCTTTTTGGTACCAGGAAGGCAGTGTGATGATTCTTTCTTTCTCCACATTCAGTCCAGAGTGTTTCACCTCTAGTCAGTAGAATGTGTGTATGGTTTCTCCCCACCAACAGCAAGTTCTGTGGCAGATTCTTCATGGTACCACTGCTTGTCCTTTAGTATAGTTCAGTGCTGGTAGCCAATTTTCTAGGATGAGAGGTCAGTCCCACAAGAGGGCCCTCACTTCAGAAGCCAGTCACAGGTTGTGGCCCGTGTTTCTAACATGTGCTATCATTCAGGCGTTTCCTGACGCACTCTTTGTGTTCCCTTAATAGCTAGAATGCAGACAGAATCTGGGGAAATGCTCATATTTGTCCATTTATTACAAAGGTCATAGATGGAAGAGGTAGCTGTACAGGGACCGTGAGGACTGAGGAGTGTCTGTGCCCTGTCAGGTTTCTGGCCTCAGGAGCTGTAAATTGAGCTATCTGGAGCCACCAGAATTCAGACCTGCTGCGTTTTTGTAGCTTTGTTATGTGGGCATTGCTGGTTAAATTGTCAACCACTGACAGAGCTACTAAGCCTTTATCTTTTTCCTTCCTCAGAATAAGGAAGGGAGCAAAAGGGGTAGGAGTGGGCCCCAAACTTTGAGGCTCTGGTCCTGTTGGTGGTGGTTTCTATGACGATCTGTCTCCACCCTGAGGACATCCAGAAGCTCTAGGCTGTCATCACTGCATTTCTCAGCAAGATGTCTTGTCACTGTGCTTTGCAAACTGTAAATTTGGAATCTGGATGAGGACCACACAGATATTTCATATTATAGATGGTAAAGACAGAGACCAGATGAACACCCCACCTCCTCAGAGCTGGGTATGGGTCTTTAGTCCCAACACTCTCAAAGCAGAGGTAGGCACATCTCTGCGAGTTCAAGGACAGCTACGGATCTGTAGAGGGACCTGTCTCCAAAAACCAAAACCACTACCTTTTTAGGGTTTGGCTTTTAAAATCCATGTTCACATATGTTAATGAGATCATACTTGTTAAAATTTAATTTCATGAATAAAACAACCCTTAGGATACCATTTTGCTGTTTCATTTTACCTAAAATGAAAGTTTGATAAAGTGTGTTGTCTTAAGGTAGGGCCTCACACAACTTAGCTGGTCCTTACACCTCAGTTTTCCTCTGGGCTTGGATTGGCGAAGTGCCACAATACCAAGCTTAGAAAATGGTTCCCTGTGTGTAATTTATTTGTCAAGTATATTAATAGATTAACATCATTTCACAGTACTTTGTTTTTTCCTGAATTTAATTACTTAGGACTTTGTTTGAAATAAGGGAGGTTTTTTGTTTGTTCTTCTTTTAACTGTGCTGCTTTGCCTATAGACTGCTTTCAAAGCTTTAAAGAGATCTGGACATATGTAAATGTTACTTTATTTCTTTCTGACTTTTAGTCATAAGTTTGCAGAAGAGTCAGGAAGGAATGGACTTTATGGGTTTGCACTTTGGTGGGGCACACCATTCATCTTAGTACTCTGGAGACAGAGGTCGGAGGGCACAATTGAAGGCTAGTTTGGACTAGATACATAGCAAGTCCCTGTCTCAAAAACAAACAAAAAAGAGTTCATATAGTTCTGTGTAAAATGCATGCATTTACTCCCTCCTTTCTTGTTTTTACTTTTCTGTTTTGGAAATCTAATTGAAAAAGCCCCCCAAAAAAATAAAATAAATAAAATAAAAAAAAAATAAAAATAAAAAAATAAAAAATAAAAAATAAAAAATAAAAAAATTAAAAAAAAAAAAAAGAAAAAGCCCTGAACTCTGGTGAATTAAGTTCAAATATGAATTCAAAGTGCCTGAGTGATTTTGATACTTGGCTTGTTTTCTGCCTTGAGAATTTTAAATACTCTAATTACTGGAGTCTAGGACTGAAATTCCCAAGTTGTGGCTTAATTTGATTCTTTCTATGTCCCAAGGTGGTGTTTTAAAAGAAAGCAGGTCCCTTGTAAGCACTAATGAAAACCACCCCTGGGTTTCCTTGGACCTTTAAGATGGATCCTAAGGAAAAACCTCTTGTTTGGGCTGTGGGATGCAAAGAAACCTTGACAGTGCTTCCCAGAGATCACTAGAGAGGACATTTCCTTTGGAGACTTATTACCTGGGAAGTTGTTTTTTTTTTTTAATTTGTTTGGGGTTTTGTTGTTTTTTGTTTTTTCCATAAAGTGAGTGTTGATTCTCCCCTTATTCCATAAGAACATGGTTATAAAAGATCTGTCTATAGCCTTTGGGTAGGAATTACAAGTGTATATAACTTTTGGAGTGTTTACTAAGTATACACTGAGATGAAATTTTACTCAGGTTAGAGTAGTGTGAAGCTAGGGGTGGTGGTCTGTGGCAGCAATCCAGCATTTAGGAGGCCGAGGCAGGTACAGGCTTGGGGCAAGCATGAGCGTATAGTGATGTCCTGATAGTGGAGGGAGGGAGGGAAGGATCAGATTGCTGGTTAGGTCCAGACTAAAAGGTATGGCCTCTCTCCTGCTATTTCCCAGGTCATTCATTTGTTTGGTACATAGAGTGGATGGGACTCATTTCTGTACAACATTCCTAATAGCCAAGCCACCCCTCTACCTGTATGTATAAATAGGATGCAGAGAAAAGGTTATTAGGATAAAGAGAGACTGTAAATGCTCAGCTGAGGTCATGAGTAGTGACTGGTGGGGATATACTGATATCCTACTCTGAATAGCAAGTTGACAGTCAGCATTTTAGTATCTGTCTTACTTTCTCTTTTTAAGTAGCATAAAATAGAACTCAACTTAATTAGGTTTGAGATTTTCCATGTAGAGAAAGCAAGGTAGCATCTGGCCTCTCGCAGGCTGATGTAGTTCTTCTCCAGAAAAAGCTACTAAGGCTCCAAGCAGTCCCATCTTCTAGGGAAGCAGGCAGATCTTGCTGAGATTTCCAAATTTTCATTTGTGCTTTTTTTCTTTTCACAAATGACTTGACATTTAGGCCCAGGATAACCCCTTAAAGGAACTAGCCATCATTCCAACCCTTTTTAAGTATGCCCAGGCTGTGAAGTATAGCGTTCTTCTTGATGGCACACTGAAGGGAAAGCTCCTCAAGTGCTCATGGCTTCTTAACTCTGTCTCTCCCTTTCCTAGGTTTCTGCTTTCAGGCTGTATTTTGTGATCATCTTTACAAGCATAATTAATGTATGTGGTACTGAAATATTGCCCTCATAAGTAAACCTTTCTTTCTGTAAAGCATTGTGGGATCTATTGACGTATAAGGCAAGGAAATACTGTGTAATAGGGTGATGCCTACATGGATAATTATAAATTTCAGTATCAGGTAGTATGTGCACTAGGTATGTCAAAATATTTTGTGGGTATGTTGAATGAACAGGCATTATCAAAAGGACCTGTAGGAGAGATAGGATTTGAAAAGTCAAGGATGGAGAAGTGTGGGCTACCATTCTAAGGAATATAACTACAGACATAATTATGGTAGAGAAAGAAGCATTTGGTATTAGTGGGAAGCAAAGTTTGAGGGTGTGGAGCCCAGAGCATCATTCGAATAATGGTACCTTTATTGAAATTAGAAATCACAAGGAAATGCTGGTTCTGGAAAAGGCAAATGAGGTTTGCAATTACAGTTTAGGAGAACTAGGTGAGAACTGCATTGAACCTAATGCAGTGCTGGGAGTTATGGTGATTTCACTTAAAAAATATATCTATTTAGGCAGAGTACCACATTGGCACTTGATAGGGACCACCAGACTATTTACAGTACTTAAACATGGAATAACGAGAGTGATGTTTATAACCATCTTTTAAAATAGTTTGGTTTTTCTGAGTGTTACTTTTGTTGTCTGAAGAAGTGATTCAGTAATATGTAGGAAAAGGGAACTTGGAGAGCAATTCAGAAACATGAAGTAATGTACTGGGGCCCCGGGTCTGGGCACTTAGAGAACATGCATTTCTAAAGCAAACGAGCCTGCTGAGCTCAGGTGGAAAGGGAGGAGGCACTAGGGAGGAGTGTGAGACCTCATCTTGGCCTACAACACTCAAGGAAAGGATTCCGAAACCAAGTAGGAACAAGCCTTTTATTGTAGTAATTTTCATTCTGAACGGTCTTATTTTGGTGGTATTACATTGATCTTTTAAATGACTATGAAATTATACAGGAAGTATTCTTTTGAGTTTAAAAACTTAACAAAAGGTACGTGCATATCATTATGAATTTATCCTGAAGATAATTTAGTAGTCGCATGCCCATGTGTGAAAACACACACACACACACACACATACACATACATACACACGCACGCATGCACAACATGACAAACAGAGTTACTTTAGAAACCAGAAAATAGGGACTGGGTTTTAAAAATAATGTTTAATTGGTCTGGCCTTTCTGGCTTCTCAAATCTTCATGACCCTTTAAGCCTAAGTTGTCTTGAGGTTTTACAACTATGAAAATACCATAATGAAGGAAGTTGTAATTGCTAGTATGAAAACGTGCTTTTAAAAGGTTTCATTTGAATAATCTTTCCTCTTTTCCTTAGGTATAGTTGTGTCCAGTATTGTTCTGATCTTGTCACAGCGATCACTTTTCAAGTTTTACATGTACAGCTCAGCCTTTCTATTAGCTGCGACTTCAGTGTTGCTGAATTACTATGCTGCTTTGCACATTGACTTCTATGGTGCCTACAATACATCAGCTTTTGGAATCGAGCTGCTTCCTCGAAAAGGGCCCTCCCTGTGGATGACACTCCTCGTTCTGCAGCTCACCTTTGGAATTGGATATGCCACACTACTCCAGATTCAGTCCATCTACTCACAGCTCATTATTTTGAATATCTTGGTTCCTGTAATCGGCTTAATCACAGAGCTACCATTACACGTCAGAGAGACTTTAGTTTTCACGTCTTCCTTGATTCTCATACTAAATACAGTGCTTGTCTTGGCAGTAAAACTTAAGTGGTTTTATTATTCCACTCGGTATGTTTACTTGTTAGTGAGGCATATGTACCGAATTTATGGATTACAGTTATTGATGGAGGACACCTGGAAGAGGATTCGTTTCCCAGATATACTTCGGGTCTTCTGGCTAACAAGAATTACAGCTCAGGCTACAGTGTTAATGTACATTTTAAGGATGGCAAATGAAACTGAGTCCTTCTTTATTTCTTGGAATGATTTCTGGGACCTCATCTGCAATCTAATAATTAGTGGGTGCGATTCTACACTAACTGTATTAGGCATGAGTGCTGTAATTTCTTCAATAGCCCATTATTTGGGCCTTGGAATATTGGCCTTTATTGGATCAACTGAAGAAGATGACAGGCGGCTTGGCTTTGTAGCACCTGTCTTATTTTTCATTTTGGCTCTTCAGACTGGTTTAAGTGGGCTGAGACCTGAAGAGAGACTCATTCGCTTAAGTAGAAACATGTGCCTTTTACTAACTGCAGTCCTGCATTTCATCCATGGAATGACAGACCCCGTATTAATGTCTCTTAGTGCCTCCCATGTGTCATCTTTCCATAGACATTTTCCTGTGCTGTTTGTCTCTGCTTGCCTGTTTATTCTTCCTGTTTTACTCAGTTACGTTCTTTGGCATCACTATGCACTAAACACATGGTTATTTGCAGTTACAGCCTTCTGTGTGGAACTCTGCTTGAAAGTAATAGTTTCTCTCACTGTTTATACGCTATTCATGATTGATGGCTACTATAATGTCCTCTGGGAAAAGCTTGATGATTATGTCTACTTTGTTCGCTCGACAGGCAATATTATCGAATTTATATTTGGAGTAGTAATGTTTGGGAATGGGGCCTATACCATGATGTTTGAGTCAGGAAGTAAAATCCGGGCTTGTATGATGTGCCTACATGCGTATTTTAACATCTACTTACAAGTAAAAAATGGCTGGAAGACATTCATGAACCGTAGAACTGCTGTTAAGAAAATCAATTCACTTCCTGAAATAAAAGGGAGCCACTTGCAAGAAATAGATGATGTATGTGCAATCTGCTATCATGAGTTTACAACATCTGCTCGTATTACACCTTGTAACCATTATTTCCACGCACTCTGCCTTCGGAAATGGCTGTACATTCAAGATACTTGTCCAATGTGCCATCAGAAAGTGTACATTGAAGATGATATCAAGGATAATTCAAATGTATCTAACAACAATGGATTTATTGCACCCAATGAAAATCAAAATCCAGAGGAAGCTTTAAGAGAAGAGGCTGCTGGATCTGACCGGGAATTGAATGAGGATGACAGTACAGACTGCGATGATGATGGTCAAAGAGAGAGAAGCGAGGGGACTCAGCACACAGGCCCAGCAGCAGCAGCAGCAGCATTTAATGACGACACTGATTAAAGTAGCATTTACTAATCATTGAGGTATTTGTTTAAAATTCGGTTCATCCAAAACGGAGTACTATGCTTCACGTCAGTGTGTAGCCAAGCACAAAAACAGTATCCATGTTGCAACTGTGAATGATTTTCCGTTTACTGTGATGTGCTACTGTAAATATACCTCTTTAATTACTTCTGGTCTCTTTGGTGACCTATTTAAATTTGTGTACATTATTGTACATAGAATAAAGTGTTTTCACGTTTTTATGACAAAATTTGAACAAATAACTTTTTAATAGAGATAGTGATCATACGGTGCGTCAGTTGTGCCAAAGATTCCTCCATGAAATTAGAATATATCTAATGCTGGACTCTAGTTTTTTGTTAAAATGAGCCGGAAAATGAAAATGCAAAATAAAGGGACTTTGGTATAAAATTAAAGACGAGGTAAAGTAATTTTAAAAAGAAAGAGTAAAATGTTTTCTAAAACTAAGGAAAGATAACTTGCTAGAAGCAACTGAAAAACTTCAAATCTGAGCTGCAACTTAGAACTGGGTTCAAAAGTTACAAGTCAGAGACTGAGAATTGACAAATAGGCCTCTTGTCAACTAAATTTTGATATAAACCAAGATGTGCTAAGTTTTAGGTAGAAACCTCACTGTGTTTGCAGTGATGTCATAAAACTGTCCTTTCAGACTTGCAATGAGATCACACAATGAAAAGGTCGCTGTTAACTAAGGCATTAAACAGCCTACTCAGTGCTGGTCTGCAAACTGCAATGTGCAGGGTTACCTCCTTCTAAAATGGCTACAAAGACTTCCTTAATGAAGCTCACAATCTTACTGTGAAATTCCACATCATAAAAAGAAAACACAAATCAAGTATCAGGAAAAAAATATTTTAATGGTGTTGTTATATAGCGTGTTGGCTAATTCCAGTGGATCTTCTTCTCTTACTGCTGACATTATCTCCAATATTTGACTAAAACAAAGCACAAAGGGATCAATTTACTAAGACTATATTGTTGTAAAGGTATATAATCACCTTTTCCTATGTAGGAGACGATCTTACACTAGTAGCTCTTCTAAGGGAGTTTAAGAGTTATTCAAGTTGTTAGTGTCAGCAGGAAAACATCAACAATTACTGGCAATTAGAAAGTTCTGGAGCTAACTTAAATATAAAGAAAGCAAAAACCATGGTCATGTAAGAGCACCACTAATGGAATTGTCACAGTGGATATGAGTCCTTTAAAATGCTAGGTCATAGCACATTTGTACTGGATCATGAGCATCTTAAAAATGAAATGTATACTGCACATAATACAGGTTACGTAAGTACCTTTCTACTTTAGGTTTATCTATATTTACTTGTTTTACTATTTACCATATAACTATATTTTATATATAGAAGTAAAAATCAATATGTAAGTATATATGCATATACTTATTAATAAAATGGTATTAGGGAAATTAGGACCAAAACATCTGAAAGGCACTGCTTACTGAACTAGTCTTTAACAGACAGCCAGGAACGTTTGTGTGCACACTAATACACGATGACAAGGGCAGAAGGTGTAGGTCTGGGAGGGGCTCTGGCTTTTTCCTCAGAGTAGAGAGAAGAGCCCAGAGGCCCCTCTTTGTTTCTTTGCCCAAACAACATAGTGGTTTCCTAGCAATATTATCTGTAGGTAGTTTTTATACATGGATAAAAAAGTTGTAGTTCAAATTAAATCTTTAAATATTCCTTGTCTTTTTGCTCCCTTTATGAGTATCCTAACAAGACCAAAAATAAATAGGGATGGGGATTTACAATTAGCTGGAATTTTTAAAATTCTCAGTATGACACAAAAGCTTTGCTTGATACAGATACTGACAAAAGAAAACCTGTCAACACTGAAACATTGAAATGCAGTTTTGTGCTGTGAACTCAGAGTGCACTCCTAAGGAGTACTGTTGTTGACAGAAAAGTGGCCAAGGGCACAGCTGCTCTGCTTAAGACTGGGCAGCAGAGCCATTTACTATTCAGATTAGTTAAAATCAATGGTGCTTAATAGAGCACTCTGTTTAGCAAGCCAGTAATTCAGCAACCTGAGCAGCCCTTTTGTGTCCAGTGTGTTTTTCTGTAGCTCCAGGGACATAAACCTGCAGTTAGTTACTTTTAAGTATAGCATTCTAGGGGATTTAATGCTTTTGCTTATTGTGGCACTTATAATTTTTTTCAATTACTCTGTGGTGTGTGTGTGTGTGTGTGTGTGTGTGTGTACATGTGTGTGTATGTGTGTGTCTACGTGTATGAGTGCAGGGACCAGATTCCCCTGGAGCTGGAGTTATAGGTGGTTGTGAGCTGACCACCTATAACATAGCTCAGGTTCTCTCCAAGTGCCCTTAGTCTCTGAGCCATCTCCCAGCGCCTATTGTGACGCTGTTACACTAGGCACAGGCATCAAAGCCTTGCAGTATTGAAATGATGAGCAGTTAAGTTTGAAAAAAATTAGATGTAGACATGTTGATTCAAGATTAACCCCAACACCTGGGAGATGGAACTAGGGGGATTAGGGATTCCATGGTCACCTGCTGCTGTATAGCAACCTCTAAGCTGCTTGGGCTACATCAGACCCTGACTCCAACAAAAATCATTGTTCTTTTGCTTTAGTCTCTTTGGGTCATGATACAGTCTACAGTATTAAAGCTAGCAAGGCCCCAAGGATCTGGTCTCACTTTGCTGTCCCAGATTTCTCTTCCACTCACCTCATCATCCTACTTTCAGCACACTGAGTACATTGTTTCCCTGACACTGCCAGGCTTGTCTACAGGCTGCCTTTGCCCGAGATGGCTATCTTTACCTGACCTGACTCCCAGGCATGTTTAATGAACAGCTAAACGTCCCCGTTAGTAAAGCGTGCTCCTTCAGGCAGACAGTTGCTAACTCGCAAGTCAGTCATAGAGTGACACCTCTGAAGCAGCTTACTGTCTTGGACTTGTCTGCTCCAGGGAGCAGATGTCCCTTATCCAAAACCCATGGGTATGTGATGATAAGAACTGCTGCTTCTAGCTAGCCTCAGTAACTTGTACCTTTCCTGACACAGCAGGAGCCCCAAAATGTACTTCAAGAAATTTATAGCCTAAAGGAAAGAAAAACTATATGGCAATAGCTGAGATGGATAGCTCAGTGCAGTAGAAGTTGACAAGAATTGTCAGAGCAGATCTCTGTGAAATGTTGACACTTGGAGCTTACAAATGCTGATTTTCCCAAGCTCTGCCACTTAGCTAACTGCAGGGCAGGCTGATGCACAATTTCAGTTCTTAAGTCTGCATTAACAACTCCTTGAAATTTTGTCTTGCAGATTTGCAGCTAAAGCCAACAGCTGCTAGTTTACAAAGCATCAAGGCAGTACAGAAAACATACATTGGTACTACATCCTCCAGATAGTGAGTGTATTTGCCAGGTGGCTAGCAGAACAACAGCTTCTTGTCTTTATTGTCTCAGGGTCTCTAGTGTCTCCTTAGGCTGTCAAAGAATTATGAGAAATAATGTCTTCTAAAAGAATCTTCAAATTCCTCCATTAAAAAAAATCAAAAGTGATGTTTTAGCAAGCAGAATATAAAAGTCCTTGCTTCAGGTTTTAAAGGATCAGTTCAAAACTCTTTGCTAAAACCAACATGTTAAAGAAAAGTCCATACATACATACGTGTGTGTGTGTATATAAGTGTGTGCTTTAACTGACTTCTCTGCATGCTGAATTTTAGATGTCATATTTATTACAAATTACTTTCTTAAAGGCACATTTCAAGACATTAGTCTAACAAAAACAATCTGATACTAATCTTTATATAATGTTAGAGGCAAGCCAACAGTGGGAAACTGAACTAAACCAATATAATCTAGATTGACTTTGGATAAGTGCCCATACAATGATATGACCAACTTCCCCTGTTTGCTCTGAGATTCTCCTCAGCTGTCTACATATATCCTGTTCTGGATTACTATGTAGGGGAGGGGGCAGGGGTTGTTGAGGAAGGGACATCCTACCACTTGCCATTTCACTGTGAGGCTTAAAGAACCGTTGTTACCTCCCTGCTTGCTGCTGTTGTCCATATTTAACACGCAGATACCTCTTAACTGGAGGTCAGCCAACTGGTTATGAACAGCAGCAGAAAGTGTGCATTAGACAATTCTGTGGCAAGCTTACAGGGCTTTTCTTTTTCCTACAAAGTGACAAAGGACTAGAGCCACAGATTTCTCACTGAGGAAGTAAAATCATTTGGATTTAAAAGATGGGAACCTAGGAGATGACAGGGCAGTCAGTGGAGGCGCATGTCTTTCCAAACTACTATTCAAATGGTCTCTGACTTTGGGTCCAGTGCCAATGGCTTCTCACTAACCGAAGTGCTAACTCACGGGAACCTGAGTCTGACTAGGATGTTGGGGCTCCCCCTGCCCCCCCCCCCGCCCCATTACATGGCCGTTGTGGTTATCTCTAACAGCTGTGAAGTCCATTCAAGCAAAGCAACTTACATTATATGGCAGGGCTCATTTCTGTCTTTTAAGCAGTACCCTTTTTCCCATTTCTTTTTGGTAGGAAATGAAGTTTTTATGTATTTTGACCCAGCATGTGTACTTTTAACTCCACACCAAGGTGCATCTAGAGTTGAGGGAAGGAGAGAGAAAAGTGTTAAGGAATTTGCTTTTCTAAATCTTTTTCATGAACATCACACTAGTATATAGCCTGAAATCACAAGCCATTATGTAACTTCCAAAATGGCAAAAATTAATGCAACAGAAAAAAGTTCTAAGAAAAGCATAAAGCCCCAAGCTGCACTTTAAAGACTGATTTTTATATACTTTATTTCTTTACTAATATGGCTAGTGTATGACATGCTTTGGGAAGAAAAAAACCTAAATGTCCAAGAAGTATCACTGAGATGCTCTAATAGTTAGACTGTTCTGTGTACCGCTCCTGCATGTGAAAGTGTGGTTATGAATAGCTGTTTGTCTCCCAGTAATGGGATGCCAGGCAAAACGTTCTGACATTGAGTTGTTTCCCTGATATTTCTTTGCGAGCAGCTTGCACATTATACAGATATTGTACTTTCAATAAAAATCATTTTTGTGACTGCCTAAGGAAATAAAATCAATTTCCCAAGAGTGGCTCAGTCTACAGAATTGAATAAAACATCAGTTTTTTGAGTTACAGGGGATAGGTTGAAGTCTGAGCTTTTAAACTTATTTTAAGAGCTAACATTCTCAAATCCTTATACCAAAGCCCCTGATTTCAGTGGCTGCAGTTTGTTTTAGAGGGCTATAAACCTCCATAAAAGAGTATCTGAAAACTTACATAAACTGCTTAGAGGATTCGTTAAATATTCATAAACACAGACTCTAGTGATCACAAATTCTGTCATCTTTTATAAGTTTTGAAGCTTACCTAAACTGAAAATAAAAATAATCTGTGTAACTACTTTTTCATCAATAATAACCTCCAGAAATCTGTGGGGAGAAACATATATTGAGATTGAAACTAGTTGTCATATGTCCCCTAGTTTTTGTGAGGAGGGGGGACACAGTTTAATATGAAACTTGAAATTAGGGGAACATCTGCTTACCTGTCTCAATCATTAGTTTTTCACTAGGTATTGATTTCAGAACCTCCAAGTTAGCTTCAGTTTTGAGTGAGCTTGAAAACAATATTTTAAAATGATATTTAGTGAATAATCTTTAAATATAAGAGATCCTTAAAAGTTACAAAGCCACAAAGGGTTTTGTTCTTAATATACTTTAGAAAGTACATTCTTAGCCTTCACAGAGCCCATATTACAGTCAGCTTCAAATCAGCCTCTGCTTTGTCTCTTTTGTAACATATAAAGATATTTTAAAGTTATTTTTGCTTATGTGTGTACAGGCATGCACGCACGTTGTATGTAAATGCCTTGTGTGTGGTGGGTACCTCCAGAAGCCAGCAGAGTCAGGTGCTCTTAACCTCTGACCCACCCTGTCCAGCTCCTGATACTTCTTTAACATGAAGGTTTGAGGTAGCAATCAAGTTAGAATGGGACATACTAATATTCATGCCTTTATGAGGATGTCATTTTTTGTACTTATCAATTGAACATTTAATAGACCTTATATATTACCCTAAGTAAAAATTTTTAAAAGTATCTGTGTAATTTAGAATGATCACAAGGCTATAAACTTTACTTTTTAAACTTAATTTCAGTCACTGAAACAGACTATTCCTGTTTCCATGTCCTCACTATAATAACAGACTTACATATTTGCACCCACATTGCATGTGGCCAAACTCCACTCCTTGACTGTGGCCTTGGCCTCAAGACTTGCTTTGGGATAATGGGATGGCATGGCCATAAGTAGTGAACCTGCTGTGGTTAGCATGCGATGATGCAGTGTCTATGCAGTAGCACTGATGGTTACCTTCTCAGCTATGCCTATGGCATGGAGGTCCACCCTTCTGCCTGCTCACCCAGCACCCATGAGCCTTTAGCTCGTTTTGGAATGAATCAGCATTCAATGTGATGAGACATACTGTCCTTATATTTAAAAATACATACATAATCACAAATTCACTGGGAAGACATAACAGTTTTAGGTTTGTAGCTGAACTAAACAGGAAGCAGAAATCTCTTAGACAGCCCCTCACGTCAGCACAGCCTCCTACCCACTAAGTCCCAGCACAGTGGTTACATGTGTTAGAACCAATAACCCCACCTGGCACTTAGCTGCCTTTGGAAACCCATGCTGTAGTGGCAGTCCCCTGCCTCAGTCTCTGGGAATGGCATGTCTCTTACACTGTAGTTCCCCTGCCTAGCAATCGGACATGCTTTGGCTGCTCATCCCCATTTTCTTGACCCTGTAACTGATCTTCTTACTGTCCCTGGATAACCACCTCACCCAACATTTTTTGGTGAAATTAGTAGATGCCTGGTACCCCAACTCATTGTAGGAAAGCAAACATGAGTGCCAAGTGACCCAAATATTATAGGCCCAAAGAAAGAGACCCAAGAAACATTCCAGAACTAGGTACTCAGACTGCTGAGCTAGGGCAGGGGAGGGAACAGTAATGGTTTGAAAGGTCTGGGCAGAGAACTGCTGAGGTACACAGATGACCTGTGACTCAGGATAGGTAAAGAAAACAACACAGCAGAGCAGGAACAGCACTGAAGAACACCCGCCCCTGTTATCTCACTCTGCTCCAGAACACTTGCCATGTACGTTTACAAATTCCTACCCTACTTTTTTACCAAAGATCATGGGACACCCTTCTAGAGAAAAAATCCAGAAAAATGTCCTTACAAAAGCACATGTGAGAATCAACTGTCGAGCTGTTATCTGAATGTGCCAGTTGATTGGCTCACCTAGCGCTTCCAAAAAGTTGTTTATTTGTGATAAGATTTCATGTAGCCAAGGCTGGTCTCAAACTTGCCTTGTAACTGTTGAGGCTAGTCTTTTAAATGCTTACTTCAGCTTCTTGGTAGGCATGTGCCACTATGTCCAACTTTTTTTTTTTTCCTTCCCTAAACATCAAAGGACTGCCTGGCATTTGAAGAAAGTCCCCATCATAAGAGGCCAACCCCATGAGGGAAACAGAAGCAAGATAAAAGCAACAGAACAATTTAAAAATGACTTCCAACACTTCATCTATCAAAACTATGGTATATGAGAGAACTTTAGGGATAGAAGTGAAAACAAGTATACTTCATTTTAAAAAGTTGAAAATAAGCCAAATTTTGGAAACTGATAAAGTAGAAATGGAAATTATAGGAAAAATAATACCAGTTACCATTTCTGAGCTGTCTTCTCCACCCTCAAAAGAAAGAAAAAGGATATTCCTAGGAGTGATTAAAAAAAATGGTGCCAGGCAAGGTGTTGCTGCACACCTATAATCCCAGCAGTTGGGGAAGCAGAGGCAGGTGGATCTCTGAGTTCAAGGCCAGCCTGGTCTGCAGATTGAGTCCAGGACAGCCGAGGCTACACAGAGAGACCCTGTCTACAAACAAGTGGCTTCAGCTGTAAAGAGCCACTACCAGAGTAGCAGGGTGAGTGACCAAAACAATAAAGTCTCCAAATAGCAAAACACATTTTTGTGAGATCTCATATAAACTGGTCTAAATCGTATACAGGAAAGGCACCGTAGGTCACAGGGAAAGGACTGGGGTTCTGAGTAGCAATCAGATGCCACCAGCACTGGACACTACCTCTGGAGAAACAAAAGTGGGTTCCCCTTCCTTTCATTAACTGTCCAAGTATACTTTTAGGAATAAATAAATCCATTTCCAAACATGCAAAAATCTAAAAAGAAAAAGTTACTTTTCATGAGAATTTTCTTGAAGCAAAGAATGTTTACCAAACCAGACATGACAGTGTGGTAGCTGACGTCTGTACTCCCAGCACTGGAAGGCTGAGGCAGCAGGGGTAGTGAGGCTCATCCTCATCTATATGGTTCCCAGCCAGCCTGCTCTAAAGAGAGGCTGTTTCAGAACAACACTAAAGGAACAACTTGAGAAGTAAAAATATGGGCTTCTGTCACAGAAGGGAGAGGAGTTTGAGCAAATAGCAGGGCCTGGAACTAACTGAGTAGGCTTCCTGTGGAGAAAGCCAGATAAGGCATTTGTGTGGAGCTACAGGAAGTGCTAGGGAGCCTCAACTAGTGTTTTGAAACAGTGACTCACTATGTAGCCCAGGCCAGCTTCCAACTCAGGATCCCCCTGCTTCAGCCTCCTGGGTTAGGAGAGTACAGGCTTGTGACACTGCCATGCTGGGCCAGTTACTCCAGGAAAACAGAGTGGCCCATGAAAAGTGAGCATTGTTCACCACGTGAATCCAGACACAGTGAAGCTCATAAAACCCAGAGGCCTGAAACAACAATGGAAGGAAGACGGGGGACAGAGGAAGTGGGGGGTGTGTCTTAAGGACATGGACAAAGGCAGGCATCTGAGCTGGTAATATATACATATTGCACAGCTGTACGGCAGTAAAGACCCAAGCACTTGCCTCTGCAACACTGACTGGAATGGAGGCATGCTCGGGAGGAAGCACTAACTGTTCCTGCATCTTTTAGTATGCTGGACTTAATCACTATGTGTATGCTTTGGCTGACTGTCAGTTTATAAGCTTAACCAGTACTTAGGAAAGAATCACACTGAGCTGTGTCTATAGGAACAAGCAATGCCACCATTCTGCTTCCCTAGGAATTTATACCTAATGCCACCAGCACTCACTGTAAGGGCCACACTGTAGAAAATGCTGACATAGCTGACAGCAAACAAGGCCAGAACCTTGCTGTACTGGCTGACTTGTGAGGTTGAAGTTTAGTGTGGAGTTACGGAGGAAAGGTCATCAAGCAGTGAGCCAGGGGACAGGTTCTCACACTTGGGGTAACTTTACACCTGTTTCCTAACTTCTGTGGCCTAAGAAATAAACAAATGACTGTCATAGAATACTCTTTTCCCATGGCCAGCATGTGTGCATTACATAAAACGCTGTGAGCATGAATGCTATAACCATGAAATAACCTAAGAGCAATCTGGATTGCTAAAAAAAGTCAGTTGCTGACCTCAACGCACCTTGTTTCCATTATTAGAATGCAGTGTAATAGCATTAACAACCATCACAACAACCTACTATTTAAATTCTTACATAAGTAGTTACTAAAATTTTTTGTTGTTGTTGTTGTTACTAAAATTCTTAAGGATCAATACAAAACTACAAACGCTAATAAACTCTAACAAGACAATTTAAGAAATCTGCTAATATAAAAATTAAGGAAATCTGAGAACGTACCAACCATTAAATCCTATATAAAGGTCCAAGTCAATCAAAGCAGCTGCTGCTTCCTTCGTACCATCAAATGAATGTACCTAGGGATATAAACATATAATTTTATTCTAATAATCTTAAAATCCACAATAGCATTGATATACTTCCTAAGCAAAAGACATACATGTATGTATGTATATATATATATATATATATCGTGTGTGTGTGAGAGAGGGGGGGGGGGAGATGTTTTGATTCGCAGGGCTTTTAGTGTGGTAGCACTTAAAATGGTTTTCTTTCAAACCAGACTTGATAATCCCAACCTGCCATTATTTTGGTGACACAAAGCAAGAAGTTAGTTGTCTAAGGTTTCTCTGTGGCTGCCTGAGGACATGTCTCTATGTCACCCTCCCTTGCAGACTCTCTCAGAAGGACACAGGAAAGGGCACCATATTCTTTTTTCTTTCCTCCTTTCTTTTTTTTTTTAATTTTTAAGTTTTAATTTATTCACTTTACATCCCAACTGTAGCCCCTTCCCTCATCTCCCAGTCGCGCCCTCCCTGGGAGCTATGTACTTAACAGGAGGAGGAAAGGTCTGCACATCTTAACAGTTAAAATATTTTGAAAATTCCAGCGCACTTCTCTATTTTAGAGGATCCCTCTCTTTTAGAAGAGAGATGGCTGATCATTAAGAGGTAAGTTCTAAGAAGCTCTATACAATGGTGAGAACATTGCTTTTAAAATGTCAGTTGTGAGCCTGGAAGCACAGTCAGCAGGTGCTTGCTGTTTTTTAGAGTGTGTAACAAAATAAAAGTGAAAAAATAAAAGGACAATTGTTAGGCTACCCACGTCAGCTGAACAGGAAAGAGGCCTGCTGTCTTATCTTTCCCTTGCTTTAGGTGCATGTATATAATCCAAAGCAATAATAAGAGCAACACTCCTTTACACATGAGGCCACGTCGCCACTGTCCAGGGATGACATGGTCTCAGCCACGTTATACAGCTGCCTGCAAGAGCTGCAACGCCAAGCAGAGGAAAGCCTTGAAAATATTCTAGGGTTAGCAAGGTGATTCACTGGGTGAAGGTGCTAAGCCCTCAGCACTTCCAGTGAACTGGGAAAAAAAAAAAAAAAAAAAACAATATAAAGATGATTTGAATGTGATTTCCTATAAGCCAGTTTAGAGAACTAGTTATTAATGTTTTGTTTGGCAATTTCTTTTATTAAAGCCAAACATTTTGTTCGCCTTTGCTGTTCCTGGTATTAACTTTTTGAAATTACAGACTAATCCAAGTAAAGCCTTATTAGAAATAAAGGAAATGAATGAGACACGGAGTCTAGAAATGACAATAAATGCCATCCATCAGTAATGCCCCAGGGTATTAATTAAAACCTTTCTCAGCCCGGCGTGCTGCACACACACCTTTAATCCCAGCACTCAGGAGGCAGAGGCTAGCCTGGTCTACAGAGTGAGTCCAGGACAGCCAGGGCTACACAGAGAAGCCCTGTCTCAAACAACAAAAGCAGAACAAACCTTTCTCAGTTCCTAAGTATATCTCCTAAAGTGAAAATTACAGAGCACAGTCAGTAAACCAGAGAAGATGTGAAAGTAACACTAACGTGACAGCAATAGAAAACACACACCTACCATTAGTGCGGTGCAACACCAAGCAGAGGGAAGGCTTGAAAAATACATGAGGGTCAGCAAGATGACTCAGTGGGTGAAGGTCCTAAGCCTTCAATTCCTGAGACCCACATGGTGGAAGGAGAAAGCCAACTTCTGCAAGTTGTCCTCTGACCTTCACACAAACACCATGGCACATAGGTATACTTAAATACACACATTAAATATACTCAAAAGTACAAGTGCATTCCTTAAATTTTCAAAAAAGAAAATATGTAAAAGTGTCCAAGCAAAGCAGCATAGGTATCACAGTAAATGCTCAGGGTTAGACCCTTGCCCTTGACTGGAACAGGGGAACTGTGATTTAAATACATAAATAAAAATGTAAATACCTAAACGACCCCAAAAGATGGTCACTGAACCTCTCTTGAAATTATATATGAAATTTTGTATATATGAGCAACACTTTAAGGCAGATTATCTACTCGAGCCTATGGTCCAAACCAACTTGAAATCACTACCTCAGACATCACCGCCGAGTGACAGTAGAGAATGATTATAGGAAATGTCTCGAGTAATGACTGAAACAACCACACAAGAAACATTAGGAGCAGAATACACATCATGGAGGATGAGCCTGTACATGAGAGTAAAAAGAGTGACTACTAGCTAGCAAGTTAGAAAAGAAAACTTGAAGGAAACAATGAAATATTTCAAGACATTATAAAAATTGGTTTATGTTTCCCTTAAATAGAACAGTAAAGGATGGCTCTCAGGAAAGGGATGCGGTGACAGAAGACAGAATACATTTGGCCCAGTTGGTGGTGGTGCTCGCCTTTAATCCCAGCACGTGGAAGGCAGAGGCAAGTGGAGCTCTGTGAGTTTGAGGCCAGCCTGGTCTACAGAGTGAGTTGCAACAAACAACAAAAACCCCAAAAACAAAACAAACAAAAACTCCCAAAAATTCACATTTGCTTCTTGTAAGTAGAATTTGGTACTCATTCTTGTATGAGCAAAAGAAGTGTAACTAAAAGTGTTTTTTGTTTGTACACCATCTGGCTCATAAATCTAACAGTAAATTTACGTGTCTTTCAACTAAAAGACTCAATAACTTTACTTTTGGTAACTGAATTAGCTGAAGTCAACCTTAGTAACAAAGACAGTTTTCTATAGCCCATATTTAAACAATTATTTTATACTTACCACTCCACCCACACACCGATCTCTATTTCTTCTCATAATATCTGTAAATTAAAAAAAAGAAGTCAGGCAAGTAGCCTAATTACCTCACAGTTTTAAATTTATAATGATATTTCTATTTTTTACTCACCCAAGAACTCAGCATGTGAGTTTCGACAATGAAGAAACATTGGTAATTGTGTTTGTTCTGACAGTTCAAATTGTTTTTCAAAATATCTGCACAATGCAAAATAATTTCCACACTAAAATTCTTATTTTAGCATGAGACACATCAAATAATTCTTTTGAAAAAAATTTTTTTTATTAATTTATTCTTGTTACATCTCAATGTTTGTCCCATCCCTTGTATCCTCCCATTCTTCCCTCCTCCCCATTTTCCCATTATTCCCCTCCCCTATGACTGTTCCTGAGGGGGATTACCTCCCCTTGTATATGCTCATAGGGTATCAAGTCTCTTCTCATCAAATAATTCTTAGCCAAAGGAATTTTATTATCTGGAAATGGCACTATAATAATAGTGAATTGAGATATTAAAAAGAGCAGGTTCTTTGTTGCCAGTTACCTTCTGGAGAGGGGTGCCTCATTGACAGGATCACAAACTTATTTTCATAGTGTGCACTGTCTTTCCATCTAAAATTGGTGCTCTGTGCCTTAAGTAAATCACCTCTTCAGAGTCTGCTGGGGCCAGAATAGGCAAAAGTAATCTTGCTTCAGTTAAAGTGAGGACATTTTCAGGTTAGGAAACACCCGAACTTGGAAGGAAAGATTAAGAATTACTAGTAGTGGAGGGTAAGCAGGCTAGCTGGATGAGACCTGATAGGCTTGATCATATGGTGGGGGAGGAGGTCCCCTTCTGTCACAGACCTAGGGGAGGGGAAAAGGATGAAAGAGGGAGGGAGGGAGAGGGGAATGGGAAGATACAAGTGAGGGGAAAACAATCGAAATGTAATCTGGATAAATTATTTAAATTAAAAAAAAAAGATTAAAAAATAATTACTAGTCGTGGGATGGGGACAGTGCCAAATGGGCAGAGTCCATTGAATCCCCAGCATCCCTGAAAACAAGTATGGTAGATCGGGGACTAAAATTTGAGCACCTGGGAGGTGGAGACAGATGATCAGAAATTTAAGGTGATCTTCAACTACCCAATTAGTTTGAGGCTAACCTAGGCCACAGGAAACCTGTTTCCAAAACAACCCCAAGAATTATTACTAGCCACTAAAGTAGTAGTATATGTGCTAACATCTAGTGTGCTCTGTCACCGTGTAAATGTGACCAAGCAGGTAGCTCCAGCTACACACCACAGACAATGGTGTCCATGTGCTCACCATGCACAGCTCCATGGCCCAGCACTCAACCAAGTCACTATGGCATAGCGCCACACAGTTCTATAAGAAAGGAGCTTTCTACACAGAATAGGGAAAGGTATAATTCATTAAGAATAAGAAACACATATAATGTGCCCTGAGAGTTTTATAGTGTGTGTGTGTGTGTGTGTGTGTGTGTGTGTGTGTGTGTGTGTGTGTGTGTGTGTGTGTGTGTGTGTGTGTGTTGGGGAGGATCTAGAGAGATGGCTCAGTGGTTAAAAGCACTGGCTACCTTTCCAGAGGACAGAAGTTCACTTCCCAGCACTGACATGATGCCTCACAACCATCTGTAACTCCTGTTCCAGGGAATCTGATGCCCTCTTCTGGTCTTTGCTGGTACTGCACACGTGTGTAGACAGATGCAGGGAAAACATTCATACACAGAAAAATAAATGTTTAAGAAGTCATGTGGGGGCTGGAGAGCTGGGTCAGTAGGTAAAGGCACTTGCTGCATGGTGATGAAAGGCTGACCCCTGAGTTAATTCCCAGAGCTCACACCAAAGTAGAGTTCAAGAACTAAGTCCACAAAGCTGTGGTCTGACCTCCACATGCATGACTTGGAATGCATGCTCCCTCACACAAATAATCTTGAGAAAGAAAATTTCCATGTGGCAAATCAAAACACTCTAACAGTACAAAAAGGATGACAAATATATATAATATCAAATAACTAGTGTCTTTAAAGGGAAAACAAATAAACCAACCACTGAATAACATGCTTCAGAGCAGGAACTGACAACTGTCAAAGCCTTCTCTGTTTATTTTACTTACAATTTTTTCCGGTTCATAAATGAAAATTCTTATTGATTAACATCTGACCAATTTATCAAAGCTTTGATTTACTCTGGTTTAATCACTGCTTCTTACAGCTTGGGTCAACAGACAGCTTGAAAAAGTCATCGTCAGCAGCAGCTGTTACCAATAGGACTGAGGCGCTCCAAAACCCAGTGAGTGACCTCTCCCAGCTGGTGGACAGCCTGGATGGCCTCAACCCTTTTCCAGGGTCCCTAAGTATCCTAAGGATCATTCTGCTTTAAAAAAACAAAACAAAACAAAACAAAAAAAACCGTACATAATATTAACATTTTCAAGTTCCAAGAAAAATGCCCAGAGCCTGCCTTGTCTGGCCTCAGCAGGAGAGGATGCACTTAGTCCTACTGCAACTTGATGTGCTAGGGTGGGCTGGTACCCATGGGGGGCCACCCTTCTACTGGGGCATGGGGGAAGAGGGTGTGAGGGTGGGTCTGGGAGGAGAGGAGGGAGGGGGCTGTGAACAGGCTGCAAAGTGATTAAATAAATTAATGGAAAAAAATAAGCAAACAGGTGGGTGGGAGGGGGAAGGGAGGGGAGGAAGAGAGAGAGAGAGAGAGAGAGAGAGAGAGAGAGAGACTCTGCCTAGAGCAAATTCCTCCTACACAAGAAGACAGAGCTCTAATAAGCAAAAGAAAGAAAATGTTGAAGTTGGAAATACTGCTATGACTCAAGAGATAAACTCTCCATAACCCAGTCAGGCCTTTCCCTTGATTTTATTCTTTGCTCTGTCTTCTTCTTCTTTAACAAAGCACTTCTCGGGGCCAGAGAGATGGCTCGGTGGTTAAGAACACTGGCTGTTCTTGAGGAAGAGCAGTATTTATTCAGTCTCCAGCACACACATGGTGGCTCACAACCATCTATAACTGTGGCCACAGGGGATCTGGCACCCTCTTCTAACTTCCTTTTGCATATGCAAAGACATAATTTTTAAAGCATTTTTCAAAAACCTTCAGCAAAAGCCACAGCTGTATTTTTCATTAGAAGCCATAATTATTGAGTACTGAATCTGTCCAGGTATGGCACTATGGCTTTACCTATCAGATACTGAAGAAAGATGGGCATTGGCAACCTCATGCTAACAGTGAGGACACTGAGATGTATAAAGACCAACAGCCCAGGCCAGGCCTGCTCACTGTGGACAGTGCTCTGTAACCCATTACAAGTGCACCTACTCACTATTTCTCATACATGATACCTAGTATACATTTAAAACAAAACAAAAAAAATGTTTTTATAAAACCACCAGATCATATAGTAGGTTAATGTTTCACATGCTACAAAATTTACGTCAAAGCCAGGGATGGTAGTGCATGCCTTTAACTCCAGAACTCAGGAGGCAGAGGCAAGAGGATTTTGGTGAGTTTACATAGTGAGTTCCAGGTCAACCAGGGCAATAGGAAGACCTTGTCTCAAAAAAAAAAAAAAAAAAAAAAAAAAAAAAAAAAAAAAAAAAAGAAAGAGGAGAAAAGAATCAAGGGGCTGGAGATGTGGCTTGGTAGCTAAAGAGCTTGCCGTGCGCCCGAGTCTGATATCCAGGAACATTAATGTAAAAGAGCCCCAGGTCCTAGTGAGGGACCCTGTCTCAAGATAAGATGGACAGCTCCCGAGGAATGATATCCAGGATTGACATCTGGTCTTCATATGCACACACACATGCATGTACACTTAGTAAGTATACTGAAACTGATGGACACACAACAGGTTAGCCGGTGCCAGGGGACTGCAAGGTGGTACATGGGTTCCCAGCTGTCTCCTTGGCAATAATCCAAATGAGACTATTACTACTTTAGACATTTTCAAACCTCATTAAAAACTGTCAGCTGATCTATCTTATCAGCGTTTTCACCTTAGTCTGTTCTTAGCTTATGCTGCCATCTTAAAAGACTTCCCAGATTCCACCTAAATGGCTGTCCTGCCCTCTCCTACCACTTTTTATTTTTAGTGGTAGTGGTAGGAATTGAACACAAGTCCTCAAGTGCATGCACCTTCTTGACATTGCTTACTGGCCTACTACAATTATTTATGGACCCTCTTATCTATAAAGGCCAAAGAACCAAGCCTTACTCTTATCACATTCAAGAGGCACTCAGAAATCATTGACAGAATAGACCTAGGTCAGCTCTATTATGGCCTGGCACTTGGACATCTGATGTGTGCTATAGCATAATCTACACCCTGCTATACATGGTGATGGAAGTCATCTTCAGAGAAGTAAACAGAATTTACACTATCAACACTTTCATGGAACAAAGTCTGAGTATTTAGGTTGCTTTTGAGAATCACTTTTAACTCTAGAAGAAAAGTCACACAGGGAGGTAATCCTGCGAGGCTCTGCAACAGCACTGTCATGTGCTGAGGCTTGCCAGTTACTGCTCAGAGGCTCATCCTGGCCCAGGAGGACACTGCAGTGGGAGAATGGCCCGAGAAGCTGCTAAGAGCAATGCACATCTGTCCCAGGGTGAGTCTGTGAACTTTTCAGGTTCCGTGAACTGATTACCTGGTGTTCAAGAGACAGAGCTCGTAATGCCTCGAACGTTCCTGGCTGTTATAATGTGGAAAGTCCCTCAGGTGGCATCAGGTGGCATGGATGCACACTCCCCAATCAAATGACAAAATTTATTAAGAGGTGATTTGATCCAGATTATCCTTCATGCATAAGAAACTACAATGGCCCAAGGGTGGATGGTTTGTGCATAAACATACCTATTGCTGCCACCACCAAAAAGTCTGTATAATATGTGTCCCTTTTATTTTACCATTCAAATAGAATCCAGTGGTTAATCAGTTGTAGATTATTAAGTACATGCAAATATGTATGGACTTTGTTTCGTTTTTGATAAATGCCAGGGATAACAAACAGACTTTGATATCTAACATTGTTCAATCAATGTTATTTTGGAAAAATAAAAATCATTCTTAGGAGTTTACAACCATTTTTAAAGTCAACAAATTTCCTTACTTGAGCTGAGTATCTTTGGGACAAAACTGAAGTCGGTCAAAATCTTTAAAAGATAAAGAATAATAATAATTCAGGATTTGAACATACCAAGTAGTTGTTTTCAAAGCAGTGTTAAGTGGCAAGGCCGGCACTCACCAAGCCCACACTCCCCTATGGCTACCACTCTGCCCTTGTTGTTCTCAGCGAGGCTCAGCAGTCCTGCTACGTAACGGTCAGGGCCATGCTTTTCAAACTCATCGCACCGCGTGGGATGGCACCCGACTGTACTGAAAAACATATCTAACAGAAAATTGCATTTTAATGTTAGTTTCAGAATATTTTTCATGTTAATACTTAATATAGCAAAGTAATTTCAACTGATTTTGGTGCTATAAACAATTCAAATGTCCAGAATATGTACATTAATCAAACGACATTTTAAAAAATATGTTAAAAGTGGGACATGCATATAAAAATTGCCTTCATGTATTAACAGTCAATTCAACTCTTTCCAAAGGTAGTCATTTATCAAGCATGTTAGGATGGAAGTAAAATGATTTTAAAATATCATCTACTTTTATCTTTCATATTTACTGTTTCCATGACCATCACAATTCCTGTATTTAATACAACCACGACAGTGTAGCTGCCTTGAAGAGGTCAGCAGTGGAGACTGGAGACAGTTAAAAGTGTGCACTGCTTTTGCAGAGGGCTAGAGTTTGGTTCTTGTGTCAGACAGCTCACAACTGCCTGTACTACAGCTCCACAGAGATCTGACATCTTTCTCTCATGTGCACAACTGACACACACACGGGGCGCAGGAGGGAGAGGCGTACCATAAAAATAATTTTAAAAATTTTAAAAGGTTAATAGTAGGAGTGACTTAAAAAGTGGGAAAGGGGGATTTCTTTTGCTAATAAAGAATGAAGCTTGAGCCAGGCGCCTTTAATCCCAGCTCTCAGGAGGCAACGGCAGGCTGATCTCTGTGAGTTCGAGGCCAGCCTGGTCTACAAAGTGAGCCCAGGACAGTCAAGGCTACACAGAGAAACCCTGTCTCGAAAAACAAAAACAAGACAAAAAGATTTTAAATAAGTATGAAATGTATGAGCATGAAGTGAGCACCTGAAGCACAGCATATTTTAATTTTGTTAGTGTGTATGTTGGAGAGTGTCCAAAAAACGATGCGACATTCCTTGAGCTGCCCTTGTGGGTGCTGGGAACTGAACTGGAGTCCTCTGCTAGAGTGTACTGAGCTATCTCTCTAGCCTTATGATTGGTATATCATATTATTACTTAAATTCCTGGAGCCTTACACAAAGCCTGATTCAGAAAATAAATGTTCGATAACAATTAAGTTAAAAGATTTTAAATAAAAATTCATATCGAACATTAAAATATGGACATAAAAGCTTTACATCAGAGTTAGTTGACGATAACAATTACTTTATTCTTATTTACTGAATAACACTCTTTGTTAAGTACTACAAGATTATACTAAACGTCTGATATACCAAAGAGTACTCTAAACTTTGTCATCTTAAGCATGTTCCACTGAAATCAATCTATTTTCCTGCCATTTCTATAGTCAGGATTCACTGTATTTGTACCTTAAACAGTTCTCAGAAAGCCTCCTTCATAATTAATTCACATTTGGTAAAAGTAATAAGAGGGTACCATTTGTTTGTGCCAACTGCAGTGCATCTTTACTGTCTTGTAGGCTTCCACCTGTGATCATAAACTGAAATGGCAAGAAGAAAAAGAAGCTGAACCCCACGAGACCGTCAGCAGTTGCTCCCCAAACACCTCCCATAGGGAGGAGCACCTCTACGGAGTGCTCCCCAGCTCCTCTCCACACACACCCTTCCACAGGAGTCCTGTGCTGAACAGTAACGTGCATTCATGTTTGTCTCCATTAGAGACCAACTCCAAGTCTCTTGAGGACACAATTTATATGTTGCAGAAGACAAACTAGCTAAAGACTGGCCAGGTCAGAATTCTGTTCACTGAAATCAATGCTCATGTAAATTAATAACTGAAAAGTTGATTAATTTAACAGGTCTCCAGGGATGGGCTGGGAACTCCAGGAGATGAAAACAACTTCTGAGAGAATACCAATAGGCTTTTCATCTTTTTCAGTTTCATTCAGTCTCTAGTGTCCAGGGAGGTCAGCCAGATGCTACTTGGGGCACAGTATCCCAGCAGACATGCAAAGGCAGCAGTCTTCCTGGGCAGTCAGACACTTGACAGAGTGCAGCATAATCCCTGGCTGCTAAGGTTTGTTTGGGAAGTGGGTGTTTTTCATTAAAATATACTGTTTATGTTAAGAGTTTATCATATTCTAAAATGACTTGCTATTTAAAATATTTCTGCTCTAATTCCTAAAATAACATACAATGGATACAACCCACATAAAAGCTTTTTTTAGAGGGTAATACTAGAGAAAGCAGAGGGGTTCTAAATAAAAAATGGATACATTAATGTAGTGACAATGCTCTGTAAGGAATTCATCATGGCTCTTGGGGAATCAGCATACTTCAGAAAGCCATTACAGTCACTTGATGCACCATTTTCTAAAGGGTGATTTAAGGATACTGATTAGTTATTTTTTTTTAAACATGCTTTGAGGTCTCTCTGCGCTAAAGTGAAGAGTTCATTGTAGGCGCACACGAAGAGAATACACACAAAACAAAGGTGGAATTGCATGTGAGAAACAGGCACTGTCATACAGCGACATAACCTCTAGTGTGACCAGCCACCAAGCATCTATGCAGGGAATATACAGGCACAGTTAAGAACTAGGGCTTAAGAAAAATTTAAGGTATCAGGAGAACCATTCTACTAATCTTACCCAATTCTTGAAAACTAGACCAGCTGCTCACACACAGAACATCAATGCTGTTGTTCAACAGTTTCTAACCAAATCCATTTATGTCCTACACCTTCTCCAGATAGTCTAAGAAAGGAAGGGCACGGCTAGGCCGCGGGCTCCTCTCCAGTGTACACTCTCCAGGCCCGGCAGTGCTGGTGCCATCACATACATCATGAGGGCTTGTTCATACTCAGTATTTTCTTTTAACACTCACAACAGTGCTCGTAAATACTTTTAGAACATTCATTTTTATGGATGAGAAAACTGAAATATAGAATATCTCAAGTTTCAAAGCTATGAAGGAGGAAGCTGGGGCTGGAAGCCATGTCTGTGATGTCAAAACCATTCTTCTAATTACCAGGGCATAACTGCTGGTGACAAACTCAGTACGTTCAGGTGAAATCTGCCTCTGTCCTATTGTCTCTGTCTCTCGTTTACACATGTGTGTGCTCAGTTAGAAATGAGTAAACTCCACTTGCTGACACAGGTAATTCAGGAGGCTGATACTTCAGTACTTGCAGAAAACATTAGATACACGTGACGACATGATGGAGTGAACATATGGTGCAAGCTAAGTTCATAGAACTTTCTCATTACTTTTGAATAATCAATATAATCTTAGGGCTGGAGACTGCAGAATTTATTTAACTCGTATGTCATATTTTAGAACAGTGTGTTTAACTTAGAAGCAAAACTGAAAGTATGCTATGGAATACAACTATTTTTTGTATGTGCAGGCTTGTCTGGCAATTGTATAACTAATTTAGAGAAATACTAACTTGAAGAATATGACTTAGGCTAGTCAATGTTCAATTTCTTATTAGAACTCTAAAAACTTGTAAGTATTTTATTACTGTTAAAACTAAAGGGATTTTAGCTAGATGTAATGGTGCCCACCTGTAATCCCAGCACCCGGGAAGGCAGAGGCAGGCTTGAGACCAGAGGGCAACCTGGTCTACAAACGACTTCAGGACAGCCAAGGCTACACAGAGAAACTCTGTCTTGAAACAAACAAACAAACAAACAAAAAACAAAAAACCTGCAGCATTTTCTCAGTTGTCTCATGGTACACCTACAGCTATGTGTGGTAGCACATGCGTGTTTTTGATGACTGTTCCCAACATATGCCAAGTGAGATTGTGACATTTATTGAAGGTTGTCTTTAAGACTAGCACTTGTTATGGGTTTATTTTTTTCTATCACATTTTGTCACATTTCTGATGATATCCCCGAGGATTGTGCATCATAAATAGCAGTGAACAAAATAACTATTTCTATTAACTTGCTTATTTTACACATTGAAATAGACACTAAGGATGTGCTGTTGGCTCTTTCTCTTTTACTTTGCAGCATTTTAACTAAAATTTACAAAGAATTTAACAGTAACAAAATTCAGGTGTTACCTTTTCAACACCAATCTGGATAGCTCTCTCTATTACATCTTGTAGGTCATCTGTGTAAGAAAAATCACATATTAAGAAAACTTGGTAAACATATATGTGTGTGTGTTTGTGTATATGTATATATGTAAATATAGATATTATCTATAATTACACATCTATATTTTTATCTCTCCTTAATCCAAAAATGCACAAAACAATCATCTACTAACTCAGGCAAATCAGCGATTTACTTGTAACAGTAAAACTAGAGTTGCAAAACTTTAAAAAATATATATATAACAAGAAACTGAATAATTAATAGTTTTGTATTTTTGTTGATCAAAAAAAGAGAAAATGGTAGGAGTCAAGAGGTCCAAATTAAAGATGAAATAAATAAATAAATAAATAAATAAAAACTCAATGACTACAAATCAAGTGATGTGCCTTGTATCAGAAACTTGTATTCGTGTGTGTGTGTGTGTGTGTGTGTGTGTGTGTGTGTGTAGGTTATAATTGAGGCTCTCACTGAACGTGGAGCTCACTATTTCAGATAGAAAGACCCCAGGATCCACCTGTCTCTCTGACACACGTGGCTGGGCACATGCTACTGCTCTTAGCTTTAACATGGAGGCTGAGGATCCAAACTCAGGATTTCATGCTTTGCACAGCAGGTGCTTTCTACAATGAGCCATCTGCCCAACCCAGAGTTAGGGCCAGAAACAAATGGGCAGCAAAATAAAATACAAAAACCTGATTATTAATTTCACACTTAAGTATCAGAGTAACTATAAATAGAATTCAATTGAGAAAAAGTCACCTTAGTTAATTTATACTGAGTATGGACTATAAACTGCAGAAGTAGTGAGAATTGACTACTGAATAATTCATATCATAAACACAAACATTTAGACATGCAACAGCAAAGCATGAAGTCTGAGCGCTACAAAGGCAAGGGAAGCAGGATGTAGTGTACTCAATAGCTAACTTTATTATGTAAGTAACATAAGAATAGCATCCAAACGTCTAGATGAAGTAGAAGAGGTAAGTGTTAAAGCGAGACCTGGGAAATCATTTGGTTTTCTTCCTTCAAGCGACAGGAACATTGCCTGTGCTCAGGAATGCCACCCATCACCACCTAGAGAAGCTCGATAAGGTCAGTTTGTGACATAGGTGACTAAGGTATGGAACTCTTTCATCCTCAAGCACAAAGCCAGCACTCCTGTTTGCACATACATAGAGCACAGGCACTCTTCTTAGGCAGTGTGCACAGACACATCTATTGCAGACATTCTGCTTTTAAAATTTGGTGTCCACCATTTCCTGCTTAGTCACCTCTCATCTAACAAACAGGCTTATACATGGCCGTGGGGGGGGGGGGGGACAGACAGCCAGTGATGCAGCACTTGTCTAAGCTCGTATCAGTGCCCGAGTGTATTTTAGGACTGGAGAGGAAATGAACTTACATGATAATACACCCCACTTGCTTCTGTGAAGCCTATACTTAATCATTAAGATACAACTCTCTGTGCCACCTGCACACTAGGTCTCTAAGTAGACACAGGTGGAAAAGGGAGAAGGGAAGGTGGGCAAAGACAGCAACACACCTTTCTTCTATTACACTATACTTTGTCCTTGGCTGAAAATGTTTCCTTTCCAAAAGATTTAATTTTTAATTTTGTGTGTGTGTGTGTGTGTGTGTGTGTGTGTGTACATGTGGGTATGTGCACATGAATGCACATGTCAGAAACCAGAAGAGGGTGTCAGCGGCTCTGGAGTTGGGTTATAAGTAGTTAAGTGCTCTTAACTACTGAGCTGTCTATAGCCCCTGGAAATGCTTCTTAAGAACTTGATAAACTGATGCTCACAGTAACTGTTGGGTTGCATGCCCTGTTGTTCAAAACAATGCTGACTTAGGTTATTGTTCTATCTGACATATAATGATGAGGGTTTTGCTTTGTTTTTGTTTTGTTTTTGAAACAAGTTCTTACTATGTAGCTCAGGCTAGCCTCAAACTTGCTATTCTCCTTCCTCAACTTCTGAGTGCTGGGCTTTTAGACTTGCATCTAGCTACACAGAGTTCTTCAACATTTCAGTTTGAAGAGTGGATTATGCTTTTCAGCATCTCTTTGAGGCAGAACATTTGTCTTCGTAGAAGTTACGTTAGTAAAAGAGACATTCACCATGATGCTTCTGCACTCCCCTATAAATTCCTCTGAACATAGGATCTGTTAGGTTGATACCAATATCTGTGGAAAGGAAAAACAAAACAGATAATCATTATAAACTTTTTACTGAAACATCTCTAATCAAGCCTTCATTCGCACATCCATTCATCCAAACAGAATCAACAGGCCACCCAGTCAGCAACTACTATGATAGCCCTGTGGGACACAAAGGTGACTGCGATGTGATGATGTGATTTCTGCTTTTTTTTTCCTTTCTTTTTTTGTTTTGTTTTGTTTTGTTTCGAGACAGGATTTCTCTGTGTAGCCTTAGCTGTCCTAGACTCACTTTGTAGACCAGGCTGGCCCCAAACTCACAGCAATCCACCTGCCTCTGCCTCCTGAGTGCTGGGATTAAAGGCGTGTGCCACCACACCCAGCTTGTGATTTCTGCTTTCTAAAGACTCATGGCAGAAGTAAATCTTTAGACATTCAGAAGTGAATGGGGCAGACTCATTCACAGGCAATTATGGAGACACTGTAGGGGATAGGAAAGTTCATTAAGGAACATCACACACACACACATGGACATCATATACACGTGACAAAATTTTCAATAAATATCTTGAAGTACTAAAAACACAAAATTAAACCCTCTGTTACTATGGGACACAGACAAGGAATTTCCACAGTTTGGTAGCTGGCTCAGACGAGGGTCCCAGAAAGAAATGCTGCAGATGAGTTACAGCTGCCCACTGTGGTGGTCTGAATGACGGCGGTCCCAAGGTTCAGTTGGTGCAATTGTTTGGGAAGGACTAGGAGTAGTGTGCTTGTAGGAGGAGGTGTGTCACGGGAGTGGGCTTTGAGGGGTCAAAAGCCCATGCCGCCAGTGGCAGCACTTAGGAAAGTGGGCCCTGCAGCACAGCGGAGCTGGCCCTGGTGGAGGGCCGTGTGGGTGAGCTGGCCACAAAGGTGTGCATGTACGAGAGCTGACCCCACCACTTGTCTGCAGCACACACACCTTGTCCCTTCACCACTTCTGGCAGTCAGGCAAGCTGCCCACATGGCCATGAAAGTGGGAGAGCTACCCCTGGCTCCTTACTAGCTGCAGCACTTGGGAAAGTAGGCCCTACACCTCATCTGAGTGGCACATTAGGGCTGGCCGAGGTCGAGAGGGAATGGGTGAGCCAGCGCCTAGGGTAAGAGCAAAGGAGAGCAGGCTCCACCACTCGTCTGCTATAGGGTGGCATGGGTCCAGGGGTGATGTTCTCCCCACCTCACCACCTGTGGTAGTCATGGGAGCTGGCACTGGGGTCTTAAAAACAGCTGACATGGCCTTGCCCCTCACTGGCTATAGCACTCAGGAGAGCGGGTCCTGCACCTTGCCTGGACAACACAGTAGAGTTGTCCCTGATGGTGAAGGGCGGGTGAGCTAGGCCCAAGGTGAAAGTAGGAGAGCTGACCCTGCCAACGGTGGCACTGGGTGGCCTAGCCAGAGCAGTGCTGGAGAGCTTGCCCTGTGGTACAGCTAGGGAGAGCTCAGCTAAAACCCAGGCCCAGATCCAGGGCTGAGGTGGCCAGTCCTAAAATCTGTATCAACTGTGAATGGTTGGGATGTGTGAAAGGGCCAGGCCTGTTGATCCAAAGCTGCAGGATTTCTACGACCAGGGCAACAACACGATAACAGGGAGAAGTCCAATACTGATGGTGTCACTGAGCCAGAGACCTCGACCTTGAACCAGATCAATGACTCACAAATGTGCATTTGTAAGTAAAGATGTGTGGACAGAGGGGTATACTGTGGGACACATTGACAAATACAGCCTCCACGATGAGATGTTTTACATGCTCTGTGTGTGTGTGTGTGTGTGTGTGTGTATTTGTGGAGGAGGTTGCAGGAGCAAAGGGCTGATATGAGGGGATGGGGAGTTGAGTGAGACTAGGGTACATGATGTGAAACTCACAAAGAATAAATAAAAAGGTTTTAAATTTATTTATTCACTTTATATCTCAATCATAGCCCCATCCTCTCTTCCTGGTCCCACCCTCCTTCCCTCTTTCCCCATCTCTCCTAATAAAAAGTTAAAAAAAACCAAAAAAACCCATACTACAGACACAGGGGTCGGGTGAGGGGGGGTGAAGCCCATGCTAGCCTACTGCTCCAAAGCCATGCCTGCCTGTCTGCTGCCATGCTCCTCACCATGACTGGCCATGGACTCACTCTCTGGAACTGTGATGCTAATAAGCTCTATCTTTTATAAGCTGCCACAGTCATGGTGCCTTTCCACAGTGTCAGGAAAGCAACTAGACACCAAGCCTTCAGAGTATGAAACAGTTCTATAGAAAGGTAAAGGTTTTCCAGTTGCTGAAGATTACAGGAAAGGATTTAGCCAGGAAGGACAGATTTAGGTTAAAAATACTGAATTCAGCTGGGCGCTGTGGCTGTAATCCCAGCACTTGGGGAGGCAGAGGTAGGTGGATCTCTGTGAGTTTGAGGCCAGGCCAGTCTACAAAGTGAGTCCAGGACAGCCAAGGCTACACAGAGAAACCTTGTCTCAAAAACCCAAATAAAATAAAACCCTGAATTCAATGTGATATCTGATGATTTTTATCAAAGGGGCAAGCTTTGCATTGAAGACATTTCATTCAGGCATACTGAAAGCTGAGATCTGAAAGGGAGTGTCTCATTAGAAACTGCCCAAGCTCATGGGCAGTGAAGACAGTCTGAAACATGATTAAAGTAGAGATAGGGAGAGGGGAATAAGCTACTTCCTTTATTCACCAACTATTACACAGGAGGGCTGGCCTTGCCAAATGCTATTTGAGGAGTCAGGAAACACATATTACTTGGTCCTTACCCTATGGGAATGCACAGTGTTCATGGAAACTACAAATATGACGTATTGCACATCAGCATACCAACAGAGATGGATGAGGTGATGAATTTGTAAGCGGGGAGGGCTACTATGGTACAAAGACCATCTAACACACAAATCCACATCACAAATACAACAGGCTGATGTGATGCTGGAGCTCACAAGAAATCTAGTTCTTCAAATACGGGAAGAAAAGTAGATAAAGGAGACAAACTGAGAAAGAAGCAGGAGGAGAGTCCTTTCTGCCTAAATAATTCTGCCCAAGGGTTTGGTCTATGGTTACTAGTCACCACCCAACACGGACAATTACAAAACAGCCTTTATCTCTTTTAGCTGTTTCTAGCTCATTTCACTTTTTAACAGTGTTTTTAAAATCCATTAAGGCATTTATTTGTGACAGCAAGGGAGCCTTTATTTCAGAGAGGTTATTTCAATGAGAGCTTTGTACTTAGGTTTGATTTTTAAGATTAGACTCACTACTCTGACCAGGCTAACCTCAAACTTGTAAGGATCCTCCTGCCTGTGTGTACCATAACTGGGGTAGGAGGCATGGCCACCATACCTGGCTGTAATGAGGGTTCTTCAGAAGAGCAGAGAGATCAGGCTCAAGCTCCAAAACAAGGCTAAGTAAAGATTTAGAGCCAAGAGACAGTAGGGATCAGTAGGTAAGTTTGTAAGAGGCTTAGCAGGTCTAAGGAAGAATCCTAACTAAACCTAACTTGACCCATCCTTCCTGAGCGGGGAGCCTAGTGACAGGAATACTGAGGGTAAGGAATGAGGAACCGAAGGTGATCTATGGGGGTGGGGGGAGGATTCTCAATAAACCAACCCACTAAACTGGACCTCTGAGCCAAGAACTCAATGCCAAGAGGTTAATTCAAGGGCAGTCAGGCTCTGGTTTCTTCAACCAAGTCTTTGTCATCAGGAAAGTGATCAGAACTCTCCCAAACATAATGAAATCAAAGCAAGTGAAACACATAAATAGTCCAACTCTAACTGAAGATTAAGTGGAGGTTCAGCTTGGGAAGCCATCTTTACTCTTGTCCCAACCATACACAGAGCAGATTGGATATTCTGTAATGCTTACCTACCCTGAGGCAGAGGGCAGAGGGCAGAGGGTTGACTTCAGGTGACTTACTTCCTCTCAGAGTTATTCTCTAAGATCAGTCTGCTCTAGGCCTGGTGTAGTTCAGGCTGTGGATCCAGTCCTGGCTCGGGCAAACCTTGAGTGCTAGTGCTCAGACACCCACTTCTTCCCTTTTCCACAGGAATTGCCATGACTCACGGCCCACAGCCCTTTGCTTTCTGCTGTTATTAAAAGCAGCTCTTATCTTGAGAAACAGGCTAAGGACAGCCTCTTCACGTCCTCACGTCACCAAGTTTAATGGCAAAGGACTTGTGCCTCCCCACTCTCCGTGATCACATCAGGGTCCTCTACGACCTTCTCCAGCCTCCCACAGAGAATTCTCTCAGACATTAGACACTTCCTCACCCGCCCACCAGAAACATCCGTGGAAAGACTACAATAATTCAGCACTCCAATACAGAGGAGCCAAAGAAAAGTTCAAATAAATTGATTAGGAAGCGTTTGATCCATGAACAAGTTCCAAGAAGTACAACAAAATGAAATGACTGGAATCACGCAATTATGGAACAAAAGTGAGCTTTGGAGTCAGAATCCTTGCCACTGTCAGTTACTAGCTGAATGATCTTGGTTTCTAATGAGCCTCCATCATCATCTTGATGGATGAGAACAACAGAATATGGCTCAGAATCTGGCAACAGAATATGACTCAAATCCAAGAATGAAGATGAAAACATTTTGCACATCAAAAGCCCTATAATAGGTAATTATTCCTATTATCAAGCATAGTACAAACCATGACATGCCATCACCATATGGAATCTGAGCTGTTAGCTATATTGTCCTAGCGTCTTTAGTACTCAATGCTCCCAATACAAAACTATGTTATCAAAGAGCCAACTTAGTCAAGTGGTTTGTCTCTTTCCCCCTCATGTGTACATATGTGCAGTGTGCATGGATGTGTGTGTTTGTGTTCACATGCATGCTTGCAGATAGATGAACATGTATGTGTTGGCCTGACATTGACATTGAGAGCCTTCCTCTATTACTTTTCACTTCATTCATTGAGGCAAGGTCTCTCAATCCAATCCCAAATTTGCCCGTACAGCTAGTATCTGGCTAGCCTAGAAATCTTCTGTCTCTGCCTTCCAAGCTCCAAAATTACAGGTGGGCCACCAATGCCCACCTAACATTTGGGTGAGTTTAGTGGATCTGAATTTTGGTTTCATTTTAACCATTGAGTTATCTCCCCAGACTCCCCATCTATTGGGACCTCAAAAACAAAGGCAGTTAAAATAGTATTTATTTTGCTTGTTCAAAATGTGCTGTCCTGTGATAAGGGAGCATTCTTATCAGAATTAAAAGCATTCTTATCAGTAAGTATGTGTATTGGCAAGAAAACTCAAAAGCAACCAAATACTATATAAAAACCAACTTTTAGCCAGTTGAGGCAAAGATGTAAGTAGTTGAAGCCTGGGAAACCAAGTGAGAAGGGAAGAAGGACAAACACAATGGCACCAGCAATTGCTATTTCCTTCTGACTTAAGAATTCATATCCTGGCATGCCCTGCTACCTAGGACAGTAATGTCTTCATTTCGTTAACTTTTAAAGATAGCAAAGGCTTGATGAGTTTACATCTCAAAAACCAATCCACACGGGATGCTAGAGCTGAGGACCCAGAACTCCTCCCTAAAGCCACCGTCCTCTTGCTGATGGTGTTACTGTGAGACAGGACCTCACTGCATTACAGGCCTCTGCCTCTGCCCCAAAGGGTTAAAGTTACAGTTGTGTGAACCACCATACATAGCTTTGTTGCCTATTTTGTTTGTCCCAATACTAACAATAGTTGTACATTTTAAATTTTTTTTTTTAAATCAACAGAATAGTTTGTTGAAAATTATTAAAAAGAACAAGATTCAGGCACTGGAAAATTGGCTCAGCGGTTAGGAGTACTCACTGCCCTTCTGGAGCGCCCAGGTTGGCTTCCCACCATTCACACCCAATGACTCACAATTGCCAGTGACTCTAGCTGTAGGGGATCTGGCCCCCTCTTCTGGCCTTTCCAGAACTCACACTCATGTGGGTAAAATAAATCAATGAAGGTTTTTTAAGTTCAAGATTCATTGTCCATACAATTTTATTGACGCATAGGCACACTGACTTATTTTACATACTTTCAAATAACAAGGTGTAAAACAAGAAAAACATAAACTGCTTTCTATGCTACACTCTCACATCTACATTAAATATAATTTAAACTTTAATATAAAAATCATTGCAAATAAGAAAATTTCACACTTTTTAATATATATAATCATTTAACAAAATAAAGTTTCCTTGCCTCTTCTGTAAATCTGTGTGAGCCCTTTTTAGTTCTTTGGATAAGAGATCAAGAACCTGGAAATATTTAGCCTAGACTCCAACAACCATAACAGCTACAGAGACAGTATGAAGTGGGGTCCTGTGCTTCTCCAGGACACAACACTTCTAGCACTTCAGGACAAGCAACCCGGAACACCTAACCATCACTTCAGGTTTTCTCACGAGTTTAAAAACAAACAAGCAAACAAACAAAAACCTATTCACATTTTCTGTCACATTTGTTTTGTCTGGTAAAAGGACTTGCCTCTCTAGTGTGAAAACTAACTCACTACTAGATTTTTTACAGTTGCACAGTCTTGGAAAATGCACAACCCTTTAATACAATGTCTTGTGGGGAGACATATTGCATAAACTATCTCCCAGGCCTTAGTGTATAACCTTAACCACTCTCCTGATCACATTATTAAGTGCCTGGATCATGTCTCCTCCAGGATGTCTTTTAACTCTCAAATGGACCTAATCCAATAGACTTGAGTGGTCCACCCACCCACCCTCCGCCACACCAGCCAGTCACGCTTCCATTTCAAATCTAGATATTTCTCAACCTGTCGTCTTTGGGTGACTGACACAGTCAGTGCTAAATGCTGTGCACTTAAATGCTGTTCCGCTTCTCTCTTCCATCATCTCTTTTCCTGGATTCAACTATGAAATACTTCCATGCCTCTCCTTACTTGCTACAAAATCTGCATACTGATTATTGTCACCTCCCATCCTTAAGTAGCTGGAAATTCCAAAGACAAAGTCCCTGCTGAGATTACACACGACATCTCGGAGGGCAAGATTCTTTTCATATAACTGGCACTCAAAGATTTACCGAAAAGCCTCCACGGCAACTCCACTCCGTACAGAGTGAAACTTAAGTACTAGAAACGTTTGGGCTCCGAGTTATCCTTCCAACCTCACCTCTTACTGTGTCCCCCCAAGTGTTCCTAAGTACCATTTTGAATCCCTTCCGCACTCTCCGGCTGTTGAATGGATCGTGGTACCTGCCAGGTAAACCAGTTTATCACTAGGTAGCGAAGCCAGCAAAGCTGAGAACAGGACTTTGCCACGTTCCTAGGATTCAATGCAAAGCCCACCAAAGTTATCTGTAAGAACGGACGCCTGAGTGCGCCAGCACCTTGAAGGCACTGTTCAGAGTGCCATGAAGAGGAGCGAGGGTTTGTGAACAAGAAACTTATATAGTGATTAGCTTGGGGGCCACGCTTTTTCTTTTGCAGGGAGTGGGAGGACGCCGGGAGTAACCCATGCTACGCAAGCTGTCTACCACTGATTCACACTCCATCATTTTCAGATGAATAAGACACAAAAAACGCACAAATCAATTATGCACAGCTCGTGAATTCTCACAAATGAACATGCACTAGGGAAACCATCCTCGAGCAAGAACCAGATCACTTATTGTCGGTACTCCAGGCCTCCCAGCATCCTTTGTACCCTCGAAAGGCTAAGGCGCGAAGAGGTGGTCCGGGACCCCCAGCAAGGGCCATGGCCAAGGAAAACTCGCCCTTACCCACGAACTTGAAGCGACTCATGACAGCGTAGCTGGCTCCTCCCAGGCAGAAGCGGAAGTGGCCTAGAGCACGTACCTCCTTCCGGCTCCGCCTCGCGACCGCCCGCTTCCGGGTTCCCGGCAGCACCCGCGGCGGCCGCCGAAGGTGAGCGGGGCGCTATGGCGTTCTGCCCTCCCCCGGCCTACCTGACCCACCAGCAGAAGGTTCTGCGGCTATATAAGCGCGCGCTGCGCCACCTCGAGTCATGGTGTATCCACAGGTAGGGAGAGGAGACCCGGGGGCTCGGGGACGAAGGCCAAAAGGTCCTGTCAGCGGAGCCGCTCAAGGACTTGGGGACGCAGTGAAGGGAGCCCGCCCTTGAATCTGGGCCCTGATGTAGTTAGTACTCGCTGCTTCTTCATAAAGTCGAGGCGATTATGTAGGGCCGGACCAGGACCCAGCACCGAGGGTTGCATGAAGAAAATAAATTTTAAAAATACCTAGAGCTGGCATTGTCATGGGTCCAACGCAAACGTTTTCATGGCTTTGTCGTCCCTGCGATTAACAGTAGTACAAGATTTTTAATTTGCAGAGTAACTCAGAGATTAGTGATGATTTTAACCTTATTTTATAGGTGAGCAGGCTCAAAGTTGGCTTGTCCAAGACTGTTCAGCTTCTACGTGGCCAAGTTAGGATTAAAATTTAGGGTTTTGTTTTTTGACGCAAAAACCTCAGTCTCTACCCTTCCCATCAGCCCTTCTCTAGCTACCGTTATCCGATCTACCGTCTCATTACATTTCACCTCCGCCATAATTTAATGCCTTTAACCACTGTGACTAGTGTTAGTGTTAACAACTTCCTATGGTGGCATAAGTTTGGGGAGACAGAGACATCCTCGGTTACATAATGAGTCTGAGACCAGCCTGGGCTGCTTAAGATCCTTTCTGCAAATAAACAATAAGGTAGTGTTAAAACATGTTGACTTTCATGGCCTAAAAGAAATACAGGTGGGGAAACAACCCAAGTTGTGTAAATGCCAGACCTCCACAGTCTTATTCTAAAACCTAATTACTCGAACATGAAGGACTTCCAAGAAAATGATGGGAAAACCAAGTAGCCCCGGAAGACCTTCAGACGGTTATCCTGAATCCAAGACTGCAAGTTTGTAATTCTGCCCTTTTGTTATGCAAGCAGGTGCAGTGTACAGTGTTGTACAGTTGTTAGCTTCTTTCCTAACTTCTCCTCATTTGTTTGAGAGAATTTGCAATTCAGCTTCTATTCTGGATGGCAAATAAATAACGGTTAGTCCTCTTTTGAGCTGCAGTCCCCATGGATCAGTGGGGAAAGTGTGACAGGTAAACTCATAGATAACAATTATCAGCCTTACAAAAAGAAGGTAAGCCTTCAAGAATTCAGGTCATACCGTAATATGGCTGGGAGTATTAGAGGTCATGATCGTGGAGGGAATGTCATAGCTACCGTGACAGCACTGGCCCAATATATTTAAAATCTCACATGCTTTCTCAGTCCTCTCCTGTATCATTCTCTCTTAAAATAAAATGTAAAAAATGAATGTGGATATCACATGTGTGAAAGCCAGAGGACAACCTCAAGTATCAGTCTTGCCTTCCTCCTTTTTTGGGACAGAGTCTCTTGTATTGCACCACTGGCTGCACCAGGCTGTCCGTCACTTTCTCTCATCTTGAGGAGGAGCCCCAGGACCACTGATGTGTGTCTGCTTCCATTGTCCAACTTGACTTAGGTTCGGGGACTCCAAATTCAGGGTCCTAATGCTTGCCCCTACTGAGCAACAGCTCCCCAGGCCTCATTTGTCTTCTAGGCTGTTCTCTGGCTCCATCCAAAGGCTCTGCTGTGCTGTGTGTCCTGTGGATGTCTTCACTGTGGGCGTTTGAGTTAGCTGTTTTTCCAGTTGTTTGTGAGACCATCTACTGCTCATTAAGAGTTTATCCAAATTCTTTCAAATGAAGTTTTTTTTTTTTTTTTTTTCCACTTCCTTGTGCTGGTTTTATTCTCGAATCCCATCCTAGCTAATGACATTCCTGGCGATTCAGTAGTCTTAGACTTCCCTAGTTACCCTCCTGCCTGTAACTCACATCCTGGTGCATCATGCCTTTATCCACGCTGCTTTTTGTAAATTCCTTTCCAGTGTAATGCCTGTTATATATCATTGATATATTGATATATATATCAATATTGATATATTGAGCCAACCACTTTGTGAAGTGTGCTTCTAGCTCATGGAATGTGTAGGTCAGCCTTTACATTAAGTAACTTAGTTGTTTCAGCAGTAGTTTAGAGAGGTTCACTCTCACAACTTGGGTGGTCTTGCTGGGTATTTTGTTTTGTTTTCCTGTGTTTTGTCTGCTATCGCAGCTCCCTGTTTTAGCCTCCTGTCATCTGTGACCTGAACTGTTGTCAAAGCCTCCTCATGTCTGCTCACAGCTTATTCAGTGCCAGCCTGTTACTAACCCAAGGTTTGTGAGCAGGTGTGAAAATCAGCATTTACGGTCCACCTACATAATTTGAGCAGAATTCTTTTAACTAGGTCACACCTCCCTTCTTAGTCATCTGTGCATCTCCAGGATTTGGCACAGCATCTAGCAGAAGGTGGGAGCGCCTGCGGTAGTTACCAGTGAACGCATATTGAATGAACCTACAAAAGCCGTCACCTTTCCTTCCCTTTCCCTGCAAGCCTCATCTCTTGGAGAGAGGAAGAGGCCTAGGCTGTAGTTAATGCCTTGGGTCTGTTGCTGAGGAGAGGAAGGTGGCTAGGCTGTGCTAGCACAGGGTTTTGTTGCTCTTGGAGGGCTACACAGGAAGCAGTCACAGTGACTTGGAGGTTGGTGCCAGAAAGCTGCTCATCTGTCATGTGTTGGTAGGAGTGCTGCCCACTCGAGTAGATAACCCTTCTGGTGTCCACAATTATTCTGATTTAAGGGACAAATACCGATACTTCGCTTGTCTGATGAGAGCTCGGTTTGAAGAACATAAGAATGAGAAGGATATGATAAAGGCCACACAGCTGCTGAAGGAGGCGGAAGAAGAATTCTGGCAAAATCAGCATCCTCAGCCATATATCTTCCCAGACTCTCCCGGAGGCACCTCCTATGAGAGATATGAGTGCTACAAGGTGGGTGAGGGTACATGGCAGCTGCTTTTCAGGAAGCCACTTTGTCCACACTCCTACTCCGCCTTACATACCACGTGCCATTTGAGTAGTGGCTACATTTTCCCTGACAGCTGAACTGTTTTTTCTCTCTTTTCATAAATGCAGCTATAAGGTTTTGCAGCATACTTTTGGCCAAGCCCAGTGGTGTTTGGTACATAGCCCATTTGGGGAGCTTAAGGTTAGCCAGTTTGGATTCGTGCTGAGCATTGCTGAGATACTGGAGTAACGTTTCCATAACTCTTGGTGTTTAGGAAATGCAAGCCAGAGGAGTGATGCCAGCTCTTTTGGACTAATATTTCAGCCACATGCCCCTTTAAGGCATTCTCTCTTACCTCCCTCACTGCTTGCCCTGTGCTGTTCATTGCTTGGAGTCAGAAACAGTCTGATAAGTTTTATACACACACACACACACACACACACACACACACACACACACAAAAACACACACACACACACACACACATACGTGTGTGTGCACTATATGTTGGTGTTGGTGGGTGTACTTGTAGAGGCCAGGGATCAATTTTAGATGTGTCCTCAGTTGCTCGTCACTGTATTTTTTGAGACAGGGTCTCTCACTGGACCCAGAGCCCATGGTTTTGGCTAGTGAGCCCCATCCCTGGGATTACAGGTGCTCATCACCACGTCTGCATCCCCATAGCGCCTGTGTCCCCATGGCGCCTTCGTCTCCATGGCACCTGCCTCCCCATGGCGCTGGTACTGAACTCAGGTTCTCATGGTTGAGTGGTAAACTCTTTACCAACTGAGCCAGCTCTCCAGCTGACAGCTGATGGTAAAAGCCCCTTGAGTTTTGTCTTCTGTTTCTTGAGCAGGCCTTGTCCATGGTCCATGGTATTTGTAAAGGTAGCCTGTAGAATAACACACAGTTTTCTCTCTTGGCAGATTCCAGAATGGTGCTTGGATTATTGGCATCCCTCTGAGAAAGCAATGTATCCTGATTACTTTTCCAAGAGGGAGCAGTGGAAGAAGCTGAGGATGGAGAGCTGGGATCGGGAGGTGCGTCTTGACAGTGCGCCAGGGCATTTGGCTTGGTCAGCATGTGCATGGAGTTTGTCTCTGTGTGCTGAGGTCCACACTCCACCCATGACAGTTACTGTAGCCTCTTAGCTAGACTTTTGGTTTCTTGCTATGTTCAATTTACATTGGCCATCTTCCAGGTAAGTTGTCTCTAGTGTTTTGAGCCTCTCTGGTCTCTAATTTTCTCTTCCCTCCAACCCCCTTCACTTACCTTTCCTGTACTATAAAACTCTTTATGTCTACCCTAGAGCCCTAGGCTTTTTCATTCAACTCAAGATGTTCAGAGTTTAGGTTTTAGCAGCTCTTGCTGGTGTGAATGATGCATTGGGGAAGACACGAGGAAGCCGGAGTCCACTCAGGGTTAGGGTAGTAGTTTTAGTGAACAGACAGTAGAGTGATACAGTAGCTGTGTGGGCGGGAATGGACATTCAGGATGTCCCCTGAAGGGCGCCCATTGGTTGTGGGGGGATGGGTGAGGGACAAGGAGAAGTCAGTGGTTTCCATGTTCTAAGTTTTACTGTCTGGAGTTCAGTGCTGGTGTTGAGGTAGGGAAGACCCGTGTAAGGTGGAGGAAAGTTCCTTGTGTTGGGGAGAGCCAAACACTCGGAAGGTGAAGTATAGATTCCACTTGGCAACATCAGGTGTAGGAATCTGGTCTAGAAATAGACATTTATGAGTTTGTACTTAAAATTACACAAACAAATGAGATCCTTGAGAGGAAAATTGAAAAATTCCTCCATTATTTTGTGGATACATGTATGTAAACGCATTCAGGCTAAAAGGTTTGAAGATGAGACTGGTGTAATAGCTTCTGTCTTTTCCGTATCCTGAGAGAAGAGCTGAGGGAAGTGGGTGTGGAGGCTGTGGCGCATTTGGGAGAGCTGTGTTGGACTTGGAGACAGTGAGCTTGCAGGAAAGTAGGCACGCCAAGTGATGGTGACTCCGGGTGATTGATGTGTTAGGACATCGGTTGTTCTAGTGTTTCCTTCTTAGCTCTACTGGACTCTTGGGTCCAGTTTGTCCATTGACCATTTCTCCAGCCAAGTAAGAGAAGGGGCCAGGTGGTGGTGGGACAGGTCTTTAATCCCAGCACTCAGGAGGCAGAGGCAGGCGGATCTCTGAGTTTGAGGCCAGCCTGGTCTACCGAGTGAGTTCCAGGACAGCCAAGGCTAAGCAGAGAAACCCTGCCTCAAAAAACAAAACAAAAAAGAGAATTACAGGAGACTTAAAGTAGCTCAAAGGGGAAGGAGGGTCACGACAGGTCTAAGCTGGATTTTAAAAAGGAAGTTGAGACAGAGGCTGATGTGGAGAACTCCAAGTGCCGGAGGGTGTTTAGGTCAGTTTCTTCAGTCTCAGGGCATTTATGCAGATGGGCAGACAGGCGGCAGTACCTAGATATGGGTATCTCAGTTCCCCATTTGGAAGATGTATTGGTACTGGGAGATAAAGTCCAGGATGCTGGTATTAGCAGTCCTTGGCCAAGGTAGAGTAGATGGTCCCTGTGGCCAAGGGGCACCATGTTTTGTAAGAAGTATTCCAATGTATGAAGCTTAAAATGTTTTCATGGTGAGCAGCAGGCTTGTTCTGTCAGTGACCACTGAGGGCCTCTCCCGAGTTCCTCCCTTCTCTGCTTGCTCCCACCTCCTGGATGTTAGCTAGTGCTGTGTGTGGAGGAGCTCTTATACTTGTAGGTCCTTTCCCGTATGGCAGTGAGCTCGAGAATCCTAGGACAGAAATTGTTGGGCAGTGTCAGGCAGGACGGAGCCTACTTTTCCTGTGACTTCAACCTGGATGGTTGTCCTGGCGGCTCTCTAGGAACTTGGTAATTTGCATCCCTAACACACCTGAGCTGGGCTTCATGGTGCTTCTGCAGAACACTAAGACAGGAGCCGTTTCCGGGGACCAGTCGGAGAGCATGGCAAGTGGAATTAGGAAGACAGAGAGAAGGCGAATGCTCGGCTTTGTGGCACTGGACATGAGACCACTGTGGTTAAAGACCCAGCAAGGTCAACACTGAGGAGCTGGAGGCCAGCCAGGTCTGGTTCCGGGCTAGTAGACTCAGCCCCCCCCCCCCCAAAAAAAAACACTGACTTCAAAACGCAGACTCTTGGAAGAGTTTTCTGATTTGTAGAATCAGGTGTGGAAATAGTGCAGGCTTATAAACACTCGGATGCCGAGACTCTGGGTAGAAGGGACACATCACAGGCTGTGACAGATAGATTCTTGGGTAATCTATCATTCCTTCCTTGTCCCTTCTAGGTTAAGCAGCTGCAGGAGGAAACACCAGTTGATGGTGTTTTGACTGAAGCTTTGCCTCCTGCCAGAAAGGAAGGTGACTTGCCCCCACTGTGGTGGCATATTGTGACTAGACCTCGGGACCGGCCAGTGTAGACATGCACCTCACTGTCCTGCTTGCAAGTGAAAGAAGCTACAGAACACATTCACACTTGCCCTAATAAAAATAACTGAACGTGGCTGTGACTGAAGTGTTCTTCCGGACCACTGTGGCACCAACTGTTTGCCTGTAGTGTGTTTGGTTTTTATTTTTATTTTTTTAAATTTTTTAATTACATGTAGAATCATATTGCTAGCACATGTGCTCAGTAAGGAATAGGTGTGAGACTGTCAGGGCCAGGTTGGTTTTTATCTGTGTGCATTGGGGCACACATGTGCAGGGCCAAGAACCATTCACGTGGCGCCGCTCACCTTCCATCTTTTATGCACTACTGTATCCCGTGCCATCTCCCTAGCCCAAGACTGAGATGAGGCTTAAGATGAAGGCTTAACTAGTAAAGGGATGGAATAGACAGAAGAGAAAGAATGAGGATGTTAAAAGAAAGCCAAAAGATTTAAATGGTTTCTAAGTGACCTTCACATTTGCTGGGATTACAGACATGTACTACCACCCCCAGCTCGCTTCCTCGTTTTCTAAAGGTTTTACTGATGAGATTTCCATCTTTATGAAAAAAGCAACTGTCCTTAAGCAGCACAGAGGAAGGAGGCATGGAGTATTCTGAAGGGGGAGCGCAGTTTGATGGCTGGGGCTTGAGTGAGGGTCTAATACTGGCTGCCAAATTTGTGACACTTGGGACGCAGCTGTGCTTCCTTTGCAGCGTGGACTGTTTGCCGTCTAAGGTAAGGCAGAGGAGGCTAGCAGTCAGCCTGATCTACTCTCAGGACCCACAGGTGTGAAGGGGAGGACTGCTGCCCACAGACTGGCCGTAAACACCTAGGCACACTCATGCCAGCGTTTTAAAAGGGCACACCTGTTACCTCAGCACTCGGGGAAATAGAGCAGGTGGATCTCAAGGCTACCCAACCATGCAAAGAGTTTCAGTTCAGCCAGGGCTGCATAACTGAAAATCTGTCTTTAAAAGAAAAGAAACTATTAAACTATTAGCAAAAAGGAGTTGCTTTTAGGTTTTCTTAGTTTAGGCAATTCTAGCCCTTACATCTAACTGCCACACCCGTACCTTCTTGAATGTTCTCTAAGCCCAGCTTGAGGCTGTCCACTTTTCTAAAATTTGACTAAGACTTCAAGCAATCTGAATGAGACCTGAGGACTTTGTTTCTTAGTGGCTCTTTATTTATAAGGTAGGCAGAAGCAACTGTTACAATGTAGAAGGGAGACACATTACACTGTGTTATCTATACAAGTTTAGAACGAAAACTGCACAGGGAGAGGTCAACTCTCAATACAAACTAGCAACTAAACCACAATAATTTACCTTTAGAAAGGGTTCATTTTCAGCTGTGACACCGCTTTTACAGTATGCAAAAACACAAACAGAACTACTCAAAGTGTTTGTCACATTCTTTCTACATTGAATTTGGCAACAGTTTATATTAACTTTATTCGGATTATACTAACGTTTAAAAACTAAACAAGTGAAAAGCTGTACCAACGTACAGTTACATCCATTCCTTTCAAAGGTTTAAAATACCACTTGTATCTATTAGAATGACCTTGCAGCGATTTCTGCATTTGCAAAAACCATCTCAAGCATCATATGCACAATGCATCAGCTACTTTGAGTCATCAAGGTTGGTGGGCTAAACCACAGGCACTACTGTTTGCTTATAGTCTGTAAAAGGAGCTTGTTTTTCAAAGAAAAGAGCTTAATCATTTCTAATAATCATGCCTTTGCTTTAAAGCCATAACATAAAATGTCCTTTGAACAATCACAGCAGTGTTAAATGTTAATATATAGAACAATGACTAGAGGAACGTTACTCTCACATCCAATGTGGTTATGTATTAAAGTATAAGATTATGTCATCGGAGGCTGGAGCCAACAGAGATTCACACAGCACCTAGGACGCACCAAGCTTCTTGTCCTACAAAGTCAACTGTGTACTTTCAGCGACTGTGCTAAGGGCCTTTCTAACAGCATCTTCCAATGTGAGCTCTTGAAATCTAAAAATTTCTCTGTTGACTTTACAGATAGGCATTGTAACAAATTTAACTTCCGCTAAAAAAAAAAAAAGAAAGAAAAAGAAAAACCCATTTAAAAAAAGACATTGCCTGAATAGAAGTCAGACTCCTCTTTGCTCCTGTGTTTAGAAGCCGATCAAATGCCCTTATTTAAGGAAGAAAAGAAAAACAAGCCCCCAGATTGGTAAGCACATTGGCAAAATTGCTAGACTCCAAGCTGGTTACCCTTGATAAATCTGTTTGAGGTTTTTTTTTTTTTTTTTCTTCAAAATATCTGGGCTTTTAAATGTACCCAGCCTGCTGGGCACAGTTAAGTAAAAGGCATTTTCTATATCTAAGAATTCCCTGCTATCATTTTTAAATGTTCCACGTTTCTGAATTGCCTTACCCCTTTGGATGTATTTGGATTCAGTGGAAGTGAGTATAGGAGACGAGAAAGTAAACAGGGGACTATGTCTACCCGTGGCAGCAGCATGCGCAGGGTTGGATGTGAGTGCTGTGCGGGGTCAACAGGAATGCCGGGAGAAAGGAAGTCCTTAAAAACCCTACAGAAACAAACACTGCAACCTAGTATGGCTTATTCAGATGCGTTTAACCATGAAGCTACTGGAAATTCAACCTACGTGGCTACTCTTAAATGTAACAGGATTGGCTATGTTGACAGTGTGCCCCTCCCACAGCCCTCCCCCCAATCCCAACACAGTCCACTGTGGCCAGGTTTATTTCTCTGCATATTGCTCAATCATTACTCCTGCGTCTCTCATCCAGAACACGCTATATGTGGATGAGGGTTTTACCCCTTATCCGTTGTGTTTGTCCATTAAAAGAACTTGAATTTGCTTCTAAACCGACAACTACACTGCAGCTACAAAAGCGTGAAGGAAGAAAAAAAAGAACAACTAAGTATGTAATCCTTTTGTGAAATTATTCTGAGGTTCCCGGTCCCGACCCACCCCCCCCCCCTTTTATGCATTTAAAATTTTACAAAGACTTGTAAAAAAGTTAAATGGAATTTGGCACCTTCAGAAAAATCAAAAGGGAAACTAAGATTAAAATATGCAGAAAGAAACTGTCAAATATTTACAAATTAAAAGATCAAGATTATGTCAATTACATAAAGACGTTGAATACTTTGAAAAGAGCAGAATTCCGAATTGCCTACAAAATCTTTTGCTTGATTATAGACTGGAATGGATCAAGACAAATTAGGTTTTATTAATTAAAGAGTTCATTCCCCACTGGCAGCATTTCCTGGGACCTACTGAGAACCTAAGAGAAGCGAGGGGCTGAGCGATCGTTGGTGGTGGTCTTCTTCAGCTTCACGCCCCTCCGGATGGCGTTCAGCATGTCTTCCCCCTGGGGAGTTTCTCTCGGGCTCAGGTCTGCGGGGTCATTCTCTGGAATCGGGCCTGGGGACACAGTGGCACTTGGGGGGTCCCTCTCCTGGTCTTCAGCCTCGCTCTCTGGAATCGCCTGTCTGTGCTCCTCAAGTATACTGGGCTTTGGGCCTGGAAGTGGAGGGTTGACAGATGCTTGGCCACTCCACAAGGAAGAGGGTATATTGGTGACACCCTGGGGTCCCTCCCCCATAGATGGAGACTCGGGGCTGTGCTCACCCCGCTCCTCTGGCCCATCTGGAGGGGATGGCAAGACCCCGGGGAGGTCTGGGACAGTTGGTGTCTTCACGGGGATCACTGGTGTCTTGATGGGAATAGGACCAGCTCCGATGGTCCCCCGGCGGACAGAGGGCTTGGTGGAAGGGGTCCGTCGGATGGTCGCAACCCCTGGTGTGACCATAGCAGGTCCAAGGGTGGTGGGAAGGCCAGCAGTTGAGGCTGGACGCTTAGCTTGGAACATCCGCCTGTAAGACTGGCTGATGTCACTGTTCCTTGGAATAGTGGAGGACTTGTCAAAGTCCTGCTGCTCTGCCTCCTGGTCACCGCTCACAGAGAAATAATCATAATCTGAAACTGAGGATAAGATTGGATTAGGTGGGTCTGAGTCCAAGGCGTGGCTCTTCCTTTCCCATGCATGGTGGGAAGATGGGACGTATACTAGGCAGAGCACACAGGGGCTCACCCACCCCTGCCCAGATGACAAACCGCTGCCTCAGTACCAATTCCCTACAGGACAGAGCCCTTTCTCTGTCCACTGATGTACCCTGGGTGCCCTCAACAGAGAACAATTGTGCAACAGGGGAAGAGCCCCAGACCACTGAGCTGTGACAAAGCTGCCACCAACCACCTCTGGGAGAAATACAGCTGATGAAAGGAAATAAATTTTGTCCAATCTTCCAGTCCAGAACTAGACATGAGAAGACTCGCACAGACCAGTGTTGGCTTTACCATCTCTCTGATAACTAACTGCTCAACTGAGGGCTGGATCTGAAAACAAAGTGCAGTGGCTCATGTGCTCATATCTGCTTTAAAATGGCAGCATGCATATCTCAGAGCAACAGGGGAGGGGAGGCTTACAGTAAGCACTGCACAGCCATGTTTCTGAAGGCTGGAGGCTAGATAATTCTTTGATGCGGTGAGGGCTGGAGGGTGGCCACTTTAGAGGGGGTTAGCATAACTCCTAGCGTCTACTCTCCAGCCACCAGCAGTTCTGTAGTTCTGACTACTGAGATTATGTCTATACTTTGCTGCATGTACCCGAGGCAGGGACGTTCCAGGTCCCAGGGTGATTCTAGCTGTCAGATGTCTGCTTGGCCTGCCTTGTACACATGATGCTGAGGGAGAGAGGCACTGGCTACAGTAAGAAATTAGGGATGGACTATGAAGAAAACTCTTAGAAGTGTCAGGCATTACATGCTATCCATGGCATTTGCTCCACCATCTTCTGACTACAAACTCCAGACTGAAGAAGAGAGTATGTGACCCTGACCCAGGGCTGAGCCAATCTGTCTTTTCCTTGGATTGTTACGCATCAATTTTTATAGTGCTGGGGATCAGATGCAGGGCTTCACTCATGTCAGGCAGCTGTCTACTGTTATGTTAGCTACTTGACACAAGCCAGATGGGTTTTTCTTTTGTTTTGGTTTGTTTTGGTTTTATTTTATTTGGTTTGGTTTTCTCTATGTAGTCTTGGCTGTCCTGGACTTGCTTTGTAGACCAGGTTGACCTTGAATTCACAGGATCCACCTGCCTCTGCCTCCTGAGTGTTAGGATTAAAGGTATGCATCACACCACGCCTGGCTGCCAGAGTCATTTTTGATGAGGTAGCAAATGTCACCACTAGATAGGCCTGTGGGGGCACTGTCTTGACTGATGATTGCTGTAGGAGTGCCTAGCTCACTGTGGGTGCTGTCACCCCTGTGAACCTGGGTGCTGTAAGAAAGCAGGCTTGGGCAGGAATGGCTGGAGAGGTGTCCTGATGGTTGGGCAGGGGTGGCTGGAGAGGTGTCCTGATGGTTGGGGACTTTTGCTTTTCTTACAGAACTTCAGGGTTCAGTTCCCAGAAGAAAAAAAAAAAAAAAAGAAAAGAAAAGAAAAAAGAATTTAGGGACTGGACTCCATTTCTCACACAGGAGTTGTATGGATTCAATCAGGTTACTGAGCCTCAGTGTCCAAATTTGTAAAAATGAGGATAAAATATGTCACCTGTGTATGACTGTGAAGATTAAATGGAAAAAGAGGTGCTATGCACAAAGTGCCAAGCACACATGAAGCTGCTATTCATGGCACATGCCTTTTTTCAGACTGGGGAGCATCAGACACTGACGGTGTTCAGGTCACTTCCTATGCAGCAGCTAGCTACCAGTAAGCTACAGATCACCAGCCCCAGCCCAAAGCACCCTCTGATGACAGAGTCACTCCAAAGCCCATCCGTAGCCAGGAGATACGCTGTGGTAGAACAGCCGCTGGCTCGCTGCCTCCTCACCTGGAGCCGCCCGGAAAGCCGGACGGCAAGCTGGGCGCCTCGTACCTTGGGAGGGGATGGTATCCTCAGAGCAGCACGGGGTGGCGGTCTGAGTGCTGTAGCCACTGGAGCACTGCAGTGAGTCTCGGCTGCTGCTCTGTGTGTCCAGCTGGAGGCCCCGGGACAGGGCAAGTGCCAGCTCCTCACAGGCCTCCATCTCCTCACCAGGCTGCATGACACACAAGCCACCAGGGACATGAAAACTCAAGAGACCAGAGCCACCGCACACTTACTGCTCTTGGTGGGGGCCCAGATCACTCCTGTGAGCACACTAGTAGACTTCGGTGGCTACTTAGACCTGCACAGTTCTCATTCAGGAACTAGGGAGTTCTGCGTGTCTTATTCTCCTTGGGTCTTTTACATACCGTGGAACTGGGGCTATTTGGACCCCCAAGTGCTGGCCATGGCCCTGGTCCCCATCTTGGCCCAATTATGTGACACCCTCCCCAACCCCCACCAACCAGAAACAGAACAGGTATATCACCCTGGTGGCAGCTGACACAGTCATGCTCCTCGGCCTCTGCACCTCTTCAGCAGCTGTAGGTGGACCTCCTGTGGCGGTGGGTCCTCCCCCGTTGGAGTCTGGCTCACGTTTCTCTTTGCGACGCTGGAGGGTGTTCACCAGCGGCTGGTCATAGGGTCCTGGCTTTGCCCAGTCCTGAGTAGAACAATGTGCTCAGGAGCCATGGCCTCCAACCTGGACGGAGGGTTGAAGCCACCACACCTGGCAGCTAGCTCTAGCAGAGGCTACCTCCGAGCCCTCTTGCCTGCCCACACTCACTGAGGACCCTGCCCCCTCCCCGCCCAGTACCTCTCTTCTCCTCATCCCTGCCCAAAGATTAAACATTCTCAACAACCAGGCAGGTAGAAGCCACCTGATAGGTGAGCATTATATACTACAGCATTAGCCAGGAGAGAGAGAGCCATCTCAGGTAGCCAGGCCTGTCCTGCCCAAAGAACCACTCTCGTAGAGCAACTGAGTGACTTGGCCAAGTGGCCACCAGGGGGCACTAGAGCACCACCAGCCAATCTACAGCTGCCCAGTCCACTTCTGGGACAAGGAGGGCTCTAGGGATCTGCAGCAGGTATTGAGGACGCTGCTCAAACTGCTGGCAGTCCATGGACTGACTGACCATCCTGGAGCCTCAATCGCCCTGGTGGAAAGCACTGAAAAGTCTGGGTTTTATATTGAAGCAAACACGTGTTTCAATATAAAACAATCAAAAGCAAAGTTCATATACTACTGAGCTACGGCAGAGTGATCAGACGCATGCTCCAGGCTGCAGTTCTGTTATGCCTCGGGACTGTCCTAAGGGGACAGGTTGGGCACATGGCCGAGGAGGATACTATAGGCTCCGATAAAACACTGCAGGTGGCCCAGGAGGGAATGAAGGCAGCAGGTGCCACACTCCCTGCAGTGTCCTTGATCTCCACTCTCCAGTGCTAAGGTTCCCTGAAGGAAGGCTCGGGTTTCTGTTCCACGTGGAAAATTATCTCCAGTTGTTACTTTGGTGCCCCCACCCTGGGCAGGGGGTGGGGGAGTGGGGGGGAGGGGCGCCTCCTGAGGAAGAAGGTTGTGGGGAAGGCGGCAGAGTGTGAAAGTAAGGGTAGGGCTGAGGAGAGGACAGCAGAACAGAAGAGGAGTGAGCACAGAAGCAATGAAGGGAGGACAGGAGGGGGAGGATGGGAGGAGGGAGGAGGGGGAGAGACACAAACCTTCCAGCTAGGGATCTGAGATGACGGGAACATGCCGGGCCCAATGGTGTAATAATGAGCGTAGTCGGGAAGATGGAGAGAGGTGACCCGAGGGAGCAGGCGGGAGGCAGGCAGGCAGTGAGGGAATGGGCCTGCTCCCACGGGCCCTGCATGGGACTCACTTGGTAAACTATAGTGAGAAAACCCATTAGACAACTGGAAATAAAAACAAACAAAAAAAGGGGGAGGAGAAAAGGAAAAAAATTAATATAACAGGATGAATATAGAGATACGAGATGGCACTGACACTGAGGGCAAGGGGGGAAACCTGAATATTTACAAATAAAGCCAACACTGGTGCTCTTCTGCCTGTGGATGATGGTTGGTGCAGGAGGAGAGCCAAGGGTGCAGAGAACGCATGGACTTGGCACCCAGTCAGTACCCAGTCTTGAGAATAGTTCAGAAACTGACCACTGCCCTTCATTGGCAATGCTCTCTTGGTGATTTTCAATTTTTTTTTTTTTTAAACTAGTGAAGCATAATTTCATTGTGCGAGGGGTTGAGTGATCTTGTTGTAAGTTAGGGTATTTAGAGGTGTTTTCCAATGGGTCTGTCCATTCTAGGTTTCCCAGTCATCACACTGCTCAGGAGCAGATTCTGCATCAAGCTTAGGGGTAGGGGGTGTGGGGTGTGGGGCGGGGTGCAAACTGAAAGACAAGAAAGCACATGGCCTCCAATACAGTGAGATGTCACATCCAACAGTCTGGTGGGATGTTGGGGGAAGGAAGACAGGAAGGATGAGCAGAGACACCTGTTCTGGGAAGGAAGCTTTCACATCTCCAAATTCCCCAAAGCCTTTCCTCTCTCTGGCTGAGCACATTGTTAGGCAGCCTTCCACCCTGTTCAGGCCCTGGCCCCAAAGAGGGCCCAGCTTTTGGAGCAGATCCTGAGTTTCCAGGTTCCTAGGCTGTGATGGCTGTGTGTGCAGCAGGTGGGGGGGGGGGGGCAGGGGGAGAGGGCAGTCAGGAAAGGACAGCCCACCACGGCTGCTGCTGCTGCTGCTGCTGCTGCGACCCTGCTCATTCACCTTCTCTGTGGACACCCAGGCGCCCATGGTGGAGCCTGAGCTGACTGAGGTGGGGGAGCTGCACTCGCTCACTGACTGGCAGGTTTCCGATGCTTCTGAGGAGGCCGAGCTCGATGAGTTCTGGAGTAGGAAGGAGCCACACGAGGGGACCAACAGACCAGACCAAACCAAACCAAACCAAAGCGCGGGCCACCGGAAATCAGAATTAAAATAAGGGGAGAAGGACAAGGTGGGAAGGACACAGACAGGGAGGGAGACGGAGATGGACGGACACACAGACGAGGGAGGGTGAGAGAAGCAGAGGGTAAGTTAAGGCTGATTGTTCGTTCACACACACAGGTTTTAAGAAAGCTCTTGCAAAGCAATTATAAGACCTGGCCAAGCTCTGGCCCTGCTGACTATGGGGCCTGCAGACGTCAATACAGGCTCAACACACTGGGCCTCCTAGCAAGGCTCTGCTCTCTTGGGCATATGATAATATATGCAAGCTCGGGTCCCCAGGGAGGACCTCGTAGGCTCACAGGTACTGTATACTGCACAAAACTGTCCCTAGGCAGCCAGTGGCCGAATGATGACACCAACAGCTCTAATTCCTAGCTTCTTATTGGGTCCAGCAGTTTCTGTTCCATATGGTGGGCCCTCCAGTCTTAAAGACGCATTTGGGGCTCTCTGTCTGGAGAGTGATTTGGGGGACTCTGAGCAGGAAAACCCGGTGACCGGTATGCATTTCCAGTGGCCGGTGAACTGCAGGAGGAAGCTTCCAGAGAGGACCAGGTTGGCGGGACATGTCCTAGTGCTGACGGTACTAAGTCCACGTGTCTGTCAGTCTCCTGGCCCTAGTCTGGCTTTCTGACACTGCTGTACCGGGGACTCCGCCTTTCTACTCTTTGTTGGGCCTCGACTCTGTAGCCTGATGTGGTGGTTCCAACGAGAACAGGTCCCTTCGGCTTGGATGTTTGAATACTTGGTCTCCAGTTGGCGGAACTGTTTGGGAAAGATTGGGAAGTGTGCCCTTGCTGCAGAAGCTGTGTCACAGGGAACAGGCTTTGAGACTTCATGCCATTTGCCGTCAGCCCTCTGCCTCACGCCACCAACCTCCTAAGTTCCTCACTGCTATGTGCAACCCCTAGCTCAGCCCCACTTTCATTAAATAAATCGGGCCCTTTGGCACTATCGTTCGCTTCCAGAGGTGTGCCTGGGCCAACTGTCAGGGAGGCCAGATTTGTTTCTACTCTCTTTGGCGGAGGCTTAGCTTCTCATCCTGCAAGGGCAAAGGATCAAATGCGTATCAGTAGCTTGAACCCATGATGAGAAATTTAAAGCTTCGGATGGATGCTTTGCCTCTACCACTCCGCAGCTGTGGCATGTGGATGTCAAGCTCTTAGTCCAAGGTTCTTCTCCTTGAAAATGGGATGAACAGTTTCTAATGACACCAAGGCATAGGTTGGAACCCTCCGGCTGGTGTGAGTCTTACAAGTTCCCCATTACCGTAAGCAGTGGCGTTGGCTGAAAAGGAATCCTTCTCCTTTAAATCCCGCAGTCTCCTGTGGCTTGTTTTAACTACCCTGAAGCTTGGGAAGTAAGACAATGGTTGTCACTCACCTAGGAGAGACCCTGGGTTCCACACCTAGCACCAACACAACATACAGAAAGCCTTTGCGCGTGCACGCATGCGCACGTGTGTGTGTGTGTGTGTGTGTGTCATTGGTTCATTGGTGTTCACTGAGGTTCACTGGTGTTCGTGTCCTCCTCTACTGCCTTCCATCCTGTTTTTTCGAGGCAAGGTCTCTCACCAAGCCCAGCCACATTAACTTGCCAGCCCCAGAGATCCACCTGTCTCTCTAAGCTGACAGGCAGGTGCCACTTTACCTGATGGGTGCTGAGGATCGAGATTTGAGTCTTTGGTACTCTCAAGTACAGGTACCCTACCGACTGAGCTAGCTCCCTAGCCCCAGAAACTTGACTCTTGGGTACTAGCCAGACAGATACAGGCTTTCCGATTTTAGAAACCCCCAATCTACCACTTTTTGCTTCCAAGGGTATTACTGGGGGTTTGGGGGGGGTGAGGGCAGAAAACATGCTTGGGCCATCAAGAGAAATATGAAAGGGGTGAAAGGCTTTGCTTTTGCAGGAAGTTATAGTATGTTAATTTTCAATCCATTAGAAACACATAGCTATACTGCACATTAGAATGGCCTTTAAGGAAGCAAAGAGTCTCACCTCCTGACCACGTCAGCTTGGGAGCACAGCAGGTATGGTTTTAGTGGAGCACATTATAGGGACAGAGGCTCTGAGGGCCAAGCCAAAGCACCGCAGGCGAGAGAAGCATACCTCCAGTGGATAAAGAATGCTGAAGAAAGAGCTCTGAATTGTGTGTAAGGTTCTGGATTTGCTAACCTTGGCTGGGGAACAGGGTCCTCTGGCCCAGCCTCCTCTCCCCCAGCAGGTGGCGCTGTGGGGGTCCAATGGGTGGTGGCACCAACCATGTCCTGGCATTGGGTACACTGGGCTAATTAAGGAGTGCTGAGCCAGAGGTGACAAACTTGCCCTAGGTAACAGGGACCCTGAGGGACACATACAGCAACACACACGAGACGTGCCCAATGCTTGGTGTGGTTCCTCGCCTGCTTTGGCAGCAGGAACACTGGGCTTGGTGGGTGCCATCCAAACTACAGGAGATGTAGAGACTACACATCTTCCCATCTACCAGGATCAAAGTGCCAACAGAGTCACCTACCCGGGCTCTCAGCGGCCGTTCTCACTGGCAGCATAACTGATGGTGAGGAACTGAGAGAACAGGGAATCACTATTGGGCGATAGGGTCTCCACCCCTGAGGAAAACCTGGGATGGTACGATGAGGGTGTCCCCATAGTGGATCGCAACATCACACCAGGGATCCCACGCCTGCCCCACTATGGGAGGTAGTTTAGAGGATTGGTATCTGCCCTGCCCCAGGTTAACTAGGGCTATTTTAAAACATATCAAGTGTCTGTGTCTTAATTGACTGCTAGCCAGGCCTACAGATAATACAGATAATTTAAAAAACAACACTTGAGTACCTGTGGGGATGCAGGAGAGAGGCCCCAGTCTCTCTGAGGCTACCTACCTACTTACATGTGATAGCTTGCCAAACCAACATGGTATTTTAACTACTGCTGGACGTTAAGGCAGGCTTCCAGCCCAACTTACAGCATCTCTCCCTTTGGGGGAATTATCTTAAAAGATGAGGATTCGATGACCCATCAATGGTGGTCAGGGCACCCTGTGTGTGCCTGTTGCTCTCTGGGTCAAGGGCGGCATCCTTACCTGGTTGGCAGCCTCAGGTGGCATGGGAGAGGGTGACTTGGACTGGAAGGCGTCCTGGGATATGAATCCTGAGTCGTGGGAGGACACGCTGGACAGCCTCACCGGGGCCTGCTGCGCCAGGTTGGAGCTGCGGTAGCGGTAATGCGAGCTGGGAGAGTGCGAATGGGACCCGCTGGACCGGGAGTCGCTGCTGTTGACACTGTTCAGGCTGCTGTAGGGGACAAGTGGGAGGTGTGGAGGCGAGGGGAGGGGAGGGATCGACAGCAAGGGGCAGAGTGAGGAAACGCACAAGAGAAGGGAGTCAGCTCCTGGCCTGGAGAAGCAAGGCTTTGGAAGGACAGCCAGAGAGCTGGGTCCCAGGCCTCTGAGGTACAATGTGACAGTCTTGGCATGCAAACCTTAAAAAGCCAACGAGGTCCAAATCTACTGTGCCATCTACCAGCAAACCTGGGGACAAACACTTGTGATATAAGGAAAACAGTAGCCATGATCCTGGGGCATGTGGCATGCTCTCACATCCTTCGATGGACTGGCTACCTGGATACAGATGACAGGAGGCCACACAGCTAAACAGCACTGGCAGACACTCTGCACTGGTTCCCTCCCAAGGTAGACCCCATCCACCACAGCACACTGGGAAATCGACTCGGTGTGACTGAGTGCAAGCACTATCCTTCCTTCCTTCCTTTTTAAATTTTTATAAGATGTATGTATGTATGTATGTGTGTGTATGTATGTGTGTGTGTGTGTGTGTGTGTATGAGTGTATGTATGTATGTATGTGTGTGTATGTATGTGTGTGTGTGTGTATGTATGTGTGTGTGTGTGTATGTGTGTGTGTGTATGAGTGTATGTATGAGTGTGCTCTATCTGCAAGTACGCCTGCAGGCCAGAAGAGGGCACCAGCTCTCATTATAGATGGTTGTGAGCCACCATGTGGTCACTGGGAATTGAACTCAGGACCTCTGGAAGAGCAGACAGTGCTCTTAACCGCTGAGCCATCTCTCTAGCCCTACCATGTATTTGATTATCAGAGCCGGTGAGTTGACTATTGGCTTTACTCCTTCCTAGACTTCTCTGTTCAACTGTCTGTGGGCCCGGGTGTGACGGCACAGGCAGCTTTCAATGAAGAGAGTGACCGATGCTGAGCGGCTCTCTTCTAAGGTGAGCCAGAGAGTAGGAAGTAGACCGACGGCTCCCACCCTGGAGCCGCTTTACCAGCATGCCATTCCCTAGTAAGAACTGCGTGCTCCTATGGAAACCAGAAAGCTGAGTAAAGTCCCTAGTCCAGGCAAGCAGAGCTAAAACATTTCAGGTGGTTACAGAAACACCTCGGGGGCTGGAGAGATGGCTCAGAGGTTAAGAGCACTGGCTGCTCTTCTAAAGGTCCTGAGTTCAATTCCCAGCAACCACATGGTGGCCCACAACCATCAATAATGAGATCTGGTGCCCTCTTCTGGCCTGCAGATATACATGCAGGCAGAACACTGTATACATAATAAATACGTAAATAAATAAATCTTGAAAGAAAGAAAGAAAAGAAGAGAAAGAACTGGGGGAAGATGAAGTGGCCGAGCAGCCTGCTAGGGGAGCATGACATGGCTGGCCTGTGCTAGGGTGACACAGGAGAGCATGACAGAGGAGGATATATGCACCATAGGGTCTGGGGTAGGGTAGGGACAAACAATGCTACGATTTCAGCCAAAAGATGGCATCTGGGGACTGAGAAGAAAGCTCATGGCAACTGCACTCAGGCCAGCTCCCGTCAGTGCAACTGAACAAGGCGCTGTGTGGCTTGCTCTGCACTAATGAGACCTGCTGAGCTACTGAAACAAAGAAAAGATTTTCCTCTGTCTCACAAAGCCACGCAGCCCATGAAAGGTGGCAAAACACCAAGCAGCATCTTGCGGGAAGACGTCAGGACGCAGCCTGTTGACTGGAACTGCCTGCCACAGACATACCAGACCATGGTGAGACGAAAACCTAGCAGGATGCAAAGCGACCTCTCACTACCAGTCTGACCCCTGTTCCTTCCGCTCCAGGCTACCTCACAGCCATTTGGCTTTGCAAAGTCAAGGCAAATGACTGGCAGCAGACATTACTGTACCAAGGCAGGAAGTGACGTCTACGATGCTTCCAACCTTTCAAGAACAGAATAAACTCTTCCCTCTCAGCGTGCCAAGAAAGGCTGCCTTGTGAAACTATGTAGATCCCAGGACCCTTCCAAATGATTCTGTATTTCCCCAAGCACCAGTGTATTGGGGGTGGGGGGAGGGGGAGTAGAGGAGACAATGGACATGGGATGTAAATATCAAACAAAATCTGCATGGGCTTTTTTGAAGCCATTGTGGCTTCTGTTACAGAGACTATGGATCAACTTTTTTTGGTTGTTGTTGTTTTTGTTTATTTTCGAGACAGCCTTGGCTGTCCTGGATTCACTTTGTAGACCAGACTGGCCTCGAACTCACAGAGATCTGCCTGGCCTTTGGTCGTATTCACATAAAGGCATCTTGGAAAGCACTATGAGATCCGAGGCTTCACTTACCTGCAGACACTTGACTTCCTGGACATGGTGGTGCTAGGAGAAGAGGGTGGCGTCTGATATGACCAGCTGTAGTCAGACCCTTTCAAGTCCAAGATCACCTGAAGGGACAGGGCATCTGGGTAAGGGACGGACGGAGGAGAAGGGCTTCATCCACACATACACAGTGAAATCACAATGCTACCCTTACAGGTGTAGAATTAGAAGAGAAAGGGCATGTTTCAGCTGACGAGCCGCACTACCTGTCCCTCCATGTCACAGTGCTGAGACAAGCAAAAGAACTAGAGGGGGGATGGGGTGGGGAGGAGGGGGAGCTAAAACAGGACTAGCATGAGATACCAGGAGGAAGAGATAATTACAACAGTGGATTAGCAGCTCCTCAAAGCTATTTTTACCATAGGCTAAAATCAGCAGGATTTCCAGCCTGCAGCTCCGGAAAGACAATAATGGTTTTGGGCCTCGCTGGCCACACTTTAACCACTTGATGTTCAGTTGTCACCTGCACCCTATTTGGCCAGGGCTAGAAGTACAAGAACCTCACAGAATCAAGAGTAAGCCAATTGCATCACAATTATTTCTGTGTGTTTCCCTCATGACAAAGAGCCATTGAGAGTAAGGTCCACCTCTTGCTCATTTTAAGAGGCACTCCACGAACGTCTACTTATTGAGTCAACACATACTTGAGTCTAATAGAAAAATTTCGTAGACAGAAAACAACAAAGCTTCCAAATGGATCTTTCTGAGCTGGCTGCCCATGCAGACAGTAAGAACTGCACGCAAAGGGCTCAGACCAGCGTATGATTCATCAGTTGTTCCCCCAAACACGCTCTGCCCACTTGACACAGTATTAATGTCACATACACCAAGTGAGTAAAGCATTTTAAAATATGTCATCTCGGCCCCAGATGGGAAAGGCTCTCATGAACGACCGCATCAGCTCCACAGAGGATTGCAAACCGTGACAACAGACTGACATGATGCCAGCTTCCTTTGATAGCTCATGCCTGCAGAGTGGGTGAGCACAGGGCCAGGTCGGTCATGGATCGCCTGACTCGTTACTTACTAAGAGTGGTGGCCTTGGCTAAGTGCCTTCGCCTCTCAGCACCTCAGCATCATTCCGTACAAAATGGGCCTAAGAGTGAATGAAGGTGAACTAAGGTGGTTCCTGTTGGGTTTTAGACTCGGGACAAGCGGCTGAGGTGCCTATTTAACGTAATCAAAGCAGACCTGGCCTCTGGATTCTCCCAGCATCCCTCAGTCCCTATTTGTCAGCCATACCCTTGCCCTCTGCCCGCAACTTTTCAGCCCAGGGGCTGAGCTTCCCCCTCCCCCAGAGGCTCTTCCCTACATAATACAGACATTTTGGGGGTCTCTCTTTCTCTCCCTCTCCCTTCACCCAATAATATACCCTCTTTTCTTTCTTTCTCCCCGCCCCCCCCTCCCTGTCTGCATGGCGACTTCCCTGGCCTCATTCCCTGGGACCAGCGAACCTGCCCGAGAGCTTGCATACTCTTAATTCGGCTTGAATTGGCTGATTTCATGGGCAGAGAAGACCAGAAAGGATGTTAACAGAGCACAGCCCAGCGGCTCGCCAGTGACGGGCACATGTGAGAATGCAAGAACGTGGTGACAGACGGGTATAGTCTCAGATAGGGAGGATGCCACAAGGACAACCAGAGCCCTGAATTCAGTATCTCTGACTTGTCCCTGACCACCTGGTCCACACTTCCTACCTGTTCGCTTGAGGAGGGCAGCTTGTGAGGGTCCATGGTCAAGCTCTTCAGGTCTTCCGAGATGGTCTGAAGGTGGGTGATCTCCCCTAACATGGAAATCTCTTCCTCCTGGAGGGAAGCAATTCGTGCGCGTCACCGTGTGGAGTCCCTCACTCTCTTGTTCCAACTACTTTTGTGTGGGTCGCTGCATGCATGACCTTTCAACCTTTCACGAAAGGCATCTGTGACAGGAATCTAAGCTGCAGGTGACACGTGCACTTTCTTTTTGGAAAGAGAAAGGGAAAAGGTAGTAATGAAGTGACCTGTGTGCTGGGGACAGTGGAGGGACACAGAGCATCCTCAGAGTGCCTGGGCACTTCCAGGCCTACAGAGTTCCTGGTCTGCCGATAGTGTTTTCAGGGACCCTTCCATGGGCTCGGGTAGCCCTTGATGACTGATGTGACTTAGGGTTACTTGGGTGCAGATCTTTTTGACAGTCCAAGTATGTTCAACAAAGTTAACTATCGCCCTTTCGTGGCCCCTGCCCCATCTTAGTAACTGGCAAGTGGGATGGCAGCAAGGACTACAAACATTTTAGTCACCTTCCCGAGTGTCAGCAGGGACTGCAGACCCCGGTACAGACCGAGCGAACAACTCAAATCTGAGAACTCCCCTGGGGTGGAGCCTTCTGGCAGCCTCCAGGTATGGCTACTGCAAACCCAGTCGCAGCACACACATGATTTACTTAGACATTAGGAAGGAACTTATCCACTGAGGTGCTTCCTGGGGGCTCAGGACACAGACGCATGGGGTGCCGGGCTTAGAGTTTTAGATACTGTGGGTCTACTCTACAATGCACCTCAGAATGTTCGTATCCAGTCGACTGGCGCTGCTGACCTGCAACTCCACTTTAAAAGACTTTAAAAATATGTTTTTGTGTATTTGTTTGCTTGTTTGTTTTCTGAGAGGTGGGAGTGTTGAGAACACATCTCACTCTGTAGCTAAGGGTAGCCTAGAACGTACAATACAAGCCTGGCTTGCCTAAAATTCACAGCATTCCCCTTGTGTCATCTCCCCCAAAAGCGCTGGGACTACGGGCTTGTGCTGCTGTGCCCAGGGACGCTAAAGCTCCTTCAATCAGTGGAAAAAACCAGTAGGAGATGTGCTGCTGAGAACTGTGAGCAGAAGGCAGGCCGCGTGGATGTGAGCAACTCAACTCTCCAAGGAGCATCTGGTGTGTGGATGCCACGGTGACTCCCTGACAGCAGTAGGTGGCTGGGGGGGGGGGGGGGGGAGGCTCCGTGCTACATGGTCCAAACCTTCTAGAAGTTTCCATCGACTTACAATCACTGGCCGCAGCATAGAGACGAAGGTGCAGAACCGACCACGTTCTTCAATCAGCGCTCTGCGCACGGCCTGCTTTTCTGTCTCTTCCAACAGGAGATACTTATCACTGACGTCCTGGAGGGCGCTGTCCAACTGAGGCTGGATGTCACCTCTCCCTGTGAGGAGAGCAGAGGTCACAAGGTCAGCCTCTAGAACCACACTCCCTTCTCTGAGGCCCTTACGAGAGGCGAAGGCACCCCTTTTCCGGGACTTAAAAACACCGCTAAGTCATGGCTCCCAAAAGACTGAAAGCGGCTGCTGCTCTGGGAGCATCTACTTCCAATTTCTCACGTTTGAAGGGCTTATGTGTATGGCTGATTAGTGACCGAGGAGCATCCCCTGGGATGACTTCCTGGCTTGCATCCTTGCCTCGTGCGACCTTGCAGAGGCCCTGTGCCAGCACACCCTCGGGACACACAGCAACAGCGTTCTTTTCTTTAGAGAGTCTGGAAGAGGCTTGGAATGAGGACCAAGGTGAGAGCCTAGGGATGTTTCCAAAAATGGACGCAGGCTGGCTTTGTCAGGTCCACCTCAATCAAAGAGCCTCTGTTCAGAGCCGAGGTTTCAGTCCCTGAAGACAAAGGTGGGTTATATTCAGCTTCTGGACCCGGGACCTGACAATCCTTGGCAGTTTGTCTAATTCCCTAATGGAGGACTCTAATGCGCTTCCTGTAGGAGGAGCGTGGTAGCCCGAGGTCTGTCCTCAGGTCTTTGCTGGTGACAAAATGAAGGACAAAGCTATACTCCGCAGACCCCTATTATTTACTTCTTTGACCATACCACCAGACTCTACTTATCCAGACAACATTTTACCGTTTCAGACAGGGTAGGAAGAAATTAAACAACTGTGGGATGGGAATAGCTGTCTGTGTAAATAAAGCTTTATTAGGACACAGTCATATCCACTCATTTACATGCCAGCTGCATCTTCTCCAGCTGCCTATGTGGCAGGGAGACCAAGAATATTTGGCCTTCTGCTGCACTAGGAGATAAACGTGACAGGCAGGTACCAAGTGCAGAGGAGCAGATGGTGTGGTCCGACCCGTTGATGGGGACCACCAGTTCTTAAGCCTCCATGCTGGGCTTTTGGCAAATGGGCTTTTGTTACACCCAAGCCAGAGAAATGTCTAAGCTCCTTCAGGGCAACGGTTTGGCTTTCCCCTGACAGCCATCAGAGTATCTACGTGTGCATACAGCAAGTGCTCCCTAAGTACTCGCTTCATAATTATAGAAACAGATGGAAGTAAAAGAGGCTTCAGCGTTTATCCTAACTGTTCATATTGATGAGGAGGTCAAAGCTTAAGAGAAGTTAAAGGTTTCATCCATGGTAGAGATCGGGGATAGGGACCACATAGCCCAACTCCCTTAGCGCTCAGCCTAGCCTCTCTGTCCGTGATCTCGGGCTGTTATGATGAGTTCAACTGCCGTGGAGGAAACTGCTGGACCAATGGTCACAGCTGCCTCCTTATGAACAACACGTAAAACAGCAGATGTACCGCATCATTTGGTGCAGAGGATGACAAGGTCAGGCAAGCCTGCCTCGGCTGTAAGAATATTATCCTATACTTTCTCTCATAAGCCGGTGAGGAAGCTGAATCTGGACCAATAAGCTTAACAGAACTTCATAAAACTCTAGAGTTAATAAAAGTCTTAGAGAAAAGCAGCCACATTTTAGTAAGGAAGAGCCATCTGTACAGGGAAGTCCTAAATTAGTGCATTATGGGAAAATCAGATACAGTCAAAGCCCACCCCTGAAAATGCTTCAGATGAACAGCTAGCTCAATACACAATTGTGTATATAAATAACCCTCACTAGCTCAAGAAAGTACACAACACAAGGTGTATATAATGTATAGGAGCTAAGAACATATGTGGACGCCACCCAACAGTCACCTTATGTACCAAACCTGCTTCGTGAGAAACTTCTAATAGTCTTGGGGTGACCCACTCACCCAGTCTTCCACTTAGTCACTCCCTATCCCTCCAGAATCTTCCACGTCTTTAATTTCTTCATTCAGCATGAAAGGCACAAGCCATACACACAACCTCCTGAACTACTGGTCTCAACGGTGAAATGCTGAGCTGGGTGAACAGACCCTTGCATGCTGAATATGGACATCATATAGCCCATTGACAGCCAAGCTCTGGAGCTCGTGAACATTGGCTCTTCCGCTCTAGGCTGTAGGATGATGCAGCCCAGGACAGGGATGCAGCGGCCTGTCCCTAGTCGCTCAGTCTCTTCTATGCTGTCTTTTTGTTGTTGTTGTTTTGTTTTTTTGTTTTTGTTTTTCGAGACAGGGTTTCTCTGTGTAGCCTTGGCCGTCCTGGACTCACTTTGTAGACCAGGCTGTCCTCGAACTCACAGCGATCCACCTGCCTCTGCCTCCCGAGTGCTGGGATTAAAGGCGTGCGCCACCACGCCCGGCCCTCTATGCTGTCTTATAACAAAACACATCAGAGCAGAACGTTCGTATCTTGGGGGGGTGGGGGGGTTGCGGGGGGGGGGGGGGGGGGGGGGGGGGAGACGACGGGAGGAGCCGGAGTATGGTGGAAGAGAGTGCAGATCTATGTGTGGTTTTTGACCAAACACACTTGGGAATGTTCTGGTTACAGGAAAAAAAAATCTATTTTTAATATTTTAAAGATTCACTTATTTTAGTTGTGTGTATATATGAGGCTTTGGCCATACATGTGCAGTACCCATTTCTGCCAGAAGATGGCTTCAGAACCCCTGGAAGCAGAGTTACTGTTACTGGTGACTGATGTGAGCTGCCTTGTGGGTGCTGGAAACAGAGCCCATGTCTTCCGCTGACCCATCTCTCCAGCTTCTAGAGAAGAAAACCTTTAAGTAACAGACTAGGGATGGGGAGACGGTGCTGGGATTAAAGTGCTTGTTGCACAAGCAAGAAGATCAGTGTTCAAATCCCCAGTAGGCCACACCAATGGGGAGTGTGTCTACCAATCCACTTCTAGTCCCATCCTGAGAAAGTGGAGACAGGATCCTGGGCTAGCGGTCTAGTGAGACAAACCGAAAGGACTAGCTCTGCGATTGATCGAGGGCCCTTACTTCAAAAGAGTAAGAACAATTTTCAGAAAGAGTCCTGAAGTCAGCCTCTAGTCTCTTCATACACACGTGCCTGCACACACGCATGTATATGTGCACAACCCCCACACCCATATGAAAAGAAGAAAAGAGTCTATAATCCTAAAATAAAACTGCCTCTTTACTTCCTGTCACGAGTTGTAATGCATGTGTCTAGTCGTAATTAATAACAGCCTTTTGTTCCAGGTGTGTTGGTGCGGGCCTGTAATCCTATTACTCAGGAGTTGAAGGCCAAAAGATGGTGAGTTTAAGTCAATCTAAGTTACATATTGAGACCTTATCTCAAAAGAAAAAAAAAGGAGAAAGAAAAAAATATGCTTTAAAAATAATGTATATATCTAAGAAAGCAAAGTGAGTACAGGATCGAGTTGGTAAATATATATATATATACATATATATTACTCTATGATTACAGTGAACCTATTTTAAATATGCATTATGTTATAATTAGAGGACTTTAAAATTATAGCATTCTAAAATAAGTATGTAAGTATAAGCTGTGAAGATTGCTCTAATTATGGCTACAGCAGGAACATTTCTATTTAGGATGCATCACAGCAAAACACAATGATTATTTCTTTAAATTCTCTAACACACCATATAATTATATTTATTTTACACACAATATATATTAAATATTTATATACGTGTGTATATCTACATATATATTATAAATTGTTTCAAGCCCCAGTTGGATATACTGATTTTAGGATACATCTTTGAGCTCCACAAATCCTGGACTTCACCACACCTGTCTCTTGGTATCCCCAGAATTCTGGTTGTAGCACCACCACCACCTGTATATGCCTAAGTCCCTATGTCTCCAGCTAAAGTGATTAGGCAGCCATTGCGCCATATACTTTATATCGCCTCTGGATCACATGTCATACCTGATACACAGTGCGTGTTGTAGCAATAGTTAGTATGTGTAGTGCTCTGAACAGGTATGGCCCCCATAGACTCCTGTGCTTGAATGGGCAGTGGCACTATTAGGAGGTGTGGCTTTGCTGGAGGAAGTGTGCCACTGTGGGGGCGGGGCTTTGAGGTCTCCCTATGCTCAAGCTCCACCTAGCGTGGCAGAGTCTCCTGCTGCCTGCAGACCAAGGCAGGCATTAGTAGGTTTTCCACAGGCAAACTGGAACGCTGTGGCCCGCAGGGAACCGCAACCACCACTGCTGGGTTACTAGCTGGGCTCTACCTCCTCTGTCAGAAACCCACACCCACTGTGCCTCCCAACCACAGTGCCTGATGACGTCAGGAACTCAACACTCTTGGCCAAAGCAGCCAGCCCACAAAGCCAGGCACGCAGTTGGTGTTACCTGGGACTGCCCATCCCCCATGCTGCAGCCCACAAAGGACATAGGAAGCTCAGAGTAGCAAGGGGCCTTGAAAAATAATAACCCAGGCCAGATCAGCTGCTGGGTGCTAGCAAAAATGGCCAAGGGTCTTTTCTTTTTCCTGAGACAGATACTGAAGAAGCCACTAGAATCAATCCTACAGACTTGCCATCCGCCCTGACACATAAACGATGAACTTTCTCCTGACACTTCTCCTGATGCCTACGCTCTCAAAAAGAGATCCACCCTTACCATCCTGTACAAGTCATCACCCACTCCCAATGCACTTTGATAGTTTGAATGATAACAAGAAGACGCGCCTAGAAATGAGAAGGAATGCTACAGGGAGAGCCCACGGAGGAGCCGAACAGAACCTAACAGGGCTCCTTCCAGTCCACAGCCAGTAGGTCACACCTGACTACGTAATAAAACACTAACAAAGCAGTCTCTGCCCGAGGCGTCACAGTTTTCCATTCTGAAGGTTTCTGCGTCATCTAAAACGGTTGCTTTTCTCTTTTTAACCTGTATTTGTGTCACAGGGCACCAAATGGACTGCTACCTTAGCTCCTGATCCACCCTCCCGCCTCTCAAGTGCTGAAATCACAAGTGTGCACCACACGCTGTCCTCCAGAAGGGCATCAGTCATCATGATCGACACCCCAGACACCCATTAGGTCTACAGGATTGAAGCAGCGATGCCCACCAAGGCCAGCTTCCAGCCGCAGGCTCCCCTGTGCCCCACTCGGCCTTCTCGAAAGAACACTCCCTGCTCATCCACCCACCCCTCACTTCTCAGGGACACCCTCACGGGTTTGCTGGGTGTTGCCTCCTTCTGGAAGCCCAGATTCCGTCTCCCTATACACAAAACACACCCTCCCAGCAAGCTGGACCACTGATACCACAGTGTAAGATGCTACAAGGCTGTAGTTTCTTAAGAGTTAACATATACTTCACCTGGTACTCATCCCAGTTCCTAACACAGAGCATTTCCTACATGACAGGTGACGCAATGGAGTGTGGGAAACTGACTGAGGGGACCAGAAAACCCAGCCACGTCATGAGAAGGTTGGAATACTCAGCTCTAACTCTGACCTCAGGAAAGAAGGGATAGAGGGGTTAGAGTTCAGGCAACGATGCTCATTCACACCTACATAAGCAAACTTCCGGGACCCTCCACAAGCTTCCGGGACCCTCTTTGGCATGTGACTGTGTTGATAAGTTGGGAGGACACGACACAGGGACTTCGTGTCCACTCTCCTACCCTCCCCCACCCCCAGCGCTAACCACTTCACCTAGGCTGTTCATTGGTCTCACCATGGTCAAGTACACAAAGCAGGTGGGAGTGCAGCCAGCGTGCGGGGGTAGGGGTGGGGGTGGGGGGCAGAGGCAGTTCAGTGAGAGACTGTCTCTAAAAAGTAAGATGGAGCATGATAAAGGAAGAAACCTGAGTTGAGCAATCACAGAAGCACGTAAGGGCAAGATCGTGCGCTCGCGCACACACAACGCAACTCAACTCAAGCCAAGTCTCCTTTGAGCACCATATGCATACAGAACCATATGTATAGAAAATATGTGTGCCCCCCCCCTCTGTAATGGTTCCTCATTTTGTGTTCTTTAGGTATTTTTATGGGTGTGCAAATGTGTGCATTTCTGCATTTTTATGTGTTTCTTGTGCTTTGGCTCTTTTGTTTGTCCTATTTTTTGTCTGTTTTTATTTTATCTTTAATTTTTCTTTTTAAGATGCCTGGTTGTTTTCTAATGGGGGGGGGGGGGCGTTGCATGGTGGTACATAATCCCAACTCAGGAGGCAGAGGCAGGTGGATCTCTGTGAGTTTGAGGCCAGCTTGGTCTACAAAGAGAGTCCAAGACAGCCAAGGCTACACAGAGAGACCCTGTTTTGAAAGGAAGGGAAGGACAAAGAGAAGGAGGGAAGGAAGGAGGGAGGGAGGGAGGGAGGGGGAGGGGAGGATCTGGGAGGAGTGGAAACCATAATCAGATTATATTGTATGGGTGGGATTGATTTTCAATTTAAAAAAAACTGAGGCTTTTTCCCCTTTGTTATGGCATTTTGAGGAAAGGACTGAGGCCTAGTGTATGTTAAACAAATGCTCTACCACTGAACAACCCCACGAACTTTTAGCTATCATAAAACTTCTAGAAAAAAAAAACTTCTAGAAATAAAGGTTATTATTTTTCAATATGCCTTGACTAATTTGGTTCCTCCTTGCCTCTCTGCCCAGACACTATAGCTTATACACAGAGCTCTATGGCTTTGCCCAAGGACCTAACACAAGACAGGAAACTAACAAGAGCTGCAGAGATGTCCGTCCAAGTGAGCAGAGTCTCCCAGCACAGAGCCAGAAGGATGTGTGGTTTTTCACTCATTCCAAACTTACCTCTTATCAATTGAAACAAACAAACTGTTGTTTACTCCATGCACTGACTACACCTGGCTGCAGAGGCTCTTACAAAACCTGACAGTCAATCCAGAGATCCACGTGCTATGATCCAGTTCCTATGACGCTCCAGAAGAGGTCCGAGAGACTGAGAACAGGTGAGTGGTTGTCGGGAACTGGGAAGCCAGGGAGAGAGCGGCAGTGACGGGTGACAATGAAAAGGGATAAGGTGTCTGTGGGAATGATAAAACTGTCCTGAAACTAGACGGTGGGGTTGGCTGCACAACCCTGGGGATTTATAAAAGCCATCGAAAGATGGAAGCTGAAATGATAAATGGTTACATAAACTTTTACTGTAATAAGCAAAAGTAAGGCTGTGTCATATCTTCCTCCTTTCCAAAGGTTACGTGAAAGTCAGTTTACTGTATGGTTTCATAGCCACAATACTGAGACCAGGAAAGGACTGCCCTTTTGTAAACTAGGGGATAACTAGCCCAACCACTCCACAAGTTAACAAAGAGGCAAGACTACATCCCCAACAAGACAGGCCATCCTAGCCCTACGTGTCAAAGGAGACCCACATGGACGGAGTTTGTAGATGACAGACTCCAACACAAACACTTCTTGTGAGCTTAGAAAATAGCGGGACACTCAGGCAAGAGAGCCATACGGACACACTTCCCCGAGACTGAGTGACGGCAACGAAACAGTTTATCACCATGATCACTCACAGTGTGGTTCACATTCAACCAAGAGGATCACGTTGAGAATTGAATTTAAAGACATGAAACACTTCACAAACTGCCAAAGTGAGAAATACTTCTGTCTTTGTTGTTGTCATTGAGATGCTAAGTCTTAGAACAAGCTTATTGTATGCACAGATGACGGTAGATATTCTGCGAGCTGAGCAATGCCAAATCTGACTTGAGAATTTTCTGAGGTGGTATTTTGCATCACCTTTGTTTTGTACATGGAATCAACAAATATGTTCATATCTATCCAGATACGTATACATGGGTATAGAAATATACCGATTTCCTGTGCAAGGAAGCATTTAAAGCACTTGGTATTTTTTTTTTCTTCTGGGAGCCTAATACTGACTTACGAAGACACAACATCTCATAGAATGTAGTACTGACAGTGTCAGTGGCCAAATTCCTAAGGAAGAAAATTATTAAAGTACTGGTGCGTGTACACACACACAATTAGTTACAGTTATAGAAAATTAAATAGGCACAAGAGATTATTCCAAGCCAGCAGGAAAACATGGATAGCTAGCACAGGTCTGAACAACAGTTAAAAGCCCACAGCAAGAACCACACTGTAGCCAGCCACTGGGAGATTCGGGTTGCAGACTTGCCCTGGGCATCCACTGGCAGGTGAGGAAGTGCCGGATACACATTTGACAACAGAGAAAGGAAAACAACGTCAAACAGGTGTCCCAGCAGTGCCTGCCTAACCCCTCACTCATGTGCGACAGCCACTGGCTGGCATGCTTCAATTCCAGTGATCGGGCCCACACCCTCAAGAAGCAGCCTGCCTTCCTACTTGATACTTTTTCACCACTACAGGATAAGAATTTGCTAAAGAGAGAGAGAAAACTACAAATGAAGAAGAGGCCAGTGAGAGGCCTTACCATGAAAACTTTTCACGTGTGATTTATCATAACTTGGCGGGGAGGGGCTGTAGAGTTCTAACACCACAGTGGGATGAAAAGGAAAGATTGAGAAACCTACATTCTTAATTCAAAAGTAAACACGGTGTGAAACTCTGTGTACCCTACCCCACCCCCAGCACTTATAACCTTGGTTTTTTCAAATACTGGTGAAACAAACAAAAAACCCCAAAACAAACAAACAAACAAACAAGACTCGCCTACTTAAAAGAACTAACATCAACACTCCAACTTTCTTTCTCAGATCAAGTCCCAGACAAACCATTAGTGGTGACAGACAGGAACAGAAGAATTCATCATAATTTAACCTTTGGTTTTAATTTGGTTGTTTTGCAGTGTGGAGAACTGAACCAGGGCCTTGCAATGTACTAGCCAACTACTCTCCCACTGAGTTGCGTTCTCAACCAAGTTTTCACTATTTTTATTGTTTGTAATTAAACACACACCACACACACACACACTGGGCATGGTGGCGCATGCCTTTAATCCCAGCACTTGGGAGGCAGAGGCAGGCAGATCACTTGAGTTTGAGCCCAGTCTGGTCTACAAAGTGAGTCTAGGACGGCCAAGACTACACAGAGAAAACCCTGTCTCCAAAAATCAAAAACAAAAAATGAAAACAAAAAACACATGTGCTGTGTGATACAGCTGAGCTGCAGACAACCTGCCTGCATGTGGGTTTGACTCACACACATACACACAAACACATGATAATAATATGGAAGTTATTTAAGGAGAAGGAAGAATGCTGGTTCACATACTAACATGTCAAAAAACAGCTTAAAGCTCCCTGTATCTGATCCTGTTACTTCACAGTTGAGCAGGAAGTGTGTCCAAATTACGCTAGTCAGAGGTCAAGGCCCCTAGGCCAGCTCCATACCACTTCCCTAGCTTTCAGTGGCCTGGTCTCCTTCACTTGCTATTAAAGCTGCCTCTGCCCTACGCCTTTGACTGAGTACCTCAGACCATAACTTCTCAGAGGTGAGGGCCAAGCCTTCTCTCTCTGGTCCCCTACTCCTGGCTTTGTGAGCACTTGCCAAGCCTGCCTTAGGGAGTGAGAAGGCCTGGTATGTTTATCCATAGATGGGGGAGATCCCAAGTCCATGTAAAATGATGTGGGACTAAGATCTAACAGAAGGCAAGCCACTTACAGCGTCTGTGATGGAAAACACCGAAATACTTTTAGATTAATAATCACCAAGTTCATAATAAAAAGAAAGCTGAATTTTTTAAATGTGGTAATCGACTAGGTTTGCAGAGTAAGAAGTGGGAGACCCAAGTTGTTTACGAGCCACATGCTGTACGAAGTGTCTACCTCTGCCAAAGACGAGCTCCTGCCAGGCTCAGCTGCCCGAAGGCATAGTCTTTGGATGGAACATGAGAATTACCAGATCACAGATCGGTTTCTGAGAAACAAGTAATGGAAAGCTGAAAAACAGAACCCCAAACAACTCTTAAGATCCTCCCCGCCCCCCGGCCCCCCACCCTCAAACGATGGGTTTCCCATCATGTTCTCCAGTCAGACACATCCTAGAGAGCACCCCAAGATCCCAACAGGATGGTGACCCTAGGGCCTTCTGGAAGGCTGTACCACCCCCAACCATACAACTGGAAGTCTAAAACGATACTTAGGTATTTTAAGGGCAGGATGATAAATAAATCAAACTGTTTTGATTGTCCTTGAAGTAACTAGAAAATCACCCAGAATGCTGCAAATAGCTGGCCTCACTGGTTCTGAGGGCACCAGCTCAGGATCGGGAGAAGGGGACGAGCTTAGGACTTCAAAGGCAGTCCTTAGAACCCACTGATCACAACCTCCACTCTCTCAGCCTCAGGCCCAAATGCCCCAAGAAAGCTCACCATCCGCTGCCAATTATTCCCAAGGCCGGAGGCCAGGCACAGATCATGTTTGGTGCAGCCCAGCATCCTGAGTCCACCCTTCCCCCCTCCCCCCAAACATCCTCTGTAGCTTCAATGTGCAGCTCATTAGTGCCCAGGCAACCCGCACCGGCACCAGGAAGGTCTAATTGCCACAGTTTCCTCTAATGGTGTATTGTGACCAAGCCATCAGGCTGTACCCAGAAGTCCAAATTCTGCTAATTGGACAACACCAGGGACTTTGAGTGACAGGCGAAACCCTTTCAGCTCCATGCAGGGCTTAGATAAAATGGATTGTCTCTACATCCGGGAACTTGAGGCCTCTGACAAGAGACTTGTAAAGAGCTGAGGGGAAACAGCAACTTCTTCATTTATCCTTTTCAACAGGCTCCCCAAACCTTCTCTAAGCCTAAGCACTGAACCTCGACCACCTCTTCACGCCCATTTTCACTCCGACTTCAGAGCTGCCAGCCAGGAGGGCAGTCTGTTCTTCTGGGAGCCTCAGATGGATGGAATGTGGTAGCAGCTTCATCCATGTTTCCCTGTAGACTCGTGAAACTGATGCGGGCTACAAGCCCTATTGCTTGTCAAATGCCAGCTCCCAGGTGCCCACCCGAGAGGGAATCTGAGGTTGAGATACACAAGCCCTGCGACACACATCTCAGGCAAACTGCAGCAGCTGAAAAGGACAGAAAGTCTGAGTGTCTCTGAAAATGCACTGCACTCTTCTTGAAATGGGTGTAGGGTATTTGTGAAAACTGAAAGGAAAGAGCCCCCCCCCCCAAAAAAAAAGCTTATAAAGCTCTAACAATCACCACCTACCCCTGGCCTCCACCAAGCTCACTTCTTGGAATGTTTTCATTCCAAATCACTGCTTGTTGAGCAAAGAGGGAATTGGGGGCAGGGGTTCTCTCCCTACAAAGGTTGCCTTGAACAAAGCTTAAGCTCATTGTCTGTCAGAAGAGCCCCACTTCATCAGTTGAGGTATAGCAACAACAAGGGGGTAACAAGAACTGCTGCTTTCGCCTACTCGAGAGAGATTGCCCATATTTTCAGACTCCGGGAAATGCCATGCATGCTTTCGATGTAGACGCGGCTAGCCCTTTTCTCTTCCCAGCCAATCTGGAGAGGTAAAGATGGCTTCTGAATGTGGCATGGGCATTGGTTTGCCGTGGTTAGCTGGAGACGGGTAGGGAAGAGACAGCGGGCATGGGCCTGGCTTCCCTTGGTGGTGAATGCTTACACTAACCCCTTATGAATGTACTTTTTAAAAATCTCATACACAGCAAATACTAAGTCTCTAGGCTCCCACTGCACTCAGAAGACTCAATAGAAGATTCCAGAGTTGTGGGCTCTGAAAGATGGACGAAGAGGACATCATTTCTGCAATAATGACTATAGAGCATTTGCATAAAAGCTCCTCTGCTCTATCTCAGGGCTCCCAAGAACTTTTACTATTATCATAAAGCACAGTAGGTAAAAAACTGCCTGATTTTGAAGACAGAGGTAGGGGAAATACACAGACTACCTGACAGGGGCTTAACACTCATCCATGTCCTGTACTTTTAAGAGCTTTAGTGCAGGGACTGAAAGATGGCTCAGCAGTTAAGAGCACTGCCTGCTCTTCCAGAGGACCTGGGTTCGATTCCCAGCACCGACATGGCAGCTCACACCTGTCTGTAAACTACAGTTCCAGGGGATCTAATGCCCTCTTCTGGTCTCCACGGGTACCATGCACACACATGGTGCACAGATGTACATGAAGGCAAAACACCAATGCACATAAAATAATAAGGTAATTGAAAAACCAACTTTAATCCAGGTAGGCAGGGCTGGCTCCATCCTTCTCCAGGCCTACACTATCTAAGGAGGCCAATGAATCACACAGCTTCTGGTTCAGGCTCACACATGCACACATGTTCGCTGACTCTCAAAGTTACAGCCTCACCGCAGACTTTTCAGTTACCTTTTTTTGCCTTCTTCTGCAGCTTCAACGTGTCAGAGGACTTCTTTTTTATCTCTTGGCGAGCTTTCTTATATTCTAAGAGAAAGCAGAATATTGAATCATTTTACCACTCTGCTCAATCCATATCCTAGAAAGCACAATCTCAGACACACCGCGAACAGCTATCTCCAAACGCACAGCGATAAAAGTCACAGTGACATTTCACGACAAAGGAGCTGTTTACATGACAAGCAAGGAAACACACTGCAGCCTTTCCCTGTCCTGCCTACACCAAGAAAAGATGCCAGTGGGGACTGTTTCAATTAATACACTCGAGCGTGTGAACACACACACACACACACACACACACACACACACACACACACACAGTGTATGTATTCCTGCAAATACTCTTGGTGGAGCAGGAAGCCTGTGCATGGAGTGGTGAGGTGTGGATCTACTCTTGGCGGCTTTCCGTTCTTGTCTGAATTTCTCCCCCCTTCATGGCCTCTCTGAAGGGCTTCCTCACTATCTAGCTCACCACTGCCCCACATTCACTGCCCCGCGACAGGATGCCCTTCAAATGGGGCTCTGCTTTCTAATTCCTCAACCTATTGTGCTGACTACACCACCATGGAACTTGCTCCCTTCCCCTCCCCCATGCCCCAGGTTGACCTTCCCTACGATGTCCACGCCCCCTAGGACAGTAATGGGCCTGGTCCCTTCCACACCCTGAGATAAGGGGATGGCTAGCACATGAGGCCACTGACTGAAGTGGAGGAAATACTGTCTCACTGTGCCTGGAGAGGTTGGTACTCTGAGCCCCTGTGGCCTGTCAGGACAGAGGCCACCTCACAGACACTCAGAGACTGACAAAGGGTCTAAATTTGTCCTCAAACCCAAGCTGTCTGTTTCATTGGGAATGGAGTTAAGGAAAAACGGTGTTTGTACTTGGGATGGGCAGGAAGGGAAATACTGGGTGTCAATCAAGGGACTTTGCCTTACTGTAACAGGTCAAGTAGAACTCTGGCTACTCCCTCCCTATGATAGGGCTCGGAAAAATTGCCTGTAGACAAGCCTTACACATCAGTTTTCATGTCTTTTTCATAGTTAGCACTGCCATGCCCCTAGTGAACAAATCAGACGTAAACTACCAATTCTCGTTCCACATGAAAGAAACATCCAGACATTTCTACTTTCTTTCACCAGCTGAAACTGTGGCTGGACAGGTGAGAGCTCCGGAGATGACAACCAAGGACCTGCTGAACTCGCTGTGGTAAAATAAGTCCTCCTGATTTGCCCACGTTCTTGATGGCATGTGAGAAGCCGAATACTTAAGAACTGTTTCAAACACAGGACCTAGCCACAGACTGCAAACATGGTTCAGCAAATAAAAGCATTTAGCTGCTCTTCCAGAGGACCCAGGGTGAATTCCCAGCACCTACATGGCGGCTCACAACTTCAACTCCTCCGTGCACACAGCCTTCATTATTTGACGTCATCATTGCATCCAAATGCTCCACTCAAGCTCGCTGACGTCCTTCAGCAATATGGCTCAGTAAAAAAAAGAAAAAAAAAAAAAAAGAGTGCATGCCCACTAGAGCCTATCGCCAGCTGTAGAGGACAAGTACCTAAAGACATCGAGATGCATCCCCATGTGTTCTGTGGCACCAATGAGCACACAGACACGGAACACAGGGGGGACCCAATGACTCTGGGTGCCTGAGCGAGAAGGATGAGTGATCTGGATGGATCCAAGTCCCCAGTGGCTACAGGCAACACCCGGGCGTGTGGACTAATCTTCACTGTTGAACCTAAAGTAAGCAAAAGCAGCTATCCCTGGGACCAGAAAGCAGCCCTGCCTCACCTCGGTAGCTGCTTTACATGGTGCGTCCACACTCCCCGAACACAGGCCTTCTTCCCTGTGCTGTCTCTTGTCATGGGACCCCGTTAGTTCCAGTGTTAGTAGATAAGACACCCAGTAAGCAGAGAACCTCAGAATTAGCCTGCTGCTGTGGCACAACTTTGGAAGGTTGAGGCAGGAGAATCATTTGAGCTCAGGAGCTCAGGAGCTGCCTAGGCAATGCAGTGAGACCGCATCTCAAAACCAATCCACCAAAGAACCAGACTGACCTAACGCAGGCACGAGGTCTTACTATGCCACCATCCTATAGGCCTGTGTGACAGGAACACAACACGCCATCACTGGGCAGTTATCTGCGCTCTTTCCTCCACGGATAACATGCAGCTCCATCCATGCCATTGAAAACAGTCCACAAAGACTTGTGCCCAACACTATACATAAAGAGAATGGCCAGTAAAGGCAGGTGACCCGATGTCTGTCCACGTCGTGATGGTCCAGGCCTTCGGAATGTTCTGAAATGCCCTAAGTATGCGTGCTTGGCACTGAACCCACCACTACTGTTCTAGTTAAATTCGGTGACCACAGAAATCATCGAGCACCTAGACAGGTGCTCCATGCCAAACAAACAGCACCCAGTTTTGCAGTGGGAACACTTGGGACCCCACATTCCCCGAAGCTGAAATGCCTGCAAGACAAAGGAAAGACAGAAAGAGCTCTGAGCTAGCTTGGTGACTCAGAAAGCCAGTGGTACCAGGCCTGTGGCACCTGCCCCAGCAACAGCCACGGCTGCCATGCTCTGGGCCTCTTGCTGTACCTTTTGCGTGGTCCTTGTCCAGCTGGTTGGCCACTTTCTTCCACTCCTCCATCTGTTCTTGCAGTGGGTTTATCAGGCAATCAATCAAAGCACTTTGGCCAAAAGATAAAGGAAAGGAGAGATTAAACAGGTACTTCCTGCTCTCAAGATGCATGTTGGGCACAGTGGGTGTGGTAGCGCTCCCTGTAGCCAATTCTAGCACTTCAGGGATGAAACTCAAGGATCTGCAGTTTGAGGGCAGCCTGAATCACATGGCAAGATGCTACGGTGGATTTACACTTAGCGGTCAAATCATTTCCTTGAATCAAATAAAGGCAGCATAATGAACCATCACTGCCTCAGAAGTTCCAGCTTCAGAAAGGCCTTGGTCTCAAGATGACTTTTGATGACTATTAAGGAGTTATAAGTATCAGCTGGGGTGATGGCACTTGCCTTTACAGCACTGATCCCAGCAACTGAGACGCAGAGGCAGGTGGATCTCTGTGAGTTCCCAGGCCAACCTGGTCCACCCAGTGAGTTCCAGGCCAGCCAGAGGTATCTAGTGAGACCCTGTCTCAAAAAAGCAAATTAAAATAAAATATAAAAGCCACCACCATTGGTTTTACAACTAAACTTAGTCATTTAGGGGTTAAGATGTTTTGTAGGTCTAGATAGATTTTTTTTTTAAGTTGATAGAGATGAGATATTATAGATATTGATTTATATTCAGAATTTTAGACTCATCAAGATAGGAAAGATGTTCTCTTCAAGGTTGCCAAATACAAACAGCCAAAACTCTACGAATGTAACAGTTATATAATTCCTGATTGTTTCATGGTTCTTCTTGCTATAGGTAGTTTATTGTATATATGTGTAATAATATGTATATGTAAAAAAAAAAACTGTGATATTCCATGATGGGACGCTATCTAAGGATTAGGACAATAAGATTCTCAGTCTCTCTGTGGACTGTGGTTATGGATTAAAGTCTTGTTTTTATGTAAAAATTAATTAATTACTTAATCAAACACATAGCAAAACAAAAGTAAAAAAAAATAGAAAAAAGAATCATAAATGATCTTACAGACAAAAAGAAGATTATAACAAACACTGAATAGACAGGTATTTGAAGCATAATGGAATTTATATGATAAATTTGGATTATATTGGGTTTAAATTAGATGGTTTAAAAAATATTTTAAATGAAAATATAGCATTAGACAAGTTATAGGGAACATATTAAACATGACATGTTTTGAAAAGACCAGGGGGAAACCACCCACCACCAAAAAGGACAAGACACACCTAGCTGGAGTGACCACCCGCCTCATCTGCTGTGCTGTCTTCCAGCCACATTAAAAGCCAGGCTGCAGAAACCTGGGGTCATCCCTCTGGCCACACAGTAGGAACCAGCAAGAGGCAGAGCCACCACAGCTTAGCTTTGCGCCTTCTTACCTCAGGGGATGGGAAAAACGTTACTATCTTTTTAACCCCAAGGTGCTGGCTTGCACTTGGGACCTGAAGCCATAAAGACAGTAACTGCACAACCTGGACACAGAGAAAGATGGAAGTGAGCCGGAACATTCTCAAGCTCCAAGTGCCAGTTTCTAGTCGATGGTGGGGAAGAGATGCCAGGTTGCACCCCTGTACTCTGTACAGCCTCTCCAAGAGAATGGCAGGAAGATTATGATGATCTGCTCAGGACATAAGGGCCATCTGTATTTGACTGGTGACTCCAAGTCCCTGAGGCAGCCACTGCCATTTCATCCTACGCTGGGTGCCGGATAACAGGAAATAAAGAGAGTTGGGAGGCACGGCTCCCTTTGGGTGGTTCTGCAGTCAGCATGTGGGCAGTGGGGCAGGCATATCTGACTCCTTCCAGGATGTTCCTGTGGGGAGGGGACCTCAGCAGTGTGTATGGTCTCCACAACTGGTGGGCGATAAAGAGACCAGTGGGGGGGGCGGGGCGACGACACATGAATGCTCTGAAGGCAAGTGCAGGCCCCTGAGGGCAGGGCTGGCTCTTTACTGCGACCCCAGCACTAGCCCCATCCCTAGCACACAGCAGATACCCAGCTTACTCAGTGAACAAGCAGTAGGGGAAAGAACAGATTGACAGGTTATAGGGACCGAAATAGTACTGGGAGACGGGTGCTGGAAAGCGAGGAATGCCACATCACTGCACCCCTGGCCTAGCCCTCCGGAACAGGGGCAGAGGGTGCTCCTCACCTGGAGAACTGCCTCAGCTTGGCCTCGATGCTTCTGTGCCGCATGCACATTCTGGTGAGTGCTGAGCCGATCTCCCGGGTACCACCTGGGAAAACAAAGGAGGACCAGTTGAGGGACGGTGGATGAGCAGGAATCCAAGACCAAACACAGGCCAGGTATCATGGCAGCCAAGTCACTGAGCCCAAGCCACTGCCTTCAGAACTTCTCATGGCGCATGCATGTGTATGCAAATGCACACGTTTGCATATCACCAGAATTAAGGTTACTCTTACTGTAATCCTATGTAGCCTGGCGGTGGTGGCGCACGCCTTTAATCCCAGCACGGGAGAGGCAGAAGTAGGCGAATCACGGTGAGTTCAAGGCCAGCCTGGTGTACAAAGTTAGTCCAGGACAGTCAAGGCTACACAGAGAAACCCTGTCTGGGGTGGGGGGTGGGGGGAGAATAACACAACAACAACAACAAATATCCTATGTAACTGTTTCTAAGCTAAGCTTCTCTGTTCATTTTGTACTGTTGGTTGTGAGACAGAGATCAAGGCTGGTGACCTGAATTCAACACATGGTAGAGGGACGGAAAGGACTCTTGGAAATTGTTGTCACACACACACACACACACACACACAAATACTTCTCATAAAAAGATACCAATGTATCTGACCAGGAAAGATTGAAGAGGCCCTCACCCAACCCCATCTGCCCAGACAATCCCCAGGCTTGTCTTGGGATAGTTAAGGGCCACGCTAGCCCATTGTTTCAGGGTACGAGTAATTACCCAGGAAAACTACAGCAACGTGAAGTCATGGAATATTTTTAATTGGACACTGGTGACCGAGGTCTCAGAGTTCAGCGAATGAGAAGGAAGCTAAGGCTTGGTTTGATTTTCCCGAGATGCTCGCCGTCGCGTCCCTTCAGGCGCACCCTTCCTAAGTAAAATCAGTTCTGAAGCTCCGTTCCTCCCTGTTGCTGGAAAGTTTCTTGAGTCAGTATTTACAGGGGTGTGTGGAGAACAAATTGCAGCCTCAGATCAGAACTGCATACGGACCCCGGAAGGCACAGTCAAAACTGTTAGGAAAGCACAAACGTGTAGCTTGTGAAGCTGGGGGAAGTGTCAAATAAAACAGTGTTTCCTAACCAACAAAACCCTCAAAAGAAAGCCACAGGAATTTATGGCAGGTTTAACCAAGTCACCAGGCTTATGAAAACACACGGCATTATATGTGTTACATGTTCTTTTGTCCTCTCTGTGTTACATATTTTTTTGTCCTCTCTGCAGAAAACAGATAACAATAAAACAGTGGGTGGCTACCAAATAGTAATGGTGTGGTGGCACAAACCATTAACTCTCAAGACTCGGGAGGATAAGGCAAGTGGTCTACTGTGAGTTCATAGACAGCTGACACTAACCCTGAATGAATGAATGAATGAATGAATCAATCAATCAATCAATCAATCAATCAATCAACGAACTAACCAATGAATGAATCAATGACTGAACAATAAGTAGCATTCCTACTTGGGAGGTAGAAGCCAGCAGATCCTGTGAGCCAGCCTGTCTTAAAAAAAAATTAGTATTTCTATATACTTTTTTTGTCCCCAAAAGGCCCCAGGGGCCTCACCCAGTCTTTTCAGTTGGAGCCTCTGGTAATAATACTATGGACACCTGTTGTGGGGCTGTCCTGTGTATTGTCAGCTAGCAAGCCCTCGGTCTGGACACACCGAGAGCCAGTAGCAGGATCCTCCTACCACACTCAGACTTAGTACTGAAAATACCGTCAGGTTTCCCCTGAAGAATAAAACTCACACTTTTCTGCCAACCAGCACTGCCAAAGCTCCAGCAGGAAGCAAATGTGATCTCGAGGCTGGCCTGGCATCTAATGGGTGCCTCTGGGGACTGAGGATGTAGGTCAGTTAAACAGGTACTTGCCTAGAGTATCATGAAGGCTTTGGGCTCCATGAAACTGCCATAGGGGCACTCCCGGGATGGAGGCTGGAGAATCAAAAATTCGAAGTCATTTTCAACTATATACCAAGTTCAAGGCCAGCGTGGGACACAGGAGACTCTGCATCATCTTCGTCACTGCCCACCCCCCTCAACAGCCCCTAAAAAAAAAACCCTGCCATTCTACAAAGTGTTTTTGCATTTCCAGGGACCACCACTAGACGGTGCTATTCTCACAGGCTCCACCTGTCTTCCCATCTGCCGATTTTTCAGAATTTTTACTCCTCGTGAACAAAGGTGAGGAATGAAGAACGGTTTTTTTGTTTTTTTTGTTTTTTTAAATGAAGAACGTTTTATCCCCAGAAAAAAAAAAAAAAAAAAAAAAAAAAAAAAAGATCCTTTCCCTGAGCCTTCATTTGATTAAAGTTAATAACATGGCCACACAAGGATATTGACTCACTAACTCACCACTCTAAGGAAGGCTTTCCTAGGGGAAACCAGCTATCAAGAAACGCCCTAAAAATAACACGCTCTCTTGGACCCAGCAACTCTAAGAATTTAATCCAAGGAAATAATTAAGAAAAATGGCGAACCCTTACCTATGAGGACAATGATTGAAATGTTTACAACATCAAAAAATCCCATTATAAAAAAAAAAATCCCACTATAATGATCTAGTTAAATGAACCATAGGACACAGACACAACGGAATACAACACAGCTATTTAAAAATAGAATTATGTGTCACTTGGGTGCTGCTTAGAATTTCTAAGTGCTGGCCTAAGTACTTTCCACATATTAAATCATCTGATCCTCACGATATTCTCAAGTGTGTTGATAACGTTGCCATGCCTGTTTCACAGACAGAAAGAAGTACTTTAAGCAGGATGTTCAAGGTTACAGGCCGAGTCTTCAGGGTTGGTGCACTCAGGCACTGTCAGCTACATGACAACGTCATGCGAATAGAGACATGGAAAGGAGCAGAGCCCGGGGAACCCAAAGTCCTCGGCTATCAACTAGCATTGGTGGTGAGGGTTTGTTCCGCCAGCTCTCAAAGTTGACTTCTTGACTCTAGGACTGTAGTTGGTGCCTGGATGACTAGACTCTGACATTCAGGGCTAACCTACACTTCATTTTCTTGAGGTAGAATTAGGTGCTGGAAGTCCCCCGTCCACTTTTCTGTCCTGTTAGTTCAGTGCCTTCCTGATACTTTGCAGACATTTATTTCATCCCCAGGGCCTTCCGGAAGCAGCAGCTTCTGAACATAATGCCCGTGCCCACCACTGTGCCTCAGCACAGGAAGCCCCAGAGAGGCAGGAAACGAAGAAACATAAGAAACCATCCTATTGGCAGCATCTTTCTCTCTCTCTCTCTCTCTCTCTCTCTCTCTCTCTCTCTCTCTCTCTCTCTCTCTCTCTCTCTCTCTCTCTCTCTCTCTCTCTCTCTAACTGGCACAGGAGCAGGAGGCAGATGGCATTCCTTGTGAACCCCAGAACCCATTGTTGCTGGTCCAGGCATTATGGGTCACCCTAAAAATAGATCTATCTGTGTAAGTGCTTAGCAACAACTGATGCTTTCCTGGCCTTTGCTGAGACCCATTTAAAAAAAAAAATTCAGCAGGTTTGAATTGGAGGAAACTGGCTGGAGCTACAGAGACAGAGGCGACATCTGGAAGGGGGCCAGGCTGACAATGGAGTATTTATGGAATCACAAGTGGCTGTTTTAGGCACCTGGCCACCTTCAAGGGTGGACAAGACCTTACTCTTTGAAAGAGGGATTATTCATCATTGGAGAGTGAACCAACAATTGGTTTGGTTTTTTCTTTATTCCCTAGGAAAGTGTGTGTGTGTGTGTGTGTGTGTGTGTGTGTGTGTGTGTGTGTGTGTGTGTGTGTGTGTACACAATCCAGGAGCTCACAAGTTTGGCTAGAAGCTGGCTGGCCAGCGAGGCACAGGATCCTCCCATTTTCTTTCCTCGGCGTTGGGATGACAGGTACATGCCATCATACCTAGCTTTCTCCATGGGTTCTGGGGCCTGAACTCTGAACTCTGGGGTCCACACTTGCCTGGCAAGCACTTCGCTGGCTTCATGAATACATTTATTACAAAATGTTGAAATTAGACATGAGATGAATAATCTTAGAAAAGGCCTAGATGACTCTGGTGTCAATCTGGAACAAACTAGTTTGCCATAAAGTAACAAATTCGGTGTCTTCCAACAAAGACTCATGTCATCCTATGGTTCTGGGAGTTAGACGGCCATCACTGGGCTAGCCTCAGGCACTAGCAGAATTGTGTTTGCTCTGGAGACCCATTTCCTACCCTTACCGTCTTCTCAAGGCTGCCTGTGTTCTTTGGCCCAAGGAGTCACTTTCCCCCTTTAGAGCCAGAGGTGCGTGAGACACGGTCACCTGTGTCTCTTCTCTCTCTTTCCCCTCCTTCTTTCTTATAGGAAGGCTTGTCATTATCTTGGGCCCAATTATAGGACAATCTTCCTGTCACAAAATCCGTAATGGAATCAGACCTGCATATTTTCCAATATTCACAGGTGCTGGGGATTCGGGTACAGACATTGTTAGAATGCATTATTACATCTATCAAAGACAGGTAAGCATTGTGAAGGGTACATCTTGGGGTCCCCAGAGTGGACTCTCGTGTCCACGGTTAAAGTGTCTAGTCTAAGTCCTTTCTTCTCTGCACTGGCTGATTCAAGGACGAGAAAGAAATGCAGAAAGAAAGGCTATAGAGATCGAAAGGAAACCTGTAAGAGCCAAACAAGGACACAGAGTACCCAGCCACTGCACCATGGCTCTGGGCCTGCTCCTCTTGGTGTGAGGTTCCTCTGCCTACAGCAGTGATTACACAGCACAGTCTCTGGCCACTCTTCTCCAGCCAGCTACGTGCTGAGCCTGCCTTCCCTCTGAACTTACGCTCCATTTTTTACTAGGGCATATGTACATACCTTTATTTGTAAAGCCACTTTAATTTGGCTCTATGTCTTAGAAATGGGGGAATGAAACAGAGTCCTATAAAAATTCTTTATGGCCCAAATCTCAGCTCTTTCTATGTTGCACATTGGGGCCTTCTCCTGTATCAAGCAAATATATATCCAAATGGCACAAAATGAGCCGATAATGATGGACAACAAGGGGGGGAAAATCAAGAACACATCTGTGGACTATGGAAGAATTAATGTTTTACACATGAAGGCTCACAGATTCTGCAAGTGCTCGCTGAGTATGGTATTAGCTTCCTCCTGCTGCATAACAAAAGGCACCAAGACTGCTGGCTTCCAACAACCAGAATACAGTCCTCACAGTGCTGGAGGTAACGTCTGAGCTCAAGGTATTAGCAGGGCCAAGCGCTCTCTGCAGCCCAGCAACCCACAAGGGAAACCTGTTCTCTGGCTCTTTCTTGTCCTGGTGGCTCTGGCCACCCCTGGATGACTGATAGTAAGTAGCATTATTCCAAGTCTCTGCCTCCAGGGACAGGCAGCCCTGCTGCTCCTCGGTCTTTGCACCCCGTGAGACATATGTACAGCATTGCACCCCTCCTCTGTGCAACTGCGAACTTCTCTCTCCTTTTAACGATGCCCATGTTCTTGGATGAGGGCTCACCCCGACAGTTCGGTGCTGTAGTGACTCAAATGTCTAAAGAGCCCCCATTCATGCACAGTAATGATCAGGAACCTTGCCACATTTTGAGGGGCAGGGGTCCCCAAAGCAGCCCTGAACAAGGATCTGCCCTAGAGAGAAAAGGATGAAGAGACGGATACTAAGGGTAAGTGCTCACACTGGGGTTATGCATAAAATGGTACAAAGTGGGAAAGGGGCCATGAAAGAAACTGCAGAGTCTTATTCAGGTTGTGGAATGAAGACCAGGGACACAGGAGAAACAAAAACAACAACAAAGAATACCAGGTATGAGCGATGTGCATCCAAGGCAAGTCCTGACAAAACCGGTCACTGTGCAGAGTAAAGTGGGTGCTGTAAAAGCATGAGGACCCGAGTTTGATCCCCAGAATCTATGCCAGAAGTGACGCATGCCTGTAAGCGACACATGGCTCGGGAGGCAGAGTCAGGGTTCTGAGGTCAGTGGCTAGCCAGTTTAGGCCACCAATGAACACCAAGCTCAGTAAAAGACCCTATCTCTGATTAATTAATTAACTAATTAATTAATTGAAAATAGAGAAGCCATTATTGATCCCTGGTCTCCACATAGTTTTACAAGCATGTTTACACATAGCACAGATGTATGTGCGTGCATGCACACAAACACAGAGTAGTCCAGGGCACAAATACATACTCACACACACTCTACACACACACACACACACACACACACACACACACACACACACACACAGAGGACCAGGGCACATTCACAGCAACCCTAGGAGGAAGGCACCTTCCTTGCATTTCAGCAGCGCCTGCTAATAGGCCACCCAGCAGCTAAGCAGAATAGCCAAGGCCCAAACCCCGCTTTGTTTGACTGATCTCAGAAGGCTTCTTCCTGCTATGACAAGCTGCAGACATCCCCAACTGTGGACAAAGAGGAGCATTTAACATCACAGACAGAATACAAATTGTTTACAGCTACTTCTCAGAGGGTGGGAAGGAAACCAAGGGCAAAGGCCACGGAGCCACTGTTCCTTCCTCCAAACAGTAGCCCATGTGGCTAAGGCCACTAGAAAGGTGGTGTCTATCAAGTGGCATTGTTGCATCCCTCCGAGATGCCTCATTTGCAGGCGTCTCCATCTCCCAGCACAGCAGGGGCTGCACGGGCAGGAGGCCTGGGCCTGCAGTGTGGGCAGGTGGCCGGGCGAGGACTGAAAACCATTTTTGTCAGGCTGGATTCTGCAGTGGGGCAGGGAAAAGCTGAGGAGTAGAAAGAATTAGGAACTGCTCTGGCCAAAGCGTGAGGGCACAGTAAGTTACTGTGTGTTTTGGCTGTCCTACCAGAGGCTCATGCTGTGGGAAGGCTAATTAGGAGCCTGCTAGACAGGAGACCAGTGTCTGGAACCTCCCAGGACCAGGGCTGGGGATAGGGCAGTTCCTCAGAGCATAATCTCTCCCCCTCTGGCCTGGATTATTATTTCCCGTGAAGAATAGCCTCCCACTCCTTTTTGAAGACGGGATCTCCTTAGACTCAAACTTGCTAAATTATCATGGATGACCTTCAACTCCTAATCCTTTCACGTCCACTTTCTAAACGCTGGGATTACAGGCATGTGTGAACACACTTCAGTTTGGGAACCACGCTCAGGGCCTTCATGCATACTAGGCGACCCTATACTATTTTTTTCCAAGATTTATTTATGTATGTATGTGTGTATGTATGTATGTATGTGTGTATGTATGTATGTATTTGTATGCTAGTCAGCCTGCATGTGAGCCAGCATACCAGAAGAGGGCACCAGACCTCATCATAGATGGTTGTGAGCTACCATGTGGCTCCTGGGAATTGAACTAAGGTCCTCTGGAGGAGCAGTCCATGCTCTTAACCTTTGAGCCATCAATCCAGGCCCCCAAATGGCCATTCTTATGCCCTGAGCATCAGGGGGTGTTCATAGCATCCTGGGCCTGTCCATGAGATGCCTGCAGCACTTGCCCATCTCCTCCTTGACAACCAGAAATGTCCCTCGCACCATCTCTCATCAACAAGCCACGAAAGCCAGTACCCCAGCAGTCTCACCAGCTCCAAGAGCACAGAAGTGATAGGTCACTTGCTTTCTGAAATGACGCAAACAACCCACTTGCCATTAAAGAAACATTAACTTAAAAACACATGGCTGGCATTCTCTACAAAATATCGGGAAGAGCCAAATAATTGTCACAGAGGCACAGGAGTCCATGGTGGGCGGGGTCTAAGTCGGCAGAGACCCACCCTCCCTCCATGAAGTTGGACAAGATCTATTTAGGGCCCAAAAACTTGGGAGTGGGCGAGGGATAAGAAAGAGGTTTTAGGTTCCAGGTGGGTGGTAGCGGCACATGCCTTTAACCCCAGCATTTGAAAGGCAGAGACAGGTGGGTCTCTGTGAGTTCAAGGCCAGCCTACTCTACAGAACGAGTTCCAGGACAGCCAGGGCTACACACAGAAACCCTGTCTCAAAAAAATAAATGAAAGGGGGAAAAGGGGGCCCTATGGGGGCTACCTTAGCAACCCTAACCAAGCGGGGACACTACATGGGGACCATCATTGCATGCATCAGAGGGAGCTCACCCGTCACCCAGGCAGGATCCTTCCTTGGCGATGTACTTCAAAAGATCTGAGAGGTAGGGTGCCTGGTACATGGCTATCGCACACCTCAAATACACCAGGCCAGAGTGCGAGGCCGCCTGTGGCATACCTCACCAGAAATCTTCCCCCAAATCTGTTTCACCCACACAGAAGTGTACTTGTTGAGGGGAACAGTGTCCATCCCCACTGACCTCCAGGAGCCTGGGGGTTTCTTAGAGGCTCCTCCATCAGGCCCTGTGGCCACGGGGTTTCCACAGTACTCTTCACGGTGCTAGATCCCCACTCTGGGCACTAATTGCCCCACATATCCTAGCTAGGCTGGGAGAAAAACCAGAGAAGGAGGACGCGCTTCAGAGCCCCTCCCTCCCATTAGGCAGGCATATGGCGTTGGTAAGGGTCTGGCTTGTTTCAACTTAAATGCTAACTATTGTATTCTTTTAAAAATAAAGCAAAAAGCAGTATGCTGCCTACTGCTGTTTCAATGTTATTTTGACTCTCACACTCTAATATCAGCTATAATTTCTAATCTGTGTCTCTCGTAAAGCATCTTGAATAACCTAAGCTTATACAACTTTCCTGTGTGTGTGCATGCGTGCGTGTGCACACATGCAATTGAACCCTGGGCCCTCATGCATGGTTTTCAAGCCCTCTGCCACTGAGCTCCGTCCTTAGCCCTAACTAACCCCCCTTAACCATTGCGTTGTCCATACTTTAATGACAATTGTTTCTGAAAGGAACTTGCGTTAAGCATATCTTTCTAAATGCTCCACTTAGTTTGTAGAAGAAAGAATTCTTGATCTTTACACTGTATTCCCAAGACTTCTGTACCTTCCATGTCAGTTACTGAACAACTGGCAACGTTCAGGTTTGGGAGTTCGGGACTCTTCGTTACGCATGTGGGAGAAGCTGAGGCACACTAGCCAAGTCCCCAAGCTTTGAGGGCAGAAAGGGCAGCAATGGTGTATTTTATAGAGAAAATAAGGTGAACTAGCTACACTGGGGGCCAATTATTCAGGGCTCTGCTACAACAATAAACGCCAAGTCCTTGGAATGGGGAAGACTGGGCAATTGGCTCCAGTCAGGCTGCTGAGTGTCCATCACAAGGCAGTGGCCAACCTATGAGTAACCTATCTCCTCTGGCATGTAACACAGGGCTTGAAGCTCCTTCTCTAAGGAACTGAAAAGCCTGGACAAGGAAGGGAGGTGGACATCACAGGGCTGGTTTCTGTGAAAGCCAGAATCATTCCTTCACGCCACACATCTCTGGTACCCACTGGAAAAGACGCCCCGAGAGCCATGCATCCACAGAGATTGTCTGGCAGCATCCAGAGCTACCGTGGTCAATCTGCTCTAGCCTTCTAAACAGGCAGGTGGCTGCCCTCAGCTATAGCCAGCTTTGCAAGAATCCTGGCCCTTTTATCTCCTTGGCTGTTCACATTTTTATATTGCAGAGCGCCAAACCATTACATCACCAGTTTCCTTCCAGCCAAGAAGGAAAAGGAAAAGCTCCTACTGAAATAAAATGCTGAGACTGCCATGGGACACATGAGCCATTCAGGCCTGGCAAACTGTAATATTTTGAAAACACACACACACACACACACACACACACACACACACACACACACACACGTATACATAAACTCATTTCTCAGAGAGCACCAGAGATTCAAGATGTCAGGTGTCTCATCACCTTGGCAGCAACTAAAGGCCAGTGCTACACCACAGAGGCTGTCTCAACATGCATCAGCTGCCACTGCGGCTGGGCAGGCAGGGCATGGCTGGGTGTACCATCTGCCACCCGAGGGGATGCCTGGAGGCCAGCTCTTGCCTCAGCTGAAACATGTCTGAGCACACACATGTGCGCACACACACACACACACACACACACACACACACACACACACACACATATACATAAACTCATTTGAAGAGCGAGCATCAGATTTGACCGTGAAGTTGGGTGCTCTTCCCCCTCCCCCACTCCCACCCCCCACCCCCGTTTCCTGATCTCTTTCTGGTGTCTTTCGCCATACAGCGAGTGAAAGGTTTTCATAGAGAGAGTTAAGGGTGCCACAGAATGGCATCAGTGAGCCTGAACTCGAGCAGCAAAAAGACTCAGTACAAGGAACAAACATCTAAAGGTGGCAGAATGACTAGACACAGAACCATGGCTTCCAAACAACATTCTATAAGGGCGACTGTGGTGCTCTACACAAGAGCCCAGCCAGACTTCAGCTGGTGGTTAGGCACACCTGCTCCCAGAGGCTGTATAAAGCACCAGGGATGACCTCCAAACCAGGCTGAGTAACCCCTCTCCCCGGCGGAAACCAGAGCGACCGTGAGACAGCATTAGGAAATGTACCTTAATCCAAATTACTGTGCTATGATGTGAAGTCCCCACTCTGACAACAAACATCTCATCCCCACAGGTTGACAATGATGGATTTTCATGGTGACTCTGAAACCAGAAGGTGCCATGCAGCAACAGACTGGCAGCTGCTTGCCACCCCAGCACCACACTCCTGCCCGAGGTTGTGGGGCAGTGCCCAGTCATCCCAGAGACCCTCTTCCTTCCCTGCAGTGCCTCTCACGTGGGGAAACTGCTCTGTGTTCTCCAGAGGCCCTTCCCTGGTTTCCTATCAGGGGACCAAGGTTTTCACCATTAAAGGTCAGTGTGTGCACTCGTGACTTTAAGAGCAACTGAGTAATGAGCTACGTTTCTTCGGGATTCAACTGCCGCTATGTTTTTTATCCCAGCGATGGCTAGGTGCAAACCTGGGCAAAGATGGATCAGCCAGTACCCTTGGTTCCAGGGAATAGAAAGAAAGGAAGAGGCAGCTTCAAGTACTCTGCATTACAGATCTCGCGCCCTCTACCTTAGACTGCAGGCTGCTCTCAGCAGCCACGTGTCAGTCTCTGCAGCGTACCCAATGCCCAGATCAGCCCCCACGGTAGCTTTAAAGCCACCCAAGCTCTTCCATGTACGCTATGACTCCAGAACGTTCCTGCAACAGCCAGAGTCTGATGCTGAGGAAATGACAGAAGACTCAGGAGTGTGTCTTTAACTTACAGAGAAAGGTTCCTTAGGTCAAAAAAGGAGGAAAAAAAAAAAAAAACTTAAAACAAGTTTTCAAAAATAAATCATTACAGCCCCTCACACAGGAACTGCCATTTCCTGCTGACCACAATGGGGCTCCTACAGAACTGTTTCAGTTTTCAAGGAGAGACACATGTGGAATTTCCCGTTTTTTTATTAAAAAAAAAAAAAAAAAAAACTGTTATTCAGCAACTATACATAGCTGAGTGTGGATGAGGAACCCAGCTGGTGACTAGGGGACAGCTAACACTGTGCAGCCAGCAAAAGCTAGGAAGGGACAGCGCCTGTTTCTTGAAGGTACCATTGTGCCCCCACACAGGCTGGAAGATCCTACAAGCTGTTGTCAGATGACAATTTTTGAGCTGCTCCCCCACCCCCCACCCCACTTCTGTGTCTCCTACTTCACAACTTTTCAGAAAACAAAACCACACAGTCCCACCACCATCTGGTGCCTTCAGACCAACAAGAACGAGATTTTGGCATGTGTAGTACTGGCAGCCACAAAGACCGATATTCCGCTTTCTCTGTTGCTGTCTAAAAGCAAAGCGAGGATAGTTATTATGGAAACACGGAGCCACGGACAAGCTCACACCGTAGGAAACCAGGACAGAAGCAAGCATGGCCATACAAGGGGCTGCCTCCTCGGCTGAAAACCCTGTGAGGAGGTCACCCAGGAAGTGCTGCAGGCTTCCTGACATCTGCTACCATGAACCCCTCAATGTCACGCATGGTCAGCCTCTGCCACATGGCCACAGAAAGGAGCTAGCTCCTCTTGGAGTCAGGCGAGGGAGACTTTAGGACGCCAGCTCAGCCAGCGCAGCAGATGTGGCCTGATGCAGGAACCACATGTCGTTTTCTTAGTTGCCAGAACGTTAACTGTCGGGGAGGCACACAGTAGCCAGCTCTGGGTTTCTCTCCCAAGCAGCCTTCACGGCATGTCAGAACAGATAGGTCATTTAGAAGGTAGCTGGAAGATGTGTGATCCAAACAAAAATTTGGAATCAGTGAAGAGCTCACACGTTCACACCCCGTGACAACATGGGCTCCTGAAATCTCCAATGCTTAGGATCAGGTCACATTCATGTGCTCCTGGCTAAAAGCAACCTTGCTTGTTTAAGGAGCCTCTGTTACATTCCTGACCTAGGCAGTGTGTGTAAACCTTTGTCATCTCTCACCTAGCTTACTAGAATTACTGTCTATTGAGTGTTTGTGATGTGACAGTCTATTGTCAGTAGAGCAGATGGCTGGGTTGGTAGGAATGCATGTGCAAGCACAGAGGTCCTCAGTCTGACTCCCTGGTGCACACACTTTAAATAGACAGGCACGATGGTCTATGTCTGTAGCCCCAGCATCAGCGCATACAAAGGAGTAGGTGCCTGGGACTCTCTGGCAAGTCAACCCAGCCAACATGGCGAGCTTCAGGCTCAGTAAGTAAGAGACCTTGTCTCAAAAACTCAGCAGAGAACAAGAGATGTAGGCACCCAGTACCGCCCCCACGCCTCAAGTGTACTAAAGTGACATGCACATACACACACATGAAATAATATTAATACAAATCTCACTGTACTCCTTTGTGGCCACCACCTGCTTTTACCAATGCTGACAGGCAGGTACAAAGACTGGCCCTCACCATGCAGCACAGGAGGTATGCACAATGCACAGGCAAGTGAAAGCATTGTGCAGTGTCCTCGACAGGCCGCCCCCTCTCTCCTCCCTTCCAAACACCAGGGCTTAAAACCGGTTTCAGTTTCCTGTTCCAAGAAGAGTCTTAAGGTCAAAAGGGAATTTTAAAAAGAAAAGAAAAAAAAAAAAAAAAAAAAAAAAAAAAGCTAGCCTGAGAATTTTTTTTTAAAACCTCTTTGACACCCATGCTAACGAGCACATTCCATCTTTGCCTTTAGGATGGTATCAGACTTGGATGAGTGTGCATGCACGCGCAAGCGCACACACACACGTACACATGCATCCATATATATCCCATCATAAGTTACTATATAAGAGAGTTCATTATTACTTAAAAATATAATCTGGAGCCTGCACTCAGGAGGCAAAGGCAGATGAATTTCTGTGAATTTAAGGCTAGCCTGGGCTAGACAGTAAATTTCAGTAAGTTTCAGGCTAAGGAGGACTGCATACTGAGACTATCTCTTGCTCTTGATGACGATGATGATGACGATAATGATGGTGGCGACGGCAGCGGCGATGACGACAAAGATGGCGATGACAGTGGCAGCACTTAGGAGCTGTCTAGACTGCTAGGCCCTAAGAGCAAGTACTAACCTTATGGACCTGAGGTCAGTTCCTAGCACCCATACCTAGTGGCTCACAACCGCCTGCCACTCTAGCTCCAGGGCATCCTCTGGCCTCCACAGTGACCTGCACACATGCGCACAGACACAGGCACACGCGTGCACGCACTTGTGAAGACGTGAATAAGAGTAATAAAAATAAAAACCCTTTAAAATGTATTGGTTCGGTGAATAAGATCTTACAAAGTTTAAGGTGGGTCTGCCACACAGGTTAGAAAAACTCAATCCTCAGTCCCTAAAGTGTCTCCCGACCGGATTGATTCCCGTGAACATGGAGCAGTTAGAGGCTGGTCCTTTCCAGGAGTCACACTGCCCTCCTCTTCCGCCTCTCCATCTGCTTGCATCCTTCCCCCCACACCCACTCAGAGACCTGTTCTCCTAACAGGATGCAAACCAGGAGAACAGCTATCAGGGAATGATTTAAAGCCCGCTATTGCTTGGCCATCAATTAATTACAGGACAGGAAGCTGCCAGAAGCGCTGAGATTGAGGGTAGATAGGCTGGCCTGGAGTTCTGAGAGGAAGCACACCAACCAGGCTAACATTAAGGCCTGTGCTGCCTTGTCAAGGTCATGGCCTGACCCCCACCCCTGAGACCAGTTGGGTCTAATTTATGACCACTGTGTGGTAAGGTATGGTGTGTGGGGTGGCTGCCAACAGCTGTACTGTCAGCGAATCCTACTGCTTCCTGCCTCTGCCCAGGGGAAAGATCAGAGTCTATGCAAAACAAAACAAAACAAACAAAAAACCCACCCACCTGGACTCACTATTTGTTTGTTAATTTATGTTAAACACAGACGAAACGCGAGGTGTCACAAACGAGTTTCATGTTAATTATTATCAGGTAGAAATGGCTGCATCTGGAGGACCCAATGACAAACAGAGGCGGAGGTGGCTGGCGTAGGGTCTGCACAAATGCAGAAACAGCACAAGGCTGCTTCCCCTGGGCTGACAGCCCTAGCCCCAAAGTCACAGAACAGTATTAAAGATTTCAATGTGCATAGAGATTGCCACTCCTCAGGAGTCAGGCTGGCGAGGGCATGAGGGTCAGTGTTCTAACCAGCTCCCTTGTGACGGCAACCATAACCACACTGTGATGGGAACTGAGCATTTCATCGGCCAATATGCTCTGCCAATTCTGGGAACACTGGATGAGGGAAGACCAAGGGAGGCAGGATTTTGACACCCTAAGGATGTAAGGCCTGGCTCTGAGAGCAAAGGTCACTGAAAATGTGCATACCTAATAGCTAACCTCATTACAGATACTTGACACGAGCTACTCTGCCTGCCTTTTAATTAAAGGTAAGTATTTACATACCTACTAAGAGCAAAGTATTAACAAAAGAGTAACAGTTCTTCCTAAAAGAACATTCACAGCGAAAGAAAGGAAGGAAGGAAGGAAGGAAGGAAGGAAGGAAGGAAGGAAGGAAGGAAGGAAGGAAGGAAGGAGAAAGAAAAATGAGGGCAACACAACACAGAGAATCTGGTCTTTTAGAGACATGAGGCTGACAGACTTCTAAGTGACCCCCCAAAGGACACGGACTTCAAAGTCGTCCCTCCCAAAAAAAAGATAGAACCAGGGCCATTAAAATGTTTCCAATAAATAACCAGACATTATTTTTTTAGAAGATAATTAGCAACAACCTCAGGAAGAAGTGTCAAGTCCCCTTCTATGCTATTAGAAAGCCTGCTTGGGAGTAGATCTGTTACCATGACAACAAATGCTTGCCAGTGGATAAGGAGGGACCAGGAGGACCTACCAAATGGTATTTAACAGTGAGCCTGCCAGTTCTTGTAGCCACTTTGTAAAGAACCTTCCACATCTAGGGTTGGAGTAGCTAGAGGCTGGGTGAGGCTGCCTTAGAATGACTTCAGAATTTCTTCTTCAGCATCCTTGACAGGTGTTCCAGGCTTGGTTGCTTGGGACAAAAGGGAGGTGACAAGATCCAGAAGGGTATGGGGAGCTCCAGAGCTCAGTGGCCAGCCAGAGTAGCCAAGACTGTAAGTTCCTGATTCAGAGGAAGACCCTACTCTCAAAAATAAGGTGGAAAGCAATACAGGAAGACACTTGACATCAGCCTCTGGCCTCCACACATACATATATGAACTGGTAAGTGTACACGCATGTGGGTGCAAGAGCACACTCGTGTGCGCATGCAGACACAGGGAGAGACAGACACACAGACAGAGACAGAGCGGAAGGCCTAGTCTCCAGGTCTCAGATACACCACACCACTGGTTTCTAGCTATGCACGCCACTGAGAACTTCACAACTACTCTAAAGAGAAAGTGAACCAAACAGAAAGATGCATGGGAAGACAATGCAATAATCATGTCCTTTACAGCTATATGCAGCAGAGCACATTTTATGTGCACACGGCTACAGAGACCCAGCAGCACAGAGCTTGTAGCACGACCGTCACCTTTGCAGAGTTCTCATAGTTGGCATTTGTGGTAACCATTCGGCCTTAAGGAAAGAGGTCGAGGTCGAGGCTACTGATGAGGCCGTCAAAGGAAGGACATTCTGTTGGGGAAATAGGCTGTTCAGTAATAGGCAAATTCTATTCTGTGTGTTCCGAGCGGTCAGATCCACAGAATCAGGAAGGAGCCTAGTGGACACCAGGGCCTGGGGCACCAGGATAGGGGAGCAGAGTTTTGGTTCTGCGAGATGAAATGGTCAGGCGATGTGAGGCTCACCACCACGCACACACTTGTACTGGGGGCTGAGGAATGGCTGATATGTAAGTTTAACCAGATGTGCATCTGCAGTTAAAACTTAAATGTTAAAACCTTCAAGAATCCCAGTGAAGTCAACACAGCTTTGGTCTCTACTCTTGGGATGGCTATGAAAGACAAGCCGAGGGGCGAGCAAGGTTCTCCCTCCCTCCCCAGCCTGGTCAGCCCTGGAACCTGATACTCAGAGTCCCAGGAGGGTCTAGTGACACTGGTCCTTCTCCGGTGTTCCTGACGCTCAGGTAGGCTGGGCCCAGGGCCCCAACACTAGGTCCCTTCTACCCTCCCTGGACTCTCACCACACCCCCCCCTCGCTTTGCCACTAGCAAAACTGATAGCATCAAGGTCCTATGTCCCCTCAGCCCCACATTGTACAGCTGATCTGCTGACTTCTACCATGAAACTGTGGCAGAGCCTGTGATGGTGTGTACTGCTTGACTGTGAGTGCTGGAGGGGGGATAGTAACCCAGTGCTGGAGGGGGGGGCACTGGTTCAGTGCTGGAGGGGGGCACTGGCACAGTGCTGGAGGGGGGACAGTAACCCAGTGCTGGAAGGAGGCGCTGCTCAGAGCTGGAGGGGGGAACAGGCTCAGTGCTGGAGTGGGCACTGGGCTCCATTCACTGTGCTCCTTGCTACCGGTGCTTCTGTCGCTTTTGTCAGTCTTCTGCTCCAGGCAGTAAAAACATCCCATCTGCTTCACTCTACACTGCTGGAGCTCAGCAATGTATTCAGTGCATTCTGACGTCCTGCCCTTGGCTGGGTGCTATGACTAGATCTCAGCATGCCAGTGCTGGCCATGGAAGGGACAGAAGCCAATGTGGCCACCCCTGACATCAGTCTACAGTCCAGGTGCACCTACAACCATGATTCTAAACCTTCCTAATGCTGCGACCCCTTAATATAGTCCCCCATGTTGTGGTGGGGCGCATGTGCACGCGCGCACACACATACACACACACATCACAAAATTTATTTCATTGGTACTTCATAGCTGTAATTTTGCTACTGTTATGAATCATAATGTAAATATCTGATATGCAGGATATCTGTGTGAGGGTCCTTCGTCCTGTCCCCCCTCAGAGGGGGCACCCTCCGCCACAGGTTAAGAGCCATTATATAATGTCATGGGAATTAAGACGGAGGGGATCACAGGCACACAGAGAGGAACAAGACGGTCTGAGCTCCCTGCCATCCTTCCACAGGGCCTTTCTGAGCACGGAGGAATTTTTGCCGTTACAACTTAGCATCAGTGATAAGATTGGGGATAGAACTAAGCCCTTCTCAGTTCACTCCTTGAGCAAGGATGCACTTAGCTGCTGAAAAGGAAATCATGATTGCTTTGTCATTTCAAATTCTGCAATCCTTTATGAGAACAGGGACCGGTTAGCAAACAATCAGATTAAGCAGCAGAAATCCACGCCTAAGGTCGAGCATTTCGCTGACCTCTGGTCCGGAGCAAATCCTAACATTTCCCAATCGGGATTATGTAACCAAGCAGCTGAGCAACAGCTGGAAAGGCTGTCTGCTCAGAGTGCGGGCAGGCGGGGTGGTTGGCTCAGCCTCAAGGGACAGGTCGCGCTCCACAGGCACAGAGAGGCACTTTCCACAGTCATTACCAAAATACCAGGGGCAAGAGAGTTATCTTCAGGCAAGCTGGCAGCCAGTGAAGGAAGCCAAGAGCAGTTTCAAGCATACAGTCTTTGCCTCTTTTCTTCTATCCTACAAATCACGGCCCCACCAAAGAGCCAAAAGGCCCCAGAGGTGTAGCATTCCAAAGCCTTGGAAGTAAATAATCACTCGCTCGTTAAATTCATTAACCTTGATCACCCTGGCCAGCTAATTATGAAAGACCTACAACCCAGTTTCTTCGCCTCTTAGGGTGGACCCATGGCAGCTCAGAAAGTTCTGGAAAAGTCATCTGCGTACTGCAGAAGGGATCTCACCTAAATCTTTAAGAGAGTAATGCTTTCAGCATGCTCTGGTCTGGGGCACTCCAGAGAGAGGGGAGAAGGGGAGCTCTGCACAGCTTCTGATGCCCAGCCCTCAACCCCAAGCCCCTGGGGGCCACTCAAGACCCCAGGATGCAGCCATTTGGCAAGTGGGGAGTAAGGGAGTGGGAATCAGATCCCTGACAAACAGCCAGATAGGGTGAAAAGCCACAGACAGGTAATACAGACTGCACACCCACCTGACCGGAGAAGAAGGTCCTCCCAGCTTACTGGTACGCTATGCTCACCGTCCCTGCCGCACCCTATGGCAAGCAATCTAGAAGACACACTGGCTCGGTGTGTGTGGTAAGTCATACAGGGGGCGAATGTTCCACTTTAGAAGGAAGACAACCAGTAGAGACAGTACTGTGGGCCTAAATGGTCTCCCAGCCTATGTAAAGTACCCCTTCTGCACAGACCAGACCTGAATCCTTCCTAACATAGCATTCTTGAGAGTTTTAAGTGGCCCTAGTCACACAGCTAACTTAGGAAAGAGGCAGGCTTTCAACAGGGTCTGTGTTTCCAAAGTCCATGGGTCGGACCCCCTGCTGGCTAAGATAAGTCAGTGAGGGTGCTGCTGGCCTCTACGGAGGCAGTGCAGAACTGGCCTGCGTGTACCCCATCACCCTCCATGTACCCGCTTTACAAACAGCAAAGTGCACCCAACACATTCGCTTTTCACATTTCTTCTGGCGTGCATTTATGCCATGAGTCAACACCGGCCACATGCCTCTCAACATTATCACACGACTGGTTTCCACGGTGCAGTGTTTTCATGGCCTACAACTGACCAAAGAAAGACCTGGGCAGCTGGCAGAGGAGATGCGGTGAGCTGCCACGAAGTCACACCAGTCTTTCCTGCACCGTGGGCGATGATTACAAGGACTAGGAATCCAAAGCTATTTCTTTTCACCTAAAACTGATGCCAAGTCCAAGGCTCTTCACGTGTGCCTTGTCAACAGGGGCAGCTCTCTGTTAACAAAGCTGCCTGCTTGTACACAGTGAGACAAAAACAAGAGGAGCCCTCACAGACACGAGACAAGAAAGGAGAAGACGAACAGGAAGACCATCTGTTAACAGGCTCACTGACAGATGGTTCGGAAGGACAAAGGGGATAGATACCACGCCAGACAGCCTTGATGACGTCTGCACACCTTCCGTGGCACTCGGCAGCAATGGTATGTGGCAGCTTAGGGTATGACAGCTGTGAGACCTGAAAGATGATGAAGGGTTTTGCTGCAAATGATGCAGATGGACGTTTGCTAAGTTTGCTGTTCTCGGTTTTTTCTTGTACGTGCTTAATAGGGATAATAGTCGTGAGGGGTGGATTTCACCCCAATTTCATGGAGTTGGCATCTACTAAAGTTAGAAGGCAACAGCAACAGGGCAGAGCTGTAAAATGTTCTTCTAAACTGTTGCCTGTGTCTTTGCTGGAAACAAAGTTGCCACGAACTGCCAACACGTGCTACAGGTGACAGCATCCTGTCAGTTTCCCAAATGCTCTGTCTCTCTTGCTTGCCATCACTGCCCCTTCCCCAGAAGAGGTTGGTCCTCTTTCCTAGCTTGCAAGACCTTCCAGAGCCTTGTGGGGTGCCACCCTGACTGAGTGGCACCCCTGAATTCTGCAGAGGGAGGCCTTATTGTATCTCTGCATCCCGTGACACCCAAGGGCTGTCTACTGCCTCCATCTCTTTTCTCTGCTGCTAGGACGAAGCTTCATGCAGGCGGGGCTCCCCGTTCTTTGTACAGTGCCTGGCACGGAACAGCACTCAGAAAATATTTGCTGAGCACTGGGGAAAAAAGAAGGAACAAATCACTAGGAAGGATGGGGGAAGGGTCCCTGAGGGCAAGGGTATGCCACAGTTTACACGAAATAGACTCGGGTTTGTCCTTTTAGGCTTGTTTGCCCTTTGGTAGCTTTTGAAATCACTTGCTGACTGGATGATAGAATCACCCATTCCGACTCCCAGAACAGAGGGCCCCAGGTCACGCGGCTTCACAGTCACAACTCGCAGGAACCATGTATCTGGTCCAGGATGAATCATACACATACTGACACTCTGTCATCTTGGAAGGCGCTTCCCCTTGAAGGGACATAAGCTTTGGGCTTGTTTTCCAGAAGGACTGCAGGACACAGATGACAGCAGCACTTTCACTGCCCTGCCCCAGTGTCCCCCAGTCCTCACCTTCAACAGGTGCAGAGATGCTTAGGGTTGGTGGCTCCCAGCTCCAAGATGGCCTCTGTTGTCTTTGACAAACACAAGGTTGCACCCCTCTGAAAAACCTGAGGTACTCAGAGAGGGCAATAAACTAAATTCCCAAGAAAGTTGAGAAAGGTCATTGCACTCAATGGTGACTCATTCCCAGTCTTTGGTCCATATGAACCCCATAGAGGCACACACACACACCCCAGCCGCAATTCCGCCCTCCTGAAACACCGGCCCAATGGTTCTGAGGGGAGTGCGGGCCGGTCACCTAAAAAGCTAACAGTCTCAATCTATGTGCTGCCCAGAGAAACTGAGCAAGACTCCTCGGAACTGAATCTGAGGAAGAGTTGGTGAGGATGGCTCCACTGTTAAAAGCACTGTCAGACGAGAGAAAAAGACACAGAATTTTACAAAGACCTTTCGTTCTTCCTGTGTGAAAAATAAACATTTAAAGCGGAGTATGTAAAGCCTTGAAGTTCAAACATAAATAAATGAAAGCAGGATACTGAAATTCCATCGCTCCCCTGAGCTCTGAAAGATCAAGGAATTCTAGCCAGAAAGGCCTAAGGCAGTTGAGTGGTTCAAGATCCATTGTAGACCTAGGTCCAGCCCTCCCAAGGTCTTTCTGGGGAATCAAGACTCTGGAGGGCCTGGGGGCAGAAGGCAGGCTCCCTCTGCCGTGAAACCCTCCACCAGCCAGGTTTCTTCCACCAGCAAATCCTTTCCACTCCCACCCCCACCCAAACCCACAAAGCAAGGGAAACAATAAAGCCACAGCCATCCCTGGGACTCCGGCCTTTAAATGTTTAACCGGGGATCTACCTAAGTGCTGGATAAAAAGGCAGGTGATTAGTTTCCACATGAGTCACAATATCCCCTCAGTGAAACCGGTCAATTAAATATTTAATGCCTGAGGTCCCGCTGAGGTGTCACACGGACACAGCATGATGAGCCCTGGCTGGGGCCTTGAGAAAAGTTATAAGAAGACCTCCCCCATGTCTCAAAGACTAAGAACAGCTTTGGGAGGACAGGTCTTTATGAGCCCTCCCCCCTCCCAAAAAAAAAAAAGGCCAGGCCTGATGGGAATGGCAGCGACCGTCAACTTTGGGACTGTTCTAATCCCTTTTCTATGAAGAGCCCTGACTGTCCCTGGAGGGGTCAGAAAGATTCTCGAGTACATTTGGACAGTGGGCATCAGGCCTGGACCGCTCTTGTTCTCTTGGGTAACATGCTACTACTAGGTGCTAGCTCTCCGCTCAGCTAAGATGACCCTCCTTACCCAGCGCGGCTGTGGTGCCTGCGCGCACACGCGGCTATGGGGGATGCTGGATAGGTTAGCTGGCATATCTCTAATAATCATCTCATTATACCTAGCAACGCTTTCTGCTGTACACTTCGGGGTGTGTGTATCTGTTTCGCTGAGGCAGACTCTCCCTGTAGCCAAGGCTAATCTGGAACTTGCTGAAGTTCTTGATTCACCCTCCCCAGTGATGGGAATATTGGGCAAGGACTACCACGCCCAGATCACATTAGTTATTTCTTTCTTTCAAAAACAACAGCCCTCAGCTTGAGTAAAGAAAATAGAGGGGGACTGAGAACCCTCCTCTACAAAGGAGTGAGAACAATCCAACCTCCTTGGCCTTTACCAATCCTTCCCAGAGGCTCAGCGAATCCCCAAAATTAGATTATTCAAAACCCCCTCGGAAGAGCTGCAATAATAACGTCAGAATCCCCACACTCCTTAACGGGGCTGTTTCAAAATATGCTCACCCTGATGCAAACGCTTAACTCCAACTTTATTTGTTGTCATGGGAACTCCCACAACCATTGATCTTCTTACAGAGACCCCATGTAATGCAACAGCGTGTGCTCACATTTGCACGCGCACACACATTAAACCTGCCTTGCTTCCCAGATGTCTCCCATTAATGTACTGATCAATCACCTTTGTAAGCAGCCGCATGGAAAGGCTGATGTGATTGGAAAATGCTGCATTTTCTGTTTAGTAAACATAAATAAATCTGATTTCTTAAAATAGTTCCGTGCTGTGAGTGTCTCCCTAAGACCTCTCATTTGCAAACTGAACATTTGTTGAATCTACAGATGATGGGCACAAGTGATGAAAACTTAAGAGACTCAACCGCTCACATTCGGCTTCAAAACAAACAAAACAAAACTTAACAAACAGCATCTAATATTCAAAGTACCCCCAAAACAGGGGCACCGTGCACTTCGGGGTGAAAATGGAAAGGGTTGCCAATAGTCTGTGCATTGAAGGTATTAGCCGTTGTTTCCTGTAGGGAGACGGAAATGAGCTGGTTATGCCAGCTGGAAACTGGAGTTTATCTGCCATGTGTATTGATTCGTGCACATATTCAAGGAGGCCTGCCACTGTCACAAGCAGGATTTGTATAAGGCAAAAGAAAAGGACTGACCCTGCTCTCAAATTAAGAGGCCTCAGGCCTCTCTATTTTCTTGACTCAAGTTGAGGGCTGTTGTCTTTTTGAAAGAAAGAAACAACTAAAGTGATCTGGGCATGATAGTCCTTGCCCAATAATCCCACTCACCAGAGCAGAGTGGGTGAAGAGGAGGCATATACACAGTATTCATCTTGTACCGTGAAAGTGCTCCACACCAAACCAGAGTTCAGAAGGCAGAGGATGCAGCATGTTTGAGCAGGGCATGGGAGGCCCTGAAAACTCACAGCGCAGGCTGGGAAAGGAAAAAGCGGGGAAGGCGTGGACTGGATAGAAAGAGAGCAGGTGACTAGAAGGGGTCTGGATGCAGGTAAAATGGCAGAGATAAAGAAATGGCAAGGTGAGGTGGGACCTTGGGAATGTAACTTAGGCAGTGCAGTAGCTGCAGAGTGATGAAACAGAGGAAGTGAGGGAGAGAGAGGCAACCTGCACCGGGACCTCCATCAGGGAGTGCCCTGCCCCCCAAACATGCAAAAATCTGGAGGAGGCAGCTGGAGCTGGCTGCATCTCAGAGGCCACTGGGACAGCCAAATATCCCCCAAATGGTGCCAGCCACATGGACGGCACTGACATAAATGTCTGTTCAGATGAATGGGGAGCAACAGAAAGTGTTGGAAATAGGTGCCCAAGGAGGGGGGACTTGCCCAGAGCAGGGAGTACGGGCAGGAATGAATCAGGACTCTCTACAAAGCTGTTTGCCATTTCCACATTCAAATGGCAGAAGTCTGGCAAGTCCCTGAGAAAGTCTCCTGACACTCACTGTAGCTATTTCACAGATAAATGTTCCATTCCCCATGCCTCTGTTTTTTCCCAGCGACAGACAGACTCTGGCAATTCTAACAACACACAGCCCTGAGTCTGTAGGGGCTTGAGTGCTTGGATCTCTGATCTAAAAAACGTCACTCTATCCTTTTCAGGGAAATGGCTTTCTATACAGTGCACTGGGCTCTGGAGCCTAGAAGGAGAGTGGAGGAGATGACGTCATTCGAAGAGCCCTCATCACTGTCCAGCAGCGCCACTCTTGCCCTGGGTCCACCTCTTGATAGCTGCACAACGCTGGCTTTTTCTGAGCCTCAGTGGTCTCATAGGTAAAGTGGAGCTCTCAGCCTACTGTGCATACTGTGAGGAAGACGCGCCTGAACTACCCCCCCAGGGGCAAAAGCTGTCCATGAGGGAAGTGTCACGAGCCTGAAGCCTTCCCACCTATGTATGCTTTGACAGGCTCACTCTTGAAGCCAAAATTACAGTCTGAAGAAATGAGTGTACAATTGAGAACGTAAGGATTATAAAACTTGAGACAGACGAGCTTTCTGAGGACTGACTAACTTCCAGTCCTTTGACGAAGGGTGGATTTTTTGGCAAAGTCCAAACGATGCATAGCGTCACCCAACACGGTAACCCTACCTACCCGACCCCATTCCCAAAGAGTCTAAGACCTGACAGAAAAGGCCAACTAAGACAACCCTGCACAAAACCTGCGGCCCTGAGGGCTGCTGTGAAAGAGACCCGATGCGTCTGTCCTGAGCACAGGTGTGCCTTCTTCACAGGCATCCAGTGACCTTCATGCCCTTGGAAACAGGATGCCAGGCACAGCTGCAGAGCCATGGAGCAGCACACCCACCTTTAGACTGGCACCCTCACCTTCACACAGCCATATTTCCACCCAGGAAATCGAGACATCAGAATTAGCATCCAGGAATCAGGTGTCTTACCTCCTGTTGGGGGTGGGGGTGGGGGGGAGCCTTGCTCTGGTGAGACAGGAACTGCCCCTCTACCTTATAGAGCGTCAGCAACAAAACAAGTTCAATTCCAGTAAGGTCCAAAGTGGGGCGCCAGTGTTGTTTACCGGGCTTTCTTACAGAGCATAGATGAGAGGTTACTTACAGGAATATAGGTCACCCCAAAACAGCTGCACTACCAGAAAGCGTCACCCCAGTTCCTCCCTATAGCTGTGCCCCGTCTCCATCACCCTTCCATATATACTACACACGCCCCACAACTGCATAGCCACGTGTATCGAGTGCAGAATCACATCAGCTGGGTTGGGAGGCCCAGGAGGGAGATGCTGGAATTTCAGATGGGGATCCAATGACCCACGCCAGCTCCTCCCTCTACGAGGGAAGGTCGGCAGTCAACAGCCTGGATGTTGGGAACGTCTTGCAAGTCAACAGAGCTGCTTTCAAGATTGCTCTCTACACGTGTCCTACCTCCCACATCCTGCTTGGCTCTAGGGGCAGTCAAGTAGCCAGTGACTTCATCTTAAGCGTGCTGAGCATCATCTACTGTACACAGGAGGAAGCCAGAGTCTGAGTGAAACAGCCAAAGGGAGGATAGAATTCAGAAAGGGAATGGGCCAGGGCCAGGGCCAGGTCGCTTAATCAACGCTCCATAGTGGAAGGGGTGATAGTAATAAAAATGAATGCATGAACAAGACAAAAAAAAAAACCACAGCAGATACAAAGAGCTGGGGGGTCAGGCGTGGGAGTCTTTATTTTTACATGGTGGTGGTGTGGAGTGGCCATGGTGTGAATGCGGAGGTCAGAGAACAACTTAAAGGCGTAGGTTTTTACTTACCGCACAGGTTTCAGGAATCGAACTCAAGTCATCAGGCTTGGCAGCAAGCACTTCTAACTCCTGAGCCGTCTCACAAGCCCCGGGTACAGGGGTCACGACATCAGACCATGCTAAGGTCTCATTAGCTCTTTTGGGAATGGTCTACCTGTGCGCACACTATAGGGCATTGGTTACGGTTCTGCTAGAATGTTGGGCTGAAGGAAGGAAGGAAGGATCCCACAGCCAAGGCTGCCCCAGTCCAAAGCACCCTGTGAAACTGGGAACAATCTCAACCACAGAACAGCAGGTGGAAATGGAGGAGGGGGGGCGCTCTAGCAACACCTCATTAACAGGCAGTTTGGCAGGAGGCGGTCCACTTGCCCTTGGGAGGAGACAGGGAGATCTCCTGCTGTCTGGGATGGCAAAGAGCAGAGGAGGAACCATCAGAGGCTTGTGCAAACTCTGTGCAGGGATCCCCTCGCGACAGACTTCACACTCTGTGTGTCACTCTAACCTCTGCAGCGGCAGAGAGGGCAAGGCAGAAGGACCACATCTCCATGGTGACAGCCCCAGGCAGAGGCATGCTGACCCAGCTCAAAGCAAGGTCTCCCTAGGTGGCGGGCAGGGCGCTGTGACTCCTGAGCCAGTATGTCTGACCCTGGCCAGCACAGCCTGCATATGAGGAGGGCTGGAGACATGGTGTGATACTGCTTCCCTGGGGGTGGGGGGGGACCCCGCAAAGGGGTGTCCTTCCCACACTGCCATCTATTAAGAAGCATCCGTGTGGTCCATGCCAAGGTGCATGCGGAAACCTTTCCAGGACCTGCAGAGGCTCCCTCCAGAGATCAAAGGAGAAAGTGAAGCCATCTTGTTTTCCCCTATGACACTGAGCATGAGGCTCTGACACAGTTATCTCTGGAGCCCAACGCTGCCTGCAGACTCAGAAACACAGCGTGTTAATTAAAATGGCTCATCTATGTAGCACTAAAAGGATGACGGTTGGCTGGGAGAACACGGGTCGGGCTTTGACATTAGCAAAGTCTGTTCTTAGGCACCGGTTTTCCAAGATACAGCAAAGTTTCTGTTGCACAAAGCAGGAGCAGAAGGCTTATGCAGTACAGGTCCTCAGTGCAAGGTCACAGAGGGGTCATGGGTTAGGGTCAGGGCTAAAAGCAGAAGCCACACAGAGCCACAGGTGAGGAGGAGGAGGAAGTGATGGGGACCAAGGGCAAGTAAATGAGGACACCAGGACGTAGTCACTGAGAGGGGAAAGGGGGGCTGAAAAAGAGAGGAGGGGGGTTGAGATCAGCAGCTCATTGGAGTTGGGGTTATCCTCAGGATAACCAAGAAAGGTGACTCAAGAGCCCGGAGCTTGGTTGCTGGTGTGAGGTGTCTGAACCTCCACTGGCCACTAGGAGGCCGGCAAGCCCTCAGGCTGGAAAAAGAGCTCTGGCTGTTTACTAGGAGAAGCAGCTGCGGTGGTGGGGAGAGAGGAGGGATGCCTAGAACAGGCATGGAGTCCAGCGGGGTGGGGTGGGGGCTGCTTCCCATCCTCTGAGACATGCGAGTTCTGGGATAGCTACAACCCCTGGACTTCTCACTCCCCATCACAGTCCCCAGGACACAGCACAAATTATCTCTTCCAATTAAGCCACCGCCACAGGATGCTAAATCTGATGGCACACACCAGCAGCAGGAGGCTTCCTAACCCCAGTCGACATTTGCGGCCTTATTAGTAGGAAGGCTTCTTTCGTGCTCCCCAACAGCTCTCCTGCGGATGAGGGGCCTCGAGCAGCAGGCTGGGGTGGGGGGGAGTGGGGGCCCACAGGCCATTGTGGTAGCTATTCTGAGAACAGGCAGGAAGGTAACAACAATGAAGTGTATGGAGACCAGGCTGTGGTTTGCTCACCTTCAAGCCCACTGTCCTTAATGAGAAGGCTTTGGGGGCACCGAAGTCAGCTGTACCCCAGATGACAGCAGTGGCCTAACAGCAGGCGCACAGCCGTTTCATCAGTTAAGTAAGGGCGGCTGCTAACCACCAAGGGCATGTGATGAGCCACACGCCACCGCAAGGAGCGCGGTGTGAAATCTCACTTAATCTCCATAGCAATCTTACGTGGGCCACTGCTGTTGTCCACTCCTCGTTTAAGAGACTGACTGGGAGAGGTCACGCTGTAGACGGTAGATACAGACTTCGAGCCTGTTGGGGTACTGGGGTACTCTTGCTATTCCATAGCACACTCTGAACTTGACAGACACTTGTCTTACAGACTCCTAAATTCTCTACAGCGGGTAGCATCCGCTCTACCACCCGACCCCAGTTCACTCCCACCCCCTAGCCCCCTCCCCCCCGCGTTGTATGTGGTTTCAACTATGGAGGCCAACAGTGACCCCAAAGCACTGTTCTAGAACAGGGACAGAGGAAGCAAATGAAAGTTCATATAACTTTTAATGCAGCGTATTAATGCTACTTTATTAAGAGCAGCTGAACTCTTCCTGTGCCTAACATGCAAATTAAACTTTATCATAGGTATGCATGTATAGGAAAGAATAAACAGTTCAGTGTTTCTCTGTGGTTTCTGTGTCTTGGCATGAATAGGGGGAGGGGTCACCAAGAGGGTCATGGGACAAGGAAGGAAATGAGCTAATAATGCGAGTTCATATACACAATCCTGTGCCTCATGGTGATTATTTTGGTCAATGACAGGCCAAAACTGTGATGACAGAGACATCATAGCCATCTTAGTTTGTGTAAGTGCATGCTAATGTTTACACAGTGACCACCCAACTAACAACACGTTTCTATACACACCCTGAGGCAATGCCAGCCACTCAAAAGCCAGGCCCAGACTGATGCAAGGTATGCGCGGTCATTCGTTTTTATTCTTTTAACGACCCTGTGAGTAGGGAGTAGGTACCGGTGTGATATCCCTCATATGTAAGTAGAAACCATGACTGGAGACCAAATCATTTAAAGCTCATAGCTGTGAATGTATAGGGCTGGGTATTGAGCTGAGGGTACCTGACCACTGGCTGGAGCTGGATATAGCAGATGCCCCCCCTCACCTCTACCAGATCCAAGATACCAGTTATGGAGGCAGTAGAGCGCCCCCAAGTGGCTTCCAGGCCTCTAGGAGACTGACTGACTGGGCAGGTACTCAACACACAGTAGGCCATGGCCTATCTTCACCTGACTAGAAAGCCCCAGACAGCTCGAGCAAGGCCTCCCCCTGAGCTCTGGAGGAGCACGGCTCTTCCCTTATTAGTTAATACTCATTATTTTAATTGCGATCTTTTAAGTGCACCTTATGCACATTACACAGTCCTGAACAGAGCCCACTGGCCCGGGGGCTGCGGTTGCTGACTCACTTACCCTTCAGAGCCAGGAGTCAGTGAGGACAGATGTGGGAAGGCCAAGCTATGTGCACCAGGCCCCGCTCATTCGGTTCTGCCTGAGGCTCCCTTAAAAGGGCTCCATCTGCGGCCTGGACTAAGAGTCCTCTTTTAAAATCGTTCCCGTTCGTCTCACAAATAGTAACCAGGAGGAGGAAGGCACCCTGCACCTCCCCAGGGAGGCCACTGTCAGGATCGACCTGGAGGAGGCCTTGTTCCAAAAGGGCTGTGGACCCCCCTACCCGCCCCCCCACGCAGATTCTGGTCTAACCGACCTGAGGCGGCAGAGTTGGGTGAAGGTCACTTGCCCTCTCGACAAGCCATCTGTCAGCAGAGTCACCAAGAGATGATTCTGGGCCTGAGCTATTCCTCCAGCTATCAACCCTGTGAGGACAAAGCTGAGGTGGGGCTGGTGCAGAAACAGGGAGAGAGTTCGAATTCTCACAGGAGAAGAGAGGGCAGAGAGGGAGCAGAGGACGAGAGGCCACTGGTGATTCCTCTTTATTCTTATCACTCTTCTTCTCACAGCAACTCTGAGAGAGGGTGTGGGACAACGGTGCCCTTGGCTTAGGAACCCCGAGAGGGGAAAAAAACAAAAAAAGGAACCCCGAGAGATCCAGCCAGAAAAAGCAAACTATATATGAGGTGGAGCAAACCTCTACATGTCAGGGAAATGGGGGTCGGGTGGGGTGGCGGGGTGGCCTGCAAGCCAAGAAAGCCCCTCCAGACCTCTGCGTTCTGGAGTTTTAACAAGGCCCAGGGTGCTCACAAGCACCTGAAATGGAACTGGTGCCACAGCAAGAACACAGGCTTCGGAACACTGTGGTTCCAGGCCCGGCAAGTACACAGTGTACTAGGCTATGTGACCCAGGTAGTTAGGTAGCCCTGGCCTGTGTAGTTGCTGTTTACAAGGTGTAGGACGTAAGGCAACACATACCCAGCTCGAAATCTGACAGGAAAGGGTAGAGCAGGAGGCGTGGCTGTCAACACTCAGAGCCAGAGCCCAGACAGCCAGCCCCCACCCCTCATTTCTTGCATAATCATGGAAACCTTTGGCTTTGGTGTTCTAGAACTTGCTTGGTGTGTCAGAATGCTCAGCTGCCCACCAACGTGTTCCTGAGTCAAGCAGAACCGCCAAAGCAAAGCTCCTAACCCGTGCCTAGAGGCAAAAGTACACTTGAGCAAGAAGGGGGGGGGGGGGGGGGGTGGGGCGGAAGACTGAGGGTGGTGCAAACATTTCATCAGCCGACAACACACCATGGTCTCAGCCCACACTCCAAGGTCTTACCCTTGCTTCTAAAGCACACGTGCACACACGTGGTACGGCAAGAGGTGAGCTATAGGGGGAGGGGTACCCTTGACCAGACTGTGTCTCCAGTGACACAAAATGTCCTTTACTCTCCAGAGTCAGCAAACACAGCAACTGCTTTCATAACAGGGCTCTGCCAGACCTGAGGAGCACGTACCTAGCCCCGGTACCTGTGCAGGGGCCACATGAGGTCCTGCTGGCACAGCAAGTGCCCTTCTACTGACCTTGTGTTCCTCTAAGTTCCCAGATGTGGGTGACAGGCGCACTGCATGCCTGACCTCACGTCGTGGTCAGCTAGCTCTACCCTGCACCTCATCCCGAGGCTGAGTGTACTGGCTTCGCGCTTTACTCCAAAGCCACCATTCAGGTTCTTGTTGGGAAAGCCCTCACCCACCAGCTCCTGTCTATCCACAACTGGAGCCATTTTCAGCCCGAGTCCCCTGTCAACTTCCCCCAAGGACTCTTTATTTCATCACACCTTCGGGTGGCTCTCTCCTGTGCACAGAGCGAAGGCCACAGCCCTCTCAAAGCAAGGGTGGCAAAAAACTACAGCTCCCTCCACAGCCCAGCCATGAGGCCAGATCTCAAGTTGCAGCTACGGGGACATCAGGACTGAGTCCTAGAATGTACTGTGGTTGTGGGGATTTTACTTTTAACGAAAAAAAATAACCAGAACAGGAAAAATGTAATGAGCAAATCTCCTGACATCCTTTAAAAAAAAAAAAAAAAAAGTTTATGTAGTGTGTGTGTGTGCGCTCACACATGCACATATATTTATGTGTCCCATGTGTATGACTGGTATCCTCAAAAGACAGGGCAGTGGATCCTCTGGAACTGAAGTTACATGTGCTAGGCACAGAACCAGGATAAACTAACTGTTGAGCTGTCTCTCCAGCACGCTGATCCTGCTTTTTAATGACACATACGCTAGCTACCATCCGAAGTCTTTCTTCCCCTTAACAGCTTCATTTGAGAAAGGAGGACAGCTGAGTCTGCCATCCTCACAGACCTAGCCACATCAGCCTCCAACTCCTGAGAGAGAAGAGGCACTCAGGGACACCCCCACTTGAGGATCTTGAGTCTGGCCCTTTAAACCACTCGGCCATCTTGAGGACCCTCAAACTCTAAATTTCTTCTACTAAATGGTTTCTTCTAGACTTGGTCATTAGTGTTGATGGTCAAAACCTTCTGGAAACTCCGGCTCATCTCCCATTTATTCTACCAAGCAAGGATGGAACATACGAAGAGATAAACTTCTTATGTTGCCGACCTGCTACTCCCCCCCTATCACTGGCACCTTAATGACAATGTTCGGGGTGCTCAGTTGGTGGGGTGCTCAGTCGGTAGCGTGCTGGTCTAGTATATGTGAAGCCGTGTGCTCACCCTCTAGCACCACACAGTCAGGCACAAAACCATGTGTAGAAGTGCATGCCTATAATCCCAGTGCTGGGAGAGGCAGGCAGGAGGATCGGAAGTACGAGGTCAGCCTCCCTGACTAAACAGGGAGGTCAAGACCAGGCTGAGCTCCCCACCCCCCAGTAATAGTAGCATCCACACTTATCTTTTTAAGTAACTTAAGAATAGTGATCTCCATATCCTTGAACAGTGTGGAATGGCTCTGTCACCCACGTTGGTCCAGGACTTGGCTTTAATTCCTGATTCTAGAAGGGGAGATTCATGTCACATCAGTGGGCAAAACCCATGTCACAACAAATGCTTTCAACGCCGTTTAAATGTTTGTTGATGGCTCTAGAAGAAAGTGCACAGCAGGTCTAGGGATGGCCGCAGGAGTGGGTGGAGCCGGCTCTCCACAGGTAACTGGTGCAAACATTTCTTTCAAGCTCCGAGCTGTGGTCCAGGCTGGAGTTTATCTGTGATGATGAAAATCCAGCAGGAAGCTTTCTTCAGGCCAGTAAGGAAGACAATCTACAGATCTGACCTTATTCAAAATGAGAGAAGTACCCACTCTCCCTGTTTCTCAATGCCTCTTTTCTTTGTCCTCGAAAATCACACCACACAAAGATTTACAGAGATGTTGAGAACGTCATCTGTTACCACAGACACCCATGTTATCTGCCATCCTGGCAGAGGCAAGGTAAGAGCCCCTAGGCTGATTTTTATGACTGGAGCAGCAAACCTTCAAAGTTCTTGACCTAAATCTTTTTTTTTTTTTTTTAACCCTTCCTATTGCTTTTTAAAAATAAAAACAAACAAACAAACAACAACAAAAATACTTGGAAAAAAGCAAAAATTCTGTGGTCCTCAGAATTCAGACAAAACACACCATTTGGGGTCCCACCCAAGGCTTTCCAGCTATCAAACCTGACAGAATCCCCATCACATTAAAGGTGGAGAAATGGTTTAATCTTCTCACTTCAACAGAAAGGAGCTGATTTTAAAGATTCCTAGGGAACTTCTTGGTTTGTGCCCTCCGACCCTCTCTCCTCACCTCTTCCATAGAGGGCAAAGCTGAATGCCTCCCCCAAAGCCTAGCGCACGGAGGTACTCACTTCCACTTATATGCCCTCTGAATGCCACTCTTTCCTCTCCCTTGCTCCTGTAAGTAGCCCGCACTTTGTGGCTAAAAAGGGGGAACATCACAAAAGAGAAGAAATGAGGCAGAAACTGCATTTTCCCAGACAACCTGGGAAAATAAACTCTTACAGTAAACAGTGCATGCACAGCCTGCTGGTGTGACCCACCTCTAGGGCAGCATGTCAACATTTGGTCATAGAGCCCTAGGCATCGTCACATGCATTTTACAGACTTGGGATTTCTTTGGCACCAAAGTTGGCTATACATTATATATAAATGGGGGAGGGGGGAGTCTTGTCAGGCTTAAGGTAACCCAGCTACATGCCTACATGGGTCTGTTTCTGCAAGCCCTTAGCCCATCACCTAAAGTAATGAAAGTCTTGACATAAGTTACCTGTTCTAATAAGAGTGGTTATCTCCCCCAGGGTCACGCCAAGTGGCTGCAGGACAAGGAGAGCGGCTAGCGTTTTCTTCTCGCTATCAGAGTGTCCTCTGTCAGTTATTACCGTCTCTGATGCAACTAACTGCTCGACTTCTCCATGGAGTTGTCTTATTTTATGGCTGCCTGGCTTCTCATTTCATCAGGCTGCTCTCCTGCTTTCCAGCTGGCTGCTAAACAAAACAGTGAGAAAGGCTAACGTTCCCGGGAGTCTCGCCTAGGCCCAAGAAAGTACCCAGAGATGGACACGGAGCATCGGGGTGAGTCCAAGGATGGTCTCTAGCACTCAGCTAACATTCCAAGATGCAAAGGCAAAAAGAGCGGCTTACCATCTAACTCAGGCTGCTGGCAAAAGTCCAAGAGTGAGTGTGTCAGCGTGTCTGTGTGTACACAAGCAAGTGTGTGTAGACCATGGGCAAACAGAATCTGAGGAGGTCAGAAGAAGGGCTTCAGATTCTATGAAACTATAGTTACTAGTGGTTATGAGCTGCCACTGTGACTCTGGGGAAGTGACCCCAGGTCCTCTGGAGATGGGGCACGTTCCCCAATCAATTGAGCAATCTTTCTGGTCCCCTAGATATGCTGTGAGAATCCATACACTAGGAAGATGTGACAGTGACTAGTGGCAGGAGTTTAGCTACAAAAGTTTTCAAAACGCGAGGAACACAACAGGGTCTTTCTGACAGCTGTGACAAACGAGGCTTTATTTGCCTACAAGCCTGGCTGTCCCTTAGTCATGGTCCTTGTGGCCTCATGAGTCCACTGAGGACACAGAATCAGCTGCCTGCTCAGAGCCTCAGCAGACCTGACCTCAAAGTCACTATGTAAGGGAAGATGGCTTTGAACTCCTGATTTTCTTGCCTCCACAGACATAGTCTGAAAGTTCCTTTACAAACTTGAGAAAACACCCGAGGGCCCATTGTTGCTGGCTGGGGCTGGCTGGGGAGTTATTTTCCTCATCATGACCTTGCACAATGGCCTTAAAGCCCTGTAAAGGAACGAAAGGTCAGCACTTGTCATAGGCAGAAGCCCACAGCAACTGTCTCTCTCTCTGGATGATACCGCCTCTGCCTTTCAGGATGATATGATTTAGGATGCAGGAGTGTAAAGCGAACTAAGCGGGGACTGCCCCTGCATCGGTGGAACAGCAGAAGGAAGAATTAACTTTTAGCCTACTGCTGCCTTCCTCCCCTTCCATGTTCATGATTCATGTCCCAAGCACCTGGGGAGTTAGACCATCGGGAAATCTGGCCCTGTCTAGGGAGGAGGAGGAAGCGGTGGGCTAGGGCCAGCTGCGTTTGACTCTCTTCCAAAGAGGCGTCCTTCTTCTCCAAAACTAAGGTCAGGCCATGACAGCATTATCTTTCAATGAACTTGTGTGTTAATTTAACTCCATTCTATGATCGGGAGATGGTAGGAATCAAGAAAGGCTTTGGCAGTGGCCTTGATGAACAGGCAGATGACATATCAGGGAGAGAGCTGACTAGGGCAGGGGTGGGGATGACTCCTGAAAAGGCCCTTCCCCAGTAGGAAGGGGAAGGAAGCACAGCATGGGGGACCTGGAGGGCAGCTGGTGGTGGCCTTGGCATCTGTCACCAGAACTGTGAACCCTTGAAGAAATGTAGGACGACGGGAGTGTGGGTTGCTTGCAAAGCCCTGGCCTTGGCCCAACTACCAAGGGAAACAGGTGGCCAGTCATGTCCCTTCATGCCCTCGAAGGGATGAGATTTATGTCCCATTGAAGTCTCAGCCAGCACGGCATGCTTCTGGGGGGTGGTCTCTTAGGGAGTGAGCCACACCCCAGGACTAGTGGGCTGCCTTGCAGAGGTACATTGGAGTGAACACACACTTCCGTTCTTCCATTCTGTGCAGACTATAAACCCAGGAGTGGGAGCTGACATGGGAATATGAGAATAAAGGAGGCTGAGCCTACACCTACCCTGAGAACACATGGTCTTGTGTACGGTCGCCAAAGGTAAATGGGGGAGGCAGGCACGTTCCTGCTGGGACTAGGAATGCTCCGTAAATCCTGGTGGACTGTGGAAGCATACAGATAGGAGTCCCTCCCTCTCTGTGAGGTTCTGCCAATCCCCAGGTCTTTTCAGGTCCAAAGAGCATGATTTTGCTGATGGGCTCTTTAAGCTGGCGAAAGGCACCTCTTGCAGAAGTCTAGTAAATATGTTGGGCAGTTACTACGCCTTCACCTCACCATAGAGAATCAGGGGCACTTCAAGTTGCTTGATGACAAAGGCTTTGGGTTTTGACCTTGATACTTGGATGTTGAGGAGCCCTCTCTTCTACCAGTGAAGGCAAATGCTAAGAAGGGCCACACAAATGCCCCCAACACCCTACTTCTGAATTAATAATGCTGAGCGCGGCTTCAAAAGAACCCCTAATCATCAAAATATAAGCTTGGAAAGAGAAAAGTCACATCTGATACAGGAAGAGGCATCTGTTTCCCAATCTCCCTCAGAGAGAGAGCCACACCCTCAAGTCCTCAGGCCAAGAAATGGGGAGATGGGGGGGGGTAGGGGGGGGAGGGAGGAAACGGGATCAGCAGACTCCTGCTTCCCCACAGCTCCTGGCCCCCTGTTCCCTGGATCCCTTAAAAGAACAGGCAGGGCCACAGAGCTCATTACTACCATCCAAGCGTGAAGCCAACGGAGCTCTTCCAGTAGCCCAGTTAATAACCTGAGGGTCCTCTGAGGACCGCCCATCCCTGTCAAGGGTCATGCCACAGGAGGGGGACAGAACCCAGAGGCCACAGGAACTACAAGCAGAGAAGGCAGGCAGCTTTTCCTGATCACGAATCATTATAACACTACAGGGCAAACAAATGGCAAGTGCATATTTTGGAAATGCACAAGATTCACTCCCCAAGTGGTAAAAAAATTTTTTTAATTAACCAAGAAAGCTAATTTGAATTGATAAAAAGGCTGAACTCTCAAGTATTTACTATACATTTTTAATCACACACAAAAGGCAAGCAGGCAAGTCTTGGACCACCTGCTTTAATGAAGGTGTGGAACGGAGGAGTGTAAAGAAAGCTCCTGGAAGGAACACAGGCTGTCAGCTACTTGCCAGTATCCATTTGCTTACATTCCTATTGTATATACTGTTACAAATGTTACTGCCTGTTCCTGCACTTGGATCTTAGAAGTCTAACCTAAGGTATTTGTATGTGCACGTGCACACATGTGATTGCATTCATACATGAGTAAAGGTCAGAAAACATCTGAACGTAGTGTAGTCTGTCCTCCCCTACTGTGCAGGTCTTAACTCAGGTCACCGTCTTGGTGGCTGGCGTCACACTGACCTGATTTGTTTACTTACTCACTCACTTACTTATTTTTGCTGTTTCTTGCCCCCCAAATGAAAACACTCAATGCTGTTAAAGATAAACTCTGTAAGGACAGACAGATATAACAAGTCAGTGATAAGTGGCTGCGATTTACTGGGCATCTAATCACATAAAAAGGCGCCTCCTGGGCTGGGAAGGTTACTCTAAGTGTTTGTCATGTAAGCATGAAGACCCTAGTCTGATCCTCAACACCCACATTTTTTAAAACCCAGGCACGGTAGTTTTCATATGTATTATCAGTGCTGAGGGAGGGGTAACAGGAGGGTGACTGGGACTCCCTGACCAGCCAGCTTGGCTAACCTGGGGAACCCCATGACTCAGAGAAACATTGTCTCAAAAAAAGCAAGGTGCACAGCTCTTCAGGAGCAACGCCTAAGACTGACTTCTGGCCTCTCACCCACACAAACACCTGAATGTGTGCCTACACACACAGGTAGGTGCACTGGCATACATGCAAATGTAATTTTTTTAAATGTCTGGGATTTTTATTTAATGTATATGGTAGCTTGGCATGCATGCATGCATGTCTGTACACTCCATGCGTACGGTGCCTGCAGAAGCTGGCTGGAGGGGGTGTTAGGTCCCCTGAGCCTGGATTACAGGTAGCTGTTAGCCACACTGTGAGTGCTGGAAATTAAACCAGGATCCTCTGCAAGAGCAGTCAGGGCTCTTAACAGCTGAACCATCTGAGCCTGAATCTATTTGGGGGGTTTGTTTTCTCAAGTCCATTTGTGCACACTGGTTTAGTGGCTGGAGCTGAGGTGCTGGCTGGGAGCACTCCACTCCCACGGAGCGCTGCGAATCCCTTGGGTCCCTCAGCTGAGAGGCAGTTCAAGTGCGGGCAGAACCCAGCTCATTCTTGTCACCCCACCCCTCCGCCTACTTCCCACTGGACATCTGAGTTGAGACTGGCTCACTCTAGCTCAACAGAAAACAGCCTGATTATTTTAAACCCAAACCTAGAAGGACTCACAATGGTATCTCTGCCTGGTAAACAAGTTACTTGACCGTAAATCTTTTAACAATTTACCTTGGCACGGTCACTCATCCCTCAGCCATGTAAACGGAAGTGCAAGACCTTTCTTGTGAGGACGGGTCTTCTGACTTAAGCTCTGTGATCGGTCCAAGTGAAACCGCACCCTACAAGGCCAATTTCCGGTTCCTTCTGGGAGAGTCTCTCCAGGTGGTCACCCTTGGCCTCCCCAGCTGTTTATACCAAGCCTCAGCCGCACCTAAAGCCAACTGGCTTTTTAAAACTGAGTTGTATTCAAAGCTCTACAAACCACATAGCTGAGCTTTCAGAAAACATCTCTTCACAGTCAGTGTCTCATGTAACCCAAGGAAGCTCATGGCCTAAACAAGCTGACAGGAACTACAGTAGGCACCGGAATTCATCTGCCGGAACAGATGCAGCAGGTTATGGGGACAGAGGCCATTATTTTGGTCTTCCTCTTAGTACCACCGGTAAGCACTTTTGAGCAAACAGGAGGTTTGGGCGACATTAAAACAGGCAGGATTTAAGAAGCCCAAGTGTAGAGAAAGGGCATGGTCCAGGCCCCAATAAACAGGAAGCTTCAGCTGTGTGCATTGGGGTTACTTCTCCATTGGGACCTAGCAACTTGCAGAAAGGATGGATGGATGGATGGATGGGTGGGTGGATGGTGGATGGATGGATGGACGGATGTTTTTTAATAGAAAGAGTGATGATGTAGCAGAAATGAATCCTCAGTCAAGTAACTTACTCAAAGCCTGTTTCCTTATCTGTGAAATGGGAGCATAGGATCCAGTGTCAGACAGCTGTGAGGACGGCAGATATTTTACAGATTTATATAATCCTACATACGGTAACTCTTCAACCATAGTAGCTGATCTTCCAAGGCTTCTGTACTGGGGGGGGGGGGGGGGGGCGGAGATCACATATCTTTCATTTATAAAAATGGCAGAATAAAAAAAATTAACACTTAGTGTTAATGAGATACCTCCCCACTTGGTAGGAGAGTGGCTGGCTAGACCTTCCCTGGGAAAACTGGGCGTGTGAGAGCAACAGCCCTTAGCTGTCTCCTACTTAAATGCCACCTGAGGAGCTTGTTCTGCCCAGAAACTAAGTGATGCAAACAGCTCACAGGAATGCTGCCCTCCTGATAAAACTGTGATGCTGGAAACAAGAGCTAGCTAAGGTGGGGACAACAGCTATGCAATGATCACATTCCTGTGAGTTAATGTATCTGTAGCCACAGAAAACTATTTGCATCATGATCAGGGTGTGGTGGCACACACCTTTAATCCCAGCACTTGGGAAGCAGAGGCAGGCAGATCGCTGAGTTCGAGGCCAGCCTGGTCTGTAAAGCTAGGCTAAGACTGCCAAGATAACACAGAGAAACCCTGTCTCGAAAATCTAAAAAATAAATAAATAAAAATAAAAAACAACTCCAGCTCTCCAGAGGCTAAAGCAGAAAGATTGTGAGTTCAAGGCTAGCCAGGTAAACTTTCATGTTGTCTTATTTCAGAAACATAAAAGCTACAATTTTTACCCTAAATTACAGAGTTCAGGTGATTATCAATATTCTTAAAATATTACACACTCACATGGTTAAATTGTATGTGTTTGTATATGGATAGAAAAATACAAGCCATGGTTGGTACTTCCAGACAGGGAAGCTATGGGTGAACGATGTTTTTTTTTTAAATGACACAGGAGTAATCGTTTTGTGGTTTGTGAATTTGTAATGATGAATCTGTTTACTTTGAAATCAGAGAAAAGGTTATAATTGAAAAGTTGGCTAGACCCAGTGGCGCACGCTTATAATTCCAGCTGCTGGAGAAGCTGAAGTAGAAGGAGAGCAAACTCAAGACCAACCTGGGCTCTGTCAAGTTCAAGGTCAGGCTGGGCAACTTGTCAAGGTCGGATTTCAATAGGAGAAGAAGGAGTCTCTCAGGTGCAGACCTGCAGCATGTGTGAAGCCCTGGACTCAGTCTTTAGTACCGCAGAAGAAACGTTTGTGGGAGGAACATGAAGCGGTATGGAGCCGACCAAGGAACAGCTCTACACAGATAGATGCTCGCAAGTCCACTTCTACAAAACCCACCCTCCCATCAGCGGACTCTGCCATACACAAAGGAAGGACAGACTAGAGTACCCTCAGGCCCACAGCTGGCATTACATTAAGCCCACAGCAATTTCCTTAAGATGTGGCACAAGAGCACTGCTCATTTTCATGTCCCAACATTTGCATTAAAAAGGCTGCCCAAACCCCAAACCGCATTTAAATGCGTGAACAGCATGGGATCCTGTAGCCTTTTCGTTTCCCTGGCAACCTTATCTCAGTCTCCTTTCATCTTGGCCTCAGATGAAAGAGTCTAGGTGCTCCAAAGTCCCTGAACTCAACTGGCAGCTGCAGAGGTGCAGCCCCTGCAGAAAACTAGCTAACTGAGAAACAAGTTCTAGTTAATTTGCTCACACCAACTTCATTCCACCTGAGAGTATAGAAGGCTGCATCCTAACACATTTGCCACTAGAGTTCTGAACCATCTGACTTTCATATTCCCAAGTCTTCTTAGTTTTAGCATCCTATAAACATAATTAATCTTTTCTATTAGGTGAAAAAAGAAAAAAGGAAATTACATGGAAGATTACTATTGCTAACTAGGATCAATGTCTAAATATTTACCTGCTCTTTCCACCTCCGGTCCCTTGAACAGCAGGTGGGGATGAGGGCAGATGGGGCCTTAATGCTAATGGGTGAACATCGAGCCACAAATTTTGATGTCTAAGTGCTTTGGACTGACTAGAAGCAAATCAGTAGACAGGGCCAGGGGCCATCAGGTGAAGGTGCTTGCTATGTGGTCCTGGTGATCCAAGTTTAAGCCCCACATAAAGATAGAAGGAGAAAACCTTGCAAAGATTTTTGTCCACTGACCCACCCACCCCCCAATCCACACATTGTGGCACACGTGCCCATGCACATATATTCACAAATAATACATTTAAAAAGAAATACGTAGGATGAGCATGGTGGCAGACAGATCTATCTAAGTTTGAGGCTAGCCTGGTCATAGAAAATTCCAGGCGTCTTGGTGCTAACATTGTGAGACTCTCTCTGAATCAGTAGTCCTTAGCAGACAATTTCCAAGGAGATGCAGACATTTAAGTCGCCCATTCCTGATACACTCACGCAAGGACTCAGAACTTTCTGCGGTGCTTATGCCGACCCCTTAAGTCAGTTGTCTAAGACAATGTCTGACTAGAGACGATGGGGTTTGTCTGACATGCCGTGCATCTAAACATCATTGAGCCATAAACATGACGGGAGCTTATCATATACATGTGGCAGGGGCAGGCCTAAGAGCTCAAGGGGGAAAGGAGCATCGGCCCAGGTGAATGGGTCCAAACCGCAGGTTTCAGTGTCTAGACCAAAAACAGGGAATTCTGAGGCCTGCCTGAGCTGCAGAATGAGTTCAAGGTGCTCTGTTTATAGCTAGGGATATAAATACAGAGGCAGACACACAGACACACAGACCACAGACAGACATATAGACAGGCCTCCATCTTTGCCTAGCATAGACAAGGCCTTGAGTTTGATTCTCAAGATCAAGGAAGAAGGAGGGAGGAAGAGGAGGGAAAGAAGGGAAGGAAAGAAGGAAGTTAAGTTTTTCTCTGTATTTTGTCCTCTTTGTGGTAAGGGGCCAATACCTACCTAAGCCAGGCTCAGGGGTTTTCTTTAAACTAGGTGCGTTTTTGCCATCTCACTGTGAGTCAATGACAGCCATGTCTCTTCACCTCCTCCCTGGTACCCACACCCCATCCCTCCTTCCTTAACATTTGCAAACCAAAGTCATGCAGTGTTTTCCCTGCCTTCACATTACACTTCCCTGTGTCAAGGCAACTGGGCCCTGAAAAGCAAATCTCGAGGGAGACAGGGCAGGGTTTGGTGCCCTTTCCAAGGTGAATGAAACTGAGGCTCAAAAGGGGGGCATGGCCCCGCAGCAAGAGTCAGCACGAACTTACCCACAGCCTCCTGTCTATCCCTAAGGGCCAGTGAGTAAGGACCCCACAGTTAGTACAGGTACACGTTAACACTGCATAAACCCAGATTCAAATTTCAACTCTTCAATCTAGGGATGGTTGACCCAGCACCTGACTTTCTTTCTGCCCAAATCAGTCACCAATGAAACAGGAATCATCCTCCGTTTCCTCCTCCTCCTCCTCTTCCTCCTAGGACTGTGATGAAACTTAAATGAGGTAAATGATTTCAAGTGCTTACAAACAGAGCTGGGCACAAATTTGCTGTTTATTAAGTGTTGGGTTCTGCTATTTGTGAAGCAAATCTACCTGACTGGCATACCACCTTTATCCATCTCCTCCACAGTCCCCTCATAAACATAGATTACAGCCATTTTTAAAATTATGACCTAAGAAAGGCCAGCTCCTAGGATGTCAGCGTGGAGGCCTCAGCTAGCGACAGCCTTTTTCTAAAGGACATCTGGCTTCAGCTGATAATATGCCAGAGCAAACTGACGACGGTGGCCACACGCAGAAGTCTAAAGGAGAGCTGGAGCACTGCGTGCCCACTTGGAGAGGGGTTCTTGCATTTTCAGAGACAGCGCCAGCCTGTTCTCCTTTTGTCCAGCCACCAAGTACAGCCCATGTGGCCACTTTTGGGCATAGATTTCTGGATCTGGTAATGTGTTATATTTAAAACATTTCCCCCCAGAGTCTTGTCGTCTAAATAAAGGCAGTGGACCGTTCTGGAATGCAGAGAGCCCTTCCCTCAAACCACAAACAGATAGATAAGGGCTCTGGGAGAAAAACAGCCATCTCAGCAACTGAGTTCCTGCTGGTCACACAGGCCCAACGGACAATCTGCAGAAAGCCCCGCTCCTTCCTTAGAAAAGATCCCTAAGGCAGGAAAGGAACCTAGTAGCTTGTATGACACAGATCTGCCACCGGGTCCCCATGAGATGGCCTTCCATACCCCTCCCACAGACTCCTAGACTCCGTCAGAAACGGACAAGCTAGCCAGGGCCCACGCACCCAATGCTGTCCCTTTCTTTGTCCTGCAAGCGTTTTCACTCCCCAGCTTTAAATCCCAGTCCACAGGCCACCTACCCCCGGGTGCCACTTTCTGCCTAGATTCACCGGCTTCAAGCAACCCGGTTCAGCAACCTCCTCCTAGTCACCCATCTCACTAACTCATTCATAGTTAGATGGGATACAGTGACCATCTCCCCAGCTTCATAGCTCATATAGGAATGCCGTCTATGCATGAACGATGTCTCAGAAAGACAGTGTTGGTGTTGGCAAACCACAGTGCAAATCATGCTAGTCTGCAGAAAAAAAAAAAGTAAAAGTAATTTTAGGGCTGGGAGGGGCAGAACAAACCTTTAATCCTGGAATTTAGGAGGCAGAAGCAAGTGAATTTCCATGAGTTCAAGGCTGGCCTGGTCTACATAATAAGTTCCAGGACAGGCAGCACTACACAGTAAGAGCCTGCCTTTAAAAAAAAAAAAAAAAAAAAAAGTAGGAGAGGCGCTGGGAGGTACAGGAGGAGGGTGAAATCATGATCAAAATATATTACATAAAAGCAATTTTTCAATAAAGAAAAAGATAGATCATCCTATTATATTAACTTATATTTTAAATAGGAAAATATTTCAGTAATATAATTCACCAATTCCAATATATCCACAGTATAATCATGTCAGTATAAAACCAGCATAAACTTTATTAATGACATATCTTAATTCTGTCATTTATGTTGAGTCTGTGGAGTGCACCTTCTTTTCCACTTGAAGACGGATTTTAATTAAAAGAGACATGTTTTGAGCTGTAAAGAACCATGGCTATAGAATTGGGCAAGGTCTTCTATGTCATGACTAGAAATGCCCACAAAACATTTGGTTCCTCCCTACAAAGCTGGCATCTTAGCGCGCGCACACAAAGATACCCCCTATCAACAGATGGCCAGTCTCTGTTATCAGAGCTGGTTGGACAAGAACTATTGTGGACAGCAGCCTCACTCTGCCTCACTCACATTCATGTCTGAGATCTGGGGGAGTTTGGCATAGCCTCCCTGCTCAATGTAAAATGCCCCTTCCTGGCCCTACCCAAGAGAAGAGGACTAGCGGGAGAAAACAAACAGAAAGTGCCCACGGCATCTTTGTAGGGAACAAAGTACAAATTAGCATCATTTCTCAACTTCAGAGGCCTTGAAGACACAATGACACCCCCCCTTTCTTTATTTCCAGTGGACACTTACAAGACCATGAACTTTTGAGGCTTTCAAAACTGTTTTCAAGCATGGCCACCAAAAACACTTCCAAAAAGGGGGGCTACCCCTGAGACAACCGCAACACACCTATCCGAAGCATGTTCTTCTCATCCCTGGATACCTCACTCACACGTGACTTCACGGTGGCTTCGTCTGGACTACCTGAATTCTGAGTTGTTCTTTGTAGAGAAGAGACTTGGAAGAAGAACTGACTGACAGAAACCCAAGATGTATTTAACTGCCCCAGACACATAGGGCTGCCTGGATCTGCAATGCCCTGGAGAAGCCATACTGCTTTCTTCGTAGCTTTTGCTTTGCCTGAGAATGCCTGCCCAGCTTCATCACAGAAGTGCAGAGTATGAGGTCCTTTTTGTGAGGGCACTGGAGGAGGCCTACACTCACCAGCTGCAACACAGAACTTACACTCAAAGGGTGCTGCAGTCTCAGCTGACTCGCTGCCCCACCCCCATCCCTCCACCCACCCCCCATGGCCACCAGGAGCAGCCAGGCATCCTTGGTAGCAGGAAAGGGCCTCTCCTACCACAGAACTGCAGCTTCTAGGGTTGCTTACACTCCGGGGCAGGTCCTGTCAGAGGACGCTTACAGAAACATCTTTCCACAGCCCCACGAGAGAGCAGCGAGCTGTGTCACCACCAGTCTACCAGCTGCTAGCAAACTTCCTCAAGCCTCAGCTCCAGAGCAGGGTGGACAGAAGTGTCCTGCGGACAGTCGTTGAGAAGATCTGGAAGTAAAAGTGTGTGTGTGTGTGTGTGTGTGTGTGTGTGTGTGTGTGTGTGTGTGTTACATACAAGCAAATGTGTGGTGGTCCATGTGTTGGATGCCCAGTCTTTTGCATGGCAACATGAAAGGTGTTGGGCGCTTTAAAGGTTAGACCCTGTAGGAGATGCTGCCTGCCCCTCAAAAGGATTGCGATGAAGGCAGCATTCACCTGGACCTCATGAGAACAAGCTCTTACAGGTGGCTGGACCCACCCTAGTCTTCCTGTCTGGCATGTATAAATTCTCCTGTCACGGTATATCATCTGCCTCACCAGATCTCACCAGAGCTGAACTGAACTTGACCTCCAGGGAGCGATGAACTAAATAAAGCTTATGTTTTCTATCAAGTTACGGAGCCTTGACTGCTTCGTTACAGTACCGGAAGATAAGTCAATGTGCCAATGCTGCTGCAACAGCCGGCTGGACAAGGGGAATGGCACCTCTGGGTCCCTAAGCTTCAGACTTCCCTTAGCTGGGTTTGAACATCTGGCTAGTATCAGAGGTCTACACTTTGCTTTAAACTACCGCAGCCACGTCTGAAAATCGGGACAGCGAAAGGGCAGTCGCTGCTGAACCTGGGTAACGATGATAGTCACTGAGCGATGACAGATGACAGTCTCCTTCTGTGTGTGCTTAAAACTTTCCATAATCAAGTCTGAGGCACTGAAGCCACAAAAATGAGAACAGATATTTTTCCTTCTTCTCAGTACATGTGTTGTTAAAGGCAGCAGCGTCGGCACTACTTAGTCACAGCTGGACTTGGTGTGACAGAAATTACTTTCTCCTGTACTCAGCAGCTATGGGGTACAACCCAAAGACCCAGTAGCCACATGGTGCTGAGGAGCAGCCCTGAGCTCCCTACATACCATCACAAGCAAGGGCAGGCACACAAAGTGCTTTCCTGAATTCATACTGGCCTCTCTTCACAAGGCATGAGACTTCCAGCTTCCTTTTCTTTCTTTCTTTCTTTTTTTTTTTTTTTTTTTTTTTTTTTTTTTGGTTTGTCGAGACAAGGTCTGTCTGTGTAGCCCAGGCTATCCTGGAACTCACTCTGTAGACCAGGCTGGCCTTGAACTTACAGATATCTGCCTGCCTCTTCTTCCCAAGTGCTGGAACTAAAGACACACACCACCAACAGCTGGTTCATTTTCTTTGAGAGAGAGAGAGAGAGAGAGAGAGAGAGAGAGAAAGAGAGAGAGAGAGAATATATTCCATACACATTGGCAACATATCGCAATCACATTTACCGTCACCCTCAATCTCCCTCACCAATCCCTCCCAAATCCCCCACCTAAGCCCCACTCCTTCATGTCCTTTTTTCTTTTCTTTTCTTTTCTTTTTAATAACCCACAGAGTTCAATCAGTGCTGTCCATAGACTCACAGGTGGGTCCACTCACTATCATGTGGTCAAGTACCAGAAACCATACACCTAGAGAAAATCGTCACCATCAACTGTCAATAGCTCCTTGGCTAGGGTAGTGGCTTGTGAGCCCCTCCTCGTCCATGCAGGAATGGCAACTGGCCTGTTCTTGTGCAGGCAACAGTCCTGTCAAACACACACACACACACACACACACACACACACACACACCAGAAGATATTGTTTGCCCCCTATCCTCCCCAACCTCTGACTATGACCATCTTTACGCCTCTTCTTCCATGATGCTCCCTAAGCCTGGGGAAGGAGGATGCGTGTACTGTAGACGCCTTACAGCTGGGGACTCCACGGACGATGCTTCTCTTCCCTTTGACCCGTTTTGAGTCTCTACATTTATCACTAGCCACTGCACAGAAGAAGGCTGTCTAAGGAGGACTAATGGCAGCCCGCCTTCCACCCAGCAGGCGACCCACTTCAGGTTATGACAACAAGCTTTATGGACGGGTCCCTCTCCAGCTGTTGTGGTCTGGGTGTCTGTGTCTCTTTTAAACTCACACGCTGAAATTCTAACCTCCAATGTTATGGTCTTTGATCTCTGCCTGTGTAGGATAAGAAAAGACACGAGAAAGACAACCTCTCCCCACCTCGTAAGGATACAGCAAAGGCAACGTCTGCAAGCCAGGAAGTGGGTTCTCACCAGCTGCCTCCTGGTAGCGTCTTTTTAGACTTACAGCTTCTCCAACTTTGAGAAATGATCTTTTTTTTTTTTTTTTAAACTACTGCAATTTAAACCAGTACTGCATCTTCGCATTATTTCAAATGAACGTGAACAGGCCCCTGCAACTTTGAACTTCATTAAGCATTACACTAACACCCTACCAAGGGGGGACTCTGATGAGCAAGTGCCCTTGGCAAGAATTTAACACTATTGAAGATTCTGAGATACACCCAGAATGCACAGACCATCTGAGATGTAAGGGGCAGCTCACAATTAAAACCAGCTTCCTGTTCCTTCCAACCTTAACAGCAGTTAAAATAATAATGGCTAAACAGTACAGACTATGCCGATAATGAAGAGCTCCAATTCTGCGAAGGTTCAGAGTCTGTGTGTGACCGCTTAAGATTTCCAGGAGAGTTTCTCCTGATTGCCACAGTTTGTACTTTGTGAATGGTGTGTGTACGTGCGCCTTGCTCTACACCATCTGGAAAATTGCCCTTTAAGTAAAATGAAATACCTGCATTGCAACAGGCTTTTTCCAAAAAAGCTACCCAAAGTATGGGGAGTGTCTTGGCCCATTTCTGACGTGATTAAGGACAGGGCTACGATGGGGCTTATATAGGCAAGTAGAGCATCTATTGCAACTGTGTCAGCTCCACTGGTTAAATTCCACAGGAATCCTCGGAGGAAAAGAGTCTAGATTAGGCTATAGTGCCCACAGCCTCGCTTTCATCCCGGATTCCCTTTCTCTACCTGGGCTGTTCTAGTCCAATCTAGGTAACATAAGACATTAATGAAATGGAATGGCTATCGTTATGATGACCAACACAGTCGACTTCAGACCAGGAGAGCTGTCCTGAACACGCTAAAATAAAGAGGCCACACAGGGCAACTGGTCAGGAGTACAGACATGCATACCCAATGGTGAGCAAAACCCCTCTTTCTGTCCTCTACCTTAAAGTGGCCTTGTGATGTTTTTTCCCATGGAATCCGAACAGCCTGACTATCAGAGGAGGCCTCTGTCTACACACACTCCAAGGCCCCACCCCCAAATCATGGCAGCTGGAGGGTGTCAAAGTCACACAGCTGTCCCCAAAACATCTTTAGGCTTCAAGACAATACGCATATACACAGAAGGCTTCTCTGGCTCTGAGCTCAGCTGTGAGTGACAGCACCCGGCAGCCCAGAGTTAGGTTTCAGTGCTACACAATCATCTGAGTGACTTGGCATCAGTTAGGCCACAGAAGCAGGAGCCCAGGAAAGGCAGCATTTGAACCCAAACGAGAGGTGACAGGAAATCACTGACACGTGGCATAGTGTATATTTATTTGGGTATTGAGAAAGGTATGTACATAGATACGCATGTCTACGTGTACATACGTGTACACACACACACACACACACACACACACACACACACACACCCTAGGACTGGGTGAAAACAAAATCAAAGCAGTATGTCAGCCAAACCTTCCCACACAACACAGATCACTCACCCACTGCTCCAACTGAAAAGGAAGTTGTTGGGTTGTAGCTAAACTCCTCCTCCCACTTACCTCCCATCCTGTGCTAAATTTGAGTCTTTGACTTAGTGAAGGAATCTACACAGCCACAATAACTCTATGAAACATGTTCAAAAAGCCTACGATATGGAGGTTCTAAAATTCTGAACGTGGGCTGGCTCTACACTCGCTTGGCAGAGAGCGCTCCCTCCCCCCTTCCCATCCCTCCTTTCTACGGGAAATCTCCTGTAGTAGGCTGGGTCCCCTCTATGTGTAGGGCTTTCTGCAGTTGTCTCCTCATTGAAGCAACAGCATTGGGGGGCGGGGGTGGTGATGATGTAGGCTGCACACTGACTTCCCGAAGGCACAGTGTATACACACTCATACACACTGGATCACTCTCTGGCCTCTGGCCTCAGGCTCCTGGTCACTAACTATAGGTATGTGTCACTGCTCCTAGCCTCCCTGAGCTCAACCCAGCAAATGCTACAAACGCTTTACCCTTGCTTAGCTCCTCTGCGTGTGTGGCTTCTCATCCTCCTACAAACAGAGGCTCTGGGGAGTATTTCCTTTGGGTACTTTGCCCCTCTGTCATTTCAGAGCCCTCTTTAAGTAAATGGCTGGGTACATGCACAGCTCAACAGGTATTGGGAGGGTAAGACACTGTCCTGTTTTTCAAGAAGGACAAAAACATGTACAGAAAATTAATTTGAAAAACACAGAGATGGAACCAGAGTACCATGGGAACAGGGGGATGAGGAGCCTGGGAGGCCTTGTTGTTATTGTTGCTGGTGTTTGTTGTTTTTGGAGACAAAGGTTTCTCTGTGTAGCCTTGCCTGTCCTGGAACTCGCTCTGTAGATCAGGCTGGCCTTGAACTCATAGAGCTCCACCTGCCTCTGCCTCCCAAGTGCTGGGATTAAAGGCATTTGTCATCACTGCACAGCTCTGAGAAGCCTTTTTGAGAGCTGGAACCTAGACTTACTGTGTACAAAGCTAATGAAGACTGGATGATGTTAGATGCTAGCACAAAAAAACACGTCCCCACCGGTATCTACATGCAGCTGAGAAGTACAGCCAAACAGGGCTCCAAAGTAACCAGGAGCTGGAGTGACAAGAAGGCGCTCACTGTGATGAGCAGGTGCAGTGCAGGTGGGGACCGCAGGAGAGGCCAGCTGAACTGGAAAGCCTAGGGCAGCCAGCACCTGTGGGGCCATGCCCTCTAGAGACCCTGGTGCCACCCAGCCTCGCTGGCCTTTTCGCAGGAATGGTTCTGTGACTTAAGTGCCACAGGCATAGGCTCAACCAGTCATCACAGGGGCTGCCAAGTCACTGGCCCTAATTAAGGTTGCCTGAGACACAGGCGTGTCCACCTCCTTCCAGCAAGACCTGCCTCTAGATAAAGGCCTCTCTCGACCACAAATGCCAGAGACTGGGTTCTCCAAGTAGCTCTCCACTGCCCTTTAATTTGGTGGAACCCGGACAGTCTCATCTGAACCCAGCCATTTAAGATGGCCAAACGTCTCTCTAATCGTTGGGAATACACAGATCGGGACTGAGGAACACACAGGGTTAGAGGCCACACTCTACAACCAGCCCTTCATTTCCCCTCAGGTTTGGAAAAGGCGCATAACCACTGGGTTGTGTTCTGACTGGAAGTGCACATACTCACAACCCCTAGGGCTCCGTGGAATTACAGGCAGTCGGGACCTTGGCTTCTCAAGAGACCCACCTCCTCTGAAATCCATAAAATCTGCAGTGGGTACTCTTTCAAGTTTAAGGCCAGAGGCCTGCCTCCTTCCCTAAGTAAACACCATCACCCAAGGTACTGAGTGGCTGCCATGTCGCACATGTCTGGAGCTGCTCACCACTGCCCCAACAAACAGTTGTTCCCAAGAACCCTAACAAAGGCTTCAGCAATCCTAGAAATGAATCCAGCCAACCCTTTTCTCACTCTCTCTCTCTCTCTCTCTCTCTCTTTCTCTCTCTCTCTCTCTCTCTCTCACACACACACACACACACACACACACACACACACACACACACCCGAGACGCATCATAATTTAGGTGACAGGATCTTTTTTTCCCTCAGTGCCACATAACACAAAGGGGATTTGAGGAAACTAGTATTTTGACAGCCCCGCCCCACAGGCAGGGACACTTAGCCTTCATGCCAATGATGACACCAGGGGATTGGCTCCTGAATGTGTCTAGGGTAGAGAGATGGCTTTCAACATCGTGAGCAAAAATTAGACCTGGATTGTCTAAGGCATTTCTGTCTCTGGGGTTCTCCAAAGACGTCTCTGCTTAATTCAATAACCTCTGTGGCGGCTAATTCTACGCCCACCACTATCCCATCCTACCCCACCACACCCCGCCCCCATTTACTTAATTAATTAAACTTGCCTTCTCCCCCTTTTCCATCTCTACAGACACTAGTTCACAGTGTTAAGCAAAATTCAGTCACTCCACGGCATCTTGGCCTCTTGCTTACTTTATCTCCATTCCTGTCCGGCATCCTCCTCCAGCAAGCCGCCTGTGGCTGGCTAATAGCTACTGATGGTATGAAGTACGGTGGTGAAAGTGCAGCCTGTGCCGACCCACTGCAGCGGGACAGTCTGTCCTATTCTACTACAAGCCAGCCTTGTGCTTCCATTATTCAACCTGCCAAAATCGCAGGACCTGCTTCCAGGAGCATTTGTGCACCTTTAGAGATGGCACATACAGCGTGCTCGTTGGCACCTAGCACCCAGTAAATGTTCAATAAATGTAAACTATTGTTATGTTCCCGCTGCATTTTAACAACCTGCTTATCTGTGTTCATCCTCCACTCGGCCTGGGTACTGGATCATACTCCCTGGCATATCATCTGAGCCATCTCTACAGCCACCTCACCAGAGCTAAGATAATAAAAATGATGACTGATGATGATGATGATGATGATGATGATGGCGGCGGTAGTGATGATGATGATGGCGGTGGTGCTGGTGCTGGTGGTGCTGGTGTGGGATAAAGGGATAAAAGAATGTGTGACTGTGTTCATCACACATGGAAGGAAGGCATCACTCTCCGGGACTCCATGCAACTCTTTTTATAAATGCTAAATAGATGTTCTCATAACGTGCTGTACAAGTACAACCAGAGGAAAATTAATTCAGGAGAGGGCACTGAAGAAAACTACAGATGGAAGGAGAGAAACAAAAGAACAAAGACAAGGAAACGGCACAAGCAAAACCAGGTAGATCGACGTACACAGCCATCCTAGGGATGGTTCCCCACAGGGTAAGTGGTCTAGCGAGGGAAGAATGGTCCAGCATTGGAGAAACAGTGGAGGATGAATGGTCTGGAACAATCTAGAACAGGAAGAATGGTCTATGGTCTGGTCCTAGTGGGCAAGGAATGCTTGTAGAGGGGTGAGGTCCCGAGATGTGAGTTGCTTCTGGTGTTCTCTGAGGACAAGGGCTGATGTTTCACATATCTCTGTAAGAACACCAGGAATGAAAATAAAAGGAAAAATCCAGTAAGAGACTAAAACAGGAACAAAGACAGGAGGCAAACTAGGACCCAGTGAGGCTCGAATCAATAGTAGGAGTGGAGTGACCAGTCAGATGCTGCCGCAGAGCACAGAAGAACGGAAGCATGAAGAGGTGAGCAAATCCCTCCGTGAGGATTCGGCAACACACACACACCTAGTTCACTCCTAACTCAACCTTAGCTAGACAGTAAGGGCAAGCCTGGGCTCATCTAGACCTGCAGATAGTAGAAATCAACACGACAAACTTACAGGAGGAGGTCAGCAAGCCTGAGACAAGATGAGCATAGAAGCAAAAACCCCAGTTTAAATCTCAGCCCTTTACAAGGCTAAAGACATGGAAAGCCACTGATTTGTGGGTGCATAGCTTCCAATTTGGGAGATGAAAAGGTTCTGGTGGTGGTGGTTGCGTAACAACGTGAATTTATATGGACGCATCTGCGTGAGTATGTGTGTGCTCCTAGAGGGCAGATGATAGAGCCGGATCCCCTGGAGCTTTGTGAACCACCCAAGTTGGTGCTGGGAATCAAACTCAGGTCCTCTGGAAGACCAGCAAACACTCAACCTTTCTGAGCTATCTCTACAGCCCCCCTGAACAAAGACAATGACATTGAGTAGACCACTTAGAAAATGGTTTAAGCAGCGTATTTCATATGATATACAAATGAGGGAAGTTTAATTGCCCATAATTAGCAAGGCTGTGAGCTCCAAAGCACCGAGTGAGGACCTGTCTGGGGGCGTTGGGAGGTGGGGACCACACAAAGGCTCCAGGGCATTCACCTCCGCTGCAAGATTCTAAATCCAAGATGGTGGTGAGACTGCAACGTCTGAGGAGCCTCAGGAAAACAGCTACACGTCACCCCACTTGAGCAGGAAGGCAGCGCTTGTATCCGTCTTTGTTTTCTTACAGGCACACACACACACACACACACACACACACACACACACACACAAACCCCACATGCTCCAACTTGTCACACATGCTTTATCCTAGCTCACAACCAAGAAATGGCGTCCTGAAAGATGAGCCTGGAGGCAGGGGTGCTGCCAGATCAGCCTGATCCACAGACGCAACACTGGCCCTCCACACTCAGCTCACAGGTACTGCAGGAACCGGCCCCTTCATCTCCATTTTTAAGCTGCCCTTTCTCTTTCGTGCCCCTACAGTGGGTCTGCAGATGGGCTCTCCCTCTCAGAGGACTGCAGCCAGCTAAAAACAAATAGATGAGGAGGCCATTTTGTTTCGAAATGGCAAACAGGCCTATAAGGTTAACGTCACACACATCCTGACACTGTCTAATAGCATGCCAGGCTTGATGATAAGAGAATGGAAAAATCAATACCACTGGATGTGACCGGAAAACAAATGAAAAGGTATATGCAGGAATGCTAAAATGGAGGTCTCAGTGTATCTGAGACCAATGCATATAGCTGTTCCAAAAAATAACCTTCTCCGTTCTTAGCAGGATCCCACCCAACCATAAGCAAACTCCATAAAGCTTATCTATCAGGTCTGGCTTGCTTCGTCCCTGAGATGTGTAGGAGACCCTGTTTGTTTGCGACGCGTGGGCCCTTTCCCACACATCCACGTGCCTTCAGTGACAAACGAGCACTGAGCTCCTGATTTAGACAGATAATCTGACTGTGTCTGGCTTTGAAACCTTTCATTGCCTACTGAGTTTCCCGCCGCTGGTTTTCCTTATGTCTGTTTGAAATGTTAAGTGGCGAGAGGGAGCCTCTCAGTAAACAACAGGAGGAAAATAAGGGTTGACACCCCCAACACACCAAAAGTGCCGTCCTCGGCAGATCGTGATTGCACCACACAATTAGAGGAGGTTTCGTCCCCACAGCTTTGGGTTCTACTTTCTCTATAAATACTTACTCATTTTCTAATTAAACAAACAATTAGTAGAAAGCACAGCCTGAGAAACTGAGTAGGCAGCAGCCTCTTGCTAAAGGAAGGTATTATGGCAAGTGATGGCAACCAAGGGGTGAATCAAACGCGCCGGGATCCTAGCGCTTGTGCAAACTGAGATTCATACTGCCTCTGTCTCCAAAGCTGAAATGCACACTCTTAAGAGCCGGCTCTGCAACACAGTCAAGGTGGTTTTGTTTGGTTTTTAATGTATTTGTTTTATAAGGCCTCAGAAACAACGAGCTCCGTGTTCTAGTTGGTTTCCAGTGAGGTTCAGTGACCTTGTCAATGCACACTCAAAGGCTCAAGAGACACAAAACAAGCGGTGACCTTCACAGATCGTGAGCTAAAATCTCCTGACTCAGTGTGACTAAACAAAGTTAATGTTTACTCTTCAGGGCTTAGAAGTGGTGAACGAAAAGAAATGGCTGTAACACGTAAGACTCCCTAGACTCGGTTAAAGGCAGCCGGTACCAGCATCTTGTTCCAAGTATTTGCAGAACACTATGTGCAGGACACATGCAGTGTTTACATCCATTAGTTATGAAGGTTTAAATGAGAAGTGTCCTCCATAGGTCAGATATTTGAACATATGTTCGAGGATGCTGTGGAACCATTAGGAAGTAATCACCCTGATAGAGGAAGTACGTCACTAGGGGCTGGGCTTTGAAGAGTATATAGGCCCACCCCACTTCCAGTGGGCTCTCTGATTTCTACATTCCGTTGAGAACCGACCGCACCCAGCTTCCTGCTGCCCTACTACTGCTAATTCTGCTGTCACACCTGTCCACTATGATGTACCTTTTATTTTTGGTGTTTTGTGGGTTTTTTTTTTTTTTTTTTTTTTTTTTGAGACAGGGTTTCTCTGTGTAGCCTTGGCTGTCCTGGACTCACTTCATAGACCAGGCTGGCCTCGAACTCAGAGATGCACCTGCCTCTGCCTCCCTGAGTGCTGGGATTACAGGCGTACGCCACCACACTGGCTTATGATATACTCTTCTTCTTTGGAAATCTCAAGCCAAAATAAACATTTTTATCTATAAGTTGCTTTGGGCCACACAGCATGTTATCACAGCAGTAGAAAAATAACTGATACACTAATTTAAAACTTGCATCAATTCGCTCATTTGCTCGGTGATTATTTACTGAGCGCCAGTTACCATGGAGATAAATAACAATACGTGTGGTCTCCTGGAGCTTCTAAGCCACAGGGATGGATGCTGGTGGAAGAAGTGGTGAGAATAAAGTACAATAGATAGGAGAGAGACAGAGAAGGGAGCAACGGGGTTACAGAGGGACGGTGGCAGGGATGCCCTGGCTGGGACTGCTGGAGAGAGGCTTCCCAAGCTGGAGCTGGAACCACCCGCAGGTCTGGAGAGCAACAACTCCAGCAGAGGGAAGAGCAAGCGCACTCATTCTGGGATGGGCAGAGGTAAACACAGCGAACAGGAGGTGGCAACGGTGACTGGGGTGGGAACATGGGCAGCCAGCCCCGAGGAGCTTGCGGGCAGTGGTGAGAGTTCTACCTCTCTCCTACTCAAGATGGAGTTCCACAAGTCCACAAGCAGCTAGTAGCTAAAACACAAATGAGCTTGGCAAGTTCGTATGCTTCAGAGAGCCCTTGCAAGGCCGGCACCGTGATCAACGCCATGTGTAGGGTACCCAGACCGTACCAGGAGCTCTCACTGTGTCCTTTTAAGATATTTGCACAGGAGATAGTGGAGCCAGAGGCTTAAGGGCAGGCCATAAGAACTTCTCTATTCTAATTACTAAGCAAGCAATTCTTCCCATCTCTAAGGTTAAGGAGGAAAAGTCTAGAGTCTAGAAGTGACCTTCTCTCTCTCTCTCTCTCTCTCTCTCTCTCTCTCTCTCTCTCTCTCTCTCTCTCGACTCTGAAGCATCACTTTAAAATGGCTTAGGACCTGGACACATGAGTGCCCAAAGGCCTGATCATCCAAGAAAAGCCAAGGTGCCTTACTAAAGTATGAGACACGGGCCTCCTTATGCCTCCGTCTGAAACATCAGACCATGTGTGGCTCAGACCTGGCACACTTGTCTGTGGGGGTTTCTTGGGCACGGCACTATCTTCCAGCCAGACTAAGCTCACTGGGCACGGATGTCTTCAGCTGCTGGCACTGTACTACCTCTGTTCTAGTCCACCATGCTCAGGGAGGCTCTTTCTAATTATTGTTCTCTACGTAACATTCCTGAGCTAGAAGCTCTCTCCAGAGCCAAAGGTCCGCCTGACCTGACCATGGCCTGCTTGTGCATCCAGTCCCCTTCACTCTCCTCTCCCTGGTCTTAGCCACCAGGCCTCACTTAACCAATGTCAAGCCGGCCACCCACTACACCTTAAATACCTCCTACTGGGCTATCCTATGTCCTTCTAACCAAATCCACGTGGTCCTGGGTGCCAGAAACCACCTTGTTTCTTGCCCCAAAACCTCTGCTCACCAGGTGCAGATACGCCCTCTCCCTAATGCCCCCATCCCCACCACCCCCGCTCTCCTTAGATGAAGGTCACTTTGCAGAAGAGGACCAAAGTGGAGACACTGTTCTGAGGTTGCTCATTCGAACTAGATTCACAGAGGTAGAACAGCTGAAATGTCCTAAAGACAAGTTTAAGAACAGGCCTAGTAGGGCAGTCAAATCATCTCTTACTACCCTGTCTGAGGTCCATTTCCCTTGTGACCTATTACATCAGGCAGCAGAAGGACAGACAAGTTCCGATGTTCCAGCAATAGACAAGGAGAGGCCTAGCCAGTACAACAACACACTAAGGGCACACATTTCCAGGCCTAGGAGGCCAGAGCTGTGTCAAAGTTTGAAAAGAAATCACGGAGCTGCAATCTTTAGAGAGTCATCTGGGATACGCGCATTGTAATTCTCTCCAAGGACAGTAGTGAGTGTGGGGTGTCTCTTCTTGCACCAAGTGTGAAGTGAACTAGGACAGTCCCAGTCATTGAGGAATACAAAGGTGGTGGTGATAATAATAACAATAACAATAACAATAACAATAATAATAATAATAACAATAATAATAGTAATAATAATACAGAGCAGGAAGAAGGGCACAATGGAACACTGCTGCCTTCTGCTTATTGCCAGGAAAGACAGCGGGTTGGCCTCTGCTTCTTTTCCTATTTAGCTAGACTCAGAGAACAGAGCTGGAGCACTTGGCTCTGAGCCAAGCAAATGAAGATTTCCTCAGGGTTACCTTCAGCTCCGAAAGGAAGTTTCTGTGCATTGTATCTACTTGTCTGGCCTTGGTAAGGTGAATTATGTGTAAGTGGCACTGAAACACGTAATGACAGTGTGGGAGGGACAAAGGCAGGAAAGCCACGCGAATAGAAGGACAAGAGGAGACCACACAAAGCGTCTCTGAAGTGGCCCTCTGTGAAAGCAATCGTTCTCAGAAGTGCTGTGCCTGAAGCAGAGCTGGGCACGCGCGTGAACCAGATGTGGGCCCACCAGGGAAACCAGACACCCAGGCCCGGACTCCAAAATCCTATGTGAAAGTCCCCGGGGGGTGAGGGAGAGAGGACTGATCTAGTCTCGGTGCTATTTTAAGCACTATGACTTCATCCTGTTTGCTGAGGCAGACAGATGGGCCCCATCAATTCATGTCACTACAGGGAAGGGAGACCCAGACTGGAAGCCATGCATTTTCTCCTGCCTCCTGTTAGGGCATCCTGAACCTGGGGCCCTGGCGTTGGGACAGGAAACACTGTTCCTTTTCTTTTTATTTCTTGTCCTCCTCATACACCCTGACCCCACACCTAAGGGTATTTGACAAGTATTGCGTTTCATGGAAGCAACCACCGGGCCTAGCCAAACAATGGCCCCAGGGAAGCTGCTGCCCAAAGCCAGGAAGCCTTTCTGCTGTGGTCAGCGCCACCCAACCATGACCTCCTCTCCCCTCCAAACACAGAGGCTCCTCTTCATAAAAGGGTAGAAGAGACCCCTGAGCCACATGTCACTCTGGGGCACAGGACTTGCTCCCACCCCCTTTTCAAGAACTCAAGAGACCCCCCCAACTGTGCAAGACTGACATATGTGTGCACTAAACCTCTGCCAGGCACTTCCCAGTCTTATTTTTAAAACTCCCCACCACCCCATGAGGTAAGACCACTATCATTCTTGCTTCTAATCCCAACAGAGGGAAGCAAGTCAGGCAGGTGGGACAACAAGCCAAGCTGAGAAAACACTGCTGGTAAAACTCACAGCCTGGAGCCGGGCAGTGGCTCACGCCTTTAATTCCTGCACTCAGGAGGCACAGGCAGGTGGATTGCTGTGAGTTCGAGGCCAGCCTGGTCTACAAAGTGAGTCTAGGACAGCCAAGGCTACACCGAGAAACTCTGTTTCGAAAAACAAAAACGAACAAAAAAGACTTGAAGCAAGCTTGCTCTCAGGACCTCAGTGCTTTGGCCTCCTCTGAAGGGAAGGTGTGGGGGGAGGGAGGAACCAGCCCAAACTTTCACTTCTTCACAGCTTCCCCTGTGATGGGACGAACTCCATTCCTCTTGATCCCTGTTCCAGTCCCTGGTGTGTATACAACTGTGTTCAGTGCTCCCTCCATTGCAGGAGTGGAAACCAGCTATGTCAAAGACTGACATGGCCTGGGAGTATAGCATGCGTGTGGGGTCACTTGGGCCGACTGCAAGTACACGGAATGGTTTAATAAGGGCAGTGCCACTTAGGACCTTCAGAGGACTTTGGTTCGGCCTCTAAGGAACTCCAAAATGTCTTCACTGACTCATTTTGCGGTTAAGTCTCCATTTTGCCCTTCCCCAGGCTCCAGCAACCACTTCCTAGCTCTCTCTCTACCTATTTAGAATGTTCCACAGAAGGTGACCTGCATGACGAGGGTGCCTGAGTTCAAGGGGTTTTTGAGATTCATCTAAATTGTGACCTGCATAAGCACCTCATTCTTTTTAAGGCTGGACAATATTCTATAATCCAGACAGCACCGCCAGCTCCCGCGCTCACCCAGTGGCGGCAGGGTGGCTAGCTTCCATCTCTTGACTACTATGCACAGCACACCGTGAGCGCTCCCGTGGCAGGCTCTAACTTTCAAAGTACGTTTGCGTTTGACTCTAACATGTATGTAAACGCTGGTGCTATGGATGGTATTTGAGGGCATGCTGCCTTCCTCATTAGCCTATTGGGTTCCAATATTGGGTTCCCTTTTAAAGGGAAAAATGGCAAAGAATTTCCACGGTAGAGTCAGACACAAAGGAATGAAAGGGTGAGTGCCAATTATTAGACTTAAAAAAAAAAAAAATACTACTCACAGCTGAGAACGTATGGCAGAGCTTTTACAAAGCTGGACGTTATTCCAGATGTGCACGGCAAATGCAAAGGTGGTGCCATGAATGGTCAAATTAAAAAAATAATAAAGACACTGTAGGAATGTGGGAGGGGTGGGGTACAGGCGAGGGAGGACAAAGGTCTCATCCCTGGCACTTTCCTTCACTGCTGCCTCGGTGACCTCAGGGTACCCTGGCTGTTCTTGCATGGAAGCCAGCTTTCCAGCACCATCCAGGTGCTCGGCTGGCTCAAAACTCCCCGTGCAGACACCCGGCAAGCCTCTGCGACGATTGTAAACATCTTGGTAACCATCTGAAGAATAACACGCTCACTATCAAACCCCCACTAACGGAAAGGGCCAGTACTATCACCAACATCGTCAATGTCTGGCTTCCAAGACCATTCCTCACCACAACAAAGACAACCAACCAATCCTCTCTACACAGGGAGAGCCTTAAGTCATCAAAAAAAAAAAAAAAAGTCCCAGTTCCCTCAGCTCCTTTTGCCCGTCTAAAGTCTGGGTTTAGGATTTGGCATGAAGTGAATTCAACCACAATGGGCGTGTCAGGGGGGGCAAAAACGGCGACCTCACTCTGGGAAACAAGCCTTTGGGGGATCCAGGCCCTGGGCGGCAGCCAGCACAGTGCCAAACGCACGCTGATTAAAGAACCAGGCCGCCGCATGTCACTTCAAATATTCTTCACCGTACACATAATAGAGTCGGGCAGATGAACATTCTCATACTGTGCTCCCTATGGGGTGCAAAGGCAAAAAAAAAAAAAAAAAAAGACTATTGACAATTGAAAAGGTACTAGGGCCGTGAAGGGGGAAGGGAGAGAGAGATCACAGCAGACTAAGGAACAACGTGGAAGTCTTCTCCTTAAGGGCAACGTAAGCATCTGGTGTTAATTTTGTTCTTTTGTTTCCTCCAATCAAGGCTCTCAATTTAAGAATAAACAAATTGGGAGAGGGCGTACTACTTAAAAGACAGGTTCATTCCACCATTTCAATTTGCTGAACACGGGGAAAGAAATTACTTATTTTCCATCTCTCCTTCCGCCTCCAAGTTACTCCACTTTAAATGAAAGCAGGAGAACTTCCCCCAGGAAAGGTCATTTTAGTCTCTGCCAGAACAACTCAGCTAGGTCAAGGTACAGTGACGACCACAGATAAAGTCCTGGGTGGACCAGCCAGGTGCATTCCCAGAAATGAGCACACACTTTAACTCAAATCCCATGTCACTTTTGCCCATCACAAAGTATCGCTGTTTTCGTACCAAGGAACTGAAAAGCTGGTTTTATGGTGTTCGTGTGGCCCTGCTTTACATGCCTGACGCCGATGTGTTTTAAGATACAGTTTATATTTAGAGGTCTGGGTGAAGCAAAAGAGAACCAGGTGAGGGCAAACCAGTAACATCACAGCAGAGACAACACTGATCTCAAGGATGGTTAGAGGCCCAGAGGACCACACGCACAGGCTGGCTTAAAATTAAGTTACCTGTGCAATTTGGTCAACAGGTACCCTCTAGCCGCCGCACCTGTTCCGTACTGACCCTGAAATGTGAACAGCATTTCAAGCCAAACCGTGCTCCTCTGCATATTCCTAAAGACAAGTAACCGGGAAGAGGGGTAAACAGGGACTTGTTCTTTTATTGAAACATTGAGCCTTTCCCGCCCTGATGCAGGGATTCTCTCAACAGGCCTGGTGCTGCTCTTAAGGCTCTCAAGAAGTGGATGTGAACTGCCTGACTTCATGTTATTTCCGTACGACTGGAGCCCAGTGTTTAGCATTAGGGCATTTTTCTTTTAAGTAAGAAGCAAAGTTTCACTGGGGTGGTGAGGGTGGTGGCAGGGGCGGCAATAATTTGGAATAAATAAATTTGACAGTAAGCCAATAAAAAGCAAAAAGTGAAGCTAAACCCTCATTCAAGGAATTGCAAGCAGAAACAAAGCCTTCTGACAGTTTGCAGCATGCTACACACGCAGACTGTGCATTCCTGAGATCCAGAAATCAAACACATAAAATGCTACAAAGTATGAAACCCTTTGATCTGTGACCTGACATAAATGAAAAACTCCACAGCATGGACCTTCATCTCATGAACACAATTATAGAATCAACCTGTACATATGCATATACATGTGTGTGTGTCTATGTGTGTATGTGTGCGCGCACATCCACACACATATGAGCCCTTGGACTTTAAACTCCATAGGGAATTAATTGTCAAGTGCTGGCTTCTGGCACCCTGGTAAGAAATACAACAATGCCGCTCCCTCTGCCGACCACCAAAGCCCAGGTGGAGGCCACAGGCAGGACACCCTAGGACAACATGGCCTTCCAGTAGAAGAAAACCAGTATGCTGTATTAGTTGACCTTCTCAATCAGCAAAGCCTGCAGGGAACAGCGGATTCGAAACACCACAAACTACCTTACAGACAGTCAGACAGTAGGCGAGTGCACACACTGAAGGCCCAGACACTGGGTTAAAGGCCCAGTACATCAGCCCCTGGTGGTGTGGTGTGACTATGTTGTGTGACCACGCATGAGAAGGGTCGGCAGGTCGTGGAAGCTGCCATTACTCCCACCTCATCACCAAACAGTAAGCTCAAGGTTCTCTGAGAACCAAATCCGGGGCCTTGGGATTCTTGAATACTCGCCATCTAACTAGGTGCACCTGTGCAAGACACAGCTGGACACACTGGTTTGCACCCCACCCAGAACTTGAAGACCACAAATGCATCTCATGAATGGAAACAGAGGGAAAAAAAAGAAAAGGTTTTTTTTTTTTTTTTTACATAAACTATTTGCATTCTCTTTAGCATCTTTTTTTCTTTTTTTTTTTTTTTAAGTATGTGATGCCACTGCCATGAAAAATCATCTCTAAACCGTCTTTGTCGAGCATCGGAATGAGACAGCTGGCTGCTGGCAGGAGGAAACGTTCAATCTTGTCACTTCCAAAAGGAATTCATATTCATAATTAATGATGCTTTTGTCCATGCCAGAAGGAAAACTTGAAGGCTCGACTATGCTTAAGTAAATTCTCCTCAAGCCAACTGCAATACGATTTTATAAATTATAGAGCAGAGGAAAAGAACAACATTGTGTCAGCTGTGAACAAGACAAAAACAGACGAGAGAGAGAGAGAGAGAGAGAGAGAGAGAGAGATGAACAAAGCAAAGCATCCGCGAGTTAAGAACAAAACTGAGCTAGAAACATTAATTCCTGGAAAAATAAAATGCTAGACTTTCATTTTTCCCATGAAATAAGCATTAATTGACAACTACCATCCTATAGGGTATGTGTGCCCACCACTACAGTGCCTCGAAGAGTCTGTTCCTTATGCCTCAGTGTGCCAGAAAGAAGCAGAGCGGTAATGATCTGCCCGATGAAAGAGACTGAAGAGTGAACAGGCAGATAAACTACAGAAGGAGATTCCAGGGGCTGGAGAGGTTCCTGAGTGGCTAAGAGCCCTGACTGCTCTTCCAGAAGACCCTAGTTCAATTCCTACCACCCACGTGGAGGCTCACAGTCATCCATAACTCCAATCCCAGAGGATCTGATGCTCTCTTCTGATCCCTACAGGCACCAGGTGACACGAGGTGGTGCACAGACACATGCAAACAAAATATCCACACGGAAAAATAATCAAATTTTATTCTGTTTTAAATAAAAAACAAAGAACACCTTTAATCTCAGCGCTCAGGAGGCAGAGGCAGGCAGACCGCTATGAGTTCGAGGCCAGTCTGGTCTACAAAGCAAGTCCAGAACAGTCAGGGTTACACAGAGAAATGTGCGGTTGAAGAGACAGCTTGGCAGTTAAGAGCACTGGGCACTGGCTGCTTCTTCCAAAGGACTCAGGTTCGATTCCCAGCACCCACATGGTGGCTCAGGCACCAGTCACACGTATGGAACACAGACATACATACAGGCAAAATACCCATGCACAATGAATCAAGGAACAATAATTTTTTAAAAAATCCTTAAGAGTCATTTTATGGAGCTTTGGAAACACGATTAGTAAACTCTTAAATAAACTCCAGTGAGATGTTTCAAAGAAGTTTCCCTAATGATAATACCTCCAGTACACAGCCCTCAGATAGGCAAAAAGAGTGAACATAAATGCAAAACCTACTTCATTTGCTCAAGTAAATTCTAAAACAAAGTACAGATGAAAATACCAAAAGGAAACTGAGTATTCCTTATGCTCATTAAAAAACACAAAACTGCCCTAGAAGCTGGGCAAATGGCAGGGAAAGAAATGACCGCTTCATGGCATGAGCTTTCGTCTGTGATAAGATACACATGACAGCATTGATCTTTTAACATCCTGAAGGGTACCAGACTGTTGTATGATGCGCTCTCATGAGGTTGTGTAAACATTACCTTTACCCAGCCCCACAGCGTTCGCCATTTTGGTGGGTTCAGGGTTTCATTAGAGGTGATGAAATGCCTCATGACTGAGGGCAGGGCTACATCCATGGCACAGGTATTTTGGCTAAGTAATACTGAACTGTTCACCTTAAAATGGTTAATTTTATATAATATTAGTTTACTTAAATTTAAAAGAAAAAAACAATTGTGTCACTATTTTTTTTTTTAAGTGCACTACTGTTTTGCCTGCATGTATGTCTGTGTGAGAGTGTCAGATCTTGGAGTTATAGACAGTTGTGAGCTACCATGTGGGTGCTGGAAATTGAACCTGGGTCCTCTATAAGAGCAGTCAGTGCCCTAACCACTGAGCCATCTCTCCAGCCCTATGTCACTATTCTTTAATGGGTAAGTTCTCACCTTGAAGTGGCTCTAGGGCTACTGACAGAACCAATGGCATCAGGACCCGTGATGTGACAGAGAAGCCTACTTTCTGGCAGAGCTGGGGTGGGGGGAGACTTTGGGGGGGAGACTCTTAGACCCTTTAGGGGGGAAGGACTCCTAAAGGTGGGATAGCCTAAGGAAAACCCAGAGAGGAGGCTGAGGGTGCAAAGGAGGAAAGCTGAGGCATATGCTGCCGTGCAGAGGGGGACCAGAACACAGTCAGTACTTAAGGGAGCCAAACACAAACTCCAGATTCACATCACCGTGCAGGACCTACATCTGACCACAAATGCCATTAACCATGTAGCTATCACACTCACAATATGTAAATATTTATTTATGGTAACTATAAGCTGTATATTATAAACTAGAATGATCATAAACATCTCAGTAATCTAGCCCACAGAATCTAGGGGTTGGGGGATGTAAAACAGGAACTGCCATGCACACAGAAGGCAGAGAAGAGGCAGGGCAAGAGGGGCAGAGTGGGATCAGAAAAACACACAGGCATCTCCAAGAGACCCAAAGAACCTATGGTCTGACAGTGGGCAGTGATCTCAGAAGTCACATGACATGAAGACACCAATCTCTAGTTAGAGTCGTCCAAACCTGACCAGTTACAAAACTTTCACATTCATGACCGTATTTGAGTTCCACGGTCACCTTGATAAACAGGCATGGCCAACCTGTCAGTCATCTTATGGACAACAGAGCTTAGGCCTGTCGGAATGGACCAGCCAGCCATGGCCACCTAGTGAGGAAGGAGAAAACGCCTGGAGCAGTGGCCACCAGGCTGTGTCAGGAAGGCAGCCCCATAGCCTGAGGATGCCAAGCACTCAGTCAATCGTAAGTTACTTTTCAATTGCTGTGACAAGACACCATGGCCAAAGCAACTTATAAAACAAAGTGTTTAATTGAGCTTGTGGTTTCAAAGGGTTAGAGTCCATGATGAGGAAGCAAGGGTGTGGCAGCAGAGCCACTGAGGGCTCCTAGCTTGATCCACCACGAGGTACAGAGAAGGTGCACTAGGAATGGCTTGAGCCTTTGGAAACCTCAAGGCCACCCCCAGTGACACATAACCTACGGCAAGGCCACACCTCTTAGTCCTTCCCAAACAGTCCCATTAACAGGCAACCAAGTATTCAAACGTACGGTGGGCTCTTGTCATTGGAACCACCACATACGCTCTTCCTCCTCTGTCACTGCTATCACCTCACTTCATCCTTTTACGTGATAGAGCCAAGCGGGTGTTTTTAGTGCGATGTGGAATTTCCACAGTGCTGGTTTCTCAAGATATAATATTGCCTGAGCTGTCAAATCTTTAAAATCGTAACTTAGCTGAGTACAAATGAAAACCCAGCCTGAACGGCCAGCAAGATTGCTCAGCAGGTAAAGACGCCTCCCCCCCCCACCAAACAGGACAACCTGAGTTTGCCCCCCCCACCGAACCACATAATGGAAGGAGAGACCCGACTCCCCTAAGTTGCCCTCTGACCTAAACACACACTCGGTGGCATGCTCCCCCTCAAAAAAAAAAAAAAAATTAGACAAATAAAAATGTAAACAAGAAAAACCAAAAAAAACAGACCTAGCACAATGACCCAAACTGTCTGCAAGTGGTTTGCAAAAGGCATAGTCTCTCGTCCATTAAACTGCCCAGCAACAACACTTAAAAAGTCCTGTTTAGTGGTTTTCACTCCCAAGAGACACTTGACACTGTTACCTTTTCTTATTTATCAACCTGAAAGAAGGAAAAGGCAGAGGTGCCCCCCCCCCCCCCCGGAGCATCCTGTGACACACAGGTGAGCCCACCACAAGGAATGACCTCGCCACCTGCAGTCACCAGTGCTGAGGTTAAGACACCCTGGTCTAAATTCTAATTAAGTGGATCCATATGACCACTCCCCCAAGGGTGGAAAGAACATAGGGCCAAAATACTCCCCAAGACCCAGACACTCCAAGCTGTGCAGCTTCACAACTATGTGGCCACGTTGTCTGTACCATGACCAAGCCAGCCTCCTCATCTGCAAACTAGGTTCCTTCAGGCTGAGCTGGTAGGAATCTTCCAGGTTCAAGACCCAGCAGGCATCCATCCAAACTAGGATGGAGACAAAAATCGCTCTTCTTCAAAATCATTAGCAGGACTCAGTGGATGTGCAAAGGTATCTGGGGCTCAGGGTCACTGTCATGTTCCACGCAGTCGTCCTCCCCCCACAAACGCACCTGGATCCAGGGTCCAGCAGTGCTCCCACCCCTGGGAGGTCAGGGGGGTTGTGTTTACACAGCCCATCATTCCCTCCGGTTCCAGTACGGAACAGCCTACACTTGGGTTTAAACTGTATCATCCAAATGAAGTACCGCTCTCGTAATTAGCATCCGCCTCTCCACAGCACAGATGGAGATCACGTGACAAAAATCACAGATCAAAGGCTGGGATCCTGGTACAAGAAGAGCCTGGGCTCTGGGTATGGTTCTGAGTGGTTGGGGGTGGGGGTCAGGTGGCCACATCCTTTGTCTGCTACCAAGAAGCCCTTCTGGCACAGAGTGAGGCAGAAGCAGCTGGAGTGAGCAGGTCAGTGCCAGAGGTCAGAGCGCAGTACAGGGAGAGGGGTCCTTAGGGCCCCTTCCACAATCCTTTAAGATCAGGTATTCCTGGCTATTTGGGAAACTGCCGCACCCCAATTCAAAGGATTGGGTTAACAGGGTGTGTGGTAAGGGTTTCTTCTAGCCTAAGCAGAACAGTGGGTTTGGTTTTTTGTTTGTTTGTTTGTTTGTTTTCCATCTATTTTGTAACCTCCACCTTCCCCCTTCCCTCTATTTTAAAGGGAGGAAGAAGCACCATTGTACTGAACTGTGAAATGCACTTCAATGGAGCGCTAAGCGGAAGTACCATCCAGTGGCTGGATATTAGTTTCCATGGTAACCTAGGTCTCTAGGCCTTGGCACACACAGCAGGAAATCTGCAGATTTCCAGAACCATGTCTTTTACTAGAATGAAGACTTCCACCATGAGTGTAAACATTTGGGAATCCCTCTCTCTCTCCCCCTCTTTTTCTCCGTGTGTGTGTGTGTGTGTGTGTGTGTGTGTGTGTGTGTATTCTAAGGCAATACAAGCATACAAATGAAACTAATCTTACTGTTAATAAGCTTATGTCAACTATTAACAACTGAATAAAAAAATAAGCAAAAACTGTCTTCCTCTCCCCCAAAAAAGCTAAAAGAAAACAAATATAGCTTCCATACAAACGGATCAGAATAGAAGCAGAAAACTGCTTTGTAACACCAGATGACAAAGAATTCCTTATAAACAGGGAGGGGGCGGGGTCTAAGTAACAATCCGTGGAAAACACAGGGCAGACTTCTTTCCACAGCCCGGGTCACTTCCCACTTGCACATCCTCACCGTGAAACCAACTAGGCAAAGCAAACAGCTCCTCAGTGATTGCAGCAGTGAGAAGATGAAGCCAGGAGCTGCCACCATCTCCACTTCTGCGCTATAGCCTGGGCCCAGGGCAAGTGACTTCACTGCTAAGACTTGGCTTCACCTACAAAAGCATGCACTGGACACTACCTGGAGTACGAATATGAAGGCTTGAAGGGCTGTGGCTGTAGCTCAGGCGGGAGGGTGTTTGCCTGGCATGCAGTAAGCCCTGAGAGTGCATGAGTTAGAGACATCTCAGGAAGTAGAGGGAGGACTTCAGGGCCAACCTTGGCTGCGAGGCGAGATTGAGGCCAGCCTGAGACCTACATGAGACCCTATCTCTAGGGCTGGAGAGATGGCTCAGTGGTTTAGAGCACCGCCTGCTCTTCCAAAGGTCCTGAGTTCAATTCTCAGCAACCACATGGTGGCTGACAACCAACTATAATATGATCTGATGCCCTCTTCTGCAGATAAAGTGCTCATATACAATAAATAATTAAAAAAAAAAAGAGAGAGACCCTATCTCTAGAGAAGAGAAAGAGTGGGGGAGGAAGAAGGGAAAGGAGGAAGGAAGAGGGGAGGAATCAAGGAAGGACAGAGAGAGGTGGGAGGAGGAGGGATGGAAGAGCAGACAAGCTTAAAACATGTAGCCTCTCCAGCTAAGTCTTACTTCAAGCTATCAAAAATTAGAACACTACAATGAAAATTCCTTAAAGATCAGTAGAGTATATAATAAAAGGCCCTGGGTTCAATTTTTTAAAAATGGGAGGCTGGGTAGATGGCTCAGCATTTAAAAGCACTTGTTGCTCTTGCAGAGGACCTGGGTTTGATTCCCAGCCCCCACCCAGTGGCTCACAGGCATCTCTAACTCCAGTTCCAGGGGACATGCCCTCTTCTGAGCTCCACTGGCACTGAGCATGCATGCATATGGTGCACATAGTCTTAAAAACATTTAAAAAAAACAAAAAAACCACGGGCTGGTGAGATAGCTCATGCGGTAAACAAGTTTGCTGCCAAGCCCGACCACCTGCAGTTTGCTCCCTGGAACCCACATAGTGTTAAGAAGAAAGCCACTGAACAGCCACAAGCTGTCCACTGAACTCCACTTGTGCACCGTGGCATGACCCTCCCATACCATGCACACATCCACAAACACAATGTAACAGAAAACTTTAAGTTGCCAAATTTCCTTATAGGCAGCCAAAGAATTTACTCCAGGTTCTAGGTGAGAAAGGAGCGTTTGAGTAGTCATTATCTATTTCATGCATTACTTCCAAAACCCCCTTTCTCCTACAGTAAAAGAACCTACACATGATAGGTGGCTATGACATCGCAAGTGTCTTTCACATTTGCACCTTTCCTTGAGCAGACCTTTAGAAGGCAGGGAAAGAAGGCAATGCATTGTGGCAGAACAGAGTCATACAACAAAGATGCTGGTATGACCACAAGTTTACCTCCCAAATTGTTATTTTTACCTGAGATGGGCATGGGTAGATCAAGTCAAGCTCATCCCTTTGTGACTATTCACTTTTTACAAAAGAAAAAAAAAAAAAAAAAAAAAAAAAAAAAAAAAAAATCACTACCCCACAGAAAATGCCTTTAGTCAGTGTGAGCTACAGCGAGCACAGTCTCTCGTTAACCAGTGTTTCAGCAACAGAGGCTACAAAGGTTTGTGAGTGTGGTGGTGGTGGTTCAGAGGGAAAGCAGGTTAGTGAGCTGGGATGAAAAGGGTGGGATGGGGGCTGGAGAGATGGCTCAGTGGTTAAGAGTGCTGCCTGCTCTTCCAGAGGTCCTGAGTTCAATCCCAGCAACCACATGGTGGCTCACAACCATCTATAATATGGTCTAACACCCTCTTCTGCAGATAAAGCACTCATACGCAATAAATAAAAGAAATAAATCTTTAAAAAAAAAAAAAAAAAGAAAAGAAAGAAAGAAAGAAAAAAAAAGGGTGGGGTGGAAGGCAAGGCAGTGGTTTCTGTTTAAAGCCAAGCTCCTGGCATCCCAGGGAGGGCCCTGGGAGCTGGAAGGGGTCGCCAGTTGAGTAAATTGAGTAAACCGTTTCATTATGTAAACTGCCTAACACAGAAAAACACGGCACACAGACAGAATCAGCCGCCCAGAAAGACACACATCCTATCTAAGTTCAGGCTTTCCTTTCACCTGGATACACACACTCAGGGAGATGGGAAACAGCCCTGGACTGAGCAAGGGCAAATGCTTCTCCCAGTTAGTGCACATCTGGTCCACAGCAGGAACCAGAACACAAGCCTGGCTGCCATCCATCACACGCGAGAGTGAGATTGCACGTGAGTTCCCTCCAGAATTACAGGCCGTTACTCTCCCTAGCGCTGTTTCAGGAAGACACGCTTCAAAGCCAAACACCAACCATGCAGACGCTGGTTAACCACAATGGATGTTGTGTCTCTGTCAACTGTTACTTCCCAACCAAGGGGCCATAATAAAGAACACGTGTGAACAAGACCAGGTGCTGCTGTCAGCCACCTGTTTAGTGTCAGAGGAGGGTAAGAGGGATGTCACCTGACTGCCAGAAGTGTGCTGTTCACTGCTTTCCAGAATACACACATGTACCCTTCAGAATAATCAAACACGTAATTAAACACCTCCGAACTCATTAGCCACAGATGGCTGAACAAAATTTGAGATTCATATATATAAAAGCATTAGTAAAGTAGTTTTGCTATTTCTAGCCTTTGTGTATATTGTGGTTTATAAGAATGCCAAACACATCATCTCTTACTGTCCAGACCCAATGCCAACTCTGAATTTCATAGACTGTAAACCAAAAAGCAGGAAAAAAAGGGGGGGGGCCAGCTTTCTATTCACAGGCCATGCCTTAAAGTTGTGTGTCCTAAGACAAATCCACATGACTTAATATAGTGTGCTGACGAGTCAAAATGGCTCCAGGAATCGTGGAAAACAGCAAATCCAGGAAGGCAACAGGACAGTGAACCTGTAGGGATGACACGAGCCTGGTACCATGGCAGGCTGCAATCTCAGCTCGAAAACGTTTGGATAGGAGGCTTACAAGCTGGGGGACTTATCTTAAATCTGTGTTTACTTATTAACAGCCATAGGTTTTAGCTGTTATTATAAACAGCAATAACCTGCACAAAATCTTTATATAGGACATGCTGTCCGGCAGCCGGTGGATGTGCGGCAACAGCATGTCCGCCCCAATGCCCACCGTCGTGCCCGCCGCCCGGAAGGCCACCGCCATGGTTATTTTCCTTCACGGATTGGGAGATACTGGGCATGGATGGGCAGAAGCCTTTGCGGGTATCAGAAGTTCCCACATCAAATACATTTGTCCACATGCGCCTGTGATGCCGGTTACATTAAATATGAATATGGCTATGCCTTCTTGGTTTGATATTATTGGGCTTTCACCAGATTCCAAGGAGGATGAATCTGGAATTAAACAGGCAGCAGAAAATGTAAAAGCTTTGATAGATCAAGAGGTGGAAAGTGGCATTCCTTCTAACAGAATTATTTTGGGAGGGTTTTCTCAGGGAGGCGTTTTATCTCTATACCCTGCTCTTACCACACAGCGGAAACTGGCCGGCGTCACTGCGCTCAGTTGCTGGCTTCCACTTCGGGCTTCGTTTTCACAGGGTCCAATCAATAGCGCTAATAGAGATACTTCTGTTCTCCAGTGCCATGGAGCTTGTGACACTTTAGTTCCCCTAGTGTTTGGTTCTCTTACTGTTGAAAAACTAAAGTCATTGGTAAATCCAGCCAATGTCACCTTCAAAGTCTATGAAGGCATGATGCACGGCTCATGTCATCAGGAAATGATGGATGTCAAGGATTTCATTGATAAACTCCTACCTCCAATTTGTGACTGATGTCACTAAGAAGCCTTGTGTGGATGTTCACCAGCATCGCTGCAGCAGAGCATAAACCTTTTCCATGCTGTAGTAGAATATGAGCCTTTTTTCATACCTGATCGTAAAACTTCTAATGTTTGCAGTGTTAAAATGTTTTACAAATACATACCAATGACACATACTAAATGATGTTTCCCTCCTGGGGAATAAAATAAAATAAAAATGTTAAAAAAAAAAGGATCTTTATATATTCTTTATAGAGAGGCATTCTTTACTCACGCTTTATATAAAATTGAAACTCTAGCAATACCTACTACAGAAACATGTACATAAATGTGTATAAATACACACACACGACAAAGTAAGGATGGCATGAGGGTGGTCAGACAAAGGTTTATGAAGCCATTGTAACTCTCTCCCAAGTCGGGACAGCACAAGCCGTCAGCACAGGGAAGACTGGCTGGGGATGCAAGTTGGCTGACCTGGAAGAGATTTGTGGTCGGCATTTTAGACAAGACTCTAAGTCCAAGTCCGAAGCTCCAGTTCTTTCATCTAACAACTGACAAGTCACATTAAAAGGACTTCGCTATAAAGCCTAATCAATGACAACAGGCCGTTTGTTTGGTATGACCCAGTGCCGAAGTCACTCTCTACGTTCCATGAAGCAACAGTAGCTACAAATAGCCAATATACACCGCTGTGAAAGGCATGCCTGCCTCCCATCCGGCTACCACTAGAAATGACCACGGGGCATTTCTACAGAGCTCAGTATCGTGGATGTACACTGCCAGCTTCCCTAGTCTAGACAAATCATCTCACTGAAACCAGCCTCCTCTGGGTCATGGAAATCCTCTTTGTGTACCTAGAATGGACAGCAGGTCAAAGTTACCCTGCCCTGGGCCTTCCTCATTTACTGCATCTGCAAGCAGTGGGGGGCACTTCTTTCTTCCATTACCCTCAGCACTGTAGGCCTGTGCCCAGTTTACAGTGACTGAATGGAATACTTGGAGCCAGAAGTATTTGGGGTTGCTCATTTTCCCCCCCAAGCTTAGGAGATGGGACCCCAAGTCTAAATACGATACTCGGTTGTTTCATATACACCTTATCTATACATGGTCTCAAAGCAATGTTATATAGTATTTTTAATAGTCTTGAACATGACATAAATTTTTGTAGTGTGGAATTTCCCACTGGGGTATCATATTCACTCAAAAAGGTTTTTGGGCACAAAACAGCAATAGATGCTCAGCCTATATTTTAAGGGAGTAAAACTATATCCCTCAACACATGAGTGGACACACTTTAAAAAGGGGGAAAGCCAACCCTGGGGGCACACATCTTTAATCCCAGCATTTGGGAGGCAGAGGTAGGATGATCTGAGTTTGAGGCAGGCTGTCTGGTCTACAGAGTGAGTTTCAGGACAGCCAGAACTACACCAAGAAACCCTAGCTTGAAATACAAAACAAAAAACAAACAAACAAAACTAGTTCTTCAGGCATGCTGTCTACATATTGAACAGTTTCCCTCCCCCTCCCCTACACACACACACACACACACACACACACACACACACACACACTATCTCTACCATTGAAGACTAAGAAGCCAGCATCCTCATGTCAGGCACTATGGTGATATAGGTCCATCGCATCCTAGAACAGAGGACTGAGATTTAAAGCAAAGCTGAACAAACAAGCAAACAAAAAACAAGAGAGAGAAAAAATGCTTTGACTTTGCTCAGCCCATTTCTTCTTTCACTAGATAATGCACGAAAATTCTTATTTTTTACAGCTTTGTTCTTCCACCTCACACCCACATACAATATACGGCACTGAAACATTTCAAAGCAAAACTACTGGAGAGCAAGGCCCACTCAAGGTTTCCTGAGTATAGCTCATGAATCAAAACTGAGAGGTCACGTTTAAAACAGGAAAGCCAAACTCAATAGTGTTTTCCACAGCATCTTCAATCTAGTGGGGTCACACACACACAGACACACTCTCTCTCTCACACACACACACACACACACCCACACACACACACACACACACAGAGGCACACGCACACTCCTCCTCCCTCCCATTAGAGACTGCAGCCGCTAAGCTGACCATCCCTCTGTGAGCAAACTGTGAAGTGCATCATGTCAAAACTTTCAGCAATCCCTAGATACCCATGATGTCCCACACTCTAGGAAACAAAGCTCCAGAGCCTGCAACAAGACACTTAACGACTGCAAGGAAAACAGACCAGTTTCTCCTCAGCTTCTTAGGACATGTTTTGCATTAAATTCCTTCCTGTATTTTCACGCTACATCTTAAGCCTTGGCTGGAATATGATCATCTGGAAAGAAAAAACCAGTAAGCTAACCTTGAGTTTGTTGACGGGCTAAGTGAGGCTCCTAAGGAGAAGCTGGCATCAAACCTGTTTCTTAACTACTCTGGAGTTCTTTCTTGTGCCTGAAAATAACCACAGATAAAGAAGTGCCCCAAAGGCTGGAGAGATGGCTCAGCAGCGAAGGGCATTGATTGCTCTTCCAGAGGACCCTGGTTCAAATCCCAGCACCCACATGGCAGCTCACAACTGTCTGTAACTCCAGGATCTGACACTCTTACACAGGCAGGAAGGCAAAACACCAATGTACATAAAATAAAGGTAAATAAATTGAAGAGGAGGAGGAGGAGGAGGCTGCCGCCGCCGCCGCCGCCGCCGCCACTGCTGCCCAAAAGAACAGAGCCAGCCTCCAGCAGTGGCCATGGGTTGAGCCACAGGTTGTTGGAAGGCACTTTTAAACCTTTTGTATTTAACGAATGAATGTGATCGCATTCCTTAAGTTAGTATTTCAAGACTATTTTTTTTTAATTATGTAGCTCTAGCCCTACAAGAAAGATTTTTTATTTTTTAATTTTTAAAAAAGGGTTTTTTTTTTCCCAGCTTGAAGCCGAAGTGCTTTGTAGGTAGCAGTCATATGGTTCCATTTACATGAAAGAAAGTTCTAGAGTCAAATACTAAAGTCTTCAGAAGTTACAGGCTACTGACAGTCTCAAACAATATGGTTAAAGTAAAACTCTGGAGCAAACAAGAGCAGCCTGGCTGGAGTTTGGAAATTTCCCCAGCACCATCTGCCCAACAAGGGAAGAGTCCTTCCCTTTCCAGAACCAGCCAAATGCAGGTGGCCACCTTCCCACCCCTCCCCACTCCACCCCTGCACCATGACCGCCTCCTGGGGGCAGGGGACTTCCTGCTATGGTTAAACATGAAGACACACTGGAACCCTCAAAGAGGGGTCACCCGAATTCAAATTTTGAACTCTCAAGTGCACTCTGTCCAGATGTGCCGGCTCCTGTGCGCCCTGAGGAATCCAGTCTCCTCAGCAGGATCCACCAAGGTCCGTGAGCGGGGGAGCTGTTGTGTGCAGTCGCTTGTTTGTTCAACTATGTCAGCAGCTCATAAGTGATCATCTGGGACTCTGGGCTCCCCAAGAAGAGAGGACCACATAGGGATTAGGCTGGAGCTTTTCCAGCCTGTGGGAGCAGTGGTGACAGCAAGGCTCCAACACCAACATGTGCCCTTGAGGCCCTACATGTTCCTGAAAGAGATGAAGGGTTTGTAGGCAGTGGGACTCAAACGGCTCATGGGAGAGCCTCAACACATACAGAGGCCCAGGGGGAGCCTGGAAGACCGCGCATGTGCAAGCACAGGCATTTAACAAAAACCACACCCTAAAACTGTGCACCGTCTAGGGGAGCAGCCTTGCTTTACTAACCGTAAGCCACGAAGGTTTTCCTCCCTGCCTTGAAAGCCCAGGCTCACTGATCTTGGCCCTGGCTCTGTCTTTCCCCACCACACACAACTCCAACTGCTAGGGGAGTCCCTCAACCCAAACCAGCCCAAATGCTCATCTCTGGCACTCACTTTTCTTTTCTTGCCCTCACCCCACATTTTCTTCTGATTGATGTAGCTTCCTCTACGCCTTTCGCCCCCGAGTCAAAGTAGAAGTTACGGAGATAAATTAGAAAAGGAAATTTATACCATCCAACTTCATCCATACTTAACCAACTTAACATGACTCACACAGTATTTCATATCAAGGATTATGAGAGGAAGAAAAGGTTTGTTGGTCTCATCTTGGGACAACCCCTGACTCCCACCCCCAGCTCTTTTTAGAGTGAGGAAGTTAAAACTTGGGGTCACACAGCTTGAATAGCCAGCAGTCCATCCCAGATATCCTGGGCTCCCCACCAGGTGCTGCTACTCTACTTTTGCATGGGTTGGGGTTTTTACTGCCTTTGAAATGAAGTCACTTTAATACCAAACATAAGCACATGTTGGGGCCAGAAGTTCCCTACATAAGAAATCCTAACGTATGGGTTCATGTCCAGGCCCTGGGAGGGCTCCAGCTCACTGCACACATGACCTGCATCAGTGTCCGTGCTCTGCCTGTGTTGACTCTATCCCATGGAGGTTTCATCTCAGGGTGTGGTAAGATCAAAAGGACTCTGGGTCCTCTTACCCAGTTTTACTTATTAGCCAGTCCACCGTGATCCAAAAACATTAAATGGAAAATTCTAGGAACAAACAATTCCTAAGTTTTAAACAGCTTTTTATTGGAGTATCCTTGTTGTAATTGTTCTCATTATTAGATGTTGTGCTGGATTTACACAGTGAACATTATCACAATATATATGCATGCATACATGCATGATTGCATGTATTTATACATGCATATGAGAAAGCATACACACCAGGCAATCAATGTATGTATGTATGTATGATATATGTATGCATGATGTATGTGTGCACTATGTATGTATGCATGCACGCATGTATATATGTATATGAGAAAGCATACACACCAGGCATCCAATGTATGTATGTATGATGTATGTGTGTGGTATGTATGTAGTATGTATGTAGTATCTGTGTATGTATGCATGTATGCATGCATGCATATGAGAAAGCATACACACCAGGCATCCTATGTGGGTCTTGTAAAGGATCTCCAATAACAAAGAAGGGACAACGCCATCTGTAAACTACTCAGAACAGAGTCCAAACCACGGGACATAGTCAAAGGACGTTAGCAATCAGGACTTGCAATGTTAAGGCCATGCTCACTTTTAAACATGATCTAGTCTGCCTGGAGCCCACTTCTTTCCTTCTGAAAACCTTAAGCTCGTTTGAATAGGCTTAGTACATTACCATCTGCACATCCCCCAGGTTGAGCACGTTGGGTTTTCAAAAAAATGTGGAAGTAATTACAGAGGCACAAAAACATGCAAAACTGAAAGCCATGCAGCACTGTGCTCTTCAAAGGCCCTTGCTGACCTAAGCAAACTGTGCTGTGGCCACAAAGGGCCAGCGCTGATGGAGAGGCTGCACGCAGTAGGCACCGGACCAGACGGCGCTACAGGTGTACAGATCTCACCAGCTCATGGCCCTCCACTGCAGCACGCTTAGAAGCCTGTTTATCTGCTCCCTCTCTTCAGTTTTTAAGTAACTAAGACAAATGCATACTCACCAACTCAAAGATTTCTCAACTCCAGAGACAGCCATAAAATCTGAGATGGTGTGCATAGCTATGCCTACAAACTAATTTTTGTGACCAGTGAATCCAAAGAGAGTATGTCTTCATATTTTACATAAATGAGATAATTGCAGAGTATAAGCTAAACATATAGAATTATGCCTAGCGCCGAAAAACTCATTCCATTATATTTCATTATTAATCAATATATACAGGACAACAGTCAAGTTGTATGATTTTATTAGAAAAACAAGATCAAAAGAGTTCAGATTCAATATTCTACAAAAGTATATTATGAATAGACTGATTTTATCCTCATAGTAAGTACTTGTAAAAAAATTCTAAGTAAATTTTGCTAATAAATCATGCTAAAGATTTCGTGAAAATGACAAAAATCTTTCAGCGTTGTTTCCTTTGGGAAATGACACAAAATTTGTGGATAATATTCTGGAACCAGAAACCTAGTTAAAATTATCTTGAAATTCTGGATGCTGGCCCAGTGGGGATGTGCTTTTACAGTTAACTTCTGCAAATGGCCGCAGGTGTGTGGAAGTGCAGAGGCGCTCCAGGGAAATACACGGCTGAAAAGTACAAAGGACAGGCCAATCGGCAGTGGCACACACCTGGGAAGCAGAGGCAGGTGGAGCTCTGTGAGTTCGAGGCCACCCTGGTCTACAGAGTGAGTTCCGGGACAGCCAGGGCTACACAGAGAAACCTGAGTAATATTTAATGGGAGGGAAATGGCATGTGGAAGACTATAGCAACACTGTTCTCAACAGCCAAGAAATGAAGACTGTCAACCAGTGAATAAAGAAACCACAGAGCAGGTATCCAGCGGGGCCCTAAAAGGAAGCTCTGACCAGACAGAAATGGAAACCACCACCTAAGGGAAATCACCAGGAGCAGAAGCATCACGTGCTCTTACTCCCGTGGAATCCAAAAAGTTGGTCTTGGAGAAACTGAACCCAGAATGGTGGTTCCTGGAGGCTGGGGGCGGGGAGCAAGGAAGGAAGATGTAGAAAGGGTTCTAAGACAGACAGGAATACAGCACTCTGCTGTACACCTGCATATGGTGGCAGGAGATGGCACAGACTCTGCTCCTCAAAACACTGAAGAGGGAAAGAGGGAGGGAGGAAGAGAAGGAGACAGGAAGGGGGGACAACGAGGAAACAGGAAGAGAGGGGAGCACTTTTCCCAGCTTCTAACTGGGGAGATTTTAAAATATATCTAAAGCCTCCGGGGGGGCGGGGGGGTTGGCGCACGGCAGCGCCATGGCGGAAGGGGGCGGGGAATGGACACAACGACACTAGACTATGACACTTTTCCAGCACAGCAAATAGTACTGACCCACCTGTGAGCAGCCTTCCACAGACCCAGCCTTCACTTGGTGATGCACATACCACTAAAAATAGGCCGCTCAGCTGAGAGACTGTGGCAGAACCCCGAGAACATGAGCTTGCATCCCAGCTACCACACACAAGCTGAGTGCAGCGGCAGGCTCCTGTGAGCAGCCTGGAGCTAGAGCGCGGGCAGATACAGGATCCCAGGAGCTCATGCTCCACAAAGGCTGAGATCCAGGGTCAGTGAGGGGGCCTCAAAACGTAAGGTGCAGAGGGATGGAGGAAGACATCTGACATCGACCTCCGACCTTCACCTGCCTATACACCCACACGCACAGCCATACACATGAATATGTCCACGCATAGTACACACCCACAAAAATAAGATGGAGAACAGCAGAGAAAGAGGTAACGGAGGAAGACAACCAGCATTTACCTCTGGCTACTGTGCTCACGTGTATGCGTGTGTGCGCGCGCATGCATATACTACACACAAAAACCAGACAATAACTTCAGCACAGAGTGTAATAGCAAATGCCTGGGGGTAATACAAATACAGTCTCAGAATAACCTGTCCTGGCACCAGAATTCTATTTGTCTACTAGAAAGAACAAGGTGGATCCACGGGTGCTGGCAAGGAAAGGTAAGGGTGCCACAGCGTGGAGTAGGAACATCGTATCACCAGATCAGTGTTTCCTAGAAACGGCCATCCAAAAACACCCATGCAGAACTACGTACAAACTGAAATGAAGCCGGGGGGTGAAAGAAATGTTTACAAAGGACACTAAACCCAATCTCTAAGAGGGGAGAGGCTCATAGTGGTTTTCAGACTTTTTTTTTCCTATAAAGAGTACTATTTGTTTGTTTTTTTAAATATTTTTTCAAGACTTATTTATTATGTATATAGTGCTTGCCTGCATGCCAGAAAAGGGCATTAGATCACATTGTAGATGGTTATGAGCCACCATGTGGTTACTGGGAATTGAACTCAGGACCTCTGGAGGAGCAGTCAGTGCTCTTAACCTCTGAGCCATCTCTCCAGCCCTTATTTTGTTTTTTGAGACAAGGTTTCTCTGTGGAGCCTTGGCTGTCCTGGACTCCCTTTATATACCAGGCTGGCCTCGAACTCACAAAGATCCGCCTGCTCTGCTTCCAGAGTACTGGGATTAAAGGTGTGCACCATCACACCCGGTAAGAGTACATTCTTTATGTTTCTTTTTTTTTTTTTTTTTTTTTTAAAACTAAAAATCACATTGTTGACATAAGAAGTACTTCCAGGTCTCTCTTATCATCACCATGGAAACAGCTCCTGTCAGCCATTTATTCTTTAAGGCATATGGGTTCCCACATCCAGTGGAAGAAAGCAACCGTGCGCTTGGATTCTAAACAAATCATGCTGCCAAAACGACCTGAAACCAAATGGCTTAAAGATATGTCACCCAGGCGTCTGTTCACAGTGACAGCCAGGCCTGCAGCCACAGATACCGTCCCACCAAAGCCCGGCTCTACTCCATACCTCCTCCACAAAGCACCTCTTCCTGTTTCTTTTCCAACAAACAATTGCTGGTGTTCCCTCGCCTGGAAGCTTGAGAATTTCCAGGCCCTTCAACTTCCCACCAAGATGCACCCTGCCAGCAGCCTCTTCAGAAACTCGGGTTCTTACCACAGGAAGTCACAGATAATCAGGGTCACCGTTCCGGTCACTTTTATGATCCACCCAGTAATTTAACAGTAAAATCTAAAAACATATTCTGACTCTAGAGCCTCAGGAACGCAATCCCACGCTGGGCATGAGGGCTCACACCTGTAACCCAACCAGCACCCAAGAGGGAGAAGCAGGAGGATCAGAAGTTCAAGGTCATCCTCAGCTACAAAATGGGCTCCCGGCAGCCTTGGCTACTTAAGACTGTGTCTCAAAAAGAGGGCTCAGTGGCTAAGAACACCTGAGGCCCAAAATGAAGATCTGAGTTTGATCCCTGAACCTGCATGCTAGAAAAGAGAACCGACTCCTGCAGGCTGTCTTCTGGCTTCCTCCAACACACACACACACACACACACACACACACACACACACACACACACACACACACACACACACACACACACCAAACACTGCATGCATGACTGACAGTTATAGAAAGCTATTACAATGGCTGACAATTCCAGACATGGCTGAGGGGAGAAAAAAATACACTGTGGATGAATATCCATGTTTCACAGCAGCAAACACTGATTTGCTATGTTTTGGGGTTTTTTGTTTTATTGGTGGTGGTGGTGGTTTTTTTTTGGGGGGGGGGGTTGGGTCTTTTTTGTTTTGGTTTGGTTTTTGGTTTTTCAAGACAAAGTTTCTCTGTGTAGCCCTGAATGTCCTGGACTTCCTTTTGTAGACCAGGCTAGCCTCGAACTCACAGTGATCCGCCTGCCTCTGCCTTCCAAGTGCTGGGATTAAAGGCAATGCTAAGTTCTTTAGGCCAAAGTTCCCCAAGTTTCTACAACAGGTACATATAAGTTAGGAAAGAATTTCAAAGACATTTAAAAATTATACAGGTTATGACCCACACCACACAGACAAACTCGATGCTGATGTCACTGTCACATTTCCGTGGGAACTTTATGCAATACTATTGGCATCTCAGAAAGGAGGAGAAATAACACCTCCCCTGGGAACGCATCCCTGAGTCCCTGTGCTGGGTTAATTGCTCATTTTCCTATATTCCCCTGGCGCTCTACGCCTCAGCTTTTACCGTACCACACGTATTATTTCTGTGCTGACACTCTATTTACACATCTCGGCGTCCCTACTCAAATCAAACTGTGTGCTCTTTGGGGACAAGGGGGAAACATATTGATATGCCTGTGGTCTCATGACAGTCCTGCAATAAAAGGCGTTGGAGTTTTCAATCTATGTGAATATTTAATTAAGTGCCTACAGCTAATGGTTGTGGCCCATTGAAGGAAGTGGGAACACCCCCACATCGTCCTAAACACCCAGAGTTCCCATTGTCACCGAGACAGTGAGGGAGCCAGGTACACAGCTATGCACGCAACCCGAGAACACAGAATGACCAGGCAAGAGAGAGACAGAAGAGGGTGGCTGCGTGGGGATGAGAGGGAGGAACGCCCTTGCATGAAGGTAGGCCTAAAAGTATCCACTTTCTCGTCCTGGTGCCTATTACGCGTTACGAATAACCCTGGTGTTCTCTGAAACCATCACATCTTTTTCAAAAGGTTTCACTGATCACTGCTTTTATAGACATATTCTAAACATGAACTAGGCTCTGGACGCTCTGTCTTGTGGGGTGCCGTCAGGACTCTATCAGTCACTAGTTTACATGGTCAGAAGCGGAAGACCAGGGACACAGAGGAGGATACGGCAAACGGGATGCCGTGCCTGTTATAAAAGGATTCCTTGTCTAAAGAGAACCCAGGACAGCAGCCGAGTAATCACCTCCACTACTTCCCCTTCCACAAGGAACGTGAGAGAGCACAGGGCAACCTGTGCTGGAGGGGACACAGCAGAGCCAGAGGTGCAGCTTAAGGCTCTATACTGAGTATGTCACTCAAGTAGCCCCACCCACAGCAGGCCACCTCAGGAGGGAACAGCGGCTCTTCTCCTTTCTTGTCTAGTTGTCCCATGTGCTTTACTAATCTGTGAAACTAGTTACAACTTCTAATGTGTGCAACCCCACAGAGTTATAAATACATGCAAACTGTGAGTCAGCCAGGCTCTGATAGCTGCAGCCGTATCTCCCCGAGAAGCCACCCAGGGGGAGAGCCCACGCGCTGGAAGGCAGCCTTCCATCTGCTTACCACGTGTGTTGGTGGCCATGTCAGCCACTTTCTGAAAGGCGTCCAAGAAGGCAGCTGCTGCTACTACTGTCGTCCTAAAATGCAAACAGATAACAAAAGCATGAGGAATGTCTCCCTGGCAAATCCATCACGGCTCTTGAGCTAAAACCACTGCTGCACAGAGAACAGGACCTTCCAGAGAAATAACCCAGCAGTTGATAGTGGTTGGTTTTTTGCTTTGTTTTGTTTTTGGTTTTGCTCCCTAGCACTCAATCCCAATCATGGTAGGACTGTGTAAACTGCCAAGCAAAATTCTGCAAGGAAATACAGGGGAGATATGCTTCTACCCCCGAAGAAGTATCGTTTAAAGTATAGACAGCACAGGTGACATCTGCTTTAGAATTGGAAACTAATATATGTACACGTGAACTGGCAGGGAACCAAATCTTGGAGAGCAGAAAGTTCAACAATCCATTGCCGAAAAAGGTAAGCTGAGACCACAAGACGAAAGAGATTTTAGAGACCACTAGTTCATACCAGCACTGTGACACCACACCGATGTCCCAGCCCTGTGACTCAAGGCCCAGCTTAACCCCGTGCGGCACTGGGTGCTGGCTAGGTACGGCTCTCCTCCTAAATCCCAACTATCATGAGCCTAAGATAGCGGGTTTTTTGGTTTTGTTTGTTTTGTTGGTTTGTTTTGTTTTGTTCGGCCTCGGGATGCTCTTTCAAGTGCATCTTCTGAAGTCCTAAAAGCAACAATGGGAAAAATTCGGGCTCATTTCATGCCTAAGGAATTTTCCTTAATTCTGACCCATGCCCTTAAGAGCTACCAGATGGATGCACTGGGCACTCCTTGGCCTGCAATATCATCATCTGTGGAAACAACCAGCATCCCAGGCTGCTCTGTGACAAGCCAACAAAAGCCCCCTATCACGCAAGGACTTCAACCAAACTGAAAGACTGATGCATTCTTCGAGTGTTTATTACATGACTCTAGTCTCTACTGAGCTTCCTAAGAAAGCAAAGTCACTACAGGAAGAATAAGGACTAGAGAACAGTTCAGAATGTAGAAACAGAAATGGTCTGTCTTAAACATAGCAACAGTGTCCACAGAACAAAAGGTTCTGAGTACACTTGAGTCCTTTGAGGACAAATTTCAAAAACGAGGCCTAAGAGTTACAAGTGGATCAAGAATACATTCTGCTCAATTTTAAAGACCAGTCTCAGCCAGGCATGGCACACACCTGTAATCTCAGCACTCAGGAGGCAGAGGCAGGCAGATCACTGTGAGTTCGAGACCACCCTGGTCTACAAAGTGAGTCTAGGACAGCCAAGGCTACACAGAGAAACACTGTCTCAAAAAGAAATACAAATAAAAAATAAAGACCAGTCTCTCAGTGTCTATCTGTCTCTTTCTTTTTTCTCTCTCTGTGCCTCTCTCTCTCTCTCTCTCTCTCTCTCTCTCTCTCTCTCTCTCTCTCTCTCTCTCTCTCTCTCACACACACACACACACACACACACACACACACACACACACCTATTTGAAACACATTTTTAAAGTGTTGACATCAAATGCAAACACTGGAAAAGTTATCTTTATCAAACATCCTGGGGCTTCTAAGTAGCTCATTCTGACTTACGATTAATATCTGACAAGCCGGCTTGATGTATTTATTCTCATTCAACTCAATGCCAATCAACCACATTTTAAGAGCCAGCTGCAGACAAGCCTTGTCCATTTCAGTCACTGGAGTGCTAACTGCAAATTAGGAGGCTGGTTAATTTTGAGGAATGGAGAGGCTTTAAGTGATGGTCGCACTGTGCTTTCTGACACCACACAGGATGCCGTGGCCCTTTCTTTGAGCACAGGATATATAAGAAACCACCAAGGGCTAAAAGAGTGGGTGCTTCAGCTTAAATACCCCAAGACAGACATGCTGCCTCTGCAGGGTGACTGCAGCCTTTCTCGGGGACACAAACTTAAGCTGATAAAGAAATGAAACCTGGCCTCAGAAGACCTAGAGGCCAGAGGCGGGAGGGGGGGGTTGGGGGGAGGGGAAATGGGACAAGTGCTACGGGGTCTTCCTTGAGTTTCCGTGTTCAAGACAGGCAGTGAACTCCTTACTTCAAGCTCTACCTTTCTCAGCAGCAAAGGGGAAAGGGGATAGTCATTCTCCAGGCCCCTTCTGAAAGCCCATCAAACAGTCAGAGGCTGGGCAAGAAAAGGGAGGGGGAAATTTAAATGCTTTAGTTCAGGAGGAGACCTCCAACAAGAGAAAAGCTAACCTGTGTGAAATAAAAGCAGCGGATGAGACAGGGCCAGGAGGCCAAGGCAGCTCCATGCCGGGAAGGCTGACGAAGCCTTCAGATGAAGACCCACACAACGGCCGGGTGAGCTCGGGAAGAGGGGAGATGGTCAGGGACCGACAATTGGGGAAGGTACACACCCAAGGTCCAATGCCTCCTGGCGGGGGGAGGGGTCACATACAAGGCTGCAAATCACCCCCACAACGAAAGCTGAAGGAAACCTATGTGCTCCTGCCAGTTCTTCGGCGCCACAGGGAAGCTGAGTGCATGGCTCTTGAGCAGCAGCCTCTGGTACGCACTGGCAGAATGTCACGTCGCCCTCCCTCACCTGTCTCTTTCCTAGAGCACTTGTATGTACTGCTCTATTGCGCCAGCCTCTCATCCATCCCCATCCATCTCAAGCCAACCAGTCACCCCCCACCCCTAAACAGTCATGTTCCAGTGTCCCATGCCTCTTGGGGCTTCCGCTCATCGAAGCCATTATCTTCTCCCACACTGACTTCAAACGGGTGGAGCCGCAACCTGTGGGCATTTCGTCTAGCGTAGCAAATGGTTAACGTCACGAGCACACTGGGCCATACGGGTTCCTAAAATCGGCAGCAGGTGACGCCTGAGTGGCTTTCTGAGGCGTTGCTTTCACAACCGTAAAATGTACTCCTAACCATGCAAGTGCCTTTCTCCTTTAGTAAAGGCAGAAGTGTGCAGCGTCGTCACAATCCAACTTCAGGACACCCCCTCCACCTCAGAAAGCCCCCTCTCACCCATCTGTAGTCAGCTGCCTTTTAAACCCCTGGCAGCCCGCCTACCACTGCTAAGACTGGCTCTTTCTAGACAACTCACGTAGATGGAATTGCAGTCCAAGCTGAGAGTTAAACTCTGTATGTGGAGAGAACACACAGATGGATGAGGAAGAACTTGGACTCGAACCAGGCTGCTCTCTCTTGTTTATTACTGACGGCATCTCAATGACCACACTGTCACCTGTGCCTCAGCTTCCTCATTACAAAAAGCGGGCTGAAAACCGTTCCTAACCCTGTGGGGTTGAGATTCCTGACAAGTTCACATATACCTGGCGCACAGCGGGGCGCCACATAAATATTATCCGTAATTACTCTATGTAATCAACTCTGAACATTCCTGTGGCAGGAGGCAGAGCAGAGGTGAGTCTGATTTCACACATTCGACTGGGGTTTTTTTTTTTAGGGGGGGGCCGGGACACTATGAATTGATAGTGCTCTGGCAGAGCCTGCTGCACGCTTCTCTACCTGTGACGCTTCTAAATTTAACCAAGACGTGTGTGCTGATCCACCTCCCCCTGTCTCACCTTCCCCCCTTAGGATCCGTGTGTCTACTTACCGAAGCTGGGACTGCAGCTTTCCGGCTTTGCTTATGAAATCCTCCCAAACTGGATAGCTCCCCTACAACAGAACAAAGCCAGTAATCAGTCACACTGTGATGAGCCAAACACCCAATTCCAACCATGCAAGGAACGGCCTGCAGATGTGACCTTCCTTTGTAGTGTCCTTTGATATACATGACACAGACAGAGCGCTGGCTCTGGCTCTGGCTGAGGAAGCATTTCAGATGTGCCTTGTCTGTATCATCTTGCAAATAACCACAGACACCGACCAGAACTAGTTTTGCAGAATCTAACACCATACTGGGAGTCAATATCATGTACACGGTCAGTCCAAATTTTAACACAGAACATGCCAGGTGGTGGTGGCTCACACACCTTTTGTCCCAGCATTTGGGAAGCAGAGGCAGGCGGGTCTCTGTGAGTTCGAGGCCATCCATCCTGGTCTACAGAGTGAGTTTCAGGACAGCCAGAGCCACATAGAGAAACCCTGTCTTGAAAAAACAAACCAACCAACCCCAGGACACTCAAGGCTCTCCCCTGGGTCACCTGTGCACATGACATGGTTCTGTCTATTCTCCTTTGTGTCCCACACAGCACAAGCCTCTCCTTCAGACAGGTGGCTATTGGGAAGTAATAGCAGCCTATCAGAATCCCAAGGCTGCAAAATATGCTAAATATAGCCACCCAGCTGATGTTTAGCCCCAGCATCTATGTACATTATGGCAACAGGTGGTTCCTGGGCAAACTTCAGCCAGCATGGGACTCGTCTCACTCCTGGCTACCTATGGCAAGCCATCTATCCTTAGTGTTCACATGGCTCCAGTTCTAACCTCCCACAAGCCCCTTCCTTCCTCTGTACTGAACTCTGCTGAAGTCCAACCCCACTTCTCCAGGGGACCCCACGGCACAGCCCTACGGTATACAGTACTAAGTAGGTGTAGTTCTGACCAGGGCAAACCGGCATGCAGCCTGCCACCTCCCTCCCCACACACATTGCACACGCCTTTAATCCCAGCACTCCGGAGGCAGAGGCAGGTGCATCGCTTTGAGTTCGAGGTCAGCCTGGTCTACAAAGTGAGCTCTGGACAGCCAGGGATACACACAGAGAAACCCTGTCTCAAAACACACACACACACACACATCTACATTGAGATGAAGCAGCATCCAACCAAGAGATGACTCCAAACAAACCTAGTAAAGGTAAACCATGGGTGAGGGTATGCATATGTCACTGAATCGTTCACCCAGGGATAACAGTCACAGAATGGAATACAACCTATAGGCATCTTGACAACGTAAAAATAATATTATGCCACCTCTAGTTTTTATTGCTAAGAGGAGAAGGGGGGGGGAACAGAATTAAACTAATATTGCATCTTTCATTACAGATGCCAAGCCATGACTGTCTTAACACTGCAGCTGAGTGAGCTGATGCTATAACCTTCCTCATGGCTGCCACGGGCCACTTCTCCTACCCTTGCTGCTGTCTCTCGGCCTTGGCACTCCCAGGACTCTGGGTGTGTGGATCTCTGTCTGTTGTGGCTCTGCCTTGAACATCACAGGACGGCAAGCAGCATGTCTGGCCTCTGTCCACTACAGAGATCCCAGAAGCCTCCAACGCTTTGTTATGACAAATTAAATTATACCCTGCAGAGGCAAAACCACCCCTGGTGAGGAACCAGTGCCTTAAGAAACAGGAGAAAACCTATTCCTTTGGGTAAAGAAACAGCTATTGGCAGTCTAGCCATTCGTTCAGCTATTTCTTCAGGCCCTTCCTTCCAATACTTAAAAGGAAAAACATTTTTTTAATTTTGAAACTTACATGCATGAGTTAACACCTTGCTAAAAAGTACCCATTTATATATTTCTCTAGCCATCAATTCTGCCTAAAAATATGCATAGAGGTTACATGGAAAGCTGTCTTATTAAAATGGGTTATTTCTGGGAGCTAAGATTTGGACCAATATATTGCTTCTTTTTCTTCTTTGTACTTTTCCTCTCCGGTATGTTGTTTTGTTTTGTTTTTATAAGGGCCATGCATCAGTTTAATGAAAACAATAAAGTCATTACATTAAAAATATTTAAGACCAAGTTAGAGGTTCTGGCAACAATTACACCATAAATTTCCTACCAGCCCGCCCTAGTCCTGCAGTCTGTTTTGCATATGCTGCCAGCTCACACCCAGCTGCTCTCCAGTGGTGCATCTGGGACCCGCATGGTCTCTTCTCTGTCATTTGCTCCCACAAAATGCTAAGCTACGCCAGGGCTCCTGGTAGAGGCTCTTTGGCAGCTGCATCTGAGTCACACTGTCCAACATCCAGACATGGTTCTTGATACGTGGTTCTTATGCTATGCTTGAGCTCGTGAGGGTGTTTTCAACCCAACAACAGAACTGAGCACTAACAAACGAGCACGTCACAGCAGCACATGATTATAATCACAGCACTTTGGAGTTAAAGGCCAGCCTTGGATACTTAGCAAATTCAAGGCTAGCCTGAACAAAAGATGATGTCAGAGATAGAGACAGACAGAGAGACAGACAGAGAGATGGGGGGGGCGGGTAGGCCCAAGGGACTGGAAAGATAACAAGCAAGCAGAACGACCCAAATTGGACTCCTCAGAACCCACATAAAAATTCAGAGCACGGTAGTATGTGCTTGGAATACCAGCACTGAAGAGGCAGAAACAGGCAGATCCCCAGGGCTTGTGGGCCAGCCAATCTAGCCTAATCAGTGAGTGCCCAAGCAATGAGAGACCCTGCCTCCAATAAGGCAGATAGCATTCCTGGGGATGGCACCTTAGGATGTCCTGTGGTACGTACGTACACACACACACACACACACACACACACACACACACACACACACACACACTCAAGCAAGCAAGAGACAGCTGGAGGGAGGGAGGGAGGGAGGGAGGGAGGGAGGGGGGGAAAGGAAGGGAAAAAAGACACACAGACAGACAGAGAAACCAATCTACCTTGAAGGTGCTCAGGCCACCACTGCAGGCTCATCAAGATACCACAGAGATCTATTTCAAACCTCTGTATTCAGTATTTCTCTATCAAGTCTGTAGAGAAATACTCTGCTCAGTAACTAAAGTTCAGGGCAACTCAGAGCCCTCTGGCAGGCCACCAGAGACCTGCCCAGACAGAGGTACCTTCTAAGTGTGCTGAGGATGGAGGCTCACTACTGTCAGTCTAGTCAGAGCCTCTCTCTCGTCCCCACAAGACCTGATAAGAAGCTTCTGGGCAAACCTGAGGCCATTTAGAGATGTGCCAGCCTACTTCTAGCTGGAGGTACCACTGCCATCTATACTGTAAAGCAGGAAGTGAGAATAGCTATTTTCCCGCCCAAGCGCCCAGTCGGTCAAGATATATCAGTTGAATCAGGCTGGGTGTGGTTGTTTACACCTATAACCCCAGCACCTGGAAAATAGTAAGGAGTATTGGGACATTAAAGCCAGCCTTAGGGCCAGGCATGGTGGTGCACGCCTTTAACCCCAGCACTTGGAAGGCAGAGGCAGGCGGATCAATGTGAGTTCAAGGCCAGCCTGGTCTACAAAGCGAGTCCAGGACAGCCAAGGCTAACACAGAGAGACCCTGTCTCAAAAAAAAAAGCCAGCCTTGGCCACACTGTGACTTCGAGGTCATCCTGAGCCACCCTACTCAATAACAACATGCTGGGTTAGCCAGAGGCATGGGTCCATCACTTAAGCTCTAGGCACAGGCAGGGCAGTAATTTACTAAGGGAGATCACTGGACCCTTTAGGGCCCACTTCCCTATAATGATAATAATTAAAAACAATCCGGTCACATCACTGCCTTTTTGGTTAAGACCAGGTGTAGGACATTTCACCGCCCTTAGGAGGAACACCACTTACTAAGACTGTGGGAGAGGAATAGGGAACAGAAACCTGGGAACCACCTAGATTGAACCTTTCTACTTAGTTCTCTCATTTGCTGCAGTGACATCTGCACAGAGCCACAGTTAACTCACAGGGTTGATCTGGGGGATAGATGAGACCACACGGATACTGAGGAGACCTCTGCACTCCTGGGCTTACCGCAGCGGTGCTGCTCATGGTGGTTAACACACAGCAGCAGCAACACTGTCCATCAACTGATGGTGAGTCACAGTGTATCTGCACCATGGGATACTGCTTGTCCTGTCACTGCAACAACCCAGATGAGACTACAGCGTATTAGATGAAATAAACCAGATACGGAATTACAAACCTCACTTGCTCTTCCTGATATGGAACCTAAAACATCTGTTCCAGTGGTGGGAGGAATAGAGATGTGGGCGGGGCTGGTCAAGGATATTTAATTATAATTAGATAGGAGGGAAATAGAGCTAGAAGGCAGTTATGGGGTTTCCAGGAGCTGCACTTGGGGAGAAACAGGGAATGATGGCTGACAGGGAGTTTCTCTCTTGGGTGATGCGAGTGCTTAAAAAAAAAAAAAAAAAAAGTGTGTTAAGGGTTGTGCAACTCTAAGAACATACTTCAAATCAAAGGCCTGTGGCCTTTCAATGGGCACACTGTATGAAACATAAGTGGGATCTCGGAAAAGCTGTACAAATAAATAAAATAAGGTCACACTTAAAGAGCATCAATGCAGTGACTGGCACACAGTACCTGTTGGAGGAGATGGATCCTGGCATTGGCAGGCACTGACATCTCCTGCAGGATGCTCATAGGGAGCCACATGGCAAGCCGGCTGTACAGGCTGGGAGTCCCTCATTCCTAGTCCCAGCTGCAGAACCAGCCAAGGTAGGAGGCAAAAGGTGGCTTAAGATACACTAGCCTTCCTTGAGAAGAACAAACCAAGGCAGCTAGGTCTACAGTGTCATCCGTTTTGTCTGCTGATCCTAAACAGGCAACGAGGTACTAAGCCGAAACAGAGATCACTGTGCCTGAGAACTGCAACAGCTCGAACCACTAACAAAACTCCCTTGGAGGGGCAGCGGAGGGAAGTACAGCTCGACAGTAGAAAGTACACTTAACATGTGTGAGGCCCTGGGTTCCATTCCCAGGGCTTCCAGAAAAAAAAAAACCAACAACAACAACAACAACAAAATGCCCCTACCTGGACTCTTACTGCAAGGGGGGAGGAGGAGTGTCCCCCTTTCTCATCAAAGGATACAGCCCTCAAATTCCCGCCCACCAACGCCCACCCAGCCACAAGAAGGCTGCCAAAGGCAGCACTCTCCTGTCTTCCATTTAAAGCTATTTGAGGATCTATCAGTGTCAAACCCACCCGTTTTAGGCAACCTGTAATTTAATGGAGTCTAAAAAAAAAAAAAAAAAATCCTTAGAACATAAAACAAAAACTTGATTGTTGGAAAATGAAAAAAAAGTGTAAATGTTATTATAACTGGAAAAAGGGTGAAACCAGGTTGTACCATGTTTTTTTTTTTAATGTTTCTTTCAAGATTAAAAAAAAAAAAAAAAACGTTTCCACCCACCTGAAAAGGGACTTACTACAAAAGCCAAAGGCTTGGAGGAGGATGTGTGCAGGGAAGAAGAAACAGTAGAAAGATGGAAAGACAATTTGTTTAAAAGCCCCGGGATGAGGCAGGGGCATAGGGGGGTGGAATGAAGGCTTGATGAAGATGGTGCTCCGGCTTCAGAAAACCCTAGATGCACCCAGACGCCTTTGGAAAGCGATGCCTGGCCAGGCCTGCATTCACTCTGCACCAAGTAGGGGCAGGAAGATGATCCCCGGGTTTCATGTGTTTTCGCAGGTGTCCTGGGCACAGTGGAAAAAAACCCTGAGGAATGACTCCCAGGGTGGTGGGAAGGCCGCGCACGCGCCCACGTGCTATGGCGATCTTCTGAGAACACACAGAGGTTTCAGAACTTTACAGACACACCACAATCGAAGAAAACAAGACTCCACCCCACACACCCCAGTTTCTGCTTCATCCAGAGTCACAGGCAAAAACAGACCCTCCCCTGCCCCTGCCCCTGCCCCTGCCCCTGCCAGGAGCCACTTAAGGCCTTGCAGAAGGGGGGGATGGGGGGCTGGAAGCCTAGACTGGTGAACTCAGTTCACAGGGGAGTTAGAGAAGGAGGAAGCATCCTGCTTATGAAAAGAAAACATGGTTCTTCATCAAAACACACTGGACAGGAGAGAGGGTATTCCCTGGTCACATGACTTCGTGCAATGACCACAAACACTAACCAATGGCTCTCCTCTTTGAAACTCCAAGGTGGAGTATGGGGCTTGATAACTGCACAAACTTCAGTCACTGACGAACACAAGTGTTGCTTCTTCCAGAACATTCTCTGCATCACCTCCTTATCACCTCCTCTTCTGAATTAGCTGTGTCCATTCCCTTGGCTTAGTACACCATGCGATTCATGTATGAGCCACGAGCCAGGGTGCCTCTCTCTTCTGAACCATGAGACAAAGACTTTCCTGGTACAGTGACTGCTGAGGAAGTGGATGATACAACCGAGAACCCAGAGGACACTGGGGTGCCACAACTGTTCTGAACAGGAGCAAAACTGGGCAGGGTGGACAAGGTTGCTGAGGCCAACCTTCAAGGGCAAAGTCCAGAGGCCAACCACAAATGGGACAGCAGAGGGAGCCAGCCAGGGTGACCTTCATTCGAAGGACGGGTGACATTAATCCCAAGCTGGCCAGGTGATATGCAAACCTGGCTCATGGGTCATATACCTGACAGCAGCCTGCGTCCTTTAGGGAAGAAGAGAGAAGAAAGTCCTATTCTTTCTTTTTTAGGGAAAAAGGCTTCCTAAATCTCTTTCCCCTTCAAGAACTTGAGACACTAACTAAATCTGTAGACTGCCTTCTCCTCATCGACGCTCAAGGCCTCCACTCGTCCCAAGACAGGAGCCGAGCATTCACCCAGGGACAGCAGCAAGCAAGGCACACAAGTCAGGCAACAGACACTCCCGTCTGGCGTGGCCTCACTTGAGTTTGTTCCATATTAATAAACAAGGGATGGCTTCCCATGCTTGGTGCGACACAAACTGTGGAACTCCTCAGCCTCCTCAGGCTGGTTATTGTTGCTCCGTAAATAATGTAGCAACTGCTTCTCCCATACTGGCCCCCCTGTGACAGCCAAGATCAAGGGACAGCTGAGGGAATTCGATAGCGCATCACCATTCAAGGGACACAGAAGGGCTTGAGGGAACTGTGGCTAGAAAACCCACAACATAAGAGGAGCCAGGGGAACAAGGGAGGACTCCAGAGGAGATTTCAATTGTAAAGAAAATCAGAATTAGCAGGGACGGGCTGTAGGGAACTGGGTTCCGGCTCAGAGACCTTTGTCCTAGAAGGAGCCAGATAGAGGCTGTCTCACTAGAGGTTACAGCTAAGACAATTCAAGGCGGGTAGGACCCGATAGGTCTTACCTTTGGACCTTTGGAGAGGATCACTAGTGACAGCCAGCCATATCAGCACTTTCTAAACAGTTGCTAGGCACCAGGCATCTATCTGTATCCAAACCTCTCAAGCATTAACTGATGTACCTGACCCTGGAGATTTGGCAAAAATGCAGACTTTGCTTTCCTTGCTCTGAGTCGGGGACCTGGGGGGTGGCATGTATAACCTGAGCACTGCTGACTGCCACGTACACTCCCTGAGGAGTCTGTCCTAAACCCAGTCTCATTACACATTCGCAGCAAGGCCTGCACTACTACTATTTTGTACATGAGGAAAGTGAGGCACAGAAAGGTTAAAAAAAAAAATGATCTGATGCCAGATCTTTCTGAAAGCAGAAACGACCATTTCTGGGGAGTCTAAGCAGCCTGAGAGACAGATCCAGCCTCAGGCCCTAGTCCAGTGTGACAGAGGGGCACAGGCAGCCATTAGGTCCTGTTTTAGATGTGTGTGTCCTGCAGGAGCCGAGGCAGAACAGAGGCACAGCTCTGGAGACACCCCAACACCTGCACAGAATGCAGAGGCCTGGGGAGATCTGTGGGTCTCTCTAGAATGCTCGGGTCAGCTGTGGAAAAGCCAGAAAACAAAAGGCAAGCCCTTTGTGTAGAGAAAAGTCCGAGTCAAATTGAAACTCAGGGCTGCCGTCCACTGTATCAACGCTGAGCGATTTTATCTCCTCTTCGGATCTGCTGTGGGCACTGGGACAGATCCCTGCAGCATCTCTAGGCTGGCCGTCACGCAGAGCATCATGCTCATTTAAGTCTTGCTTGGGTGAGCTCAGCCTCCGAGGAGACACAAAGCAAAGAAGCTCAGAGAGGGATCTGGCCCTTCTGACCCAAGCTGAGCATCTCTGGGTTCGGGAATGCACGCAGCTTCCAGAAGTGGGTGTACATAATTAGGGCCAGGGCCCAGGAATGCCTGCCAGAGCTCTGTCTTCCCAAACTAAACTTCCCCGCCCTGGCCTGCAAGATGCCGGGTCTCCACAGAGCCTCTCAGATGAAAAGCACCCGATGAACCCATCCATCATAAATACCAGTCCTGGGCTTTTATTTTCTGATTGGGACTTGCCTAATCCACTAATTATCCCTGTCCGTCAGGTGGATGACAGCCGGAGGATAATCAGTGGTTGTCTCCTTGCCCGCCCGCCCTCGCACGCTTGCCCAAGTGCACCAGCAACGTGTAGGCCTGTGAAAAGGAAGGCACACCCACAAAAGGTGGCCCCCATCCAGCTGCCCCCTCACAGACTGCCTCCCTCTCAAGCTCATCCTCTCTGATTAAATCAAGGGCGCTGAGCTTCCTCTTTTACCCACACTGCCAGGTCAGATGCCCGGGATGTTTTCTAACATATGTCTCTGTCTCCACTTAACAATTAAAGCAACAAGCAAATGTGTCAGCTCTATCTTCAAATTTGCTTTGGTTTTTAAGTTCTTTACCAGAAAGCAAGCTACCTAGCTATTTATCTACCTATCATGAGCTATCCAACGAGGTTAACACTAGGGACTAAGAGTTATTTAAATTTAAATAAAAAGGAAATTAAAACATAATAATCAGTCCCCCGGTCCCATTTGCCATATTTCAGTGTCAACAGTACTGGGTAGACCTAGAACAGCTTTCACTGGAAACTTCCATCAGGCAGCCTTGGCTAGACCAGGCCATGTATCTGTACTGTGCCTCACAACTGCAAAGAGAGTTCGGGATCTGATTTGGTTGTTTTCCTTTTGAGACAGGCTTTCACCATTTAGCCCAGGCTGGGCCCAGGCTAACCTGGAACTTGTTTTCAGGACTAGGCTAGTGAACCTGTGATACTTCTGGCTTGACCTCTTGAGTGCTGGGATTACAGTGCATTGTGGGTCTTCTCTTTTCCACCCTTTGTGGCATGTGTGTTTCCATGTTCCAGATTTCTCTGTAAGCAGAACTCCTCTTTCTCTCCTTTTTCTATTCTCCACACACACGCACACACACACACACCCCTAGGTTTTCACTGCCCTGCTATTTTTTCGATTATTATTTGACATAGTCCCTCCCACCAGTGGAAAGGTAGGCAGTCAGTCACCTTACAATGCCTGAGAAAGTTTCATAGGGGCTACTCACCTTGGCACCTAGGAGTCCAAATGGACCCAAGAGCAACATTACAGTAACCCAGTACGTGCAGCAGACATTACCAAAGGGAACCCAAAGGGCTTCACGGCAATCTAGAGTGGCATGTGCGTATGAACATATTTAACATGCCCTTTCCATAAAAATATGATACAGAAAGAATAAATGACTTGTGCCAAGTGAGAGGGCCTGCCCTCACTCCTACTTTATTGTAGTAATAAGCGCTGCTAGGTCTGCCGGTTGGTTCTTCAGACAGTGAAATCGGTTCGTCAGCTCTCCTGGCTGACTGTCCACATCAGGAAACGTGAGAGCTCATTATCTAAGCACCCAACACAGCCTTTCGCTGCTCTTACCTACCTACGGCTCCCATGAAATGTTTGTGCACAGTTAAGCCTTCCCAGGAAAATGCCTGCCCCATGGAACCTTCACTGTGCAGAGTCCAGAGCCGTTGCTCTGTTCCTGTCTGACAACATCCACGACACGACAAGCAAAAGCACACCATAACCCGTGTGACCCATAAAGTTCAAAGTCCGACCCCACCAACTTCACACCCACACATGCATGCATACCCACCTCTTTCCTGCATGCACCCTCTCTGACTTGTCTCCACCAACTCCAAAATGACCTTGTCCTTCGAGATGCTGCTTCCCTCACTAAGCTCCCATTCATGTTCTCCCAACCCTCCCGGAGGCTGGCACAGGTTCATGAACTCATCAAACCCACCCCGAGGTCTAGCCCTGGCCACACTGCTGAATCAGTTTCCATTTGTGGCAAAGGCCGCACCTCATTCATCACCCAACTCCTACCCCCAAACTGCCAGGAGAGATGCCCTAGTGCACCACAGAAGACGCCGTGCTTATTTTTATAGCGAGCACACTCGTACATGTGTGTGCATGCGCTTCCCCTGGCTATACATCATTCACAAAGGGGCAGAGTCTGAGTGTGACTAGAGTCCGGCTAGCCCAACTTCAGATCTGTTCACTGAGTGACCTTAGAGGCAAGTGACCTCATCACTTGGTGCCACTCTGTCTCCATCTGTAAATGATGCTAATGGCTAGTTCCTGCCCCCAGAGGACGGTTATGAGGCTTTGTGAACCAATACAAGCGCTCAAAGGGGTGAGCAGCACACAAAGCTACGCTCTGCTTCCGTGAGTCAGCATATGATGGCAGCCTTCCTGAACAGCACATTAAATGAGGGCCTACTATGCACGGGCACTGAGTGAGGGGCCAGCTGGGCAGAGACAAGAGGGCAACATGCTAAAAAGCTCAGTCTCGTCCGAAGGCTGGGGTGGAAACCATTGATCCCAAGGCTGCTGAGGACAGCATTCTCCAAGCTGCAAAGACTGGAGGGCAGCTGGTGGGAGCTTCCCAAACGGGGTAATGCTTCCCCTGGCTCTCAAAGAGGAAACATATTCTCCTGGCAAAGAGGGAAAGAAAGCAGAAAGACAAGCATTTTCCCAAAGACAGTTAGCATGACTCAATATGTTAACCTGCAATATATTCCAGAGAGATAGACAGGCAGGCAGGCAGAGACACACAGAGAGAGAGAGAGAGAGAGAGAGAGAGAGAGAGAGAGACAGACAGACAGACAGACAGACAGACAGACAGAGACAGACAGAGACAGACAGAGACAGACAGACAGAGACCAAGACTCCTGCTTCCTCTGACGGTGAGTGCCCCTTCTGCTAACCCCTATTGCAATCCCTACAAAACTTTCCAGAGAATCAGCAAGGGTTTGCTAAGAGGGCAAATTCCTGAGCCTCATCCCAGATCAGCAAAGAATTTACGGGTGGGCCTAGGAATCTGCATGTGAAGACACTCTTGCTTTCTCAGAACTACCCAGACAGCAAGACTGGAGGACCACAGCAAGAGATAAGACAGCACGTCCTAAGCACGCCTAAGCTCTTAGGAACTGGGACCTCAGCAACCCTAATGTCCACATCCAGCTTCTTTCTAAACAATCTGGAAGATGAGCGCCCACACACAGGAATGTAAGCAGAGACATGCTCTGACAGACGTTCTGCCCCAGGTTCCAGAAGCATCAAGAAGTGCATTCCTTTAGGCCACAGATAAACCCTTCCAGGAAGACCACAAAGCTGCAAAAATGTACGTACTGCAGTGTTGCTTCCAAAAGTGAAAAGCTGGCCTAACCCACACATAAGTCAGACACTAGCTCCCCACCTCAGGACCTTTGCACAAACCGAATAACTCTACCATGGACCATCAGTTAATACTCCAAGTCCCCTTCATGAGGCTCTGCCTCACTACTCTTGAAGACATACTTTTCTGGCTGTGCCACTGAGTGGATTTCTTTTACCGTATTAGGGAATGGGGCTAGAGAGACAGTTCAGTGGTTAAAAGTACTTGCTGCCCTTTCAGAAGGCCCAGGTTCAAATCCCAGCACCCACATAGGGGCTCACACCTGTTCGTAACTCCAGTCCCATGGGATCCAATGCCCTCTTCTGGCCTCCCAAGGCACCAGGCACACAAAACACCCATCCAGATAAGATAAATAATAATAAAAAAATAAAAATAGAGGTTTTTAAATTTTCTTAATGATTGACCTTATCTGCCACCCCACTCCATTAGACAGTAGGTCCCAGAAAGGCAAGAAGTTATGTCTATTTTGTTTGCTGCTGCTCTATACCCCTGGCTTCAAGCTGGATCCCGTACATAGTAGGTCCTCAACTGTGTCCCCAGTCCAATTCACTATAGACATAAAAACCAAAGATATGTGGCTGATAGGGAAACCGGCATAGCTTATGTAACCCTTCATATGAGAAAGGGAAGACTGGAGGAAAAGGAAGTGTCACGGTCCCTTTAACTGTCTGGGCCCTTGTGAGCCTGAGTTCGTAACCCACTTTGTAATCCGTGCTTATGGGTAAACACTTAATTGAAGTTTCTAGGTTTTCTTCCATCAGTTTTATATAACTCCTATAATCTTTTAGAAGTAATCCCTCATGAAATGTTCTCAAAACATTTCCTTTTTTTTTTTTTTTTTTTAAGGAAAAAACCTGCCTCCTCAGTGACTTAATTAGGGTGTCTCCAATTAAGGCCAGCACCATCAAACAGGCCAAATTCCCCAGGAACCAGGTTCCACAGAACTGTGGGTCTCCTGGTTTCAGAATGACCTCAGTCCTCCCACCAATGGCTGTGGCTGGGAGGGGTGGGGGTCGGTTGGCCATGGGCTACTCCTGGCTAGGGCTCCTCACTACCTGCTTCCTATTGGGGTGTCTGATGCAATTATTCAGGCCCAAGATCACATCCTGCTGTGGCGTTGGCTTTGAAGGTTCAGTAAACAGTCACTTCAAAACAAAGGGCGACCATTAAACCCAACTCAAAGACTTCCTTAATGGCAGCATGCTCAGCTGCAAGGAGCCTGGCTTCAGAATGCAATGCCGGTCTCCCTGGATACTAATCCGCTGCATTGCCAGCCCCTAACTGCGAGGGGCTCTCAGGTCCTGGATGGCTCCCAGTGTTCTGGAGCATGTGTCCTGAAGTGGCCACACTGGACTCCATCACCTTCCTCCAATCTCTCTGCTGATAAGGTCGGGGCGCCAACAGATAGGTCAATACTTTCAGGCCAACTATCAGATCCTGTCCCTCTGTGACCCCTGGGGGCTTCTTGAGTGTGCAGGATGCTGTGCATGTACGTATGTGGGGGTACATGTCCATGGACATAAACAGGCCAGAGGAGAATTTGGGGTGCCCAACTCTCTCTCCCTCCAATAGTGCTGGGGTTATGAAAGTACGCAGACATGCCCAGTATTATGATGTTAGGGATTTGAACTCTGGTCCTTATGTTTGCCCAGCAAGTAGTCTCACTTCATCCCACTATCCCCTCACCCCAGCCCAGAGGCAAATCTCGATTCTGTGTGTGATACATTCAGAATCCTGACAGCATAGTTGAAACCATGGGATGGATGAGGTGCATCCACTGGAGAACATGGAAGGAAAAGTCCACACTGTGAGTGACATGTGTGGCACACAGACCACAGTCTTGGAGCTGTGTTCTGTGTCACACAGCCTGGGCTTAACTTGGGGCTCCACCTCTCACCTGCTATACACATGGCTAGACCTCTGCAGCTCTGCTCCCCAATCTGTGACATGGTAGACACAGCAGTCTCAACCCAACTGGGTTTAAGTGTCAAACACTCAGTGCCTGGTAGTTCCAACCAAAGAAAACACTTATTGTACAAGTAAAATGAAACTCAGTTGTCAGTTAGGTGTCACCCAGACCAAAGGCCTTCTGTGAAATCTATCCTCCCACCCCAAGTGGAAACCAGAGGTACTCCTCAACAGCCCCACAAACTCGTGTTGATTTCTGGCAGTGTAACCACAGTAAAGACTGATGTTTTGCCTTCGACCCTTGTAAACAAGGTCAAGACAAGGCCAGTGGCAGGCTTGTCCACGCATCCATCTCTCCCACCCGGCCACGCCCAGCATTCCCCAAGCACATAGGCAGACTGCAGAATATACATCCTGAGTTCTTGAAAGTTCTCTGTGTGTTGATAGTTGAAACACAAATACAGATTGTAATATCAAACTCAAGAGAGATCTTGTGCTTTTCCAAACATGAGTGCTACTCCCAGCAAGGAACTTTTGATTGAAAAAAGTGTGTGTGCGTGTGTGTGTGTGTGTGTGTGTGTGTGTGTGTGTGTGTGTGCGACAAGGCTTGTTGCCGAATGTCAGAGTTTTAATTTAGATTTGCATAGGCTTCCCCTAATCCAAAAGTCTCAAGCCTAAAATGTTGAGAAATCTGCAATTTGGAGTGTCGCTACACCGATGTCCAATAAAGTTTCAGAATTTGAACTTGCAGACTGCAGATGCTTCAAACAGACTGGGGAAGCTTGGACAGACACAAAGAACATTCATCTGATGCGTGTTCCGCACCAAACCATTTACATCTACTTTCTCTTTCCGTCCTTGAGGTAAATATTGGTGCCTTGCCCCACCTCCCCCAATTATGTAGATTTAAAAAAAAAAAAAAAATCAAGGCTCAGGAAAAGTAATTTGCCCAAAACAATGAGCCCAAGAAACAGGCAGAACCAGGCTTTAAAGTTCAAGGAAAAAACACTTTTTTGTTGTTTTTGGTTTTGTTGTTTTTCTGGACAGGGCTCCTTTGTGTGTTAGCTGCCCTGGAACTCGCTCTATAGACCAGGCTGGCCTCGAATTCACAAAGCTCCACCTGCATCTGCCTCCCAAGAGCTGGAATTAAAAGCGTGCACCATCACCACCGAGAAAGGCCACTTTTTAAATTAGTTAACTATTTGGTAGAATATGAAGGATGCCCCCACGGAGTGGCCTGAGGACCCCTCCCTGTGGTGCCTGGAAGGATGAAATGACTTCAACAGGCACAGGTGAGGCAGGAACATGAGGAGCCATGATGTGTCTAAGGAAGCCAGAGTCCAAGTGAGAAAAGCCCTGGGTCCACATGGGCCAATCAGCTGGGGCCAAGGGACAGGGGACCTGGTGGCCAGCCAAGCTCAGGCCAAAGAGCAGCTTTGGGCAGACAGGCAGGGAGAAGCTCAAATAGAGAGGTTTTGGTAAGGGGGGGCAGAGGCTCCACTGTATCCACCACCGGAGACAGGGCCAGAGGCCACTGAGAGACAAGTGATGCTCACCCATAAAGCCAAGGATGCCACAGAACACGACAGCCTTTCAACCCAACTCTTCCCTCCCCTCTCGCGTCTTTGAAATCTCTGAAAGGCTTTTGGTTTTTTTGTTTTTTTTTTTCTCCCAGCCCACCCTCCTCATGAAGGCGGGGGCTTGCAAGTACAGAAAGAAAATGAGGCAGACCTGCTGGGCCAGAGGACTAAACTGAACTCAGAGCTACTTCACTTGACAAGAAAGAAAAACCCAAAAACTTTTGTGTGCTTGCTTGCTTTGTTCTGTTTTCGAGACAGGATTTCTCTGTGTTAGCCCTGGCTATCCTGGAATTCACTTTGTAGACCAGGCTGGCCTCGAACTCATAGAGAGCTGCTTGCCTCTGCCTCCCAGGTGCTGGGATTACAGGCGTGTGTCACCGTGCCTGGCTTAAAACCAAAAACCTTTAACTTCTTCATCTCCATAAGTTCTGCTACGGCTCTAATACTGCTCAAAAGGGGGGAGACAATGTTTGCCTGAAGGAGCAGAGAGATACTTGTGACCTAGATCGTAACACCCTTGGCAATCTACAGGGTACTGCAGCTAACAGCTGACGCGTGTGCGCCAGGCAGACGGGAACCTTCCTTCTGCAGGCACCAGCGCAGCTGAGAATCTTCATGAGCAATGTAAACGACAGGTATATCATCACTCCTACTTCACAGAAGCGCAAACTAGGACTCCTAGAGACCGAGAAACTTGGCCCCAAGGTGTCCCTTGGCTCCCTGTGTTCCTGGTCAGCAGGGCTCCGAAGGTCATATTGTGACCGGCGAAAGGTAGAAGATGAGTGAGCAGGAAGCCGCGCTGTAAGGCAAGGAAAGGACGTGGTGTGTTTGAGATCTTTGCTGGTCAGTGCGACAGCCCCTAGCCACTCACGGCTACTTAAACTCAAACAACTGAAAGAATAAACTTGTTAAACGTTATGCACTTTTATGTGAGGGTTTCTTTTTTGGTTTGGTTTGGTTTTAAGATAGCGAGTCTCATACCATCTAGACAGACTACAAAGTTTCTATGTAGTTAAGAATGACCCTGAACATCTTGTCCGTCTGCCTCCACCTCCCAAATACCAGAACTACAATACTGTAACTACCATGCTTGACTAAAGGGGCGCAGAATTTTAAAACCCAGTTCCTCGGCCACACCAACAATGTGTGGCCAGTAGCTAATATACCTAACAACCTCCATACTGCAGAAGAGCATGCTAGACAGGCATCTTACAGATCAGTAAAACACTGCAAGGAACCCTAGATACGCCTTTGTTGAGTTTTATTGGAATTATTTAGCATTCCACTCATTTTGACTTTCATTTTTAATGGTGGTGAGATACACACAGCAGAGCATACCATTTGACTATCTTGACGACTGAATTAGGTGATATCAAGATTACTTACATCCTTGTGCAAGCACCTAAATGGGTTCTTCTTACACCTGGGCGAGATCACAAACTCACCGTGAGAGGGGAAGCCCAATGGCTCAGAGATGCTCGATCCTGGTGACCTGCCACTCAAAAACGCTGACTCAGAGACTCTGCGAGCAGGACTCAGGCTTTGTGTCTCCCAAGGGCACTCAGTGGGCCTTTTCTGTAACCCTGCCCTGCCACCCAAAGGACACACATGCGCAGACCTCCTACTCTGGTCAGACCCACTACCCTGGCCCCTGCCCCAAAGAGCCCTGTCATGTTGCATGTGGCAGGAAGAGAGCCCCAGACAGTATCTACTGCTCCCCTCCATCTCTCTCAGGAGCTATTGGCATTGAACAAGCCAGTATGTCTACTCCTGGCTACTCTTTGAGGCAAAGATATCAAATAAAAAGACACACAGCTCAAAAGGCACTCAACTGATTTTCCCCCAACGTAAGACAGGAAAAGAAAAGCCTCTTTAAGACTAAGACCAAGGCCGTGTATGCCAGGAATTCGTGCAGGAAGGTGGTTTTCTGGGGAATCCATCTAAACACGTTCTCCAGGGCTCTACCAGCTCAGTCCAAACTGGAAGGACCCAGGGCATTAATTAAACACAGAAAGCTCTTTTACAGGCGTGTTCCAGGGCTGGACACAGAAGGAGTTTGAAGTAAGGAGTTCGCTCTGAGCCGAGTCATGTGAACTTTGGGTGAACCTGGCTAATCCATATGATTATGACAGTGCAGTGCAGCCTCAGACACCTCAACTGCAGGTCCAAGCCCAGTCAGTGAGAAGATCCCTGAGCTCTCTGCCTAGACAAGGACAAAAGCATTGAGAGTGGTCCGCAAGAACCTGGTCCCCAATGTTTCCCCGGCCCGCACATACCCAGAGACCCAGGAGGAAAGAGACCTTGCCACTAAGATGCAATGACTAATGAGCACCTTCTATGTGCCAGGTGGTGTGCCAGTGCATCTCATACAAGCAAGCCTCGTAACCGCACAGTGTGCACAGCTGATGCAGAGAAGGATGGGTGACCCCAAGGCCTTCCAAGGGGGCTTAGAGGTGGGAACAGACGTCAGAGACATCAGGACAGACTCTGTAGTGGGGCTGGCTGGTGGTGCGGTGGTCGGGCTTGTTTTGTTTTCGTGGCACATACTCAGATGAAACCTGCAGCATCCTGCATCTAATTTAAGGGAGAGCCTCAGCAATCTAATACAATAGGCTTCCTGAATGCCCCGCCAATTAATTTACTGTTTGTCTCTCCATTTGCTATTTAATAAGGCAGTATCAGCAGTGCAAATCTGCAAATCTGAATTCAACTGCTGAAGGCATCGGCCACTTCCCGTTAAGGGGCCCCAAATGTGTCCTCTCCAGGGTTCTGAATGGCTAAATCCAAAAGCCTGACCTTTGGTTTCTGTTTGGTCTGGGGAAAGGCATTTCTTTATCTTTCACAGAGGTGTGGGTTTGGTGGGAAAGCGTCCTCAAGGTGATTCCAAGAAGTAATGGGGAACTCAAAATGATCTCATTTTTCCATTTCCCAATGGGAACCTCTACATGGTCTCATCACAGAAGGAAGCCTGCCAGCTCTCGCCCATCCCTGCAAAGATGGAAGCAGCTTACAAACAGATGACAAAGCATCTGACGGGTCAAGAGTCTCAATCTTTTCACCCTCCCGAGCATTTTACCTTAAGTGAGCCGGCCAAACTGACTGTATCATTTTGGCTTTCTCCTTTTTCTCCTTACAGCCCAAGATGAGATAGAGGTCAGAGGGCAAGCAGGCGGCCAGCAGCTAGGAAGACAGGGCATATGTACAACATGCCATGCCTATACTGAAAAGTGTTCACTGTTTACGTTTCGGTACAAACGGGTGTTGGAGAGGCTATATTTGAATCGCTGACTGTTGTAGCGGGGTTTGGTGGTCCAACACAGCAGATAATAAAATACCACAGAGATGAACACACACTGTGCTAGAAAGGTGACACCTTCCATGCAAGGTGTGACCTGGGGACAGCTCGTGCCTCTACCTGGGCCTTTATGGATTATAGAGTTCCAAAGCTTAAAGGTTCAGGACACCCAACAACAAGTTTTAAACAATTTTATTTAACAGGATATAAAAGGGTTTTCCCACAGAAGTTAAGCCCACAAAGTCACATATACCCAAAGGGAGATAAGAGTCACACCCCCAACTTCCCCCAAAAGAGTGGTCTCCGGAGAAGAGACCCCCAAGGCTCCGAATGAGGCACCCTCTCTAGGTAGCTCCCACTGCCAATTTTATGACATCTTTACTTTGCCTTCTTCTCCCACAGGCCCAAAGCGAGGAAGCTGTAAAACCCTGGCCAAACACAACCATTTGCCAAGAGAAAAGCCAACATGGGGCCCATCTGTCCTTTACAGGGCTCAGCTTGTCCTGCTTTTGTGTGGCCGTCAGCCTCTACTCAGGGCAGCCCATTTCCCTCCCAGTACCTGGTCGCTTGACTGCCTTTTCATTGCCTTAACTACAAAAAAACTTTTTTTTTTTTTTTAATTTTTGAAGTGTTTTGAAAGGGAAGCCCAAGAAGATTGCTGGCCTGACCAAACCACAGCCCTTCCTTCATCACTTGCAGCCATATTGTATTGCACGAGGGGGCGAGGGCAGGGCCTAGTAAAAGGCCCTCTTCATAGGGGGCCCCAGTAAAGACCTGGAATGTGAACCCCTCTTACTACAGGAACCCCACAACAGCTAACGAGGTAGCCCCAACTAAGGTCACTGCACAGCATCAGACCTGCTACCCACACATTGTCACCTCACGATGAGTGACAGGAAATGTCTCCGGCGTGACTCTGAGGCACTGAAAGGTTCCTGTGGAATTCAAGATGTCCGTTTCAGCTGCTCTAATTTTAGACAGGACTTCAGACAGGGGGTACCGGTGGCAAGCAGAGATGGGGCCGTTGGGAGACCTGAACAAGGCCCCTATTCTGCTCCACACAGGTGCCTGTAACAGGACACCCCTGTCTACGGTGACACACAGAATGGCTCATTCAGGTGCAGTTGGCTATTTTTTGGCTTAGCTATATTACATAAACCTGCACCCAGGGCAAAGTTCTACCTGCAGAGGGTCCAGCTCAGCTCCAGGTGCTTGAGCGACAAAGAACAAGGAAATAACTGATTTTCGCATCCAACATATTTTTTTTTAATAAAAGTTAATTATTAAAAGAAGACCGCTGTCCCCAGGATGAGATATTCTTCAAGTTTGGCTCATAAAGTCTCTGGAACTTAGGAAGCACGGAAACGTGGTCAAATTCTGGTTTAATGATTCAAAACAAACAACAGTAATCTGTTTATCTTACTATGAGCCAATTCTGCCCAGAACTTGGATAGAAATTAAAAAACAAAAAAAAACCAACCAAACAAAACAAAACAAAAAGCACTCTAAGACCTCCTTGATAGTCAACAGTCACCTCCAGACCAGGGTCCCCTCAGATCAACCAATCGTACACCCTTCCTAGAAGCAACATGAAAGGCTCACAGTGCCCCCACCCTTTCCTTTTGGACCAACTCACACCAGGCAGCTTTAAGGGTGCTTTGCGCCGATCCTAGGGCAAACAGCCAGTAAGTGATTTTGCACACCCGCCATTCATTAGTGACCACCACCACAGCAGGGTGGCAGGAAGGGGAAAACAGAGGTTTCCTCTCATCAAGGAATCGATAAGTTTTCTAGCAGCTGCTGTTTCCTTTCCTTGGAGCTCTGTCCCAATGGAAGCAAAGTGTGGGATTCTTCCTCAGCCTACCCCCCCCCCCGAAACGGAAAAGCATGCGCCTTGACAAGCCAGGGCTCAGTCCCACGGAGAGAAAGGGGGCTCTGCAGGAAGCACAAGCAGTTCTGTGTCTTCAGCTTCTTTGCTTTAGAAGATGGATGGCACTAAGGCATGGAAATTATTCCACAGTGTTATCTTTTTATTTTCTCCAAAGAGGAAATGGACTCCCTTCCTGCCTTGCTGTACATTATGAAGTCTCAAATGCTACTCAAAAAAAAAAAAAAAAAAAAGTTTAGCCTTTTTCTCACCAGTTCAACATAACTTAAAAAAAAAAAAATCACCTAAAAATGCTACCAAGATGGCAACCCAAATGGCTTCTCCCTCAAAACCAACAGAAAGGGGACTGAAAATATAAGCTGGTTATGAGTTTAAAGATGAGAAAGACAAGGTCATCAGAATGCCAGCTGGCATTAAAAGCTGACTTTCTTGCTGATGACTCCGTATACCCATATATTGTATGCTGCTTATCTCACGGAGCCCAGTTTAATCTTGTTACTTCTCTTTTGAAGTGTCATTGCTGTCCAATCCATGAAGAAGTCTTGTAAAGAAGAAAACTCCATGGAAACACTTAGCAATCCCCTTACACGTAAGCAACCTTAGAATTCAGACAACCTGCCCTGTTCTCCCACAAAGAGTCTAAAATTCTCCAGAATCCAAAGCACAGTATAATCTTCCACTGTACCTTGACTCTAAAATATTTTTACTGTCAAGTGAAGACAAAAACAAAATCTATCAAACTCCAAGAGAAAGAAACTGGAGTCAACACTGAAGGAGCAGTGTGTAGGAGGTCTTCCAACTCAAGTCTTGGGGAAGCCACCTTAAACACTGACAAATGGCTAGGCAGAGCCCACACCGGTCAGCCAGATAGCAGGTGGCAGGGCCAATCTTTGGGGAAGGATTCCTTTCTGAAGGGCTTTGGGTTCAAACCATCTTCTGGGAAGAACTGAGCTCTGGTTCTAGATTTAAAAAAAAAAAAAAAAAAAAGCAAAGGTAGAGAAAACTCCAGGTGTGAACACTCTTCAACTGAAGTCAGTATCAGTTGGAAACATTATCTCCTCAAAAAACAACACAACACACACACACGCACACACACAGCTTTACCAAACAACACAACACACACACACACACACAGCTTTACCAAACCCCCAGGGCACATCACAGCATACTGTATGTGCCTCAAACCAAATCTTGCTTTGACTATAATAAAAGTGGGTGAAATTGTAACAATAAACACCAGCCTCCAAGGAGGGGCATCAATCTTTGTTCAAAAGAACACCTCGCTAATTCAGTGTGGGCTGAGGGCAAGGGAATGAAAGGGGCTGTCTTTGAAGAGACTAAATCCATCTAATTCCAAGGGGGCTGGATTAGAGGCATTCCGGGGCGAGCAGGCTCTGGCTACAGATTAGGCTACAAGAATTTCTGACAAAAGGCACGAGCTAGGTAGGATTGCAAAAAGAGACTTTGCAGCGGGATCAGGCACCTTGGCAAAGTTCCCCCCTGGGCGAGGTAGTGGTTGGTTCTAAAAGGAAGAGGCAAGCGTGACAGCTCAACATTCGTCCCCAAAGTCCACGTCGAAGGCCCAAGGCCTCTCCAAACCTTACACTTCATCAGACAAAAGCTTCCCCCAGGCGCCAGGCAGAGGCTGGAGAGGGGCTGTCCACACCCACTCTCCAGCGCAGCTTTCCAAACCTGCCCACTCTTTTGGAAGCCGAGCTTTTAATTAAACACCACCTCCCCGGATCTGTTGAGGCAGACTTGGGGCTGGCCTCGAGCCAAAGAGAAGCTCCCTAAATACACTTGGAAAATAAAAAAATCCCCCCCCCTACCGCCCCCAGTTCCCACCTCCAGGCAGCTCCTCGAGCTGCTTCTATTTTATCAGGGTGAGTAACCTAAATCCCGGTGTACCTCAGTGCCCCAGAAAACCAACATTCGAGGATCAGGTATCTCCAGTCCCACCCTTTGCAGGAAAAGGATAGGGTGTTGTTCCCCGCCCCCAACACACACGCGCGCGCGCTCACACGCACACACACACAATCCTTCCGAAAGAGAGTGGGGTGTGGGTGTGTATTTGAGGGAGCCTGGTGCAGTTGTTTGGAAAACCTCAACCTCTCCTTCCCGCTGTGAGGCTCTCAGCCTCAGGGTCCCTGAAGGACTACCCTGGGAACTTCTGTGCGGTGCCCCGGGGGAGGGTGCGGGAAGGCAAGGCACACCCTCAGCAGCTCTGGAGCACGCTAATTAATAACTAATTTGTTCAGATTGCCCTACTCCAGGTAGAACTGAAAGCGAAGCTTGTAACAGCCCTGCCACCCAATCTCCTAGGCCCGAGGACTCTTTCCTGCAGTCAGGCAGGACTCCCACTACCGTGCCAAGCACCCCACCCCAGACACATGGAGTCAGGTGTCCGCCCGGGCGTCCAGCCTCAACGGGTGGCAGAGACTGAGTCCAAGAACAGACAATGGAAAACTTGGAACTAGGGCCCTGGTCCCCAAAAGGAACAAGATGGTGTCGCCCCCTGGGATAATGAACGCAGGGGTTGGCAAGTGGCATCAGACTCTCCTCCACTACCCCCGGGGAAGTCGCCTGCCCAGTGACCCAGCACAGCCGGAGCAGCGCGGCGGGTGAGCAGGTGACACCTGGGTCGCCTGAGCTCCCGCAGGTGGCCAGCGGCTACCGCGCAGGCAAGGGTCAGGCCGGCCGCGGTGGAGGGGAAGCCCCACCGCGAGGTCAGAACGGCCGCGCCCCCAGCGTCCTACCTTCATGTCGCTGATGATGGTCTGGAAAAGGCCTCCAAGCGCGCTGCATTCCTTCTCGATCACAGCCTCCATTTTCCCGGCGCGGCGGGGACAGGACAAGCTCTCGGGGCGGCTGCACTGCGCACGGGGCCGGACTCGCTCAGCCCGGGAGCTGTTTCACCCTGGGAGCGACCAGCCTCCGGCTCGCTGCGGGTTTTGCAGAGAGCACGCGGTGCTCGTAATCCACCGCGCTCTGCCCCCCAAGTCACAATCCGAAACGCCCAGCCGCTCTGGAGGGCGAGTCGCCTACGTGCAGCGCTCGGCTCCTGGCCTCAAAAATGCCCGGAGAAGACTGACAATCAAGCCACCACGGGTGCCCACGACGGAAACGGCAAAGCCCATCTTGGTGCAGAGAAAAACGCCCGCTGACCCGGGGCCAGCGCCATTTAAGAAAGGGAAAAAAAAAAGATATTTCGCTCCCAAATATAATTTTTTTTCTGAAACTGAAAAATAAAAGAGAATGAAATTGGCAGCAGCAGACGAGGTCAGCTCGCAGCGCCGGGATCTGTTGCTCGCAGACGCGGCCGCCGCCTCCTTTTTACTCCTGCGCGCCCGGCCCCGCGCTCGCTCTGGCGAAGCTCCCGGGGACGTAGCAAGGAGCGCACGCGCGCTCGCGGCCGTGAGCCGGGCGCGGGAGCGCGAGGAAGGCGCGCGCTCGCGGCGGCCCGTGCGTGCGCCGCCCGAGGGCGGGGCTGGGAGCGCGCGCGGGCGGAGAGGCGTGTTGGGGCGCTTGCTGCAGGGAGGTGCTGGCTCTTGGGTAGGCGATCCGGTTGTGGGTCTCCTGGAGGTTCACAGTTTCTCGTGCAGAGGTCTCAGGGTGGGGAGGGCGAGTCAGCGCCCCGCCGCCCACAATGGCCGCTCACGTGTAGGGAGGCCGGGCTGCACCGCCGGCCCCGCCCCTCGAGAAACCTGCAAGGTCGGCGCGTTGAGCGCTGCGCCCCGCACCTGGTGAGCGCCCAGCGGGGCGGGAAAGCTGCTGCCGCCTCTACTGCAGCCTTAGGAGGAGACGCCTCTTCGATGATGTCAGGGCCTGCAACGCCGAGTCACGGTTGCAGAGAGCCAGATACAAGATTAAGGAGAGTTCGAGAAGAGAGTAGCCTGCAGTGGGATCCTGAGTTCGATTAAGTTTCAGGATGCTAGATTGATCTGCTGTGGCAGAGTAAACGCAAAGGGCATCAGGGTTCCTATTGCCTATTCATCTGTCTGAAGAGATCCCCGGCTTCGTGTGGCTTGAATGCTGATGGTTTTCAAGCCAGTGTGGCCATAAGCACAGAAAGCCCCCTTGAGAGGTTTGACACAGGGCACCAGAGACTGTGGTGGGCTTAATGAGTGTATCCCTAGCTCCATTGCCTAACCCCATAGCCAGCAGCACTCAATCTGATCTCCCCAGTGGGTGTTTGAAGAACGAGAGCAAATGGAGCCCTGTCCAGCTTGCCCAAAACAAACAAACAAACAAACAAAGTGAGTCAAATGCTGTAGTCCCATTAGCTCATTCTTTAAACACTGCCTGATCAGAAGAATGTAGGGAACTCTGCATAGAATGCTAATGTTTTCATTTTCCTTCGGGCCATTCTGCTCAGCCCAGCTGCCCTACCTTATCTCGCTGACGTTAGGATAGGCCAAACTCTCTGTAAGCCACGGGGTTTCTTAGGCAACCCTGCTGCATCCGGTCCCCAGGGACATTGAGTTGCAAATGCCTCCTCCTCGCCTTGTAGGTGTTAGCGCTCAACACGTGGCTTGCTTTCCGGAATTGTCATCATTTTCATGCTAATATCACTGGTGGTATATAATGACCCAGGTGGTGACTGGAGAGCTTGACTACCTGGGTCGAACCCCAGTTTACAACTTAGGAACCCTGTGGCCTTGAATTAAGTCACCTAAGCCCTCGGGCCTCGGTTTCCTCATCCTTAACCAGGACCCATGGCGTGGCACTTACCTGACCAGCTGTTCTAAGCATTGCATGAGCTAATAAATGAAAACACTTAAAAGTGGCGTTTGATACATGGGAAGGGAACACTCAGGAAATCCTTAATAAAAGTGGAAGGCCAGGCCAAGGCTCAAGTACAGTCTGGCTGCAGAGCACCTACTGCAAGCCTCCAGTGTTGGCATGCTGTCCCCGTCTTGAGAGGGCCTACCCTGTGCGTTCATCTAATTGAAGGCCCTTGTTATACTGTTGGAAGAAATTGGACCTGGCTTTCTGCCAAACTCCAGCGATTAAAGGTCTCTGTCTTAACCCAAACAATACCCCTCAACTGCGCCCTGCCCCTTCTTGGTACAACCTTAAAGCGCACACTCCTTAGTCCCTTCCCTAGGCTTCTACCAGGTGCAGTACTGACTTAGCTGCCCGCTCTTCAGATCAACGCATCCAAAAGCTGCTGGGAAGGGTCTCTACGGAAGCTTTCCCAGATGGGATTACAGATAGACACCTCCACCAGACTATTCAGATTTATGGGGTGCCCAAGGTGGGGGGAGGGGGGAACCCAGGCTTTCACTTCCTCTGTGCTAGGCAAGCACTGTGCCAAATGAGAGTTACATATCCATCCCCACATTTTGTGTTGTTTGGGTGGCTGGTTTTTGGGTTTTGGTTTTTTTTTTTGAGACAGGGTCTTTTTTACTCTGAAGCCACGTTAGCCTGGAACTGTTGCCAGATCATCTGCTTCTGGCTTCCAAGAGCTGGGATTAGGGCACTACACCACCACACCTGGCTTTTGGCAGTTTTAGACAGGACTGCGGCTGCTCCGTAAAGGGGTGTTGGAGAAGGGGAAGTGACAGCGGTCAGGCTGACTTTTACTACACTAGATCCTTCTATCTGTGAGCCTCTTTCTTTCTCCCTTCAGGCAATAAGTGTTTGCTTCTTGGTTGTTCTTTGGTGGTGGCGGTGGGTGGTGGTAGTGGTGGGTGGTGGTGGTGGTGGTGGTGGTGGTGGTGGTGGTGGTGGTGGTGGTGGTGGTGGTGGTGGTGGTGGTGGTGGTGGTGGTGATGGTGGTGGTGGTGGTGATGGTGGTGGTGGTGGTGGTGGTGGTGGTGGTGGTGGTGGTGGTGGTGATGGTGGTGGTGGTGGTGATGGTGGTGGTGGTGGTGGTGGTGGTGGGTGGTGGTGGTGGTGGTGGTAATGGTGGTAGTGGTGGTGGGTGGTGGGTGGTGGTGGTGGTGGTGGTGGTGGTGGTGGTGGTGGTGGTGGTGGTGGTGGTGGTGGTGGTAGTGGTGGTAGTGGTGGGTGGTGGTGGTGGTGGTGGTGGTGGTGGTGGTGGTGGTAATGGTGGTAGTGTGGGTGGTGGTGGTGGTGGTGGTGGTGTGGTGGTGGGTGGTGGTAATGGTGAGGTAGTGGTGGTGGGTGGTGGGTGGTGGTGGAGGTGGTGGTGGTGGTGGTGGTGGTGATGGTGGTGGTGGTGGTGGTAATGGTGGTGGTGGTGGTGGGTGGTGGGTGGTGGTGGTGGTGGTGGTGGTGGTGGTGGTGGTGATGGTGGTGGTGGAGGTGGTGGTGGTGGTGGTGGTGGTGGTGGTGGTGGTGGTGGTGGTGGTGGAGGTGGTGGTGGTGGTGGTGGTGGTGATGGTGGTGGTGGTGGTGGTAATGGTGGTAGTGGTGGTGATGGTGGTGGTGATGGTGGTGGTGGTGGTGGTGGTGGTGGTGATGGTGGTAGTGGTGGTGGTGGTGGTGGTGGTGGTGGTGGTGGTAGTGGTGGTGATGGTGGTGGTGGTGGTGGTGGTGGTGGGTAGTGGTGGTAGTGGTGGTAGTGCTGGGTGGTGGTGGTAATGGTAGTGGTGGTGGTGATGGTGGTGGTGGTGATGGTGGTGGTGGTGATGGTGGTGGTGGTTGTGTGTATGCATGTGGACAGAAGAGGACAATTTCAGGTATCATTCTTCAGGCCTTATACTTTTTTTTTCTTTTCTTTCTTTTTTTTTTTTTTTTTTAGGCATGATCTCTCAAAGGCCTAGAACTATCCAAGTAACCTAGGCTGACTGGCTAAGCCAATGAGCCCCAGAGTTCTGCCTGTCCCTGCTTCCTCAGTGCTGGGATTCCAAACATATAGACTAACAGTTAGCATTTTTTCGTGTGTGTTCTAGGGATCTAACTCAGGTTCTTCTGCCTGCAAGGTAAACACTTTTACTGACAGAACTGTCTTTCCAGCCCAGCTCTTTCTTGTTATCTTTTTCTACATCCATTGTATTTTTCAGTGCTGGGAATTGAACCCAGACCCTTATACAGTATAACTGTTTGTAATGGCCCCTAAGAAAAGGAAATCCAGCCAGGCTGAGGTGGCATAAGCCAGAGGCAGGTGGATCTCTGAGTTCAAGACCAGCCTGGTCTACAGACAGAGTTCTAGGACAGCTAAGGCTACACAGAGAAATCTTGTCTCAGAAAACAGAGAGAGAGAGAGACAGACAGAGAGAGAGAGAGACAGAGACAGAGACAGAGACAGAGACAGAGAAAATTCCTAGGAACCAATCTGAGGAATTTCAGCTCTGATCAAGAGCAAACACGGCTCAGAATGTACACTCCCTTTCTAATTCTTGACCTCTGACCTCTGGCCACTGGGCTATGTGGTCTGTCGAAGCCAGCCTGTTTCCCCAGAGCTCTCCACTCACTGGCTGTTCAGGGACTGGCCTGGGCATCCACACCTAATGCTTAATAGCAATATACATGTAGGTTTGCTTCCCAGCCTTGATCCTGAGGCCCAGCCCTCCACAAGGGTCTGCCCAGCTGGTCTGCTGCCCAGCTGGTATATTGGAAGCTACTGAGGGAACTTTAAGCCACCCAAGATGGGACTCTCCTGCTAGGAATCTGATTTAAGTGCTCTGAACTGTTGACTGATCCTTAGACCTTTTTTAAAAGCTCTCCAGGGTATTCTAATAGGCGGTGAAGTTAAGAAACCTGACCTGAAGGGACCTGTACCCATGCCAATGACTAAACTAAGTAGGAACTAGACTCTGGATGTTTGTTTGTTTGTTTGTTTTGTTTTGTTTTGTTTTAAGACAGGGTTTCTCTATGTGTAGCCCTGACTGTCCTGGAACTCACTTTGTAGACCAAGATAGCCTTAAACTCACAGAGAGATCTGCCAGCCTTTGTCTCCCAAGTGCTAGGATTAAAGGAATATACCATCACTACCCAGCTTTTTTTTTTCATTTTGACATAATTTTAGATTTATAGAAATGCTGCAAAAATAGTACTAAGAACATTCCATTTACCCTTCATTAGCTTCTCCTGAGGCTGCTCTGCTGTGGTCCTTGCTTCATGTCTAGGGAGGCTTTAAAAGCCCTACAGTGATGCTAAACTGCTTCAGGTTGCCCTCTTTGAGGCTCCCAGATTGCAGTGAGACTCAAGGCAGAGTGCAAGGCCCTGACTGGTGGGAAGGGTCTTTGCATTAGCGGCAGTTTTTGTAAGCCTGGTGTGGTGGCAAACTCCTTTAATCTCAGCTCTCAGGAGGCAGAGGCAGACAGATCTCCTAGTTCAAGGTCAGGCCTACACGAGGAAACCCTGTCTCCAAAATAACAACAACTCAAAGATAGTAGCCTGAAAATTACACAGTTGGATTAGATTTGGGCTGGCTCTTGAGCTCTCTCTCCTACCCCAGTGTGTGTTAGAGGCCTGCAGATAATGTCAGGTGTATTTCCTCAGGTGCCATCCATCTTGAGATGCTTTGTTTATTGGGGTTTGTTGTTGTTGTTTATGAGTGTCTGCATATACGTATGTGTGACAAAACTTTTCCAGGAAGACACAATACACACATCTACTCTCCCTAAATAGGGAGCCCATGACAAACCAAAGTACAGATACCACCAAAGTCCAATTTGGTGAACAAATGACTTTTATGAGGGTTACTTATAGCCATGTGGGTAAGGAGTTATTTACAGAGCAGAAATAACTCAAAGGCAACTGTGTTACCAAAGCCCACCCCAGCATAGTGACTGACAGCCCACTGCATGCCTGCAGGGAGCTCAACAGGTTGGGATGGTGTCGAACTTTCCAGGTTCCTCAGTTGGTCTAAACCTCTTCCAGGCAGTCTGGCTGGTTTCTGCTTCTTCCAGGCTGTAGTAAGTCTGATGTCACAGTCTTGCAATTTAGCTTTTTTGGTGTGAGAGAGTATCTCAAGTTTTTGTTCGGTTTGGTTTGGTTTGGTTTGGTTTTCATGACAGGTTTTCTTTGTATAGCACTGGCTGTCCTGCACTCTCCAGCCTTCAGTAACTCAGTGTCCACACCTTTAAAATCAAGATAATAGGGCAGACAGAGTGGTGTATGCCTTTATTCCCAGCACTTGGGAGGCAAGGGTAGGCAGATCTCTATTAGTTTGAGGCCAACCTGGCCTACAGAGTAAGTTCTAGGGCAGCCATATCTATATAGTAAGACCTTGTCTCAAAAAAGCAAAGCACAACAAACAACAAAATAGAATGGAATAAAATAAAGATAATAGACATGTTGGATAAGCACTAAATGGGATACCATAGACTTGGAACAGTGTCCACTCATTAAAGACTGGCTGGCAAGATGGCTCAGTGGGTAACGTCACTTGCTACCAAGCCTTATGACCTGAGTTTGACCCTTGGGTCTAACATATTCAAGGGAGAGAGGCAACTGCTGCACACACACACACATACCCACACGGAATGAATAAAACAAAGATTATATGGTCACTGTTGCTCACTTAAAAGTTGGTTTAAGCTTACTATGAATGACCTATAAGAAGAATTCTTTATGATCCAACAGCCACTGACTCACTTGGCTGGGGAGTTCCAAGTATATAAAAGGTTTGAGTTAGAAACAGACTTGTTTTGAAACAAAATTAGCAAAAACCAGTTCAAAATATCTCTCACAGTGACTCATCCTAAGAAATGTTTTGCATGTGTTTTGCCTATGGTGGCCTAGGAACTGCCCCAATCTAACATGGGTGTTTAACCTGGATGTCCAGAGTGTGTCAGTGAGGCAGAAAGCTAACTGAAGAGGGTGACAGATTAGCGGCAGGCTGAAGTAACACGGCAACATCAACAGACCCACAAGGCAGGCCAGGCTTGGGCATTGGGCAAAGGCCTACTTCTAGAGACAGCTGCCCCAGGGCCGTTCATCAATGTCATATTACAGAGGCTAAAACTTAGCACCTTGATGACATACTTTTCTAATTTTTAATTTTTTTTATTATTTAATTTTTTTTTTTTTTTTAGCTTTCTCAACTCAAAAACATTCATCATAGGAGTAAAGTGTGTGGTGCTGGCTCACAGAGACCTATGGGGAGAATATACATTTTTCTGGGACTTTCCAAAAAAAAAGAGGCTGTATCTAAGGGTTCTAAGTCTCCAGGACATTTATCTGTTAGATGATGAGATGAGGAAAGTTCCATTCATACCCCTCACGTTTCTTGAGCACTTACTGTGTGCCAAGCCACATCTGCTCCCAAGGTGCTTTGCTTTCAGGCTTGTGCAACTTTTTGACTTCGTAACACGATGTTGTCATATACAAAGTTCGTGCAAAAGAGCTTTACAATCCAGTTACAAAAAACAAAACAAAACAAAAAAGCCTACACAAACAAGCAAACAAGGTGTGGTGCAGTGCCCGCCTTTAATCCCAGCACTGGGGCAAGCAGATCTTTGAGTTTGAAGCCAGCCTATTCTACACAGTAAGTTCCAGGACAGCCAGGTCTGTTACACAGAGAGAGCCTGTCTCAAAGAACAAACAAACAAACAAAAAACTTGACTTTGATCCCAGCACTTAGAAGGCAGAGACAGGCAGATCTCTGAGAGTTCAAGGCCAGCCTGGTCTACAAAGTGATTTCTAAAAGAAGGACAGAAAGAAAAGAAAACAACAACAAAAACCCCTCGCACATTTTTTATTTTACTGTGGGTCATATTCATAGCTATCCTTTGGTCTGGTCATACCTGAATGCTCTTGTGATAACTATTAATTAGTTCGTTTAGGATCTGACCCCTCCTCACTGACAGGACATCCAAGGCTCAGCTCTTTTATGCTCCCCACAAGCTCCTTGGGAAGTTGCAGCTGTGAGGAAAACACCGGAGCTTGCTTGAGTCGTAACCACAAGGCATGAAACAAGGCACGTTCTTTAGAAAAACCTTACGTTCCCATATTGAGCATGCAATTAATTTAAATCCACCAGAAGTAGCTGAGTTCATTTTAAAGTGGAAAATATGGGCAGAGAGGCTGTTGGACCCTCAGCAGCAGATGGCTCATCAGGTCCAGGCACCTGCTGTCAAGGTTGGAAGTCTGAGTTTGAGCCTACATGATGGAAAGGGAGATGTCACCCCCACTAAGTGTCCCCTATTCTTCACAAGTTGACAGAGGCACATGTGTCCTATGAGAGCTGATGCTTCAGTGGCCCTGGGAAGAGTCCATGATTTTGAGAATTGAGGGGTCTGGATGTTCAACCCCCCGCCAAAGGACCAGACAAGGACGAGGCAGGGACGTGCAGTTGACTCAGGGGCCCACAACCACACACTTTCAAGAACAGGTGGACCACACCCTCCCAGCTGATGCAGACAGACACCTGATGGTCTTGGCTGAGTTGAGACAAAAAACATCACATGAGAATCTGCAACCAGAAGCCTCGATACAGCTGTGTTTGCACTTTAAATTTGCCTTCTCTTGCATGGACTCAAAATAACCAAGATTTAAATTAATGTGACAATTTGTTACTGGCCTAAAGTAAGCAAATGAGGAACAGCTCTGGGGCTTGGGGTAAAGCTCAGTGGGTGGAATGATTGCCTGGCATGCACTGAGCCCAAGGTTCAGCCCTCAAGAGCCAAAAGACGAGGCACAACGGTGAGGCAGGAAGATCAGAAGTCCATGGTTATCCTTGACTATGTCATGGGATCGAGGCCAGCTGGAGAACTTGAAACTCTATCACACACACACACACACAAAAGAAAGAAAGAATGGAAGAAAGAAAGAAAGAAAGAAAGAAAGAAAGAAAGAAAGAAAGAAAGAAAGAAAGAAAGAAAATGGGGAGGGGCAGGAATCTTACCTAAAAGGTATTCACTCTCATTCAAGTTTTCTTTTTTTTTAAGACTTAATTATTTTTTTAAAAAATTTAATTAAAAAAAGATTTATTTATTTATACAGTGTTCTGCCTGCATGTAACACCTGCAGGCCAGAAAACAGCACCAGATCTCATTATAGATGGTTGTGAGCCATCATGCGGTTGCTGGGAGTTGAACTCATGACCTTTGAAAGAGCAGACAGTGCTCTTAACCTTTGAGCCATCTCTCCAGCCCTCATTCAAGTTCTCTTAAGAGCACTACAGACAAACCCCCTGAAATGAGTTAGTTCACAACTCAAAATTATGAGACACAGAATCAAAGAGTAAACCCACAGGATCAGGAAATAGTGGAGCAACTTGATTGAAGGAGATTTAAAATAGTTCACCTGGGCTGGTGAGATGGCTCATTGGGTAAAGGCACTTGTCAGCAGGCCTGACAACCTGAGTCCAGTCCCCGGGAACCACACAGGAGAGAATCAATTCCTAAAAGTGACCGGTACATACAACGGAATGTGCACTGCCTGCCCCCATTACTCTAAATAAATAAGTGAAATTCATTAAAAATGATCAATGATTCACCTACCAAGGAAGCAAAAGTTTAAGGTACTATGAAAAAGAGATGTGCATTATGAAAAAACAAATCAAAAAATGAATGTTTTGAGATAAAGAATAGAGCCGTTGACTCAGTTCTATAGGTGAGCCAGAGAACTGATGAGACACAGCTACAGAACCAGGCGAGGTGGGGCACACCTGTAATTCCAGCAATTGGATCTCCATGAGTTCATGGCCAGCCTGGTCTACAAGGCAAGGACAGCCAAGGCTATACAGAGAAACCCTGTCTCCAATATAGAACAAAACAAAACAAATCAAAAAAAAAAAAAAAAAAAACCCACAGCAACAGAGAGATTTTTGACCAGAAAGAAACCAATGAGAAGTAAATAGAAAACAGGAGGGAGAGAGAATGGGAGACAAGGAAGACATTGTAGGGGTGACTATCTCAGTCGAGTTTGACCGAGAATTTCCCAGAAGGGATGAAGCACTCGGCCCTTCAGTTTCTGGAAGTACAGCAGATTCTGAACGAGAAAAGCCAAATGAATATGTCTCCCAATAGTGAAAGTTATAAATTGCACTAGAGACACAAAGTAGGAACAGAATGAATGGTCGTGACGATAAGGTGAAAAGTGTGGGTGCTTGCTGCTGGGACACAGCAGTCTTGCTCTTGGCTTGAGATTGGGGCAAAGAATGCCTCCCTGAGACTTACTGGAATACTTCATTATCAGGATTTAATGTAACTGACACCTAGGAGAGTTGGTGCAATGGCTCTTTGGACATGATCTAGCTGTGTCACTGTGTGACTTCCTTTCAAAGTGTCTTTGGGCTGTTCATTTGAAGTCTGGTATCAGGGTGGTACCAACAGGAAACAGATGGCTGACTCAAACTGGGTCATGGAGGAAGTTCAAGAAAGAAAACTGCTTGTGAGAATATGAGCAGGTTTAGGGACACCACTGGACCATGCTTTCCCAGGGGCCATCATTGGTTAGAAGCTACCACCATGCTGGGCTGACAAGGCAAGGAGGCTGGGAGCTTGGACCCCCCCAGAAGCAGCTACTGGGCCTGCAGCTTCCACAGGACCATACCACTGGCCCCGCAGAATTTGCTCAAGCGTTTCCCCTCTTCTCCTTCTCAAATGTATGGCAGTTTGGACGATAAATGGCTTAATCACTTGGGCATCTTTTGCTGTCATCCATATGAAAGAACTTCCTAAGAAATGAATCTGTGCAAAGAAAATGCACTGTAAACTAGGGAGGCAGAGAATTTTGTCTGGGTATCTCTTGTTCAGTGATAAATTAGTTTTCTTTTCTTATGTGAGTTTTATAATTCTCATCCTATAAACTTCATCCCTTGCAGTCCCACAATTCAACTGTTTTTTTTTTTTTCGTATTCACAGCAGTGTACAACCGCTGTCACAACCAATGTTAGAACAGTTTCGTCATTCCTTCTCCTGACCTTCTGCCTAGTAGCCACCTCCCGTTTGTTCCAATTTCTCAGCCCCTAGGCCTAAGCAACCCGTTGATGTACTTTCAATCTCTATGATTCCTATCCAGATGCTATATCGATGAATCATACACTGTGTCGCTGCTTTCTCTTACCATCGTGCTGTCCGAGTTCATCCACGTTGTAGCGAATAGTTGTATACTTTATTTATTCCTGGGTATTTGTACGTGTGTTTGCCTGCTCGTCTGTTTGCGCACTACATGCCTGCAAGTGCCCGCAGAGGCCAGAAGAGGGCGCTTGAACCCCTGGAACTGAAGCTATAAGATCATGTGGATGCTGGGAACTTGAACCTGGGTCCTCTGACGGCCTGCTCAGGACTAAGGTTAAACGGACAGAGTCACTTAGATTTGTACGTGAGTGCTGGGGTGCCAGGCACTTTACCAACTGAGCCAGCTCCTCAGCACCTGGATGTGCGGTTTCTACTTCTCCTGAACGTGTGTCCACGGTGGAGTTGTTGAGTCATAAGGAAAAACCCACGTGTAACCTTTGGAGACTGGCCAGGCTGCTTTTTAGTAATTTTTCTTATTCCACATAATTCACAAGCTTTTGCACCGTGAAATTACTGTTGAAACTATTGTCAAACAACTTGTAACAGTTGACACCAGCTTTATCAAAAGATCTCTCTCTGCTCTTCTAGTCCCAGCTGGTCACTGGAGGCGTGTAGTCACCCCTCCATTAACTAACCTTCCATCCATATCAAATTGTTAATTGTTTCTTTCAGCAACATAACTTTTTTTGTCGAGGTGGTTGGTCCTGGGGGAGAAACCAGAGGCCTCTCACATGCTAGGCTAGCACTCTGCCGTTGAACTAGTTATATCCTAATTCTTCCTTTTAAATTTTGCTGTTTTGTTTTATTTTGTTTTGTTTTGTTTTGTTGAGACCCCTGTGTAGCCCTGGCTGTCCTGGAACTCACTCTGTAGAGCTGGCCTTGAACTCAGAGATCCACCTGCCCCTGCCTCCCAAATGCTGGGATTAAAGGCATGGGTCATCACCTCCTGCCTTAAGCTTAAATTCTGCTTAATTTTTATTTTGCAACTCTCACTAAGAGTCTCGCTAAGTTAACCAGTTTGGCCTTGGACACACATGGTAGCTGAAGCTGCCCTTGAACTTGCAACCTTCCTTCCTCAGCTTCCCATATAGCTTAGATTATGGGTAGATGCCACCAGGCCCAGCCAAACACCATCATTCATTTTAGAATGTGTCACTGGTAGCTGTTCAAGACTCCCAGATCAATAGACTTCTCCAGGAGTCATCCATGCTCTGGCTGTACACATACAAGTCTGACTGTGGTCATTTGTGTTCTGGCGACACATCACTCTCTGGCTATAAACAGTGTGGCTTGGGGTTTTTTTCTTGACCCCCTAATCCCTCTCAGAAGGACTGCAGTTTCAAGCGGCTTTACCTGGATCAAGAGCAGACTACTATCCCTTAGCTTTTTAGCTTGTCTTTGAAATTAACAATAGAAATAATGACAGCTGCATGCTGGATTGGAATGGGTGTGGGCTTAGGAGTCAAACAGACTTGAGTTCAAATTCTGTTAATTACATCTTTCACCCTGAGCCAATGATTTGGCCTGCTTGTGACATCACTGGGAAATCAGAAATGCCAATTGGTTACCTGGGGGAAGGCACCTCTTATCTAGGGTGGTGCACTTGTTTGGGGCAGCAGGGTGAATTTAGGACTTTGGACCAGGAGACATTTTCTTAATTGTTTCAAAGCAGCCCTGCCTTGTTTACTTTTAATAATGTGCTTGTTTGCTTTTAATAAGAGCCAGACCTGCTCTCCTATTTGGTCCAGCTGGGGAGCAAACGGATGCTTACGAGCTGCATAATCTTTGCAGCCATCCGTGGCCACAGGCAACAAGTGCAAACAGGTGTAGGTGGGACCCATTTTGTCTTCAGTGGGTAATGATGCCTGACAGAGAGCCTACCCAGCGACTTCAAAGGCAATGGCAACCGTGGCCCAACTAAGGCGAATGCCGAGCCCAGGCTCCCTGTCCCCAAGGCAGGAAGGGGCAAGACTAAGCAGTTATCTCCCAGCTGAAGCAGTGAGGTACCCACTGCAGTGACAAGTGAGTCAATGGCAGGGTTGGCCCCGTCCAGGTGATGTCACAGGTGTCTTCTGTATTTTGATGGTCCCCAGGAGATTTTCAGGTTCTCCCTCCGTGTGGTCTGTGGTTAGAGATGCAGATGTGCATATCTGGTCATCTGTCTTGTGTGTCTGTGTGTGAGTGTGTGTGTTTGAGTGTTTATGTATATATATGTGTGTGTGGTGTGTACATGTTTATGTGTGTGCTTATGTATGTGTTTATGTGCATGAGTGTGTGTGTGTGCTTGTTTGTGTGTGTGTGTGTGTGTGTGCTTGTTTGTGTGTGTGTGTGTGTGTGTGTGCTTGTCTGTGTGTGTGTGAGTGTGTGTGTTTGAGTGTTTATGTATATATATGTGTGTGTGTGGTGTGTACATGTTTATGTGTGTGCTTATGTATGTGTTTATGTGCATGAGTGTGTGTGCTTGTTTGTGTGTGTGTGTGTGTGTGTGTGTGTGTGCATTGGCTGAGTCTCAGAGGCAGCAAGAGTGGAGGTTAGGGCAGGCGTGAGGCTGCTTGCTCCAGGAGTGAGAGGAAGGAAGGAAGTCTTCCTGGAAAGCACGTATTAGAGCAGCATGTCTTCCAGCCTTGACCTTGATGGATGTGCAAATACACAGAGCCTGGAGATCCCCCAAACACTGGACAAATCAGACTGACCTTGATCCACTCATTTTCTCCAACCGTACTCCCTACTGAGCACTTCCTCCCTCAGTCCCAAACTTTTACAAGTATTTTATTCCTACAGCTAATTTAGCCTAACCCTGTTGAAGGAGGAGAGGCCTCCTTCAATCTCATACCCTCTATACCGATGTGTATTTTTAAATGAATTCATACCCAATCTGAATATGAAATCATATTTTCACAAAGTATTTCCCTAATTTTAATTTTTCTGAAAGGGAGCTTATTTCTCCACATGGCCACTGCTTTCCTAGCCTTACCAGCCAGAACTAAATACTTGAAATACACTTTCAATCCAGAGTTGAAATCTTTCTTTCCTCACTAAAGTGAATTTTACATAAGGCCTACACTATGCAACTCCAGATTGAAAATGTATATACATGTGGAAAAACAACAACCCAGCTGGGCGTGGTTGGGCACATGTTTAACCTCAGCACTTGGAAGGCAGAGGCAGGTGGATCCCAGTGAGCTTGAGGCTAGCCTGGTCTACAAAGTAAGTTCAGGACAGCCAGGGCTACACAGAGAAATCCTGTCTCAAAAAAAAAAAAAAAAAAAAAAAAAAAAAAAAAAAAAAGAAAAGAAAGAAAGAAAGAAAAAGAAAAAGAAAAAAGACAACAACCCACAAATAAGCCCATATGGGATATACATAGGTTTTCCTCCTATGTCCCAAGTTAATATGGCCCAATAATTATTTCCATAGCACCTATATTGCAAGTCACCATAGGTGCTTTTAGCCTACGGTAATGTGTGCAAATAGTGGGCTATTTTACATAGCAGACTTGAACGACCTTGGATTTAGGCATTTATAGACATGCACAGACAGCAAGGTAAGACTATTCTTTTAGTGACTGGGTCTGTATAGCCACTGCCAAAGGCGCTATCCTTAAAACAAGTTCAAACACTCAATTATAAAAATTTACATTTTGAAAAAGCAGTTCTATCAGGGGACCCATTCATAAAAATGGAACGATCTTTTATCAAGTAATTTCCCCCAGGGTCTTTTAAATAGCCATCTCCCCGTTTTGATTCAATTTGTGGGAGGCCCATGTAGCCGCAGGACTGGCCCATCCATTGTGTAAGGGAAGGGAAATGTGGCCGGAGCTGGATCACTGTTTGGCACTCTCCTCTCCTGACTTGCTACTAATTCATTTTGCCATTAATCGCGCTTTCCCTTGAGGCCATTTGATCTGTGTTGTGTGGGGGTGTGGGTGTGGGTGGGGGGTGGGTAGCCCAGGGCAGTCCCTCCAGATGATGGCTTTCAATAAGCATGCAATCCAAAAGGGACATTGTCCTTATGACAAAGATGATTAATTGAATAACTCACTTGAAAATTGTGTGCCTCTTTAAAGTTTTGGAAGCCGATCCAGGATGACCCCCCCCCCCCCACCCCTTGGCATAGCCTGGCGAGAACAATGCCAGCAAGGGGGAAAATATTAAAGTGCATTCCATGAATGGATTCCTTAAAATGCTGGACTCCAGGCAATAACATGTCTGTACTCCTCATAACACCCTCATTTGAATAATGCTGTGCTGTTTCTGATGCATTTTCACAGTCTGTCGGAGGTCTCCTAGTGACCCACGAGGCTGGCTGGAGAAGAGCTGTCTTGGATTCATGTTGCAGGGAGAGATGTGTAGGCTCTGAGCAGTTGCCCTTCCAAGCGCACCTGGTGAGCTAGAGACAGCAAAGGTGTCTTTTAGACTTCTGACTTCAAATCTCTCTCCCCTCCCTCCCCCTCTCCTTCTCTGTCCCCCTCCCTCTTTTTTTCTCCCTCTTCCCCCTCTCTTATGTAGCTCAGGCTAATCTCAAACTTACTCTGTAGCTGAGGAGGATGGCCTTGAACTTGTGATCCTCCTGCCTCTACCTCCCAATGGCTAGAATTACACACTTCCATACCTCTTCCCATTTGTCCAGCCAACTGAAGACTCTTTCCCACCTGGCAACCTGTGAAATTCTGCTCAAAGGAATTCGACACAGACCGCTACTGCAAAAGGCATCTAAGTACCCGGATTGAGGACAGCATATATGGCTGGCATCACGCCACCGCCTACATGTTACAGGGCATTCCAGGCATGCTCATTTCACAGCTGGTCTCCCATACTGGGGTGGGCTTTTCAGTGAAACAGCTTAAGAAGTCACTATCTTTTATAAGTAACCCCAATAAGCTTACTGCTTTACCAAGCCAGACTTGGATGGTGTCATTCCTGTGCTCTGTCACTACACTCTATATCTGGGCTGAATGGAAACAGGCTCTTCAGGAAAAGTAATGGGATATTCTCATTGCTCCTTTGGAACTTTCTACCCTCTGTGAGGCACTTAGCCCAATTACTCATGGAGGTGAGACCTCCTGGCCATAGTTGAGGTTCAGTGCACTATGAGCCAATGGGACACTGGCTCTCTAGGAAGAGGAGGGTATCCCTGAGCAAGGATATCTTGTCATTCCCTGTGATGTCTTGTGTCACCTTGGGATTCTGTAGCATACTCATTTAATTCAGTTCCTTGTGTTGTGGTGACCCCCCCCCAACATAAAATTATTTCATTGCTATTTCATAACTGTAATTTTGCTACTGTTATGCATCATAGTAAAAGCATCTGATATGCAGGATATTTGATGTATGACCCTTGGGAAATGTCATTTGTCTCCCAAAGGGGTCGGGTCCTACAGGTTGAGAGCTATTGGCTTAAATGATTCTAACGTTATCATATGTACAAAACCCAAATGACCTCACAAAAGCAACCTTCTCTATGACACATTAATTCAATTATTTCTTTTTATTCATTTGTTGTTTTGTGTGTGTGTGTGTGTGTGTGTGTGTGTGTGTGTGTGTGTGTGTTTTGTTTTCTGTTGTTGTTTTGTTTTTTTGAGACAGGGTTTTTCTGTATAGCGTTGGCTGTCCTGGACTCGATTTGTAGATCTGGCTGGCCTTGAACTCACAGATCTACCTGTCTCTGCTTCCCAAGTGCTGGGATTAAAGGTGTGTGCCACCACCACCCGACTTAATTCAATTATTCTTACTCGTATATGTTAGCGTTACATTAAATAAACAAGATTTTAAATGGAGAAAGAGCCCGTCACGTATCCAAAGTACAAGTGAACACTGCCATGGCAGTGTTAAATTGCAAAGGGCAGACTATGTGCTGGGCATTCTACCAACTGGGATAAGCTATTTCTGGGAATGGAATAACCTGGTGGGGCTTGGAATCAAGCTAGATAGGTTAGCGAAAGGCTGATGGGACTTTTCAAGGGAACTGGGCGCAGGCTCCATTTTGTCCAGAACCTTTCTTCTCTTATCTCTGCAGCCTCTGTGCTACTAAGGTCTCCAGTCCCCACAGCCTGTGGTCTGAGGGATGGGAGCAGGCCAGACTTGCCAGAGGGAGATAAGAGCCTGTCACCCTGGCGCTTGCTCATCCAGGACCAGCTGCCTTGCGCTTCTCTGCAAGCATGTGCTCCTCGAGTGAGCCTCTTCCCAGAGAGAGAAAAGATGTTCGGAAAGTTGTTGTTTTCCCTCCACTTCCTGCTGACACAGAAAAGCAGCTGGGAATTCCTAAATAGAATGCTAAAAATGCCTCTTAATCCCATGTCTCTAGGCTTACTCCACTATACTTGTGAGCAGTTCTGACCCCCTAGTGTTTGTGTTCAGTAAGATGCCAAGTCCTGCACAAAAACTCCTAGAGACACACTGTGGGAGACAAAATAAGGACTGGCTCATGGGACACTCAGCTGGTGAGTCCAGTCGCTGTCAGAGGCTCAGGTCCGATCCTTGCTTTCAATCGATGGGCATCTAGATTAGCGGTGGGGATCTCCGGAGATGTGATGGTGAGACACTGAGGAACACAGCTACCTATCATCCTCTGTGCACATGAAACCTGATGGTCATACAGAGCTAGCAGTCTTCGTTGCCTGACGCCCCTTTCCCTCTTCACTGTATTTTAGTTTGTAAGCAACTGAGGCTTAGAAAGTATCATTCAGAAGCAGGCTAGACCCTCAGGAAAATTATGCATAGATGATATGAAACCAAAATAGGACTCTGGGATTCATTCAGGTATTGGGATGGTGAGCTCTATGTACAGATTTGGAGAGAGATATTGATGTTGAGTAAAGGGTACCCCCCCCCTCAGGGTCTGGCTTGGCCTCATCTGATCATTGGAAGGCTTGACGAGAACAAAAATATTGGTCTGTTGGGGTAAGAAGCAAACTGACTGTATCCATGATATGATACAGGTTCGCTGGGTCTCTAGTGTGCCATCCACACTCCATCCAGCTTCTAGAATTACATAAGCCAATTCCTTACAGGAAAGATATCCCATTGGTCTCGTTTCTCTGGATAACTTCAATATAGGTATTTTCCTGTCTGCCCTCTTTACTCATCATGTCTCCATTTGGGATTCTGTAAAGCTTTGCTGAACGATCATTGTACCCACCCCCAACTTACGAAATATAGTTCTAGCATTTGACACGAGAGGAAGCCAACCATCCAGTGGTTTAGCATATTATTCGGCTCCCACTGTTGGGCCTGTTAGGCGAGCCAAGCCAATAATAGTTATGAAGGTTGTGTGGAACCATCGGGGTATTTTAAATCTTAATGATGGAGGGGGGGCGAAAATGCACATGTAAACACAGCTCTAACTGTGTGAGATGTGTGCACTATCACAGGTAATCGACACAGGGATGAGATAAAATGGAAACATTCATACTGAGACGACAAAAGTACTTAGCCCTTTATGTAACAGTTGCATGCTAGATGTCTCCTGTGTGCCAGGCACAGTTCTAATCACTGTGAAGCAGCAATTGGGAAATTAGTTTTTCTTTTTAAAGACCTGCTGGCTCCCCACCAGGATAGCTATAATCAAGACAACAGGCAATAATAAATATTGACAAGGATGCAGGAAGCTGGAATGCTCATGTGTTGGAGGTGGGAACAAAGATGCTACAGTCTTTGGAAAACAACTTGGCGGTTTCTCAAAGGGCTGAGCACAGAATGACTACATGATGTACTCAATGGCTCTGTGCTCAGATCATAGCAGTATTAGCTAGTGACACCACCATTAATGTGAAAGATGCAGCAGATCATTTGGAAGAATTCATAAAATCAATTACCAATGACAGTTATCCCAATAGACAGCACAAGGAGTCCCAGTGTTTCTTCTACGCCCCGAAGAACTGAACACATAGAAATTCACATATGGATGTTTATATAGGTGTTATTTGTAATAGCAAAAAAATCCACCAGCTGACGAATGAGCAAACTATTAACTGCCTATGGCAGAATATAATCCGGCCATTAAAAGGACTAAACATTAGTTCATTCTACTACCCAGATCAACCCTGGAAACAGGAAAAGAGCCAAACACAATACGTCAGGTAGACTAGGATTCTACATATACACACTGCCCAGAAAAGGAAAATCTAGAGACATAAAGTAACTTCATAATTGCTTGGAGCAGGAGAGTAGGGTAAGCGTGAATTGTTAGAGGTGTGTGTGTGGGGGGGGAGAAGGACATGGGAAATGACTGCAGGTGGGCGCTCTTTCTTCTTGAGGAAGCATGAAAATACTCTGAGTTTGACGGTGATGGTTGTAGGACTCAGGGACTATAAACTACTGAATTGTTCTCTGTAGAGGGTGAATTTCAAGGTGGTAAATTCCATGGCAATAAGGCTGTTATTAAATATTACCTAATGCTGTTGTCATGTTGCTTTTGTAAATAAATGCATGATGAATGTTTTCTCTTATAAACGGTCCGCCCTTTCGTTAAGGACATCATGTCTGGTTTCTTAAAGGCGACCACATGCCTTCAGTTTACTTCAAGAAGATTCTGAGGAAATGGTCTCAGCAGTTGCTTGGTGCAGGCAAGAGACAGCAAAAGAAAGAGTGGACCCCAGCCATTTTGCCCAAGCCAGACTGTAAGACCACAGTGAGCCTTGGCGTACTTCAGTCAACCCGGACCAGGCCCATGAGAAAGTAAACAATTCAAACTGAGGGATTCATACATGAGTTAGCTTTTCACCACAGAACAGCTGGAGCAACAACTTAAAAGGAAAAGGCCTGCCTTTGGCTCATAGTTTTAGAGATCTCAGTCTGTTGCCTGTAGGTCTGCAGTAAGGTAAAATACGTTATGGCAGAAGGGTGTGTCCAAGAGGAACTGATCATCTCATGGTGGAGCCTGGGAGGAGCCAGGAATTTCGCAAGACCCCAGAGCACCACACCCTCACTAGTACCCTTCCCCCAGAGAGGTCGCTGCAGGGTATCCACCAGAGAAGACTATTTGGACACAGGGTTAAGCCAATAGAAAGTCTTTAATAACTAGCCGGTGACTACACTGGGTGTTTGGGATCCCAGTTTAGTTCCAAATTGTTCTCAGGATGAGCTTTAAGCACAAAAACCATATCCTGGGTTGACATATTTCAGTTAGCAAGAACAGCTAGCCAACAGCCGAATGACAGAAGCCAAAAAGCAAGGCTAATGCATTTAGAGACTTTCCTAGAAAGATGAACTTTGATAGAACAATTATTTGTTTTTATTTTGGCAGGTGGTATGGGGTGGATGTTTTTGTTCTGATCCCAAGTGTGGGGTGTGGAACAGACTTGTGTGAGGGTGTGCAGTCTTTGTCTGCTGGAAACAGACTTGTGGGAGGACATGCGCTGTTTGTCTGCTGGCAGAGGAACTGCCTCCTTTGGGAGAGCATGATCTTTGCCAGCTGATAAACACCCTAATACAGACTCTAAGATGGTATATATCTGTATACATATATCTGCCCCAAACTAGAGGCTTTCTTGGTTTGCAGATCAATTCCTATCGTCTGGCTGTTCATCGCTCAGCTTTGAGACTCTCCTAGAAAGAAACGCTCCAGAGAACGCTTCGAGGCTCCAGGTTTCCAGCTGCTGCTCTGGGCTGCAGCTGCTGCGGTTGCAGTCACCTCTGCTAAATTGCTGGTTAGCTGTTTAACAGATCAGCTGAAATCCTGACAATGACGAGTGGAATCGCTCCGAGGAACTGAATCTGAAAAAGTCTCTTCTTTCTCCTATCTAGGATAGGTGGGTTGGAAGGGAGGTAGAAGCATTAAAGATCCCCAAATTAAGTAGGTTTAAAAAAAAAAAGTTCAAAGCCTATAGTGGGGCTGCCTATCTGCTGAGTTTTATAACCTGAATGGTACTTCCATCATGGAGTGTGTTATGCTAAGGCCTGGGGTGCCTATTGCAAGATTTCACCCTTAGCTTTCCACTGACTCCCAATAATGCCATCAAATTGTGAATCCATCTGTGATGTAACCCATTAGTGTCAGAATCTTCATGATCAAATCACTCCCCCTAAGTCCCATCTCTGTACATGACATCAGGAACTCTTTAACACATGAGCCTTTTGGAGAGATACTTTAATACCCAAACCATAACAGCTAACAAATGCCCTCAGTAAACTGGGCACGAGATTAAGCAAGAATAACCACACGAATGGCTAAATTTTTTTTTGAACACCTAGTATTCATATAAAGCCTGAGATGGGTCTTTTTCATTAAAATCTTTTTGACAGCCTAAGAGAAGCCAAGTCACTTACTGAAGGTCAGAAAGCTATGATGGCAGAGTGAGGTACAGCGCCTGTCTGGAAATCCTGCTGCCTCATTGCCTCTACGATCCCTGGTCCGCTTGGCTGAATGAAAGAAAGAAAGGGTGCCCATGTGTTTGAGAGGCACATTGCTTTGGATTTGAGTTTGTGCCTCAGTGGAATTGTGCTTCAAATAGATTCCAATGGGTCCTATTGAGAACCTAGGACTGCATCCAAGTCCAAATCAAGCTGCACCTCTCTCTGGTCTTCTCAGTGTTTCTGTCAACACAGCTCTGTCCTGCCCTTCCCATCTCTCTGGGATCTTGTCATTACTAGCCCCGGGCTGGCCCGCAGTAAGAGCAAAGCCCACCACCATGACGACAAAAGCTCGACAGCTGATCTCCATCTGGTAAGCCCCTGTAGTTCTTATGTGCCTCTGTCTCATGCACAAGGTCAGATGCCATCAGCCTCCACTTTCTGCAGATCAGAGAACTGCAGAGATAAGAGAACCGTGAGTCACTTGTCCGATCTCATCATGGTGGGATGGATCCAGGACTCTACAGTAGCTCTTCCACTCGAGGACCTGGGCTGCTTCACGGCGCTGTCATTTGTGTATGGACACAGGCGTGGGCACCTCGTCACACTGAGTCCTGTAGCTTGCCTAGCTGTCAGTCATACAGTACCGCCCAACAGAGGCTCTACAGCAGTGGTTCCCAACCTTCCTAACCTTCCTAACGCAGTTTAAGACAGTTTATACCCTAATGCAGTTAAAAACCCTTTGATATAGTTCCTCATGTTGTGGTGAACCGCCCCCCCCCCCGCAACACACCATGAAATTATTTTCATTGCTACTTCATAACTATAATTTTGCTACTGCTATGAATTGGAACTATCTGTGATTTCTGGTGATCTTAGGTGACTCCCATGAACAGGTCGACCCCACAAAAGGGTCACAACCTACAGGTTAAGAACCACAACTCTACAGTGACCATCCACTGAACGGACAGACGGCTCCTGTCAACTCATGCAGGATCTGCTATCAACTCCCAAGCGCTTGGGAGGCTACTTCCATTCAGTCTCCTGGTGGCGTTCACCCAGGGTCATAGGCTGAGAAAGGCTACAGATGACATAGGGCTATCGCTTACTCTGCTCCATCTTGCTTTTGCTCAGTTTTGCCTGATGCCTAAAGTTGTTTTTTAAAGGATTTGGATGTGCTGTGGGATGAAAAGGAAACTTTGTTTTACTTGGTTCTGGGACATAGAGAGGGTGGACGGAGAGAGAGGGGGGAGGGGGATGAGGAGGAGGGGGAGAAAGGGAGGGAAAGAGAGAGATAGGTTATTTGCTTCTTGTCCACCCCACATCTAGATACACAATGGGCTCTTCTTGTACTTCATTTGGGCTGTTTTTACTGGTTATCCCCAATAAAGGTCCCTCCCCTTCAAGACTTCCCAACAGCCCTCACATTTGGGCCCTCTTCACTTTGCCCTTCCACTAGAAGTCATTCACTTCTCCCTGACACCGTTCTCAGGATGCCCCGCCCCATCCCCCACAGCAGCTCTATGGAACCCAGTTCCCACGCCGAATGCTGTGGGATCCAGTTCTACTGCTGGCGGTTGTTTTTTGGGTCGTTCATTTTCCTGATTGGCACTAATAGCTTTTGCAGACCTCTCCTGGGATGTGGACTATTTTGTATTTGTGAGCTGTCATTCCAGAAAAGACCATCAGGTTCCAAGTGCCCCATGCCCACTTTTCTGTTAAAGACAACTGACCATGTCAAGGCTTCCTCCACCAGATAGTAACGTCCTTGTGACTCAGGGTGTTCACACAGGACTCCACTGAGGCGGACTGGGTGAAAGAATGTGAGGGAAATTTCAACTGATTCTAGGGAATCTGTCTGCTATCAGCTTAAAGGAATAATAAGAAGGAAATGGAACTGTGCAGGGACAAAGCTAAGAAAAGAGGAAGGGAAGTGTGAAGGCTGAAAGGCAGAAGATTTGCTCTCCCAGAGCAGTGACTGAGCATCTGCCCAAAGCCCATACTCTGCTGCATCATGGTCCTGATTGGCGGCATATACAGGCAGAGAAGTTTCTAGAAGTATAACTTGAACCTCTACTTTGTAGCAGGCAATCTTCCACTATCTCTGCTTCAAGAATTTTTTGGGGGGGAAAGGGAGAATTTGTTTGTTTGATTTTTTAGACTCCATGACCTAGCTTGCTTTCTGTCGCTGTGATAAAACACCATGACCAGAAGCAACTTGGGGAGGAAAGGATTTATTTGGCTTACATGTCCCAGGTCACAGTTCATCACTGATGGAAGTCGGAGCAGGAACTCAAATAGGGCAGGAACCTAGAGACAGGAACCGAAGCAGAGTCAAGAGAAGAATGCTGCTTACCAGCCTACTGTCCATGGCTTTTACCTGATTTTTTTTTTTTTTACCTGATATTTTTATACAACTCAGGGTCATCATCTCAGGGATAGCAGGTTGAGCCCTGCCATAATCAGCATTAATGAAGAAAACATCCCACAGGTTTACCTACAGGTCAATCTGATGGAGAAAATTTTCTCACTTGAGGTTCCCTTTTCCAGGATGACCAGGACTTTTGTCAAGTTGACAAAAAGCTAACCCAACATTCCAGATAGGGAACCATCAATAGATTTTTTTCCTTTTCTTTGTTTTTATGTAGGAGGAGGCTTAAAAGCAGACCCATCAAAAGCTCATGAAAGGTACTCAGAGTCGCTGATTGTACATCTCCTAGGATCACATGTAGTTGAGTGGGCACAGGAAAGAGAGAGTGGCTGAAATCTTAGGTGGGAAGCACCGACTCCTCCCACAAGGTCATGGTAGTAGCCCCAATCCTGTGATGGCCTCACATGTGTAATCATAGCCTTTCTATTTTCAAGACTGTAATAGCCGCGTTTCAAGACGGTAACAGCCGCGTCAGCCCAGAGGACAGTGTCCCACAACGGTGGCCCAGAACATGGCTACAGAACGTTATTACTGATGTCTCTTGTACATTGGTGAACCAATACTCCACGAGCCCAGATGACTTGGCCAATGACATACTGCTAAGTAACATTATTCAACTTGAAGATAGGCCAGGCCTCTTGACCTGCTGCTTTGCTTGCTGTTGCTTTTGGGATTCTTTCAACTCCTGCCTCTTGGTGGCCACTCACTAAAACTCCTTTCAAATGACAATGTGGCATCCACCCTGGGATCATAGATTCTCAGTGGCAGAAGATCTTCATGATACAAGATTCCCCTAAAAAAAAAAAGAAGAGCAGACGGCAGATAGGCTACAAGGAAGAAAGGGGGCAGGAGACATGAGTCACCCTGGGTGCTTAACCACGAAGTGCCCGAGGAGGCCTCCAGGGTGTTTGTTTGTTTCCATGGCTCCCCACCCACTGGCAGTGTTCATTTCCTCTGTGGTGGTGCACACTCTGGCCATTCCTTTCAAATATTTGCTGAGTGTTTCCATGGGCTGATAGACAGTTAAGATTAGGCTCCTCCGCACGGAATGATGTCAACACACCCTGTGAGCAAGGATGAAATTCCACTTTTCTCCCGCATGAAAGTCTATGGGTGGCCAGGTGGGAGACACGTGTCGGTTTCCTGGTGCAGCCAGGGACTTAGGCTCCTCTCACGATGTCTCCTGTAAGTTCCCTTCTGGTCTAGGATGGCTTGCCCAAGGCCTTAGAAAGAGGATGAAGGGAAGAGGGAGGGTTTCCCCAGGTAATAGCTTCTCTCATGCAGACTTCTGAGGTATCCCAAATCATTCTGACACCTGCATCCTGTTTGCTACCATTCATTCACGTGTCCGTATCTGGCCACAGAGGTTACTGGGGGTGATGGTTTGAATGAGAAATATCCTCCATAGACCTGCATATTTGACTACTTGGTCCCTGGTTAGTGGTGCTGTTTGGGAGAGACTGTGGAATGTTTAGGATGTGGATACTGGGGGGGGATACTGACCTGCTGACAGTTTGTAACCTCATCTCACTTCCATTTTATTTTGATTTTCTTGTGTGGATGGAAATGTGATCAGCTACCCGTGGCCACGTTCTCCTAGATAAACTCTTGTTTCTAAAGTTGCTTTTGGTTGTGGCATTTTCTCACAATAGAAAAGTATCTGGGGCAGTGGTGACACACACCTTTGATCCCAGCACTCAGGGGGCAGAGGTAGGTGGATCTCTGTGAGTTCAAGGCTAGCCTGGTCTACAGAGCAACTTCCAGGAAAGCCAAGGCTACACAAATAAACCCTTTCTCAAAAAAAAAAAAAAAAAAAAAAAAAGAAAAGAAAAGAAGAAGAAGAAGAAAGAAAGAAAGAAAGAAAGAAAGAAAGAAAATAGTTGTGTTTGGGAGATTGAAAACAAGGACTTAGTGATGTAAGAATTTTTATTATAACAGTGAACAGTCCATAGGCCAAATGTGATCGGCTAGGTGGTTTGTTGATAAAGTTTTATTAGGACAAAACTAAACTTGTTCATTTATATATCTTCTATGACCTTTCTTTAAATTATAACTAATGATGTTTGGTCTATGGAGACTAAATGACTTATTATCTGACACAGCAAAGGTCTACTATCTTCTAGAATAGACAAGCAGCAAATTATACTTTGCATGTGTTGCCCACTGCCAGGAGTTGAGCTCAACACAAAGGCCTCTCAGCAGCTTATTCGTCCAGGCAAGCAGTTGCTAATTATCATTTTGTGTGATGAGCAGAATCAAGGTGTGGTACTCAAAGGGCTCTGAGGCCACATAGGCAGACTGTGCAGGGACCTTTCCAGAGGAGCTTAAACGGTGAATGCACACCCTGAATGCATAGCACTTGACAGACTAAGGCGCAAAGAATGTCGTGTGCCAGAGGCCAGTGTGGACTACATAGTAAGTGCCGGGCTAGACTGGGCTACAAAATAATAGTCTGTCTCGAAACAAAAGCAAAATAAAACAAAGAACCAAAAACAGCAGCAAAAATTCACGATATTATGTCTTTATCCCACTGCGTGTCACAGTCACCCATGAGTCTCCCTTAAGGATAGGAGTGCTCTGGCCTCCTAAGCCCCATGCTAATGGGGTGGGGGTGGATAAGAACTGTGTCTCTGGAGGCTGTCCAAACAGCAGTGACTTATCTGCTCTATCCGTAGCATCTGTGCTCCCAATAAACCCACTCCTGAGACCCTCAGCCCACAGAACCAGGATATAGAGTGGGTGGAGCCGGGGGAGTGGAGCACTGAGGTCTAATTTCAGGCTTCAGAGTCAACAGATAACAGCAGGGCCTTTGGATGGACATTCCAGCCGGCCCCTTCCTGTCTTACAGAAGCCGGGTCACGTTACATGTCTTTGGCGAGCCTCGTTTGTGTCCCTTATCAAAACGGGATGAACATCACCAGCCGGGCCAAAGCTTCTGCATCTCACAACCATTACCATTTTAGGCTGAGTGGTTTTTGGCTCGGGGTGGGTCTCCCCTGTCACCACAGGGTGTCCAGCATGGGAGGCCTCTACTTGGTATATGCCAGGTCTTGACAACCTATACTGTCTCCAGACATTTTCATCTGCTCCTAGGAGTCACCTATGCTTAAGAACCAATGAACAGTTGGGCGTGGTGGTGCACGCCTTTAATCCCAGCACTTGGGAGGCAGAGGCAGGCAGATCACTGTGAGTTTGAGGGCAGCCTGGTCTACAAAGCGAGTCCAGGACAATCAGGGCTACACAGAGAAACCCTGTCTTGAAAAACAAAACAAAACAACAAAGCCAAAAAAAAAAAAAAAAAAAAAAAAAAAAAGAAAAGAACCAATGAGCTGGTTAGTTTAGTGTGTAAGGATGAAGCAAGGCACCGTGTATGTAATATGAACATTTAGTAAGTGTGGTAACTATTGTCACTATCTTATTTATGCTCTGAAAACACTTACTGAGAGAAAGTGTAGACTCCTTGAAGAAGAACAAGACCTTACAGAAACTATTTCTGATTTCAGTCTGGCAAACACAGCAAAGGAATTCTTGGTCACTATAAACAGCCTCTTCTGTGAACCCCACCTGTTGTGAACGCACACAGCGCTAGGAATGCCGTTTGGGATACTCTCAAGCAAGCTGTAGGGAACATCTGTTGTTTTGTTGCCCACTTCCTGTAGCCTGATTCAGCTCTGGAGAAGCCGCCTACCTTACTTCCAACTGTGTGTTTTACCTAATGCTGACCCTTATGTTGGTGAGTCACAAGAGTAAGGCCCAAGTCACCTGGGGGGAAGTCCTTGTGTCTGGTGACAGGGTAGTCAGGGAAAAGCCACAGAGTATGAGCAAAAGCTTGCCTTGAAAAACCTCAGGGTGTTTTCTTTGGTTTATGTAATAATGGAGTCGTTGGTCTTTCTAGACTTGAATGTGAGCCGTTGTAAGATCCGGACTGAGTAAGAAGAGAGATCACCGCGTGATGGCCCCCAGAGCTGAGCTGAGCTGAGAAAGAAACAGGATTCCGAAGGTTTCTCTGACCTTCAGCTATGGCTTGAAGCTCAGCCTATTCTCTGACCAATCCTGTTATAAATTACTAAATGCCACTGTTTGCTTACATATGGGGTATGGGATGGATTTTCTGTTTTACTAAACCAGAAGATCCCACCCCTATCCCAAAAGTAAAACACTTAGCTGGGCACAATGGGACATAGCTGTTATAACAATGCCTAGGAGGCGAAACCGGGAGGATCAGGGATCTGTAGCCATGCCCAGCTACACAGCCAACTTCCATGCCAACTCGGACTACATCCTAGCTTGTCTCAAACAGATGTTCTACCGTGCACAGCTTTACGTGGGTTCTGGGGACCCGTGGTACCCAGCAAGTGCTTTACTCACTGAGCCGTTTCCTCAGCCCTCATGTGTTTTCAGAAACAGAGTGTGGGAAACAGTGAGATGACTCGGTGGGTATCGCTGCCGAACTTGACAACCTGAGATGGACCCCCCAGGATGCACATGGCTAATAGAGAGGCCCAAGTCCCTCAAGTCGTTCTCTGACCTGCATTTGCACAACGTGACGTACAACACCTACCCTTACTAAATAAACATTAATTTTTAAAAAAATATAGGGGCTGGAGAGATGGCTCAGCAGTTAAGAGCACTGGCTGCTCTTGCAGAGGACCCAGGTTTTATTCCCATCACCCACATGGTGGCTCACAATATCCAGTTCCAGGGGATCTGAATCCTCCTAGGCACTGTACACATGTGATACATAGACATACATGTACACAAAACAACCCATATTTTATATTTTATATACACACACATATATACACATACACACATATATACACATATACATACGTATGTACATACATACATACATACATATGCTTTTGAATTGTACTTTGGGTCATGAGATGCTTTAGGTAACAACAGAAAACCCATTCCTAGATGGCTAAAGGGATTAAAAAAAAAAAAAAAAACCTCAGCAGCTGTCCTTGACAATGTCCTAAAGTCTCTTGGCTTGAAACCTGGGCCCTGGCCCCACCTCTCTGTAGCTTTTCTGGCCACACTGTCCCCATTGCTTTAGTTCTGCCCCTAGCGTGGCTTTTCTGGTAACCAGTAGGCTACCAGGTTCAGTTCTCACGAAGAGGTGGCACCCAGGGAAGGTAGTTGGAAACCACCAAACTGTAGGCCTGGCCTTCACTGTGCTTAGACCAGCTTAGATTGTGGTCAGAGGAGAATCTCCCTGGATTATAACCAAATCCAGAGTCTGGCCCTGGGCTTGGGTCAGTGGCAGCCAAGCTAGGACACAAAGAGGCAGGTGCATTGCAACATACTGAGAGGCTCCCTCACCACCCACTGTAAACTAAAATATTATTAAATAACAAGATTAAGTGTATCCAATTAATACATGTCACCTTTTAGTGACGCCTTTTGCTTTCTCCTACTGGGTATCAGAGTTTCTCTTGTCTCCTTTGGGATTTTGCTCAGTGCGTATTAGCAGCCATGTTGCTGCTGTGGCAATGGCTTGTCTGGCAACCATTTTTCTTCCTAACGAAAGTGCAGAGACCAAATCAAACACCTTTATAATTTCCATTCCTATACCATTACGTTTAAGGAGACTGTTTTGTTTGTCTAACGATTGTTTTGAGCATGTGCTACATAGCTCAGGCTGGCCTTGTACTTGCTGTGGAGACAAGGATGGCTTGAATTCTTGGAGTGTTGAGTGCTAGGGCTACAGCACACTTTATTAAGCCCAGTTCTATTTTCTTTTTCAATTCAATTACATTTGTTTCTTCACAGAGGCCAAAGGGAGGGACTTCAAGTGTCTGAAATGTAATTTCCCTACTAGGCATGTCCTAGACAAGTGACTTGCCTCTTTTATTTCTCCTCTGTAGACTGGGGAGGGGTCACTGGGTCACCCACTAATGTGGAACATTGTTCTCCAAGCATGGCAAGCCATTATCACCTTAATCAGAACATATGTGACTCTCTGAATAAGATCCTCTGGAGTTGATGTTTCTTCAAAGGAGGAGGGGTGCGGAGGGCCATTAGACCCTCACCTGAGGCTCCACCAGCTCTCCCCTACAACCCCCCATCCCAGCTGCACATGATCTCCATGGTCCTAAAGCACAAATAGCAGTGGTTCTCAATCTGTGGGTCCCGTCCTCTTTGGAGTTGCATATCAGCCTTCCTGCATATCATATATTTACCTTATGACTCATAACAGTAGCAAAAAATCACACTTAATGAAGTGGCAACAAAATAATTTTATGTTTGGGGGTCACCACAACATGAAGAACTGTATTAAAAGGTCACAGCATGAGGAAGGTTGAGAACCACTGACGTATACTGCAAGATTAACTCAAAGGGTATGGGAAATGACTCGATTTGGGCAGCCCTGGGGAGAGGGGCTGCCATCCATACTGGGCTCAGACTTCTGGGGGAGGCAGCCACTTTGCAGTCATCCATGCTCCGATGGGTAAGATTATAATAAGTTCATCGGTTCTCCAAGCTAGCCATGGGTTGAATAGTTACGTCGGCCTGTCGCTGGGGCAACAGATAACTTGTTCATGCCTCCCCAGGAACAATGTGTGCACTGTCCACCTTCTAAAAGTTTTAGAAAAGTCAACATAATGATGCTGTCAGTGAGAGCCCAGCTACAGACCCAGCTCATGGGATATGTTTGCCAATTACCACCATGGAACAACTGCTCTTCCTACACTGGCTGTAAGAGTCTGTGTATACACATGTTTTCTGTGTTATTGAGCACCCATAGCACACAGTTTTAGCAAGAATTTGAATGGCCACCAAGTTTTGCAGCTCCCTTAAATTCTCACAGTCCATCCTCAAAGCCAACCTGTGAGAAGTCAACCTTTTGTCCCACCGCCCTTGAGAGAAGGCCAAACCCCTCACTTGGGGATCCAGGTCTAGGGGAGATGGCTCAGTGGCTTAGCGTGTTTGCTGACCAGGATTGAGGACCTGAGTTGGGATACCCAGAACCCCTGTAAAAAAGCTGGGTGTGGCAGGTGCTTGCAACTCCAGCACTGAGCCAGGCAGGGACAGGAGCCACCTGCTTAGCTCCAGAAGATATTGTTGAAGGAAGTAAAGGGAAGTTATGGAGCAGGATGCTTGACTTCCTCCTTTGGCCTTTGTGCATGCGTGGCATATACATCACATATCCACATGTGCCTGCATGGCACATATGTCACATATCCACATGTGCATGCATGGCACACATGACACATATCCACATGTGCATGTGAATATATACTATCTATATACTTTCTATACTATCTATCTTGTTTTGTGTGTGTGTCTCTCTCTCTCTCTCACACACACACAAAGAAGAATAAAAAGGAGGAAGGATCCAAGTTCATGTCTACACAGCATTGATGCTTATTTTCACCCCAAATGTCCATGAGGGCCCCACATTGGAACCAGGGGACACAAGCAGAAGTATAGGTTCCTGGGCCATATATTAGACATGTTAGTTAGGTCATAATTTCTGGCTCAGTGCCCTCCAGGGGCTCTTAAATATACTCAATTAAAACAATAAGATTTACTTATTTATTTTCTATATACCAGTGTTCTCCTGCGTGTATGTATGTGTACCACATGCATGCCCGCTGCCTGAAGAGGCCAGAAGATGATATCAGACCCCTTGGAACTAAAGTTACAGACAGTTATAAGCCACCGTTGGGGTACTGGGAACTCAAGTTGGGTCCTCTGCGAGAGCAGCAAGTGCTCTTAAGCACTGAGCCATCTCTCAGTTCTGCCCACTCACATTTAAAGCCTGCGTTGGAGCTGGGCACGGTGGAGCATTCCTAGAATCCCAGCTCTCGGGAGACGGAGGCTAGAGGGTCATGAATTGAGGCCAGCCTGAGCTATATAGGGAGATCCTGTCTCAAAAAAAGCCAAAGTCACTTGCCCATCTAGGCTCAAATGAGGTGTGTATATTTGCCCTTTCAAAATCCAGCCATTCATTTCTTTCTTTTTTTTTTTTTCCTTCCTATGTTCCATTTACTTATTTGTTTGGGTTAGGGTCTCACCGGATAGCCCAGGCTAGGCTTGAACTCACTATGTACCCCAGACTGCTTTACACTTACAGTGATCGCCTGCCTTCGTTTTGACTGAGTGCGCGTGCGCGCGTGCACACACACGCGCGTGCACACACACACACACACACACATACACACACATATATATGTATATATATCTTGAGTTCATTTAAGCAGTCCATTCCAACAGAGACTATGGACTGTGTGCTAACAATGCCTTCTATCTGCTGCGGGTCTATCTCAGAGTATCACACATTGTCAACTTTGCAACACTCATTTGCACGGAGCCTGTGGTGCACCGGGCCTGTGGAAGTAGGCTAGGAGGCTGTCCCGGCATCACCTCATCCCTGAATAACTGAACACGCAAAGGTGCCCGGCAGTTCTCATTTTATTTCCTCCAGAGAATTCTCCAAAATAGATCACCTAAGTGTCCCACTCTAAAAACTTCCACCGTGTCCCTTCAGCCCGGAAGCATAAAGCAAAGCTAAGTAGTCCTTGGGGGGGGGGGGCCAGCCCACCAGTGGGTCCAGGAAGTTTCTCCCACCAAGGCTCAGGTGATCCTGCAGGCCAGTCTCTTCTGTTCAGTGTTGTGGGGTATTATTCACCAGAGAAGACTGCTTGAACATAGGCTTAAGCCAATATAGAGTCTTTGTTAGCCTGTGGGCTGCTACACTGGGTGCTCAGGATCCCACTTGCAGCACTGAGCCTTTCTCAGGGTGAACTTTTAAGCACGAAAGCTATGTTCTGGGTTGACATACTTCAGTTAACAAGAACAGTGGGCTAGAAGCAGAACTGCAGAAGCTAAAAAGCAAGGTTAGTGCAGTTAGAGACTTTCCCAGTGCTATATGGACTTTGATGGATGAAGGCTTTGTTTTAGTTTTGGCAGGTCGTGCTGTCTACATGCTGAGTTTTACAGCCAGGGAATGTTTCTTCTGTCATGGAGTCAGTTGTGCTAAGGTCAGGAGCCACTTGCTGACTAACTGTTGTTTCCATCCACACACTCTTGTAGGTTTTCCTTGGCTGCCGTCTTTCTTTTCTGGGTCATGAGTAGAAGCCCGTGACAGAGTCAGCCCTTGCTCCTCAGCCTCCTTTATTGACTCACCAACCCTCTCATCTGCTGGGTACACACATTAACCAGGATCTCAGCTGAGGACCAGAACACTGGAAAATTACTTGAAATTATGGTCCCTCTCCTTGAGAAGCATGAAGCATACCTTTCCATGTTGCTTTTGGAGAATATTTCCAAAGCCTGTTGTTTTAGCGATGGTGACCTTGTTTTAGAATGGAAAAGGAGTTTAAGGAGATGAAGAGGAGATGAACCCTTTCTCTGCGGCAGGCCCTTGTCTCAGTGAGGGTTTCTATTGTTGAGAAGAAACACGATGACCACGGCAACTCTGATAAAAGGAAAGCATTTACTGGGGCTGGCTTCCGGTTCAGAGGTTTGGTCCATTGTCATCACGGCAGGAAGCATGGCAGCACACAGGCAGATGTGGCAGTGGAGAGTTCTACCTCTGGATGGTTTGGCAGGCGGTAGGAATAAAGTGACACTGGGCGTGGCTGGAACATCTGAAATCTCAAACCTTGCCCCCAGTGACAAACATCCTCCAACAAGGCCACGCCTCCAAGAATGCCACTCCCTATGAGTCTATGGGGGTCATTTTCAATTGGACCACAACAGTCCTCTAATGATCATTGTGTGTGCACCATCTAATTCCCCCGCAGCCTCACAGAGGACTATCACCTCCATTTTCATGGTGTAAAAGACAAGGCAAGCAACTGACTTAGGCTGCTGCCACTGCTGGTCTGGAGTGTGACCTTAGAGGAGGCCCATCTAGTTTCTTCGGATGCTTCAGTGCGTTCCACAAGAAGGGTCAGAAGTGCAGGGAAATGAACTGCAAGGGAGGAAGAAAAATTGAAAAATGAAAGCCAAGGGAGAACGTGGTTTTTGTCTTTGTTGGCTCTGGACATAGAGAGTTTGAGAGTATATTGTTTATCAAAGTGTGGTCCTTGCCAGAGTGGGACCGTCCTAATCTGAAAGACGGCATTTTCCCATGGAGCCATACATTCTTGGGGTTGGGAGGGATCCTGGTGTGCCATAATCCATGCAAAGATGTCAATCCTTTTCCTGTCTCCTTGCCATGTGCTCACCTGTTGTGGCACACCTGTAGGGGTGGGGACTTCTGAGATGCCTTATGACATTTGCTATAAACACATGTAGATAACTAGATTTTGCCTCACCAATGTCCCCTCTTCCTTTGGGTAGCAATGTCCTATGTGTTCCTGGGGGAATCGTTTGTCCCTGTTTTAGTGAGAAAATTAGATATGATCCCAAGCTTGTCCAATTAGTCTGTGTCTCTTGGGGACCTGAGTCGAGAGCCAGCTGACCCAGAATAGGAAAGGCAGAGCCAAGTAGTAGCAAAAACTGACTGCCTATTAGGCCAGCAAGCACCTCAGGGACCCCTGTGGCCTTGCTCAGCCACTCCTTAGTTCTGAGAGAAGCCACATCGCTTCCATGCAATCTGTGTACTAACCAGGCTGCCACAGAATCTTCCCCCATCAATTCCAGTTGGTTTTATTTCTTCATCACAGAAGGAATTTATATTTGTGGCTTAAAAGATATTTCCAAGTGACACCCAAGGGTAATTTCCCATGGTAACTCTCTCTGGCCCCACTTCCCCAGAGCCACTGCCCTATGCTTCTCAGATCTGTTGAGAAACTTCTATCCCATTTATGACGAGCTCTGACCATCGGGTAGTTCTCTCTTTGGCTCAGTTGAGTCCTGATCTGTGGTCTCCATCATCGTTCCCTTTCAGAGTGTGGGACTAACAGAATAGACGTCAGCAGACAACCATGTAGTGAGCCAATAGTAGTCAGACCACGTCCCCTTACTTTTATGTGTTTGAGTATTGCCTGCATGAACACATGCACCACGTGTGTGTGGTAATTTTGGAGGACAAAAGAGGGCATCTAGCCCCCTGAAACTGGAGTTACTGATGGTTTTCAGCTTCTATGTGGGTACTGGAGACAGAACCCAGATCCTCTATAAGAGCCACAAAGGCTTTGAACCATGGAACCATCTCCTTAACCCTACATACTATTTATAATTAAAAACAAATATTTTATGTGTGTGGCTACTTTGTCTGCAGTGTGTCTGTGTACCATATTGCCTGGTTCTTGTGGCATCTAGAAGAGGTCATTAGATTCCCTGGAACTGGAATGGCAGATCTTTGTGAGCCATCACATGAGTGTTGGAAATCAAACCCAGGTCCTCTGGAAAAACAGCCAATGCTCTTAACTGCTGAGCCACCTCTCTAGTTCCCAAGCATTAATTTTATAATGGAAAAAAAATTTAAGTGAAAAAAATATATATCATTGAGGCCTCATGAAATGATCCAGAGCACAAATCTGAAATTAAGGAATTTTCTAAAAATATAGCACTGTCTGGATAGTCATGGAACAAGCATGTGGGTAGGATCGAAGCAAGTCCTAGGCATGTAATGCACAGCATGGTGACATGCTTAATGACTGCCACTTGCTGTAAAGAGATTCTTTTGAAAAAAATAGTACTTCTAGACAGTGCATAGTGGCACACATCTTTAATCACAGCACTTGGGAAGCAGAAGTAGGTGGATCTCTGTGAGTTTGAGGCCAGCCTGGTCTACAAAGTGAGTTTCATGTCAGCTGTGGCTGTTACGCTGATACACAGAGAAACCTTGTCTCAAAAACATAATGATAATAATAATAATAATAATTTTATTAATTCTTTGAGAAGTTTATACAATGTGTTTTGATCATATTCATCTCTTTCCCAACTCCTTCCAGATCCATTCCTGCCTTTCTATTCTCCCGACTTTATAACCTTTCCATTTCTTTTAAAACTCATTGAAGACAGGAATGTGGTGGCGCACGCCTTTAATTCCAGCACTCAGGAGGCAGAGGCAGATGGACTGCTGTGAGTTCAAGGCCAGCCTGGTCTATAAAGCGAGTCTAGACAACCAAGGCTACACAGAGGGGGGGGGGGGGAAACCATTGAGTCCAATTTCTGCTGTCCATATAATCTCCCACCTGAGGCTGGCCCAGAGTGTGATTGATCTACCGAAAGCCACACCCTTAAAGGAAACTGACTCACCTCTTCACAGTAGCTAGGGATGGGGCTTTGTGTCCATCTTTGTGGCCCACTCCCAAACCACCATGCTGAGATTTTATACAGTTTGTGTTTGTGATGGTCCTTCGTAGGCTGTCACAATTGCTGTGACCCCATATGGGCCCTGTTGTGTCTGGAAAACACAGTTTCGTCGTAGTCACCCACCACTTCTACCTCTTACACTCTGAACCCTCTTCTTAGCTGGCCTCTGAGCCTTGGGTGGAGGGTGTAATACAAATGTCCAGTTCAAGACAGATCACTTCACAGTCTCTTCTTTTCTGCGCCTTGACCAGTTGAGGGTCTCCGTGTTAGTCATCATCTACTGCAAAAGGAATCTTCTCTGATGAGGGGTGAGAGACGCCCCATCTACGTGTATAAGTCACTGGAGTCAGTTTAATACCATGTTCATTTAGCAGAGCTATAGGAGTGAAGTGATCTGTATTATTCCCACTACAAAACAAACAGGTAGCCAAGGGAGGTGATGTCATGCTCATTAAGCTGATTATGGTAATCATTTCACAATGAAAACACGAGTCAAAATGTCACGTAAGACCCTTGAATATATACAGTTGTTACTGTCAATTATACCTCATAAAGCAGGAAAACATTACAGCACCTGGAAACGTCAATGTTACCTGATTCACACATCCCTCCCTAAGTCAAATCCATACATTGGTGTGTCAGTCAAATCACAGTGTGTGCTGGGAATTGTCGGGGCTCCCTGTGGATGCTGAGGGCTACCGGGGCTCCGGTGTGGGCGGGGTTGGGTATCTGCCTCAGGGTTGTAAACACCAGCACCTCAGGCCCAGATAAGTGACCTAGGGGAAGGTAGCAGCGAGAGCTGCGATGATCTAGCTGCGCGTTCCCCAACCAACTACTGCCATGTGCCGCGCAGCACCCCTTCCATTTCCAAGAGAAGTGAGAAATTTAGATAAAACATAACTTTTTACCTTAAAATATTATTTTAAGTTTTAATTCTGTGATGTCCTTGCATCTGTGTGTGGGTTTGGGCATGTACATTGAGTCCAGGTGCCCAAGGAGACCACAAGTGGCCAGACCCCTGGAGTGGGAGTTACAGGTGATTTTGAGCCACCTGATACAGGTACTGGGAGCCATCTCTCTATCTATCTATTTCCTAATTTTTTAAATAATAAAAATTAATTTAAGGTTTCTGAAATAAGCTGTAAGGCAAACACCACGATATGGGTGGTCCTGTCCAGCTTTGAACTCTTGTTTCCGGTGTCTGATGGTTCGCTGGTAGGGAACCTTAAAAAGGACTGTAGGAGGTGTCCTAGTTAGCGTTACTATTGCTGCAACGAGACAGTGGGACCGAAAGCAAATAGGAGAGGAAAGGGTTTATTTGGCTCCCACATCATAGTCCATCACTGAAGGAAGTCAGGGACAGGGACTTGGAGGCAGAAGCTGATGCAGAGGTCACAGAGGGGTGCTGCTTGCTGGCTTGCTCCCCATCACTTGCTCAGCCTGCTTTTTGTCCCCCCACCCCACCCCTCCTAGCCTGCTTTCTTATAGAGCTCAAGACCATGGATTAATCCCACCCCACCCCCACCACACACACACAAAATTAGCTGGACCCTCCCAAATCAATCACTAATAAGAAAGTGATACAGGCCCTGTCAACAGCCCCATCTTATGGAGGCATTTTCTCAATTGGGGTTCACCTCTCAGGTGACATTAGGCTGTGTCTAGTTGACATAAAATTAGCCAGCACAGGAGAGGGGGGGAGACCGTGCAGAAAAAGAAATGCTTTTCTGTGTGGAATGTGGATATTTGAAGAAAAGAAAAGAAAAATAAATGCTATGAGTGGTGAGCAAGAAGCATCAGGCACTGTCCTGACTATATATAGTTTGTATCCCAATTGTCCGCGTGGTAGACTTGGTTTCAAGAGTGGCACTGTTGGGAGATGGAGCCTTTGAGAGACGGGACCCTTAAGTGGGAAGCTGTCATGGCTGATCTCCATTGTCACCTTGGCTGGGCTTTTAACCACCTTGCCTAGGTGTGAGAACATTTCCATAGAGCAGTCAAGCCTTACACTGAATGCGTGCAGCACCACTCCACGAGACTGAATGAAAAAGAGAAAGAGAACTGAGCTCCACAGTAAAAGTATTGTCCCTGCAGCAAAACATAGTTTTATTTACATGACACTCTTGTGCGGTTTTATTGCGTATACAGTTGGCAACACATATGTAACGATGCTGCACAGAGGCTGGTGTCTTACAGGCAGTGGGCATGGGCTCCAGACCCAGCTCTATCACTCCCAGCTGGTGTGACCTTGAGCAACCTTAAGAGGCTTCTCTTAGCATTCCTTATTTGTAAAGCGAGAGTGGCTCGAAGATTCTATCAGGAATGAAGAGAGAAGCGCCTTTGAAGAGAGAAGCGCCTTTGAAGCTCCGGGCTTCATTACTCTCAGGGCTGCAGATGCGGCACGGCTGTGGCCCAAGGGAGCCGTCCTGGTCTCTCCCGCGGAAGGGAACGCACTGTAGCTGATGCTCTGAGGTGGATAATGGCCTCAACGCATTCTGAGAGAGGAACACACACTGTACAGTTGTTTCTCTAGCAAAACGTATTTTTTATTGAGGTGGGACTTAGAGACACGACTTGATAGGGCTTCCTCAGAAAATCTCCTCCAACGCTTCTCACAGCCTCTGCGGCTCAGCCTGATTCTTTCTCTGGTCTCCCAGCCTTTTCTCTCCTTTTGGGAGCAGAGTCATATTCCTGAAAATAAAACAAACAAACAACGCCCCCAAAGCCTGTTCTAATGAAAATTGAGTGGGCAAACTGGTGCCCACAGAGGCAAGAGGGTATGTTTTTCAAATCGTGTCTTCTCCATATTGATCCCTTGTTTGCATCTTGGCAGGACCTACTTATCTTTCTAGGTAATGCAGTTGCTGTAGTGCGCACAGGGCCTTGTTACCACCTGCTGTGTGGTAGTGAGAAGGGACTGGCTGTGTTGATGAAGGAATGAATACAGGAGTAGATAAATGAATCCTTGAGTAGGTTAGTGAACCGTGAGTGGGTAATAGAATAGATCAATAAATGCCTGACTGGAAGGAAGAATGGAAGCATAAATAACTAATGAAAAAGTGAACGGATGAACCAACAAATAGACATATGAATGTAGGCACTAGACTCATAGTTTGAATAAGGCCAATTCAGCAGGCAGTAAGTTAAACAAATGCAAGGTAGGAGGCAAATTAAAACCAGGGCCCTGAGGTGCCAGCTGGCTTTGCTTCCCTGCTGGGACCTGAATGAGTGTCACCTCCTTCTTATTGCCTCCTCCTCCTCCTCCTCCTTCTCCCCCCCCCCCCCCCCCCCGCCTCTGTCTGCCTAGGTAACTATGAAGGCTATTCTTGATTGCCAGGTTGATGGGATTTGGAATTTTCCAGGAGACAACCCTGCATACATCTGTGAGAGTGTTTCCAGACAGGTTTGACTAAAATGGGAAGCCATACCTTGAATGTTGACAGCACCCTTGACATGGGCTAGGGTCCTGGACTGATTGAAAAGGAGAGAACAAATGAAGCAGCAATATTTGTCACCCTCTGACTCCTGACTCTGCATGTGACATGACCAGCTGCCTCAAACCTCTGCCACCAGGACTTCTCCACCACGATGGCCCATCCATAGAACTATGAGCCAGAATAAGCCCATTCTCCCTTAAGTTGCTTCTGTCTGAGCATTTTATAATAGTAACAGGAAATGAAACTAAGACAAGAATGAAAGGTGAGCAACAGATGTTAAGGTACAAATGACTAATGCACAGCTGAGTGGGGAGCTCAAATTTCATTTGTCTGGAAGATGTTTTTTGAGTCTTACACAAGACAGAATAAGACCTTTTTTTTTTTTCTTTCTTTTCTTTTGAGTCAGAGTCTCTCTGTTTAGGCCTGGCTGACCTGGAACTCTCAGTGTTCTGCCTGCTTGTGTCTCCCAAGTGCTGGGATTTCAGGCATGTGCCACAATGCCTGGCAAAATAAAACATTTTGAACTTCTAGATTTGATGTTAGTGTTACTTGCTTTTCGTTAATTGTCATTTAATGACAAAATACTTGAGAAAACAACTTAAAGCACAAAAGTACTATCTGTCTACCTATTATCTATTATCTATCTACCTATCATCTATGTATCTATGTATGTATGCATGTATCTATCTATCATCTATCTATTATCTGTCTGTCTATCTATTATCTCTGTATCTGTCACAATCAATCTCTCTATCTATCATTTATGTATCTACCTATGTATGTATTATCTATTTATCTACCTATCATCTATGTATCTATGTATGGATGCATGTATCTACTTATCTATTATGTATGTATGTATGTATGTATCTATCTATCTACCTATCTATCTATTGGCTCACATTTCAGAGGTTTCTGTTCATGACCACTGACTTTGTGGCTTCTGGGGCTGTGTGTGCCGAGGCAGAGCATCATGACAGGGAACATGTAGTAGAACAAGGTGGCTCACCTCACGACAAGCAGAAAACAGGAAGAAGGAGGAACCAGACACAAGACACATCTTTGGAAGTTGCACCTCCAGCGGCCTACTCCGCCAGCTGCTACTCCCCCACCTCCTGATAGCACATTTTGCATGACTGCCAGTGGGTTAGCTGCTCATTCCTGATAGCACTCCCAGGTGGAGACCAGACTCTGGACACACAAGGCTTCTCTAAACTGTGGCAGTGTCCCCGTGGCTCTAGTCAATAAATCTCCTTCTGCTCCCTCTTTCCACTGGTGGTTAGAGTATGGGTGTGAAGATCTATCTCCTCCCTTCTGGTTGACAGGATGCTCACCATCTCCTTTAGCATAACACCCCCTCCCTCCTCCTCGCCGCCCCCCCCCCCATCAGGCCAGAGCCCAGCACTTTGTGAGTCCACAGAATTACTGTTTGGATTTGCAGAGTGCAAGCATTACACGTGGGGATTTTCTGTGGACAAGGGAGGTTTGTTCAAGTGTTTTTATTGCGTTAACTTGATGGGTTGCATCACATGCTTCCTGCTCTTGTAAAGTTTTACAGCGTGCAAGCCAGAGCTAATAGCTTTAATTACTTAACTAAAGGCTTCACGTCTTCCTTGTAAAGGCTCTCGGAACTTTTACATCTTACAGCTTCCACACACTTTGTTTACCTACAATAGTCAGGGTTTGGGCTGATATTACACTCAAGTATTTTGATTCTTCCTCTAATGAACCAGAAATAGCAGAGGCAGAATGTCAGATAGTCCGTCACTGCTCATTGGTTGGCAGATGGCTGTGGTGGTTTGAATGAGAATGCCCACCTATAGGCTCATGTGGTTGGTTACTTGGTCCCCAATTAGTGGACTGTTTGGGAAGGATAAAGGGGTGTGTCTCTGGGGTGGGTTTTGGGCTTTTAAACCCACACTATTCCTGGTTAGCTCTCTCAGTCTCATGGTTGTGTTTCTAGATGTGAGCTCTCAGCACTGCTCCAGCACCATGCCTCCCTGCCTGCTTGCTGCCATGTTACCTGCCATGACAGTCATGTACTCTAACTCTCTGAAACTATAAGGCCCCAAAACCCTCTTTCTTCTATAAGTTGGCTTTGACTTGGCATCTTATTGCCACAATAGGAAAGTAACTAAGACAGTGGCCAAAACTCTTTCAACTTCTGTTTTCTCATCTGCAAAATGGGAAGAAGAATTTAATGAGAAGGTCCAGTGGGAGTCTTAATATTAACACACATAAAGGGGATTGTGATTTCTAACAAAGGAGCGAGACAGTAGATTTCAGTGACTCAGATCTCTCAGTGTGTTTTTAGAGTTATGATGAAAGGCTCTGTAGGAAGACAGAAGGCTTGGAGCTGGGCTATCAGACAGCAAGCATAGATCGTCACTTTCACCAAGTGGATGTCTAAGTAGTTTCTAGTATTTTTGTTATTAGTTGATTCATCTAGTGCCAAGTAAATGAAATTATAAGTATCAATAGCAAAAACCAAAGATAACTAGGTGGGAATTTTGCAAATAAAGTTCCACAATTGTGTTCTGGGTCAGAAATGGGCAAACATTACTTTAAATGGTGCAAATGGTGGCTGTTTTATAAGCCTCGTCTTCTCTGACACAAGGCCATAAGAGAACTAACTATGTGGTAGTGTTCCAGGAAAATATCTGTAAAAGCAAATGCTCTTTAGGTTTGGCCTGTGACCACAGTTTTCCAACCCCTGTTTGAGATGAACCCAGTTTCCTGATACCGGTACATGGCAAAGAAATTGCCCACTGACTTCTCAATGCTAAGCTAGATTATAGGAGAAAAGATTAACATTTATCAGGTCCTGCCTAGAGACAAGGCTGCTTATGCCCTCCACACATACAATTATTTAGTTCTGTGAAGGAAACATTAGTCAAACCCCACTGTACATTTGAAAAAAACATATATGACCAAGCTGGCAACCTCAGGCAGGCTGGGCTTACTTTAAATCTCGAACTCTGTTTACTTTACACTATAATTGTGTGTGTGTGTGTGTGTGTGTGTGTGTGTATGTGTGCATGTATGAGTGTAGTGCAGGCATGACTGTAACACAACATGTGCATGGAGTCCAGAGGACAAAATCAGGTGTTGGTCCTTGCTTCCACCTTGAGACAGGGGCTCCTTTGTTGTTTGCCTCCGCTTACAGCAGGCTGCTGGCCCGTGAGCTTCCAAGGATTCTCTCGTCTCCGCCTCTCTACTTCTCTTTAGGAACCCTGGGGTTTCAGGTGCACATTGCTGTGTCGGGCTTTACATGGGCTCTGGAGATCCAATCTTAGGTCCCTATGCTTGTGCAGGAAGCTCCTTTCTCACGGAGCTGTCCACCCAGTCCTAGGTCGATCCTTTTAGCATTATGTTCAGCCTATTAACCCGTAGTGTAATTGTTGATATGCTTGGAGTGAGACCTACTATTTCGGCACAATCATACATAATGATGGGCTGATCAAAAGCCAACCACATGTATCAAGTTGGCCCCATAACACTGCGTTGCCTAGCGATGCTCTAGCTGTGTGACTCTGTAAGAACTCTGATGTTTAGATATTAGTGAAGTTGCCTGAGATGACGTGTTTCTCAGACATGCCCTAACCACACAATTCTCAGAATGGGTTTCTGTTGCTTAGCAGTGCACAAATTGTCTTCTGTACGTCTCATCTTTAAGCTAATTAATGTATTGTTCCTAGGCTCTGCCATGTTGCTTTCTTCTGGGTACATTCAATGTTCCTCACCACGACGTCATTATTATCCTCCTTCTCTCGGTCTCCGATAAAAGGCCAAGACATGACGATCAGTTATCACCTTCCTAAAGAGGTATTCAGGTATTTCCCACTAATCGTAAATTCTAGCACCACAGACACAGTGAACACTTGCTTGTGTACTCTGTGTAGTCTGCCCTTCAGACACGCAGCTGGCATTGATTGGGGCTTGTAATGCAGTCCTTTTACCTAGGCAGGGGGCTAAGGAAGGAGCATTGCAAGTTTAAGCTTGCTTGGGCCACACAGGGGGTTCAAGGTCACCTTAAGCAACTTTGAGAGACTGTCTCAAAATTAAAAAAAAAAAAGAAAAGAAAAGAAAACAAGGACTGGGGATGTACTTCTGTGGTAGAGCACTTACCTAATATGCACTAAGCCCCACGTTCACTGCCTAGCACCTTAAAAAACAAACAAACAAACAAACAAACAAACAAACAAAGATTAAGACTCAGGATGCAGAGGCAAGTGGATCTCTGAGTTTCACACCAGTCTAGAGAGTGAGTTCCAGGACAGCCAGGGCTACACAGAGGAACACTGTCTCAGGGTGTGTGTGTGGGGGGGGGGGGGGGGGGGGTAGACTGTTTAACTATAAACAACCAATTTGCAAATCTCTTTGAAGGGGCATAGTTTAAATCTACATATGTACTGTGTGAGAGAAGAATAAATAAAATAAAATAAGATAAAAAATCTATATACAGCATTTTAGCTGTCTATGCGTTTTACTGGCATTTTAGTAGTGTCTCTAAGGATAAAATAGACACCTTTAACTTTTTCTGGTGCATTTGATAGCACACATTTTATGTACAATGTAGGAATTTCATGTTTATCTAAATCCACATTTACTCCCTCACATTCTTTGCTGTCAATTGTAAGGTATCAATTCAAACGATAAACATTATATTTAATACAATATATTATATATTATAATACAACATTATATTACATATGTAATTTAGCACTTCTATTTTTAAAGAAATTAACAGAAAAAAATAACCATTTACATTTACCTACCAATTTATCATTTCTTGTCCTATTTTATTCCTTCCTGAAGACAAGCTTCAGTCTTGCATTTTAAAATTTATTGTACTTCTGGTCTTTTGACAACAAATTCACTTAAAGTAAAATTTTAGCTGCATGTGGAATTCTGGACTGGCAGGATTCCTTTTCTTCCCTTTCAGCACTTTCAAGATGTTATTTTATTTTGCAGTTTACTTTTTGATGAAAATGCAGGAGTTACTCAAACTAATGTTGCTTGATTTCAGTTTTATTAATAGAAAATTTTCCATAAAAATTTTAAATTTTGTTTTAGTTTTCAGCAGTCTGGCAGATTTCACTGTTTAGCAGTTTTCTTCCGGAGTGCTTATCAAGTTCCTTGAATCTGTAAATTATGCCTTCCAGCAAACCACAGAATGTTGGCCTCAGCTAGGGTATTTTTCACTCTCATTTCCTGGCTCTGGGTCTTCCACTCTACACATATGGGGCTGACAGAGATCTCTGTTCATTGTATTTCTTCGACTCTTTCCCTCTTTTTCAGATTTGACAATCTTATTAATCTATTTTCAATTCATCTATTTAGTACCGGCTACTTTAACGTCAACCTAACATAAGCTAAAGTTATCAGAGAGGAGGGAACCTCAACTCAGAAAGCAAAACAAGAACCGCCTCCATTAGATAGGGGTATAGGAGAGCCTGTAGCCCATCGTGGGGGGCCATCCCTGGGCTCGTGGTCCTGGCTTCTATAAGAAGGCTGAGGAAGCCATGGGGAACAGGTCAGCAAGCAGCACCCTCCTCCATGGCCTCTGCATCAGCTCCTGCCTCCAGACTCCTTCCACTTTTGAGTTCCTGGCTTGACTTCCTTCAGTGATTGAACAGTGATAATGGAAAAGGAAGCCAAATTAACCCTTTCCTCTCTGCATTGCTTTGGTCATAGAAACTCCGACCAACACGATAGCCACAGTGTTTCCTTTTTCCACACATTAGATCCTCTCCAGTAACTGCTTGCTTTACTTCACTCTGCCGTCCTCATCCCATGTGTAGTTGTAGGTGCGTTTGCCGCTTCTTCTGTGGTTAACTTACAGGCATATTTATGCACGCCTTATTTCTCTTTTAAAGATTTTTATTATTTTTTATTTTATGTGCACGAGCGCTTTGACTATTAGTATGTATGTGTGTGTACACTGTGTACCTGGTTGGCAGAGGCTGGAAAAGAGTTGGATCCCGTCAAACTGGAATTACAGTTGTAAGCTACCCTGTGGGTGCTGGGAACTGAAACCAGGTCTTCTGCAGGAGCAGCAAGCATCTCTCCAGCCCCGTGGTACTCTGACTATAAAGTTGACTTTTAGGCTGGCGAGGTGGCTTAGTGGGGCTTACCTCCAAACCCGAGGGCCCGAGTTTGATCCCCAGGGCCCATATGGTAGAAGGAGAGAGCCGACTTGAAATTTGTCTTTCCACATGTGTTGCATGGCAGGAGTGGGCTGTGTGTGTGTATGTGTGTGTGTGTGTGTGTGTGTGTGTGTGTGTGTGTGTGTGTGTGTGTGCATGCATGCCCATTCACGCAGGGGTTGCAGATGTATGTGGAGGTGCCTGTGAGTGCTTGCACACATACACACATATTCATGCATGCAAAAATTTAAAAATAGAAGAGGGTACACTCTCATATAAATCAGCTTCATCACTTCTCAGAAAACACAAGGCCTTGGTTCTTAAACCCAGCCCCCTCTCCTTCCTGTCCTGTTCACAACACTATCCATACCCCAAAGCAGAAACAAACCAAACACTCAGGCTGTTACATCGAGGTGGTGAAGACAGGGCAGGGGCATAGTATAACTTTATCTGCATATTTTGCTTTTTCAATAATAAGCATATATTGCACCAAAATAAAGACCAAAGGAAAGAAGGAACATGTGCCTTGCAGACCCTCCTTCTGCTTGGCTGCTTGGCAGAGCCGATTCTCATCTCCCACGGGGCAGCTTGGGCCAATCAGAATGCGAGCTGGATGGTGAGCTACCAGGAAACCCCGCAGATCACAGATCGGTGAAGGATGCACAGGCACTGCTTAGGCAGGTCGGAGAGACAGTTCAGTGCAGGCGAGGATGGCTTACTGGTTCCTCTGCCTCACGAGCTCATTGCAATGGACCACACTGGCCAGGATGACCTGCAGCTCAGAACTGATGCTCTATGGTAACTGCTTGAACCAGAATCCTGCCCCCTCCTTACTGAGTCCTGCTGGCGGGGCTAGACACACACAGGAGTATTAGGCACAGATCTACAGTAGCCTCTTGCTCCCCACACTGCCTTATTATTGTCTCTGGCCTTTTGTCCAAGTGATGGGTGGGTTGCGCTCAAAGCCTCAGACCTTTGCTGCATGCCTCTGATTCCTGAGTCCAGGCCCATTAAACTCTAGCTACCTGAGATCTCATTTATGCAGACTCTACAGTCTGCTAGGCAGATCAAGTGAAAGTGCTTTGCCTTTCTCTAATGCTTTTGAACTGATTCTACCCAGATTTTCCTTTTGTGGCTCCCAACAAGGGTACACCAGAATTGATGCTTTGTTTCCTATCACAAGGCTAATAGAAGAACCTGCTTGTGTATCTCTTTCCCTGACTTTATAGTTTTAATACAAAAAGGAATCATAGAATCTCTTTTATCTATTATATTTGTACGTTCAGGGCACAAAATCAAAGGCATGAGGTCCTCAGAAATGGCTCCTGTATTTTGCTGCTTCCATGTAAAGTGGTGCATATGAGACACTCAGTAATTGAATGATGACCCAGGATTTGGCCAGTCTTGGCATCCTCGCTGCAGGATATTACTCTCTATAAAACCTGAGATGATGCATCTTGACACTCAAAGCAAGCCTAGCACCTCTCTCCTTATTCATTATATTAAAATATTTCTCTTTCAATCAAACAATCACATTTTAAACAAATACTATGATTAAAGAGCATTTTTAAGGAATTAAAAAAATTATGGTCTATTTAGATACACATTCTGTCTTTCCTCGGTAACTTTAACCTTCACTCTGTATCATTGCTGTCATCTCTTACAGGCACAAGAATGATAAATAGTTATGATAAAGGGCTGTCTACGCCTTGCGCACACTCATTTGTTCTTCCCCACAGACTCTGGGGTAAGTTCCATTAATAGCTTCCTTCGGAGACCCAGGAGCTAAGGTTTTGACATGAAGCAAATGGCTTTTCCAGAATCGTGCAGTCAGAGAATGGAAAATCTCGTCTCAAGCCTCAGCTCACACTCACTCGTTTCTCTTGCCCTCCTTGGTTGGTTTACTACAGAAACTGTGTGCCATTCTTGTTAGATTGATTCCTGTGAGTGAGCATTTTGCCTGCCATGTATGGATGTGTGATACACACGTGCCTGGTACTTGCTGAGGTCAGAAGAGAGCACTGATCTGCAGGAGCTCTGGTTACAGGGACTTGTGAGCCACTATGTGGTCAAGGAGGTTGGACCAGCTCTTCTGCAAGAGCAGCAAGTGTTCTTAACCACTCAACTATCTATCCCAATCCACGCGCATTCACCTACCAAATTTAGGTCAAGAGCAAATTTTTAGTGATTTGCCTTGGAGCTCATCCAAATCCAGTGCCTATTTATTAAATATTGACTGTGTAAGATGTAACAGTGCAGAAGACATAGTATGCAGGGATTTCTCTCTGGACTTTCTTTACATGTGCATGTGTGCGCGTGCGTGCAAGCGCACGTGTGGAGGGTGCACAGATGTGTGTGTGGAGGTGCCTGTGAGTGGCAGCTAGAGACTCGGCTTGTCTTTTAAGACAAACTGGTCTGATTAGGCGAGACTGGTTGGCCAGTGAGCCCTAGAGATCTACCTGTCTCTGCCTCTCCGGTTTGAGATTCCAAGCATGTGCCACCATATCTGGTATTTTTATGTTCTGGGGCTTGAGCTAAAGGTCTTGTGCTTGTAAGGCAAGCAATTTGCGAACTAAGCCATCTCCCCAGTTTCCAGTCAGAACGTTCTACTCTAGAAATAATATAGAACTTAGTAATAGTAATAGAAATAGAACATTGGATACACAGTATAATATGAGACAAGATAAAATGAGGAAGAAATAGTGGGATTCCGCCCCCCCCCCAAGACAGGGTTTCTCTGTGTGGCCTTGGCTGTCCTGGCCTCAAAGTCACAGAGATCCACCTACCTGTCCCTACCTCCCAAGTGCTAGGATTACAGGAATGTACCACCACGCCCAGCAAAAAATAGGTTTTGACACTCTCCTAGGTCAGGAGTTGTGAACACACTATGCGATTTAGTTCAACCTTATTTCTCTTTGTTTATTTGTTTGTCCAGAGTGCACATGTGAAAAGTGGAAGGATCCTGCTGCGTTACTGAGGGTTCTCAGAGAAACAGGCCAATAGGCTACATGTAGTCAGAGACTTACTATGAGAATGGATCACATGGTTATGAAGTAAGGGAAGCCCCGTGATCTGTTACCTTAAGCTATTGACGTAAGCCTGGAGGCTGACAACCGGAGAACACATAGTCAAGTTTGAGTGTGACATGGAGGAGGCAGAGGCAGGAGGATCTCTGTGAGCCTGAGGCCAGCCTGGTTGACACAGAATTCTAGGACAGCCCAGGACTTCATAGAGTAGCCCTGTCCCATAAAAAACAAACAAACAAACAAACAAAAGGTTTCAGTCTAAGTTCAATGGCCACAGAGCCAGGGGCAGTGGTGCTTCTGGGCAGCAGCAGAAGAAAGCAGATTTCCCAGGACACACGTAGAAGAAATCTGCCCTCTGCCGCCTTTGTTCTAGACCTCAGTAGATTGGATGGTCCCTACTCATGCTGCTGGGGGATTCAAATGAGCATCTTAGCCAGGTGTGGTGTACACTTCCGTAATCCCACCCTTTAGGAAATGGAGACGGGTTCAGGAGTTCAAGGCCAACCTCAGCTACTTAAGGAGTTCAAGGCTAGTATTGGCTATGTGAGCCCCTGCTTTAACCAATAAGCAAACCTGTCTAGAGATGCTCTCATCGATACATCTATAAATTATGTTTTGGCAACCGTCTGGGCACAGTCCAGTCAAGCTGATACCTAAAGTTAGCCTTCATACCAAGAAACCATGGCTTGATTCTTAGCCCTTAGTGCCTGCTTTGAGAACAAATAGAAGTTTAAAGATTTGTTTTTATTGTTTTGAATTCTGTGATTGTGTGTGTATCTGTATCTGGGTATGTACATAGAAGGACAGGTCCTCAAGAAAGCTAGAAACATTAAGTTCCTGCGGAGCTGGAGTTTTGAGCACTTGTGATCTACCAAGAGAGCTTCCGGGAGCTGAACTTGGTCTCCAAACAGAAGCTAAAAAAAAAAAAAAAAAAAAAAAAAAAAATGGTGAGTTGGATAATTTTATTTAATTTATTTATTTATTTATTTTTTGGTTTTTCGAGACAGGGTTTCTCTGTGTAGGAGTTGGTTAATTTTAGTGGATGAGAAAAGGCCTGTTTGAAGGAGAGTTGGCATCTGGAGTAAGTGAAAGGTGGAGGATGGATGTAAGGATCAAGAAGAGAGGGTACTTTGCGGGCTGAGGTCTAGCTACGTGGTAGAGTGCATACCTTGCATGCCCAAGTTCAGTCACCAGCACAAGAAAATATAGACATTTAGGGCTAGAGAGATGGCTTAGTGGTTAAGAGCACTTCTTCTCTTCCAGAGGACAAGAGTTCAGTCCCCTGTACCTACATCAGGCAGCTCATGTATGTATACCTAAATGAAGAATATATCTTAAAAAAGAGAGAAGGAAAGCATTTAAAAATTGTTTACTTTCTTTTTTAATTTTATGTGCATTAGTATAAATGTGTCAGAGCCTTTAGGGACTGGAGCTACAGACAGGTGTGAGCTGCCATGTGGGTGCTGGGAATTGAACCCAGGTCCTTTGGAAGAACAGTCAGTGTTCTAAACCACGGAGCTAGCCCTAAAGGGGAGCATTATAATGGTGGGATTGAGACAGGACTCAGTTCTATTTGCACAGTAACAAAGAATCTGTTGAGCAGAAGAGAAGATGAGAGCCGAAGATGTAGGAACATGCATGAGAAGATGTTGTGGGCCTCCATGGCTGATGTGAGACAGTGCGGATGGATGTGGGGCAGGCATGTGCTGGAGCAAGCTCTGCACTGGAGGAAGATTAACTTTACGAGCTTTGGGTTGACTCATGGCCAGTGTCACATCTGATATGTAGCTTCTGGCTGGGCCCTGGGCCCCAAATGCTTTTTCTAAGCTTCCTTCTGTCCTGAACAGTGGGAAAAAAGAAAGAAAGAAAGAAAGAAAGAAAGAAAGAAAGAAAGAAGGAAAGAAAGAAAAGAAAACCTCAAGGGGAAAAAAAAAATCCATACTCAACATGTCTGTTTCTTTCCTCCCATAAGAGTGCTTTACTTTAAAGGACAAGGAAACAGCCTTCCTCAGGAAGGTAGTTAATGAATAAACTTTTTTTAAAGTTTCAAAGAGGGGCTGGAGAGCTGGCTCAGTGGTTAAGGGCACTGGCTACTCTTCCAGAGCACCTGAGTTCAATTCCCAGCGCCCACATGGCAGCTCACAACTGTCTGTAACTACAATTCTAGCAAATCTGACACTCTCATACAGATATACATGCAGACAAAACACCAATGCACATAAAATAAAAATATAAGAATAAATAAATCATTTTTTTCTTAAAGTTTCAAAGAGGTAACTTAGTGGACAAAGGCAGCTGTCACCAAACCCGATGGTCTAAGTTCAACCCTGAGTCCCACGTGGTGGAAGAAGAAAACCAATTCTAGTAAATTGTCCTCTGGCCTCCACATGCCCACCATGGTATGCTTACACACACATATGCACATGCATGTGCGCGCGCGCACACACACACACACAAATAAACTTAACTCTGCTAATAACAGAAAAATACTAATTAAAACTAAATGGCTCTGTATCAAATTAGTGATCATTTTCAATTTGATGGCACTGGTTGCTGTGTGGATGGAGCAGCCCAGACACCAGCAGGTTGTGCTCAGAGAAGCACTAACCGCTGAACGCTGTCCAGGCACTATCGGAACTAGAGGAAGTCACTGAAGACTAACACAGAGATTTGTAGCAGAAATGTCACTATATGAGTTATTTAGAATAGTTACAAATTTGGGAAAAAATAATGATGCTGCCCCTTAGAGAAAGGGTTGAGGAAAATGGTACTTGGCCATATGGTGTAATATTTTTTTTTTTAGGAATTAAAAAATGTAGTTTATTGGGTTCTTGGACAAGTAGACAGAAGGCCCGCAACACTGAGGCTTACTCACGATCGAGGCTGAAAGATGTTCCCGTTGACACTCAGTTCATCAAGACTCTTTCTTTTGTTTCTTCTTTTCATTTTCTTCTTTTTCTTTTTCAATTCCAGCAACATACTTCTCAATTTCTTCAGGATTTAGAATCTTGAGGGGTTGATGCCGCCTCATGACAGCAAGCTCAATGTTCTTGCCACCTGACTGGACCACTCCTAGGAGTGCCTGGATCACTAGCTTGATGGTCAGATTGTCTGTCTCGATGGCGTCATCAGTGTAGTTCTTCTGTAGGAATTCATGCACTGACTTGGCGCCTTGGCCTATGGCACTTGCTTTCCAAGCATGGTATGTGCCCGAGGGGTATGTCTGACAGAGCCTAGGGGTACCGTCAAAGTCAAAACCCACAGTGAGAGCAGAGATTCCAAATGGCCTGCCCCTGTTGCTCTGGGTATAACTCTGCTTCAGACTGGCAATGTAGCAGGTGACGTGCTCCACCGTGACTGGGTCCTCCACAATCAGCCGGTGGCTCTGACACTCTACTCAGGCTCTGTTGATGACTATTCTTGCATCAGCAGTGAGGCCTGCAAAGGCCATGCGGACATTATTGTCCAAAGCACAGATCTTCTGTACTGTTCTTTCATCTTGTAGCTTGGCCACTGATTTTTTTTCCACACCAAGAACAACAATATCCCTTCCTTGAACACCAACCACAGTGGAGCCCTTCTTGAGCACCTCCTGCGCATACCCCACTTGAAAGAGGTGGCCATTGGGCGAGAAGACAGGGATGGCGCGATCATAGCTCATTACTGTGAATGCACGAGTTCCGGCCGCCACCTCTGCCACCGCCACTCCCATATGGTGTAATAATAAGCAATATAAAATTATGATTTAGTAAAGTTTAAATCTTAGGGAAAAAAACAGGTTCAATCATCGATGTGCTCCTTGAGAACTTAAGTCTGCTCTCTGAGCAAAACTAATATCCCTTACTGTTTGCCTGCTTGGGTCTTGTTCTTTTCAGTTTTTCTAGAGCTACCGCATTATTTTTTGTGTGCAGATCTGGTAATGAAACCCAGGCCCCTAAGCATGCTAGGCAAGCACTCCAGTACCAAGTTAGAGCCCTAACCCACTTCCCTACTATTCCACTTTGTGATCCGTCTAAACAGAGCCTTCCAAAGCTGTTTCCCATGTGTGCACAGAAAGCTCGCATTATTATTTTGGTGGTTTCCTCCCCCTCCCTTGAATCAGACTTTATGGATAATTCTGAAATATTAATTCGTGACTTATGAAACGTTTTTACTTCTGAGGGAAAAATACTTGTGGAGCATCAGCTGAGAAATGCCGGCCCCCCCCCCTGCTCTCCACCCTCCCCTCTCCCTCAGCCCTAGAGAAGAAGTTTTGCACTTCATCTTGCAGAAGAGCTGGGAGCCTCCCTCCCCTCCGTCTCCCTCTATCTCATAGGCAGTGATAGAGCGCCTTCATCCTTTTACCCAGAACCAGCTTTAGCACCCTTGCCGCAGTAAGTTCAGATGGCTGCCATTTATATCAAGTAGAGCATTCCAGATTCGAAGCATCTCAGAATTCTACCACATTCGCCTCGCTTAGCCTGGAGCCAGCTCCTGAGTGCTTTAGTAAACACGCTGCACAGTGCCAGCTCAAGGCAGCAGCATCCTAGATGGAGCTGAAGCACTTTGCTGGACCATGGCTCTCTTTGGGGGGGTCATCAGGACCCTATACCCAAGTCCTACTTGTATCCTTAGCATCCAGAATATGGGGCATCGGGTGGGCACTCAGCATTTTATGTGAGGTGGGAGGAGGAAGGCAACAGAGAGAAGAGGGTGAGAGAGTACCCGGGAAGTTGTCACTCTCTTCAAGAGGGTCCCAGGGAAGGAATAAGGGAAAGCCCTTCATCTGCTATGCGAGTTGCAAGGTGGTTGAAAGCAAAGCCCTAAGGATGGATATGAGCTTTCAGAAGGGAAGTGTCATCTCCCCTCTGCTTCCATCCCTTCCTCTGACCCAGCAGTGCCAACCCTGTGTCACATGCCACCAGGGCTTGTGTAGCGCTCTAGGCAGGGGATAGGCCCCTCTCTGTTATGGTGGAATATGAGACAAACGGACAAGATTGAAGATATAAAATGGAAGTAAGTATACAAATAAATGCCATTCTAGACAGTGAAAACAGAAGTGGGTGGTAGTGCCTGGGGCAGAGGGCCAGCTGCCAGGATGGTCACTTGTGCTGTGTGGGCATTATTAGTAGCTACTTAGTGTCTAGGATAGAGCTTAGGGTCCTATACCAGGCTAAGGCAGTGGTCTATCAGTGAGCTCTGTCTCAAAACAAATCAGTGTCCCAGTATCCTTTTACTAATATTGGCCTTAGTCAGCGTGTGTGTACATATGTGCACGTGCATTTGGAGGGCCAGAGGTCAATCTCAAGTGTTAACTTCAGGGCCTGTCTATCTCTCTGCGCTCCTGACAGTCTCTCACTAGCTGGAACTCTCCAATCCGGTGTGGTTTTCCTCAGTAAGGATTAGACTCATGTCCTTATGCTTATGCAGCGAACACTTCCTGATTGGGCTATCTGCCTCTCCCTTCCTCCCCTCCCTCCCTCTCCCCTCCCTCTCCCCTCCCTCTCCCCTCCCCCTCCCTTCCTGGCACATATTGAACTTTGTCATGGAGGACTGTCTTAGCAGAGAAACACCAGGAATGAAACTACCATAGCTCTCTCCTCCTTAGCTCACACAGAAGCAAGGGGACAGGACTATGAGTCCAGACTCCATTCAGAGTCCAGGTAGAGACCTGGCAGTGGTGGTGCATGCCTTTAATCCCAGCACTTGGGAGGCAGAGGCAGGCCGATCACTGTGAGTTCGAGGCCAGCCTGGTCTACAAAGCGAGTCGAGGATAGTCAAGGCTATACAGAGAAACTCTGTCTGGAAAAACCAAACCAAACCAAACCAAAACCAGAGTCCAGGTAGAGCTATGCAGCGCAGGTTTTCTAAGAAGCGATATGAGTTTCCCATCAGATAAAGTTTCTATAAGAAACATAGGGGGTTTTCTGTTTGTTGCTTTCTGAGTTGAGGGCAGGGCCCAGGGCCTTGTGTTTGTTAGGCAAGCGCTCTCTCACCAAATCCCCAATCCCCACTGAAAAAGCTTATATGAAGAAATAAAGGAGGGTGTGCAGAGTTCCCTCTGCAATTTAAGACAGCTCCTGCAAAGTACAGTGAGGTCAGTCTTCCTCAGAGACCCTTCCTGAAGCCGGGATAGCTTCCTCGGAAGCTACTGGTGCTGCTGCAGCCCAAATGTCTCCCGTGATCTCTGCCTCAGACTGTTCTGAAGTGGAGTATGTCGTTCAGGTCCACGGTGGGGCTTCTGAGGTCAAGCAGGGCTCTTTTGGCAGTGGAGGTGAAGGTCCCAGTAGTTGCTCTGGGCAAGAGAGGGGTTGGTCATGTGGCATTTCAGAATTAACCAGAATAGTTAAGGAGACATGAGCACCTGCAGTCGCTAGACAATAAGCCCTTTCTTACAGGTCAGTTTGTTCCCAGGGCAAGGAGAGATGGACATTTTGGGGGTTCAGAGAGACTGGAGAGGGTGCCAGCCTGCTTGTCAGGTGTCAGTAGAAAGTCAGGGGTTGGGCTGGGGGCCACTGTCCTATCTCTTGTTGGCAGTGTGTTATGGCCCTGTTGTCGTCTCTGTAGGGCCATCTTTCAGGGTCTTTACACTTGACGTGTTGTTTCTACCCAGCAAATAGACACTGTCTAGGCCTCCTTGCCCTTTGAGGATGAAGGACAGTGTCCCCCTGCCCTCGCTGGCCCCCTCAGGAACTTCCTGGGCCAGCCTCTGTTTGGAAGCCACTTCCTCTGGCATTTGAAAAGTTGGCAAATGATTCTTTTTTTTTTCCAGGGCCAAGGAATTTTGGCTCCTTGGGGGATTTGTGACAGCTCACCCCCCCCTTGACTTCTTTTTCTCCTCTCGAAGACTAAGGCAAAAAAAAAAAAAAAAAAAAAAAAAAAAAAAAAAAAGAACTCTTCTGTGTTGTGAAGGCATGTGCATTTGATTATTTTGAAAAAGAAGACACAGATAACTGAGAAGAAAAATGAAACAGCTCCACAGCTCAGATCTCAGCTTCTGAACGCAGTTAGCCAGCAGAGGCAACCCAGTCCCCTTGGAGAAGTGGCTGATAAGTCTGGAATGTCTTGTTGTGCCAAAGAAATATGAGAAGTAGAAGGGGGCAAAGGATCATGGGGGCATTTCAAAAAGGCATAGAAGCCAGCTTGAGTGGGACCCCACAGCCAACTCTACAACAGTTTCGAACACGGAGATAAATTTGGGTGACGATGAATTTATGGCCTGTTGTGTAAAAATAAGCTTCCAGAGTCTGTTTTAGGAGTAAACCAAGATATGTGGAGATGTTTCTTGTAACTAATAGACGTAGAAGGAATGAAGAGTGGATTCCATTAGGAATTAGGCTATAGGGCTGGAGAGATGGCTCAGAGGTTAAGAGCACTATCTGTTCTTCCAAAGGTCCTGAGTTCAATTCCCAGCAACCACATGGCGGCTCACAACCATCCATAGTGTGATATAATGCCCTCTTCTGGGGCATAGGTGTACATGCAGATAGAGCACTGTATACATTTAAAACAGAGAATTAATTAGAAATTAGACTATATAGTAAATATACATTATATTACATAATATAGTTGGATGTATGCAAGATTCACCATTGAATTCTAGTAGGAGGGGAAAATTCTAGTTAAGAATCGGAAGCTTACAGAGTCTTATATTCCTCTTTCCCCTCCCCACATAGACACGCAGGCACACCAGTAGTGATTACTAGTGACAAAAGTTAAGAGCACTGCTCTTGAGGGACAAACAGACACCGTGTGTCTCTGGATGTGATGCCCTGAGAAGGTTACCATGTTACCTAGGTGACATTAGATCCAAATGTATTAACTGAAGCCGACTACGAAGCAAGCCTCTCAGCACCTGAGCTGGAGATGGCCCGCGAAAAAAAGGCCCTTGCCCTTGAAAGTCATTCACATCAGGAAAGGCTGATGAATCCTTGGCAGAGGCCTGTCAAGTGAACGCCGTGCACTGTGGGGCCACTTGCCTCAGAATAGTGACCGTGGCTTAGATGAGAGTATTAAATCAATGTTAAAATTCTCAGTTTTGTTAGTGGTCCTTTAAAAAATGTAGACTGGCTTCTCATGCCAGGTGTGGTGATGTATACCTTTAATCCCAGCATTTGGGAGGCAGAGGCAGGTGGATATCTGTGAATTCGAGGCCAGCCTGGTCTACAAAAGTGAATCCTAGGACAGCCAGGGATACACAGAGAAACCTTGTCTCAAAAAACAAAACAAAACAAAACCCAAAAACAAAACCCCAACAACAACAACAATAACAGAAAAACAAAAAACAAACAAAAGAAACAGCAACAACAAAAGAAGAAGAAGAAGAAGAAGAAGAAGAAGAAGAAGAAGAAGAAGAAGAAGAAGAAAAAGAAGAAGAAGAAAGAAGAAGAAGAAGAAACCATACTGGGCTTTTTAAATGGCCCAGGAGAGAAAGCGCTTGCTGCTAAGACTGCTAATGTGAGTTAGATCCCTGGGTCACATATAGTAGGAGAGAACCAGCTCTACACTTACTTAAATTCATTTGTACTTTGTAATTTAATTTCTATTTTACTATATACTCTGTTCTTTGAACCCCCCCAAAATGCATATAATCTTAAGAAAAGAAATGCTTATGAGACATTAAAGGCTAACTTGCTTATATAACTTAATTATGAACATAACTGTGTGATTGTTAGTGTTGATTGCCAACTAGACAGAATTCAGAAGCTTCTGGAAGGTGAGCCTCTGGGCTTCTTGATATGTTAACTGATTGCCTAGGGAGGGGAGCCTGGACCACATAACGTGGAGAAAGTGAGCTGGGCAGGGACAAGTCGTTCTCTATTCCTGATTGTGGATGGCATGTGAGGCCAGCTGCTCCGAGCTTGTTGCTTGGTTTTCTCATGCTGATGGACTGTGCACTTGGACTGCAAGCCAGAACAAGCCCTTTCTCCCTTAAGTTGCTTTTATCAGAACAATCTAATCACAGCAGCAGGAGAGGAAGCTAAGGCATGCAAGCACAAGGTGAAGAGAGAAAACAGGACTGTGCATGGGAAACAAATAAAGCTCCATCAAAACTGGCAACCAGTGAGACCACTCAGTGGATAAAGGTGCTTGCTGCCAAGATGAACGATTTGAGTTTAATCTCTATGACCCCTGTGTATGTGTGTGTGTGTGTGTGTGTGTGTGTGTACCAACTCTCAGAGTTGTTTTCTGACCTCCATACCGTGCTATGATGCACCTGCTCCTCATAAATAAATAAATACAATAAAATTGGTCAATCTGGGTAAAGTACAGAGTTGTTTGTATTATTTTTGAAACTTAGAAGTAATGATAGCTCGGCCTGAGCGTCATCTTTCTTGAAAACTCCTGCACCATGAGAGCTAAGTGGCAGAAGTGAATGCACAGACTGGAGTGCAAGAGAAGAAAGATGAGGCAGAGGCCCAAGTAAATTATCGTGTGCACCGCTGAAGGCTTCAGGAGCAGAAGTAAGGGATGCTGCAGAGGTAAGAGACGCTGGTACACATTATCAGACTGTATGCTGATGTCGGTACTAAGGCTCAGTGGACCTGGAGCATCATCTTGCGGAGAATACCTGACGAACTGACTGCCTTCCTTACAACCAAAACAGACCCACTGGCCCTCTGCTCTGGCCTTTTGGCCTTCTGGATCAGTTCTGTTTACTTGTGGCTAAGGTAACTCATGTACAATAAATCATCTTCCTCGATGTCTCAAAAAAAAAAAAAAAGAAAAAAAAAGAAAAAGAAAAAAGGAAAAAAGAAATAATGATAATTAGAAAGTATTTCAAAATAATCTCATTTAAAGAACAAAGCAATAACACTGGAATTGCTTGCTTTTAGACGCTAACTGAGCTGTGAAAAAGGAGCACCTGGGATTTCATTAACCCTGGTCCTCCTCAGTCATGCCTTGGTGCTTTTCAAGCTGAAATTGTTTTTGAAAGGAGAATTGAATCAGAATAAAATTGAGTTTTGCCCAGGCGTGGTGGCACACGTCTATAATCCCAGCACTTGGGAGGCAGAGGCAGGCGGATTGCTGTGAGTTCGAGACCACCCTGATCTACAAAGCAAGTCCAGGACGGCCAAGATAACACAGAGAAACCCTATCTCAAAAACTGAAAAGATTGTTTAAGAAAACTGAGTTTCCTAACTAAAACAAAGCCTTTCTTGTAAATGACCTTTCTTGTACATACATAGAGATGCACACTTGAAATTACTTGTAATTATTTAACAGTATTGTATATTGTTCAACTATGTAAAATCACCTCTATTTATTTAATCAATAGCTGCCAAATGCAATTTGCTCACAATCCTTACACTGTCAATAAAGATTCAGAGACTATGCTTGCAGAAGAATACCTAAGTACAACCAGGAATTTGTTCCAGGATAAATTCCTAGAAGTGGAATATTAGGTTAGAGGGCAAGAATAGTTTTGTTCCTTTTGATCAAAAGTTTTCAAATACCTACCCCCAAGTTTACACCAGTGCAGTGGTTCCTTGATCCTGTATGGAGTCACCTATTTCCTTCCTTTAGTCTCCAATCACATGACATTTTCATCACCGGATCCTTGTCACATACAGAGGCCATGTTCTCCCCTTCACAGAGCTAATTTGCATTCCTTTGATTATTAGTAAGAGTGAACTCAACCATTTGTGTTTTCTTTTTTCTAGTTATGGCTAGTGATGTATTCCCTTAAATCTAATGATGTGTTGGTTATAAAACAGATTACTTTTTTTTTTTTTTTGGTATCATTCAAGAAATAAAAATGTACTCCGTCCTCCGACATGTTGAAAAAAACACACTTAGAATCTGTGAAACAAATGCTTTTTGAGAACGCCTAGGAAAGCTCTGGCTTGACAGCTCTGATGCAGTGCAGGCACAGAGGCTGCTGTGGGCCCAGCGTAGCTGAGCCCCTGACTGCTCAACCTTCTTCTCTGGCCTACAAAGGCCTCTGGGAAGTATTAAAACAAGGATGGCAATACCAACCTGGACCGACTTGCTTTTCACTTTTACTACTGTTTACTGTGTCATCCATACGCCTCCACACAAGGCGTTTGCAATTTAATGGGAGAGACAAATCATTCTTCTGCCTGGGCTATGAGGTCAAGCTAAGAGCGTGGAGGGAGGGAGAGGGGTAAGAGAGACCTTGATCTTAAATAAAACTTGGGCATATCCACGCAGCAAATATTTAATCATCCTCTAATGTAAGTTGAGACTGATCTAGGTTCTGAGCTTGTATGGGTACTTGGGGATGTAGTGAAGACAGAGGGGGCACTGACAATAGTGAAGCAAAGAGACAGGACCAAAGAAGTGCATTTGGGAAAGATAGAGTGGTCCATAGGATGTGGGGAGATGCACAGGATGAAGCCAAAGAGGAAATTGAGGCTTCAAAGCCCAGCTGAAAGAAAGCTTGTACCTCCTTGACCACTGGAAGAGATCTACAGTCTCTCTACCCTTTTAATTGTGTGTGTGTGTGTGTGTGTGTGTGTGTGTGTGTGTGTGTGTGTGTGTGTGTGTGTTTTACTATGCCTGTGGCCAGTACTCCTGAATTAGCTGCATGTATCTGTTAGCAGGGGTCTGAGACAAGGCAGACTCTGCTTATAAATGCATGACTTCATAAGGACAGCTAGGAGCACACAGTATTGTGATATGAAGAGTAAGGGATATAGATTCAGACAAACCTATATTTTTAAAAACCCTGGTTCCGCCACTAGCAGTTTGAACGTCATTGTACTCTTTGCGCCTCTCGGTTTAAACCAATACACTTACAGGTTTGGTCATAATTAATTAAAAGACTTAAAATTCCTAGCACAATAGCTCAAACATGGAACTTCCTTTCACCCTTGCTTTGTGTTTCCTTATCAGGGGACACCAATGCATGTAACACTTTTGGCTTCTTTCTGGTTCTGTGCTCAAGCTTCTCTAGGGAGGAGGAGTGAATTACCTGGTTGACAAGTTTTGGAGTAGTAAACACACACGTACACACACACACACACACACACACACACACACGCAGGCACACAGGCATGCAAGCATGCACACACACGCACACACGTATGCATATGCACACAGGCATACACATAAGCAGGGTGCAATGGTAGAAAGATGTCTTTATTTATCCTCACACATAAGATCTATCTATCTATCTATCTATCTATCTATCTATCTATCTATCTATCTATCTCCCTCCCTCCCTGTACCCTCCAGACCTCTGTCTCTCATTTGGAATCCAGTTGCTGCCTCAGTCATACATTCTGACCTGCTCCTCTATATCATAAAATCTTCTGGGGAGACCAGTACTGAGACCCACGTGTTGAGTCAGGCTGATTTTGCTCATCAGAGAAGGAGGTCCACTCACGTCATAAGCCAAAGTTGGACTATCTAATCTGGCTCTGGCCTCTCCGCCGGCACAGCCCTCTTATTTCAGATTGTTCAGAACTTCAGCGGGGTGGGGGAAGCACATGTGAAGGTAGCATCACTTAGAAACCTGCTGTATTTGGAATGTGTTCAACCTCTGCTGTTAATAAATGGGAGATGTTAAGCCAAGTTAAACCAAGCTTTAGCAATTGTGCCTGTTCTTAAAATTCCTTACAAGAGGTGGATGGCCTCTGTCTCCCCTCCTCCTAGGACTCAGCCACCCAAAAAGGAACAGTTCCACCTATATTAGACTTCCTGACAGAGCAGATGGAGGGATCACTCACTGGAGTGTGGGTGATCTCCCCTTCCGTGAGTGTCTTGTGACACTCTCTACCCCTCTGCGAGGGAATGTTCACAGTAAACAAGCCCAGCGGGGGTGATCTGTTGTGAGTGGGTATTGTTCAACTCCCAAGATGCTGGCTGTTTGACTGAGTGGCTTTTCTGTACATCCTGTAAACCCCTCCTCCAATACCCCTATTCTTGCTTAGGCTCAGCTCCACCCTCACTCTTAGCAATGCAGAGTTCAGTCATCAGTAAATGTCCTGCTGGAGTAAGCCCTGCCCCAGAAAAGTAAAAATAAACTTCCTTTTCCGAGAAGGGAGCTAACCACCGTTTGCTGGAGGCTTCTTACTGAAGAACATTGTTGGCTTTTTGTTCTTAAAGGCAAGAGCTCTGATGCTTATGTGAGGCTCTGTGCAGGTGTTCCTATGAAAAAGAGTGGGGTAGAAGAATTAATCTTGAGAACACAGTAGGGCTTCACTGCTGAGCTCCGTCGTTAGCTTAAAATAAGTGAGATCCAGCCAGCAGGCCATCATGATGGTCAGTTGGCCAGCAGGGTTGTGGAGAAGTAGGACACACACACACACACGCACACACACACGTACATGCACACACACACATACCACCCCCATCCCTACTGCCCTAAGGTGTGAAGAAGAAACATTTATGTGTGTTGAAGAATTACAAGTGATTTTTTTTTTACCTTATTAAGATTTTTCTGGTTTTATTTATTTGTTTTTAAAAATTATTGCAAGGAGATGTTTTAATAAAAATAACTAGTGATTAAAAATAAAATGCCCAGGCTAAGGAGATGGCTCACGAGTAGAGAGAAGTGCATGCTACCAAGCCTGATGAACTGGGTGTGAACCCCAGTGCTCAGATGGCAGCAGGAGAGTTGGCTTTCTGGAAAGTTGACCTCTGACCTCCACATGCTCACTGTGGCACATGTGCAGTACATCTTCCCACCTGCCAACACACATACAAAATAAAAATCCATCCATCCATCCATGTATCTATCCATCATCCATCTGTCTATCTATCTATCTATCTATCTATCTATCTATCTATCTAACCAGTTCAGTGAACTTTAAGAATGTGGGGTCAGAGTTTAATCCTCAGGGGAAGGTGAAGAAAGAGTGGGGGCAATGTGGAAGCAGATGAGCTCTGAGAAGGCCTCTGGGATGACAGCGGGGCTGAATCCTACAGGATGAACAGGGCTTGCCCCTCCAGAGGTGCCTGAGCATGGGAGAAGTGAAACGATGGGTGAGTGCAGAACTTGCCACAGGGAGGGGTTATTTCAAGGTTGACAGAACAGCTCGGGTCTATGAGGAGCCTAATGTGCACTGCCAGAAATGCTTGGACTTTGAGGTATGTTTGTTGGTTCTGTGGAGTCTCACTACATAGCCCAGGCCGGTCTTGAATTTACAATCCTCCTACTTCAGCCTCCCCACCAAGGCCAGCAGCAAAAAGTTTTATTTTATTTTTTTATGTGTGTGTGTGTGTGTGTGTGTGTGTGTGTGTGTGTGTCTGTCTGTGTGTCTGTGTGAGTATGTGCATAGGCATGACCACCAACAGCATGTTCACCATAGTTCTCCTGAGGAGACAGAGTAAGGCCACTCGTGACTCTCCTGGGATGAAAGTTGGAGAAGGCTGGAAAGGCCAGCTGACCTACAGTGTGCCTCTAGTCTGCTTTTTATATGCAGTTCCTGCATCGATTCCATCATAAAAGACAGCATAGGAACACTCATTTGTAAGTGGAGTTTATAGAGCTCTGATTTGGTCCTCATAGCAGTTGGTCACCTACAGGCTGGGAGCAGAGTGGATTAGAGTGTCCATATGAAAAATAGCCAGTTGAGGCTGGACTTCAGGCCATACCACTTGCTAAATGTACCCTGCTCTTTATTCTCTGTGCCTCAGGATCCTACGATCCAGTCAACTGTGGGTCAAAAAGTTAGTTGGAGAAACATCTGTATGGCATAAACTTGTCCAGACTTTTTGCCTTTGTTGCTGTCCCTTAAACCATGTGGTATGATGGGCACTTGCACAGCATTCAAAGCAACAAGATAACCAATCTAGAGATGGTTAGTGGATGGGTATAGGTCACCTGCAAGCAGCATGCCATTTCATGCAAGGACTCTGAGTATCTGGGCTTTGGGTATCTGCAGGGTAAACTGGAACTCATCCTCTGTGGCTACTGATCATGGGCAAGTTTCTAAACCTCTCTGTGCCTTGTATCTCTCTCAGTAAAGGATGATGATAATGAAATGCACTTTGAGGTGTTACTCTGTTAACTGACTAAGTATATGTGGTGTTCATTCTGAGACCCAGGGAGTGGTTAATTCTGTACTTGTTGCTTGCATCACAGGGTCCCACTGGCTGGGTGCCCAATAGGAAGGCTGGAGGCACATGCAGGGTGTTACAGTCCACACACCCTCAGTGTCTCATCTTGTCCCCAGGGGTACGTGCCTAGCAACCTTGCTGGACTTGTTGATTGAGCCAAAGCAGCTGAGTCACCCAAGCTGTCCCAGTCAGATGTTATCTCCTGGGAAGCTGGCACTTTCTGGAACACAGTCATTGTAAGCCTGGGCAAGTCCTTTAGTTTGAAGACATGCAAATTTGGGGACTCTGAGGTGGGAGTTAGCAAAGCAAAGAAGAAAGAGGGAAACAAAGTAAGACTTGGGAGAATGGGAGCTAAAATATCATGTGGCAAAAGAGACAGGAGGTGGGGCTGAGACCTGGAGATGGAGACGATGGAGATGATGGAGACGATAGAGATGATGGAGATGATGGAGACGATGGAGATGATGGAGACGATGGAGATGATGGAGACGATGGAGATGATGGAGACGATTGAGACGATTGCTGCCTCTGTCCTGGCCATTCCACTTCTCAAGAGGATCTCAGTGTGGGTAAGTGTTTTGGCTGTGGGAACATAAGTCTTGGCTGTATCCCACTAGCTTCTTCCTTATTACCTATGTAATTTTGAACCAATAACACCAACCCATCTGCTTAGTTTTCTGGTCTGCACTAGGATGAGAACAACCACACCCTACTGCCTGTGCATTGATTGTTCTATGGTACCTTTTTTAAGGTGGATTTGTGGGGGCCTTCATCCCTATTCCAAGGCAGATAACTTTGTGAAGAGAAGATGTTGCCTTAGTTTACAGGTTTAGAAGTTCAAAACCCAAGCGTCAGGACCATGGGTGTGGCATATGGTGAGATTGTCAGGTGGCGGTGCATCATGGCCGGAGCTCAGGTAATAGCAAGCAGAGAGAAATAGCATGTGTCAGGCCAGGGTTACTTCATTAATAATAGCCTTCTCCTGAGGAGGGGTCACAGGACAGTATCTAAAGAGTCACAAGAGAGCTACCACAGGTGTCCCTCTCCATCAATGATCTAAAAGGCCTTACCCCTAGGAGGTTCTATTACCTCCAAACAGTTCCCCTCTGGAGATTAGCCTTTAATACCAATGCTCTCTTGAGGGATGAACAACACTAGTGTCTGTAGCCTATATCTTTTCAGGAACGTAATGAGTTAAAGTCACAGTTCTAACGCTACCTTTTTGCTTTTGGATTAGCTTTAAGACTTGGAATATTTATCTTCTCCAAATCTTATCTTTTTCATCTGTAAAACGAGAAGACATCAGTCTGTAGGGATGGTGTAAGGATTAAGTGATCGGTGTTTAGCACTTGCCTCTTGAGGCAGAACTCAATTTGCAGTGCCTGCTCATTTCCACAGTACAAATGCTCCCACAGCAGCTGATTTCAAGGTAGCACTGCGGTGTCTCTGAATGTGGAGTTGGGAAGAAATGTGCATCGTTATCCGGCATCCCCACAGCACAGATACAGGAGGTTAGGCGAGCCCAGATAACAGTTAAGGGCGGAGGAGTAATTAGGAACTGATGAGCTTTTATTGCATTTGTTGTTTTAATGCAATTTATTTAATTGTGAGCTTACATAATATAGTTTTTAATAACTGCTGTTCATAACCGGCTTCCAAAGTTCTTGAAAATTTAATGATCAGCTCTTGCAAGCTGGTCCAAGCTGGCTTCACATACTGTTGAATGCGCTAACGCTCCAATGAGGCCTAGGAGAGAACATAGCACATACGCAGTGCTCTGTCATCAGTAGCCTGTGTGGTTCTTGTTATGTATTTTGTTATGCAATCTATGACTCTAGCAGTAAAAAAAAAAAAAAAAAAAAAAAAAAAAGCCATGAAAAAGCATAACCTGTAGTAGTTGTTTTTCTCACTCCTATGTCAAAAGACCTAACAGAAGCAAGTTTGGACAGAGAGATGTGTGTGTGTGTGTGTGTGTGTGTGTGTGTGTGTGTCACAGTTTCAGATGTTAATAATGCATGAAGTTGTTGTGGCCCTGATGGAGACGGACATGTGACAGAGGCTCCTCCCACCTCGGTGATGAAGGAGCTGGCACAGGACTGGAAGCAGGGCAGGCTGTAGCCTTCACTATCCATCTCTAGTGAGCGGCCGACTTCTCAAGGCCAGGACCCACCGTCCCAAGATTCCACCACTCCCCTCCAAACATCTGCTCTGGCTGGAGCCCAGGTATTCAAACTAAGAGCCTTCGGGGACCATTTCAGACGAACCATAACCGCTTCAAAGCACCTCTTAGGGAGTTAGGGTCACTCTGTTGAACTGAGGAATGTGGACTGGCAGGGGGGCGGGGTTATACAGTGCATGCAGCACAGTTTGCTTGTGATATTACTGTGCTGGGTGTAAAGTAGGATGTCAGAAAACGGGATGTGTGTCTCACCAGGGCTGTGGGAGCGAATGGAGGGATGCTGGTGAGCAGTGGTGTGCTGTGTTTGGAAGCAACAACCTGGAGTCTACATAGGAATGCAGACCAAAAAAAAAAATATGGTGTCGGGATATAAGCAGGAATAGGATCTTATTTGGAGCACAGTAACAATCCATTTGTTAAATAGATGCACACCCACACAGGAACATTCACTATATTATAAGGATCCCGAGGACTGACAGGAAGGATCCAGGAGATAAATCATGCTGGCTGGGAGGGATGTGACCCCGGGAGAAGAAAGGGAGCGTAGGTCCTTAAGGAGTGAAGGGACATCCTGAAACAAGGTCTTTGCAGAAGGAAGGAGTGTAGTGAACTCAGTTCCTAACATCTGAAATCTTAGCATCAGTAAATTGGATGTCTGCTGGGAAAGGATCGGCCACACTTACGGGAACTTCTGCGGAGTACACTGTTATCCTTGTGCTGCTTGTTATACCAGGGCCTTCCAGATGAACTCAGCTGGAGAGAGAGAGCTGACTCCTTTGTTGGGGACTTGGCCCCCCCACTGGCTTGGGATGAGGAACACAGAGTGGAAACGTGGAATAAAGGGAGACACCAGAATAGGTCTCAAGTATGTTCCTGAAAACAATCTGTGTTTATCAAAGAAGAGATGAAGAAAGCACATATGCCAGCAAGGTGGAGCTTTGGTTTATGAGAAAGAAAGTACATTCACACTCAAAGAAGGTGGCCGCCTGTATATGGTGGGTAGATTGATTTTTATTTATTTCATTTACTTTCTGGTGTTTCTTAAATTTCATAAAGTAAATCCAAGTTATTTATGTAACAAGAACTGGGATTTTAGCAAAAAGGCTAGTAATGCTTAAAAAAAAAAAAAAACCATTAATAGCAGAGAAGAATGGGTGCAGGTAATATTTTAATAAAACATATAAGTAAAAAAGAAAGGCCATGCCTTGTTTCTAGGTATGGCGGAGGAGAACACTTACTGTTGATAAAAGGGAGAACCCAGTCAGAGGCAGGGGCACTGAGGAGAGTCCAGAGTGACCATGAACAGACTGGGGTGGGCTGTGGGAGGGGAGAGGAAAGGGGTGAGGAACCGCTAAGCAAGAGAGTGGGGCTGGGCAAACACACTGGCCAACAGACTGGCACAGCTAAAATGGTTGAGTTATACAGGGGCGAGAGGAGCTGTGGGCAGGGAAGCCCAGCCCAACAGCTGGGCCGGAAAGTTCAAGAAAGGGGCTGGGGAGGGGCGTGTGCCAGCCAGCAGGGCCCTGTAACTGACAGAGACTGAGGGGTGCTGGAAGAACCTAGCAGGCCAGTGTCTACTTTGATTTGTTAATAGGCACCTCAGTTAGTCAGTTATTTGAATCACCCCAACACACACACACACACACACACACACACACACACACACACACACACACACACACACACACACACACTCCTTCCCTGTCCTCTGGCCCTAGATTCTACTCATGACTTCTCTGTTGAGGGGACACAGACTAAGACATTTGGCCCAGAAAGGCAGAAAGATGACCCAGATAAGCCGAAAATAAGAAAGGCTGCCAAGCAATTAAGTTAGAAGCGAGAGAGTGGGAACATTGTCTCCCTTCTACCAAGAGGCTGCAATAGGCTCCGGAAATAATAATCCCTCTTGGAAGCACAACCTGGGTAACTGAAAGCAAACTTGATTATCTCATAGTTGAGTAGGAAGAGTCGAGGCGTCAGCGGGATTAGTTCCTTCTGGTCCCAAGGAGGACTTTCCATGTCACTATAGGTGCTCCAGGGCATCTGGAGCTTTGCAATTGTGTCACTGACCCCTCCTCTGTGTCACGTGGCCTTCTTTCCCAAAAGTCAGAGTCTCCAAGCCTCCTAATTATTGGGTTTAGGCTCCATATTAATTCACTATGACTTACTTAACTTGATGACATACTCAATGACTCTATTTCCAAATAAAGTCATAGTTATGAATATGATAATTGGGACTTCAACCATCTCTCTTTAGGAGCCATAGTTCAACTTACAACAGTGATCTCTGATTAACAGAGACAATTCATACTTGAGGATTTTCCTTACGTATATGAACCACGAATATCTCAAGACTTCTGACGTGTAACACAAAAGTCATTATCACAGCCCCACTTTGTAAGTGCTCAGCTCCATGAACAGCGGCCCAGCCATAGTTCATCACCTGACCAGGAAGTAGAGCCATGCTGCCTTCTACATGGAAGCCTGCTGTGAATGCTTCAAAGCAACTTGGAGCAAGGAGAGGGTGGTGAGGCTGGTGGAGGTGTGTATGCTATAAGGCATATCACACTGTGTGGTTTACACACCTGCCTCTCTAACCGTGAGGTGTTCACTATACTGTAATTCATATATATATCACAGTAAACCGGAAGCAGAATAGATGCTCAGTAAATTGTTGAAATAACGCTTCCTAAACAAAAGCCTAGATCCCACCACCAAAGCAGTAGGTACGCCATATTCCCCCCTCCAGACTTCACTTAAGCCCGTATTGGTTTTCTTATGTGTGAATGGGATAATTGCAAAGCAGGCAGATCAATATCAACCTCCGAACGTCACTTCGAAGATGGACTAAAATACCAAATGTGAAAACAAGTCTCCCACCATCAGAACCTGACTTGGGCGCTTGTGAGCAGATGACAGAGAGTCCGGCAGGCTCTAGCTTTCTGAGACACCTTGTGCACTGTCCCTTGAAATTTCACTTGCCGAATCAATTCAAATTGGCTTCAGTGCCAACACTTTCCCATGAGCTGACAGTCGGCCAAAAGACACCGAACAAAGAGCTGCAGTAGTCGTTAGCATCCCGAACAACAAAGGCCATGCTTATGGGAGATGCAGGCTTTAGGGTCAGCCTTGGAGGAGGTCTCTTATGTACCAGTTTGAAAGCCTAGCAAGTAGAATGCTAGCAACTGAAGGACTTTACTAAACCATTCATTTGCAAACTGGAGGCTTAAGGACTTCACTTGTATGATGGACCAGGGAGTGCGCATCAGAAGACTGGGTTCTTCAAAACAGGTAATCACATGGTATTACTCTCTTCATAGAAAGATGGTGAAGACTTGAGGGACCTGCCCCGTGGCTGGATCCTACTCACAACAGAGCAGAAATTCAAACTCACGTCAGCATGACTCTAAACTCCCAGCCAGAGGCAGGTTGGGTGTGAAGGTTTGCTTGGGGCTCAGCCTTTGTCCTTTGTTCTTGGCTCTTGGGTCCCCTCCCCCCAGGTCCCTGTGCACATGTGTGTCTGGAGGCTTCCCTGGCCTGGTCTGTAGCAATGCTGTCTGATCATCCTCTCAGGTTCCTTGTGAAGACAGTCAGCTATTTGTCTGAGAGCCAAAGGCAGCCAGCAAGGGTTCAGACTCCTTTTGCTTCCTGAGTAGGGAGATAGCCTTGCCCTGTGGGGAGCATCAGTCGGAGAGAGATGAATTTAGCTGCCTTCCTTGGTTGGTGACGGGGGAGGGTCCTGTCAGCCAGAGGATGTAGGCTTAGCTCCAAAAGGGCTTTTGTCTGAGGCTGGGCCTCAGGCCAGAGTGACATTCTTCGATGCAGGCTGCCAGGCCACCACTGAGTGGGCACCTGCCGGGCAGCTAGGGAAGGGGTGAGGGGCCTGTCTTTCTTCGACAGAGGAGACATGTGGGGATGGAATCTGCCATTTGAGGGCCCCTGGGGTGCTGAGGCTATGCCTGTGGTTGCTCCTGGCTCCAGAAGACATGCCAAGGCCCAGGCTACCCAGGAATGTGGGCAATTAACATTTTAGCTTCTGCCATGTTTGATTATATATATATATATCCCCACAAGATGAAAGGAATCCACTCTATCATTCACAAGTGCAGCAAAAAGGAACCTACACTCACAGAAAGATCCAGAAACCTCTGCCACAGTTCCCCTTGAAGTGTGGGCACCGCCCTTCACTGAAAGATGTGCGTTCCCTCACCCTGAACCCTCTGCACAGGTGGGTATACCATCTCCGGTGCTGTGGTTGCTGACTGCTGAGGCTTACAAACTGCTGCTTCTCAGGAAAATCTCTCTCATTTTTTGGAAACCATCTCTCCCGGGAGGGTGTATGAATTTCTTCGATCCCGAGAGACAGCCACTGCAGCTAATGCCTGACAGAGTCCCCAAAGAGGGTGGCAAGCCTGGAGAATAATTATTGGTTTAGGGTCCTGTAGGACAAGGCTGAGACAAGTCTTTGACTGACATCACTGTCTTTAGCTCACGCCTTGCTAACATTACTGCACTCTTCTCCTCTACCCTCTCTCTCCCTCTCCCTCCCTCCCTCCCTCTCCCTCTCTCTATCCCTCTCCCTCCCTCCCTCCCTCTCTCTCTCCCTCCCTCCCTCTCTCTCTTTCTCTCTCTCTCTCCCCCTCCCTCTGTCCCCCCTCTTCCTCCCTCCCTCCCTCTCTCTCTCCTTTCTTCCCTCCCTCCCCATCTGTCCCTCCCTCCCCATCTGTCCCTCCCTCCCTCTCTTTCTCTTTGTCTCTCTTCCAACACCCCTCCCTTCCCTAGAGCTAGGATCACAGATGTGTCAGGCCCAAGGCTGAACTTGGTTCCTCATGTTTGTGCAGCAAACACTTTACCACAGAGCCACCTTGTCAAATATCATCCCCACACCTGGAATTACTTCTCTTGTTCCCTTTGTCCTAAAAGTCCTTTGTCGGCAAACTCTTACAGGAGAATCTCAGACCCGGGCTGCAGAAGTGTCTCCAAGGTTAAGAATGCTTCCTGCTCTTTCAGAAGACCTGAGTTCACATCTGGTGGCTCACAACTGCCTATAACTCCAGCTTCCAGGGATCCGGCACTCTCTTCTGGCACCTACAGCTATCCACCGCTCTATACATAAATTGAAAAATAAATCTTAAAAGAGAAGAATTTCAGTACGTGTTCTACTAACTCATTAGTACCACTTCTTTCACGAATCCATTTCAGTGAATAACTATTGAAGATTCTCTGTATCTCGAATGCCTGCTCTGCATGAAGACAGCACTAAAGCAAGTCACTGTAGCTTTTCCATCAGTGAACGTACAGTCCAGGCTCGGTGGTGCCCAGGCTTTGATGTTCCCATGCAACATTGCCACATTCATAGCTATCCTGGGACACATGTAGCCTGCAGCATGGGCATGCCTGCAGCCTGGCGGTAGAAGACGAATAGTAAATAATCACAAAAATTCAGTTATGGCTGTGATCAGCATTCTGCGCCATCAGTGTAGCTCAGCACCTGTGCTGTACTTGGCTCTGGAACACAAGGGTAGGACTCTGAAAATGCCGTTTCTAGACAACAGTTGTCTTTTTGTTATGTTTTGCTAACAGGAGACACGAAGAAGGCAGACGGGGAGAAGGAGCCACCTTTCTGTTTACTCTTGTTCTTGCCAGCTTCCCCACACCTGGGTGTACCCCTTTGTAGATGACTGAGCACCCATTCTGCCTAGAGCAGCATATGGCTCCCAACCCCTTGCCCAGCCCTGCACTGCTTCTTCAGATGTATCAGCAGGAGCTATGCGCTCCTCTGTTCTGGAAACATCCCCACGTCCCTTTGCATTCCTAGGTCTGGGATTGGCAACCCTGTCCTGGGGTTATTTCAAATGTCTCTGTGTACAATCCAACAACACCTATGTCTGCTCCCTTGTGTTAAAGTTCCCAGGAAGAGGATGCCTTTTGTGTTTTTATAGTCCCATCTGGACCTAAACCAGAGGCAGAACACTCGATCTGGACCAGTGAGGGTGTCTGTGTAACTGTGGGTTATTCCACCTGTGCCCCAGTTCCCAAAATAATGACTCTGGGACTTTATTATTTATGACTGACTATATGCCTAGGCCACAAGCTTTGGCTTGTTCCCCAGCTCAGCCAGCTGATAACTTATCTCACCCATTTGTTCTATTCTATGTGTGCCGCATGGCTGGTTACCTCTCCTCGGTTTCATGCATCCTTCTTCCTCAGAGTCTAGGGCAAATCTCCACCTCAGCCCCACCCCCACCTGGATTCTATCTCAGAGTCCATCTCATCTCTCTCTCTCTCTCTGTTGGAACCCCCACCTCTTATTTATTGCCTCAGCTAAAAGGCCATCGGCTTTTTATTGACAGGTGACACTTCCATACAGTATACAAGAGCTTCTGTCTACACATCTGGAGAGAATAAGGGAGAGAGAAAATGCAGTCTCTGGGGCAGGAAGAGACAGAATAGGCCTAGGTCATCTGGAAAGACGGAGGATGGTAATGCTCACATCGTGTACGGCCTTGAAAGACGAGGCGCCATTGAGGAGTGCTGGAGAGTGGCCCTGATTACAGTAAGGATGCCAAGTGGGACTCGCATCCTTCACCAATGTTGGAATTTGTTCCATCAGAAACACAGAAGCAGCGTAGCAAAAGCCACACTTCATATGGAGGATGTGCCAATGGGAACCGAGAATATGGCTCAGTGGTAGAACACTTACCTATCGTGTGAGAGGCCACAGGTTCAAACCTAAGGACTGAAAAGAAGGAACTGAAAACATGCCCCTTGAGGGTACGTGTAGCCCCACTACATGCTGTAGCTAAATGAAGGATCGTTGTATAAAGAATTCATCAGGCTTCCTCCTAAAAAGACAGTTAAGAAGTCCTTGGGCATTGAGCGAAGGTACAATGGTGACTGGAAGCCTTGAGCATGACCCAGGCCGTCTTTAAATTCAACTGAAGCCTAATCCTGTCCCTGCTCCCTAGCTTGAGAACGCAACCTAGTCTGTCTGGGCCCTCACTGACTTCTCTGATAGTTGTCCTCCACGCTCTCTAAATTTAGGTTATATTGGCACAGTACCCACCCAGTGCCTGATACCCAATAGCCCCTTAAACTGTAGTATTTGTTCAATAGTTACTTTGACTTCAAAGTGGCCTTCTTGTAAGCTCCACTTCAACAGAGATTCTGAAAACATAGCCCAATCGCTCTTCCACCTGAGGACAGTCCTACCAGGTTACATTTATTTTCTTTGATTTTGTGGGGGCGGGGAGCAGTATTCTTAGATGTTTTTGTTGGCCACCTGGGTCAAGTCCTGAGCTGTTATCTTCACCCTGAACCCCAAGATCCCAGCCTATAAACCCTTTTCCTAGATCCACTAACGATCAAACCTGGCAGCTGGGTTTGTCTAGGATTGTCATACCGACACCGCAGGCTTCAAATGTAGACGTCTACTGACTGTCTTGTCTCTCTGATAGCTGTTTTGACACGGTCATTGCTCAGATGGAGGCTCTGGGTGTTTTTCAGCCTGGGAAGAGCATGCGTTCATAGGAATTAGCTTCAACAGGGACATGAGAAACACCTTTCCCTGTAGTCCTGTGATAACGCATCAAGTCTGCTTCTTTCCCCATCATCTCCGGAGTCACACAACACATGCAGAGAAAATCATGAGCTGGGTGATAAATAACATTTATCAGTCCCCAACTGGGCTGAGCAAGAGTTAGCTGTCAATCATTTACTGGACCCAGATATTATATGATGTACAGTCTACAGCCTCCTGATCTTTACCCACTGAGGCCATGCTTACATTTACTCCTTCGTCTGCTCTTCAGCTTGATGCATTTGGCATTAGTCAGTGTTCTCCGGAGCGGTGGTACTTAGCCTTCTTAATGCTGTGACACTTTAATATAGTTTCTCACATTGTGGTGAAACCCAACCACAAAATTATTTTCTTGCTACCCTATAACTGTAGTTTTGCTACTGTCATAAATTGTGATGTAGACGGGCGGTGGTGGTGCATGCCTTTAATCCCAGCACTCGGGGAGGCAGAGGCAGGTCGATCTCTGTGAGTTCGAGGCCAGCCTGGTCTACAAAACAAATCCAGGACAGCCAAGGCTACACAGAGAATCCCTGTCTCAAAAAAAACAAAAACAAAAATTATAATGTAAATATTGGATAGACATGAAATCCCTAAAGGGGTCTCGACCCACAGGTTGAAAACTCCTGCACCAGAGGCACAGCACTGAGAGAATAAAGATATATTAAAGGGGGGGTTATTAGATTGTTTTTCACAGCAGGAGCTGGATTATCAACAGTGGTTGACTTCACATTAGAGAGGCTGAGACTTCGGATGCTCAGTCCATGAATCTGGATGGCCCAGCAGTATCGAAGGCCTAGAGGATTCCTGGAGAGTCACTGACCTTCACTCTGCATTGGAAGCCTGGGGAGCTGGGTTCTGACGTCAGTGAAGGAAGAGACAGTGGCAGCAACAATGATGTTGACGAACTTAGAAGCTGGGTAGATGAACTTGCCGGCAAGATACAAAGTCAAGCAGACAGAAAGATAAAAGCTTGTTCCTCTGACCACCTTGTGTCTGGCAGCCAAATCAAGGCGCTGGCCATACTTAGGGCAGGCCTTTCCATTTCTGCTAACCTGATGACATCACAAGTGTACCCGGCAGCTTGCCTCTTCCTTGATCTCAGATTGAGTCAAGCTCATGACCAAAACTCAACACCACAAGCACTTACCGGCTTGCGCCAGTCCTAAACTAGGCACACCCTTCTCTTCTTTTCTCTGACAATAATGAAGTAAATGCTTAACCACCTGTATTGCTGTACATGACTGAATATTGATAACATAAACATCCTGCCTGTTCTTCCATGAGCATAGCTGAGATTGAAAATGATGGCTCTGACGTCCAAATTGATGTTTGAGGATACCAGTGTTTTCACCATCCTGTGAAATGCTGTCTATTATATAGTATATAGCAATTCCCCGTTGTATATGTTTGAGGATGGTGACGTGGACAAGCGAGTGATTGGCAGCTTGCCCTGCAGATAATGGCAAGGTCTCTGACTCATTACATAAAGCCTAAAGCATGTCCCTTTTCTTCAGCACACCACGCCCTGCTATGTACCCTGTGGATGTACTCATTGGATCACATGAGCTTTCCGAAGCAGCCACTTGTTAGAGGCATCACACGGGGAGAGCAGCAGTGCATCCTCTTTGCCTTAAAGTGGTATAGATCCCAAGTTGCAATTCTCTGTTTCAGAATTTCCCGAAGAAATGGGTCCAATTACCAAGGAGAAGTTCCAGGTTCCTTATAGGAGAAATCACTGCTTCCTGAGGCTTCCAGGCAAGACACAGAATCTGTTCCTGAGGCCGCTCTGACACGGACTTTCCACTTTACAGATGCCTAAGCAGGGTCTGTGAGGCTCTGACCTCCCGCATACCTCAGAAACTTGGAGACAGGAAGAATGATGCTCAGTCAGTCATCCATCACCAAAACGTGTGCCTTGGGGGCCTGAACCAGGCACTGGAAAGACCCCTTAATCTCGGCTCTCAGCGTCTTGAATTTAATGTTCTGGGGGAAGCCGGATGTAAGAGTGCTAATACTGCTACACAAAGCCTTACAGGAGAGAAAACAAATGGGCCTATCAGAAAGAGAGAGCAGTGATCTTGGAGTGAGGAGGTGGGGCTTCCAGGCTGCTGGATGCTACCCAGGCTTCTTAGTCTGGGCTCAGATGTTGAGGTGTCCTCAACTCCCACTGTTTGTGCCCCTTCAGGCTCCCAGTCGCAAGCATGTTTCTCTTCACTCAGCATGGGTTTCAGTCTCATTTCAAATAATTAACTTCTAGCCGGGCGTGGTGGAGCACACCTTTAATCCCAGCACTTGGGAGGCAGAGGCAGGCAGATCTCTGTGAGTTCAAGGCCAGCCTGGTCTACAAAGTGAGTCCAGGACAGCCAAAGCTACACAGAGAAACCCTGTCTTCAAAAACCAAAAGCCAAAAACCATGTTAAAGGCTAGGCTCACAACCAAATAATTAACTTCTTCAGTCTAACCTGGGATCCTTCTCCTGAACCGCTCAGTCTGAGCTGCCAATTACCCCCTTCTCTGGCTTTGGCCTTACTTAGCGCCTTAAAAAACAAACAAAACAGAACAGAGAGATGGTTTAAACCCCTGAGGTCAGATGGACATTCCTGCTGACTAACTTTAAGCCACATCTTCTTGGGTTGGCTTTGTGGTCCGTCCCATGAGCATGATCACACACTGGTCACACTTCCTTCACGGACTTATGGGTAAAGAGAAACGTCTTCAGCCCGTGTTTCCTCCAAGTTAACTGTAAGCTCGGGCTTTCGGTGTGACTCACGTAGGAGGAGATGAATCAGGAAGTTAAAGGAACAAGATGGGAAGAGAAGATGGTAGGTGAGAAGGTGCCTTCATCTGAAGCCCCAGCTTACTTTGGCCCCTTGGGAACTCTTGAGTGCAAATGGTCCCTAGCACGTGATGGCTTGTCTTCACAGTTTTTAAATCTTAAGGCTGTATGAAAATGTGCCATGCAACCATTCCCCTTTTCAGTCTTCCTATGGTAGGCAATGAATTAGATGAGATCCTCAATGCTTTCCGATGAAAGGGGCTCTGTGTTGGATAGTCTGGCTTGACTGCAGCTGATGGTGTTTGAAGTGTTGCTGAAGGTAAGCTACCCAAGCCAGACTGGTTAGTAACTTAGATGTATTAAAGGGACTGCACCCTGGTTCCTCATACTGCATGTCACCAGAGGGCAAGGCTGTGAATAAAGTGACAGGTGTATCTAGGTATCAGCAATGCCTACAGACATGGGACAGATAGAATCTGTAATGCTTTCGTTCCCCAAGTAGAAACAAAGAACCCTACAGAAAGCACTGGAGGCAGCTTTGCCCTTTACTCCTACTTTCAGGGGCTATTTGACAATAGCTAGACATATTTTTGGTTGCTGTAAATGCATAGATGGGATATACTACTGGAATTTGATAGGTAAAGACAAAAGAGACAGGAAGTAGAAGCCAATAATCTTGAGTAGGATAATAAACAAGGTATGAAGTTACATCAGTTATTATTATATTGCTATGAATAGACGCCATACCCTAGAAGGCATCTTCTAGAAGAAAAAGTTTATTGGGGGTTACAATTTCTTATATCTGATCCAAAAACAGGAAGCAGAGAGAGGGAGGGAGATGGGGAGAGAGAGAAGGAGAGAGTGAGAGAGAGAGGGAAAGGGAGGGTGCTGACTGGGAATGATGTGGGCTTTTGACACCTCAAAGCCCACCCCCAGTGATATACCTTCTTCAACAAGGCCACACCTCTGAATCCTTCCTAAACAGTTTCACCAACTGGAGATCCAAGCACTCAAACATATGAGCCCGTGGGGGTCTTTCTCCTTCAAACCACCACAGGAATCATGGGTAAAGTGTGGGCTTAGAAGCGTGACTCACGGTGTTTAATCTGGACTCTGTCCCTGCAAAGATAGGTGTGATGAGGGTTCAATGAACCAGAACCAACTGTTAATGCATAGCAACAGAGACAGTGATGTACCTGCCAAAGGGTCATGCTAAACATCCCACCGCAGAGAATTCCCATCCTCAGTGTCAACAGTGGCCAAGCAGAGCAATGTGGATATATACTGTTTGATTTGGGTGTGAATTTTCCAACAGCTTTCAGTATCTATGCCTATTTTCAATAGTTTGCCTCTTTCAAATTTCTGATTTTGAAATACTTTTGAGCACAAGTAAGAGCAAAATGCCATCTGGGGTGCTCTAGTTATCCAATCTTAGGCTTTACAGCATGGTGCCCTTCTGCATGAGTTTTTCTGAGTTCTAGTACCAGTGCCAGTCACACAGGACTCCCCACTCATGAGGAGGTGCTGGGCTCTGTGGTGACTTGAAAGTCATAGTAATCTTGTTGTTTGAATTTGTGTTCCACAGTGAGATCAACGGGACAGTGAAATCGGCGCGAGGCTCCCTGACTCCTGCCACCGCCGCACCTGGCCTGAAGGAGCTCCTGACTCTCTACTGCTTTGCCCCTACCCAGGAGCCATTGCTGCCCTTTGCTCCTGGCAGAGGTCTAGAGCAGGAAGATGAAGTGTGTGCAGTGTGAGCCAGAAGAGGGGCGGGTCTCAGGAACTGTGAGGAGGTTAGGGGCTGTACTTCATGCCTGCAATAGAACATTAAAACTAAATAGAACTAAAACAAACAAACAAACAACACACACACACACACACACACACACAGAGAGAGAGAGAGAGAGAGAGAGAGAGAGAGAGAGAGAGAGAGAGAGAGAGAGAGAGAATATGGAATATGTGTGTGCCACAGCATATATGTGAAGATCAGAAGACAACGTTTGGGGATCAGTTGTCTCTTTCCACCTGACTTAAGGCAGGAGCTCTCTTTCTCTCCCACTGTAACTCCAAACCAGCTGCTTCCGATGACTTGAATGAGGAAATGTCCCCAGAGGCTTATATAATTGAAACATTTGTGTGGCTCCAGTTGGTGGTGCTGAGGCAGTTATGGAGCCTTTAGGAGGTCCAGCCTTACTGGCGGAAGTGTGTGACTGGGTGTGGGCTTGGAGAGCTTATATAGCCTACCCCACTTCTAGCTCTCACTCAGCTTTTTATGACTGGTTAAAGATGTGATCCCCTAGCCTCCTGCTCTTGCTACCTGCTGCCATGCCTAACCCAACCATGATGGCCTCTTATTTCTCAAGGACCTTTCAGCCAAAATAAAATCTTGGTCCTAGAAGTCATTTTTGGTAATGTTTTATCACAGCCAAAGAAAACTAACACACTGACCCACAAGCTTTGGACTGATTCTCTCCCCTCCTCCATCTCTCCATAGGAGTGCCAGGATTACAGATATATACCAGTGCATTTGGCTTTTTCTTATATGTATTTGGGTGGGAGGAACCAGATTGTTGACTTGGTGTGGAACCTTCTATCACCTGCTGAGCCATCTAACGAACCCCAATTGCTCTATAGTTAAATTTCCCTGCCAAAAGGGCTCAGCACCTTCTGCAGCAGGGAATCATCAAACTCTCTTAGCCATGTGTCAGACTAGACACATCAACATATCGCTGGAGACCACTGAGTATCTGTGTTTCCCCCATTTCACAGGTAAAAGGTCTGCTCCCACCATAGGGTGCTAGGAAATGAGGCCTTTGGGTGGTGAGGAGTAATAAGAGGGTTCATAAAGGAGTTACTGTGTGTTCTGGTGTGACTATGAAATATCTATCAGCTCATGTGTTTAAATAGTTAGCTGCCAGCAGTTGGACCCATTTTAGGAGGCTGCAGAGCCTTAGGGAGGTAGGACCCTGCTGGAGGAAGTGGGTCACTGAGCGTGGGTCCTATGGGTTCCAGATCAGCTGTGGTTCCAGAACAAGTTCTGCTTTGTGCTTAGATGTGAACAAGCGGCCACATAGTCCTGCTACCAGGAAGTTGCCTGCCACATCTGCCTGCCGTGGTGGACTATGCTCTATCCATCTGTTAGCTAAAAAAGACCCTTCCTCTTTTAAGTTGATTCATTTAGAAAATGCTTTATTATTTGTGTGTGTGTGTGTGTGTGTGTGTGTGTGTGTGTGTAGGTGCCCACAGAGGCCAGAAGAGGGCATCAGGTCCCCTGGAGCTGCAGTTACAGATGTTTGAGAATATGGGTAGAGGGAACCAAATTCCAATCTTCTGAAAGGTCGGGAAGCTCCCTTAACCACGGAGCTGTCTCTCCAGCCCCTTAGGCTGTGTCTTGCCATGATGGTGACTAAAATAACTACCAAAGTGCCATTATCAAACAAAGAAACAAGCAAACAAACAAACACCCTCCAGAGAGCTCCTCTCTGCCATGTGAGGATAGAACAAAAGAACTCTCTGTGTGGGCCAGGAAGTTATCTGTCCCTGTTCAGTCTACTAGGACTTAGGACTTTCTTTTAGATTATTAGTATTATTAAAGAGAAATGACCCGCTACTGCCATATCAGCATCTTGGACGCACTCTCACATAGTTGTGTGTAAGTATTCAACCCATGCTACCCTCCTGGACTCTGGCTGTCCTTTCAGTGTTCCTGGCATGTCTGAATCATGCCTCAGAACTTTCTGGCAAGGCTCACAGTGACATGTCAAAAGATGGACAGCAGGGACATCTCTAAGTTGGGAGGGGCAGCTGTGGCTTGTGCTTATCTGCTAATTATGTTTGTGCATGGGAGAACGCCATCTTGTATTTGCTTTCATTAGAACATTCCTCTCCATGCTAATGCTGGCCTGCCGGGGTGGGGGGCAAGGGGCGTGAGACCTAGAGTGGCCACCTTCCTGTGGTCATTGGAGGCTACTAGTGTTTACCAAAGTCCTTGACAAAGTGGTGAGGTGATCTGGCTTTGATCATGACTCACTGGCACATAATAACACAAGTCTGTTTTTTGGTTGGAGCTGCTTGGCACTGCGAGGACTTAGAAAGTTCATGACTGGTCATGTGATCAGTGGATAGAGGAGACACTGCCACAGCTCTGTACTAACTAGATTCACAACATGAGCTCTCACTTCTGGGCTCCTCCTTCCAAGTCAGCAATTCCCATCAGATTCCAAGGCTCCTGTGTGGGCCACTGTCAGTGACTAAGGGACAATCAGCCCCCGTGCCTCAGTTTCCTCAAGGCCTTCAAACAAAGAGTACAATAGTGACTGAAATCCGCTCTACTTTTAGCCCACACCTGCCCCCAAGGATTCAGACTTCCCTGGAGGGATGGTTTTTTTTTTTTTTAATCAAATCCATCTGCTCCCTAGGGGTACCTTTTAAAAACTCATACAAAGGCATCCAACAGACAAACAGCTATACACAAATACATAAAGAGGGTTTGGTTTTGTTTTTTTGTTTTTCTTCTCACTATTATCAATCGTTGGGGGCCCAGGACACCCCTATGAATTGTTAGGCTGAGACTAAGAACACAGAATTTTACAGCCCACCTAGACTGGTCATGGTGCTTGGAGATAATTCTGTCTGCTGATACTTCAGCAAGCCATCTCAGCGTTCCCTCCTGGCTGCTCACTTCTAGCTCTGGCCCTGTCACTGGGTTTTAAACCAGCTCCTGGCTTCTGGCAGGAGCCGCAGCATGCTCTGTCTCCTGCATTCTTGCTGAGTGCTAGGCCTTGCCAGTGTCCAGTCACCCCCAACTCCACATGAGGTTAGTTGGCACCTCTGCTGCTTTGCAGCATGCTCCCAGGCTAGGGTCCCTTGTTCTGGGGTGACATCATCAACCGTACCTTGCATACCTCGGATCTCCTCCCCTGATGGCTGTGCATCTTTCTTATTGTCTGTGTGGACCGTGGAGCCTACAAACTCTTGGGAACTTCACTCTCGAGTCCCCTCTACAGCTCAGGTCACAAGGTTCAGCCTCACAGCATCTGTCTCTGTGACACCCTCAGAGCCTGTCTTAGTCCCCAGCACGGAGACTACAGACCCTGGGAGGAGATCACCAGCATGGCCTGGACCTTTCTTTTTTCCTTCTTCCTCTGCTGTGTCTGTGGCAGGAGAAGCCTGGCTTGTGCTGGGTTTCTGGTTTGTAGGTTTCAGGAACCAAGAGAACAGCTCAGTTCTCACATGTGAGTCATTCTGACGGAGTGTTCCAGCTGGAAGTGTCTCTTCGAGCTAAAGAAGCTGACAGCAAAAGGTTGAATGTTCATCTTGTAGTGCTCGGCGCGCCATTTGGTAGCTCCTAAGAGGCTTCAGGGGGCAGCTGCTTCTTCTTAGAGAAAATGAGTTAATCATAGTGACGGGTACATCATCAGGGACCTAACACAGCTCTTGCGGGCTACATACATTGTATCTCACTCGATCCTGAGAATGCATTACCACCACCTCATGATTTTGCATGCTTACAAGTGTGTGAGACAATGTGTGTGTGTGTGTGTATTTGGATTCATGTCTGCGTGGATGCATGCATGTGTGTGCACATCTGTGTGGGATTTAGAGGTCTCATTCCTCAGAAGTCACCCTTTGTGTTTCTTTGAGGTGGGGTTTCTTGCTGGTCTGGACCTCGCTATGTAGGCTGACCGGCCAGTAGCTATGTCCTTGAGTGGCTATGTCCTTGAGGTCTTTGGGAGCACTCCCAAGAGACTGGGGTGGGGACTTAAGAGCGGGTCTGCAAATCCTGCTGGCCACTTTCTAGGGTCAGAATAAAACAATTCCTGAGGATTTGCTGGAAATTTTGGACTTTTCTGAATAGTCATGTAGAGCAAATTGAATTCCCACCAGTGTGTGTGTTTATTTACCCAGAGTATTGTGCTGGCCTGGAAATTCCTGAAATGAACAACCCTAGCCCCAGGCTTCAAGATCTTCAATGGTTTACTGTGTGTGTGTGTGTGTGTGTGTGTGTTTTGTGTGTTTAGGGATTGTATGTGTATTTGTGTGTGTGTGTGTGTGAGAGAGAGAGAGAGAGAGAGAGAGAGAGACAGACAGACAGACAGACAGACAGACAGACAGACAGAGATTATGAACAGCGCATTGCCTGCATACACAAGGATGTTATGGGATTGTAGAGGAACCAAGAGAGGGGGTGGAGCCAAATGCTATTAAAGGGAGCTCTCCTGGAGGAGGGGCATCTATGTGTAAACAGGTAAGTAGAAACTCACTAGTCAAAAACTAATGGCAGAGGCTGGCCGTCCATCCAGTATGGAGTTTATAACACACTGACTTTCCTATTGAGACTAACTAGAAAAACTAGAGCACAGACTAAGTGACTAGCTGAGCTAAGTAATGAAAAGCAAAGCTAGCTCTTTTAAGGGATTGGAGGCAAACTAAGGCAAGCAGGACTTATGAGGCCAACAGTAGACAAAAAGGAAAAACAGAGAAGTGAATCTGATATTTTATATCGCATTTCCCTTAAGGCATTTGTCACGTATCAGGAAGTGTCTGAAAAGCCCACAAAAAGGTTGTCACTGAAAGTCTAAGAATCTAATCGAAAATCTGACAGTCCCCACATACTCAAGATCTGCACGAAAGGAAAGGGCCTGGTAAAGACAGCAGGCTTCCGGTGAGGTCAGCAAACATCAGGGCAGGAGAAAGGGCGGCTGGCCAGAGGGCAGGCCTTATGGAGACGAAAGGTCCCTCTCCACCTCTGAGGAGCCTGAGGTGGACTGAGTCAGTGCTGAGCAAGTTAATAAAGAAAAGGAACCGCTCTCTGGAGACAATGTCATGGAGATTCCCAACAACTTTTAAAGGAAATGACAGACTTTAATAAACATTAGCAGAGAGACGCAAAAGAGTCAGACTCCAGGAATAGACCTGCCAGGGGTCTGGACTCTAAGGTTAACAAAAACAGACTTCCAGATAACTAAGTTCTCAGGAGAGTGATGGCCCAGTGAAGAATTTACCAGAGAGCTGACTGTATAGGGGGGAAAAAAAAAAAAAAGAAAAAAAAAAGAAAAAAAAGAAAAGAAAACCTCTACTTGAAAATCTAGTAGCTGAATTGAGAACTTAACATGAGGTTTTAATTGCAGATGTGACACCAGAAGATTGATAAGTTTTAAGGAGAACATCGGAAATACCCAGACTTAGAGGAAAAACTATGACAAGGGCAGGAAAGAAATATGGGGAGGCTCAGAGCGTGGCCTTGTGTCTTTATGGGAAACTCTGGGACTATGTCTGCTGACTCGGTGTGTGTGTGTGTGTGTGTGTGTGTGTGTGTGTGTGTGTGTGTGTGTACCTTTCCAGCGTAATGGTAGGCTCAAGCTCTTTGCACAAGGATTTTTAAAGAACTTTAAAAGCCCTCAATTTAAAGAAATTGCGTCTTTTTGTAGAAGTAACGTAAGCCAGAGGATAACAAAAGTGCCTGTTTACAACGATAAATTGTTTAAAAGTAGCTGCATTTTAAGGAATAGAATCAACCCACAAATGAACACTACACTGGTTAAACAAACCTTGCTGTGTTTGTACAGTGAACTGCGCTTGAGAAAATTGCTCCGTAGGCATCAGTATGGATGAATCTCACAGGGTAATAGTAAATGAAAGAAGCCAGATAAAGAGGTGTGTACTGTGGGACTCAGCTGAAACTTCAAAATTTGGCAAACTTACCAAATTGTAAGGATACTAAAGTATTGGCTGTGGCTGGGGGTGGGGTCTGGGAATGGGCACCACTGACACTCTGACTCTTGACTTACGTGGAGGTTACTTGAGTCTATCAGTTTGGTAAAAATAGAGCAAGCTGTCTACAAAGGGCCTACACATTTAGCTCTATCTGTTCCATATGCCACTAAAATACTGCCCTTTGAAAACAGAGGCTGTGGGACTGGGGAGATGGCTTATGGTGTCAAGGCACTTATCACCAAGCCTGATGGTTTGAGATCAATCTCCAGGACCCACACGGTGGAAAGAAAGGGGCAGCTCTGGTAAATATCTTCTCATTGCTGTGTGTACACTGTGTCCCCCAAATAAATGAATATGTGCAACGAAAAATGAGTGCAAAAATAGAGGAGCTGGGAAATCCTAATAAGGTACTTGGTGTAAATACAGCCCAGAAAAAAAAATAATAGCATTTGGTAAAAATTATGAATAGCTCGATGCTGCTAGAGCATCGAGATTTGGGTGTGTTGTGGAAAGGCCAAGGTTGCAGCAGACACAGGGCCAGGTGAGAGGATGGGCTGTGTGTCCCTTGGAAGGGCTGCACTTGACTTTTGAGAACAGCTGAATAACATCAAAGACTTCTAAACAGGAGGTAACATAATAACATTCGATTTTTTTTCTTGTCATAGAAGCTGTAGTGTATCACACAGTATAGCCTTTTGTCCACGTATGTTTACTTTCAAATGGTCATTGCTACGAGTCATGGGTCTGGTTGGAGGCCTACACTATTGTCACCTGATCCTCACTGGGACTGTTGTTGGATATCCCATTGTTGCTGTGTGTCAGGGAGATTCTTAATCTTTGAATCTGCAGGTCCAGCCCCTTCATGTGTTCCAGCAGGTCATACATGGCATAGATGTTGAGGTGAGGTTCACTCAGAGCCCTGAATCAGGGCTGGCTCCCATGTCCTCAGGACAGGACCGTTCTCCTACCGCCATGCCATCAGGGCAGGGCCAGCTCAACCCTCACCTCCCTCACTGCCATGTCATCAGGGCAGGGCCCACTCTCCTGCTCCCACGTCATCAGGGCAGGGGCGGCTCACCCCTTCCCAATAACATTCAATTTTTTAAAGAATCCTGAAATCAAATGGTGAAGGGGTAACACAAAACCAAACAAAAAACAGATACAGGATGATTAAATTGGAGGGTTAGGGGTGGGAAGATAGCTGTCAGTAAAGTGTGGAAAAGTACAGGACCTGAGTTCAAGCCCCGGACACACTTGTGGGGGGGGGAGGGAAGAAAAGGAAAATAAAACAGAAAGCCAAGCATAGTGGCTTTCACTTGTTATCTCAGCTCTGAAAAGGCAGAGATAGTAGGTTCCTGGGTTGCTGGACAGATGATCCAGCTTACATTGTGAGCTCCAGGGCAAGGGTGGACTCTGTCTGCACAGGTAAATAAGGTGGATGGCACCTAAGGAGTGGCATGGTGGAGCCTGCCCTCTGACCTCCACGTGCAGACACACATATCCACACATGCACCCTGTGCACACGTGAACTGCACATACGCAAAGATGCACACCCCACATGAACACAGGCAAAGATTAGATTGCACGCTCTTGCAAAAACTCAGAGGCAGGTGATGAAGCTCAGAGTCAGGGCAGCGGCTGGGGATGACGTGAAGCGGTGAGGACTTGAGGAATATTTAGATTTAGAAGATAATAGTAATAGAACTTTATTGGTGGTGGGAAGATGAGTCCTACATTTGTAGCACGTGACTGCTTGAGCAGTGGTTCTACGCAGTGGGGCAGAAAACAATTTGGGAGTTCAGGGAAGGGTCAGAGACAAGTTCAAGTTAGACAGTTTGGACAGGCTCACCAGATAAGGCAATGTCCAGGTCAAGGGCCATTCTTTGGGAGTTATTTTTGGGGCCTCCTGTTTGCCTGGGATGGATGGTTGCTTTAAATGGCAGGTCTCTGATGTTCTCCACAATGCCTGGTTTTCTTGCCTTTTCTGGGCACAGCGCACATTCAAGACACAAAGCGGTGGTTGTCAGCGACAGATCCAGCAGCCGCGCTGCCCTGGGGTCTGAGAGACTTTACCACGCTGTCCTCTGCTGCTCCGCACAAAGGCTGTCTTATACTCACTATCTATTTCAGTCATTTTTTTTTTATGAGAGCCGTGGCATATTTTCAAGCTATCCATTTTTAAGCATTATTTCTCAGCAGTTAAGAAAATAGATCCATTGCAAGCACTGGGGGTTTCTGAAAAGGGATTTAAAAATAGCTGAGGGCGCTAGACAGCTGCAGCTATTGGAACCAGAGCCCTTTGCTTGCACCTCTGCTAGTTTCCATCTCAGCCTTACAGCTGGACATCCGTTCTTCTTTGCTGAGGACAGATGCTAAGAGAAGAAGGCAAGAGCAGAGCCCCTCTTGACTTGGGGTCACACTCGGTACTGTGCCTGATGAGAAATGCCGTGGTGAAAGGACACATCACAATCTTGGGCTTGAAAAAAGCTTGTCCAACACATCTTTATATTTGGGAATGAAAAGAATAAGCCTGTTGGCATTGTCATGCAAATTATAGGACACAGATTGGATTAAAAAAAACCCTTGGCTGGTAAGGATGGCAGAACACACACTGACAGAAAACAGTGACTCCGATGTGTTGCTTCAAAGAGTCTGTGACATGCCTTGAGGGGGTTATTTTTGCCACCGCTATCTTACAAATGTCAAAACGGAGGGAGGGTGGAATTGTTAGGAATGGAGGCAACTGGGCCAGGCTCCACAGCCTTTGCTCTTTGGCAAACGGGATCTCACAGTGCTTTGTAACTGGGGTACATGCGCTTTTGACACATCTCAGAGGGAAGGATACATGTTTAAAAGTAGAAGCACCCATGCAGAACATAAACAGCTCTCCATCTTAGCATAATGCAGTAAATCTTTGCTGAATACAAGAGTGACAATGTTTTAAATAAATAAGACTCAGATTCTCCTTGGGCTTCCTTGCTCAACCTGTAAAACGGAGAGCATGCTATCTTTTTGGCAGGCTTTGCAAAACTTTCTGTGAGGAGTAAAAACAAAAATGAGCTACTGCTTGTAGTTAATTAATCCAGGCTTTATTCAACAGATAATTCAAACAGGAGTGTCCAAACACTGCGTGGCATGTACTGTTCCAGATGTTGAGAATACGCTGGGGACTCGAGGAAATGCCTGCATGTGTTCTTGTAGGGGAGATAGGATTTGAAGTGGAGACATAAACATCAAATGACAAGGGGTTGGAGAAATGGCTTAGCGGTTAAGAGAACTGACTGCTCTTCAGGAAGACCAGGGTTTGATTCTCAGCACCTACGTGGTGGCTGACAACTGGCTGCAACTCCTGTTCCAGTGGGGTCAGAAGCCCTCTTCTGGCCTTCTTGGGCCCTGCCTGCATGTGGTGTACATACGTACATGCACGCAAGGCACCATAGACAGGAAGACAAACCAATTCTTAAAAATTTAAATGTCACGTTAAACATAGTTGTCCCTTTGTGTCTTGGGGACCTAGTTCCACAAACTCCACAGAGATTACAAAATCCACAGATGCTCACATGACCATATGGAACTGACATATAGAAAGGTGACCTGAACAATTTTGTGCAATGTATCATAGTCATGTATAGCACGCTGTGTGCACTTTAAGTTAAAAATAAAAAATTATATCTATGGTTTGCACTCATATGTGTGTAAGGCAAATCACTAACAAAAAAGTTGTATCCATTTATTATTTTCAGCATAGAGTACTGTTTATATATTTCTTAATTAAAAAGTATTATTTTTATTGGCTGGCCAGTGGTGATGCATGCCTTTAACCTCAGCACTCAGGAGGCAGAGGCAGGTGGAATTTTTTTAGTTCAAAGCCAAACTGATCTACAAAGCAAGTTATAAGACAGAGTTAAACAGAGAAACCCTGTCTTGAAAAACAAAAACAAAAAAAATTCATATGTGTGGTGTTTTGTCTGTACGTATGTCTGTGCACCACCTACACCGCTTGCATGCCCGGTGCCCCACAGTGGTGAGAGAAGAGTGTGAGATCCCCCGGGGCTGGAGTTAGAGATGGTTGTGAGCATCTGTGTGCATCCTGGGAGCCTAATCCACGTCCTCAAGAAGACCAGCTAGTGCTCTTAACTGCTGAGCCATCTCTCCAGACTCTGTGTTTATTTTGTAACATGTGTATATAAACACATATAAAGTATTTTGCTTTCTTTGGAGTGATTGTAAATGATGATTTCCTCTTAACTTCAGAATGGCAGAAAGATGTATCCGATTATTTTGTGTTATGTATTCTACAAATGTATTTAGCTTACTTCTGAGTTCTAAAGTTTTTGGTTTTGCTTTATAGATTCTTGGATATTATCTACAGAAATAAACATGTCATGTACAGCTAGAGACAGTCCTTTCTTTTAATACACATGCCTGATTTTTTTTTCTTCCTTATTATACTGGCTAGAACTTCTTGTTGGAGAAGTTGAATAAAATGTTGAAATCAGAACTCTTTTTCTTATTCCCAATATTAGACAGAAAGTGTTCAGTCTGCCACCATTAATTCTGATATTTGATAGTGTGTGTGTGTGTGTGTGTGTGTGTGTGTGTGTGTGTGTGTTGATTCCAAGTGACATGTAAGTACAAATGCATGGCTCCTGGTGGCTCTCCAAGAAAGTTCAGGAGAGGAGCTTTGGACAATAAGGCAAACCACTACAACCTAAAGGGAAACAGTCGAAACAGTCCCTAGACAAAGTGACCTCATCGTCTCACTTCTAGATGTTTCTTCTACAGAAACACTGGCTGGTGTCCTAGAGTTTTGTACACAAGGAACTTCCCTGAAGCTGTGACATCGGTAGGAGAACACGAGAGATGATCTGAAGTTTCAAAGATGCTCAGGTGTCTAAATATAGGTCAGCACATCCATATAGTCAATAGTATGCAGCCATTGATAGCAGCAAGGTCCCAGATGGATTAGCAGAAAATAGATGCTGACTGACACAAAGTTGAATGGATAGAAGAAAGTCAATGCAGTATAAGCTGATCAGATACTTATAAGTGAAGAAATACACAAATAGTTCATTGGTAGAAGCACATATTTACTATAGATATCACAACAGTTAAATGTATATTTAATACCATAGCCATCCATTATAAATGTATTCCCAGCTGCACACAGACAGAACTCTGGAGAGATTCAGTGCCTATTTATTAACAGTGGAGAGGAGTTTGTTGACAGAGAAAGGGGCGGCATTGGATAGCTAAGGAGATTTGAAAGAGAAATAAAAAACTTTTATAACTATACTTTGCTTTCCAAATTCTTTTTATGATGATGACACGCTTGTTGACTACCTCCTACTTCTGTAAGACTATGAAATATTGTGGGAAAAGACAAAAGCAATGTCTACTGATGACATTTCAGCCACCAGTAAATAAATGGGCTATGTCCATTTCTACTGGACCCAGGTGCTTGGGTCCTGCCGATTGTTTTGTTAGCTCTGATGTCAGTTGTGTGACACTGACATGTCACTTTCTGTCCCTTGGTCTCAGTGCCCTGTGCTGTGGCTGCTCTTAAGCACCTTTTATCAGTAACATGCAAGCATCTGACCTCTCTGCAAATGCATTTTTGTGGGTAGAGGCGAAATATATCAAACAGCGGAAAGTATGTCAACAAACCATTTGTGCCCTCGATCCATTTCAGCCTTCATGTGTTCCAAATCGAGTTGAAAGCTGTGAGCTCAGATCTACCCACCAGAGCTGCACAGTCCCTCAGCTGAGGGGAAAATAGCGAGGTGATTGTAAGTGACCCACAAAAGCTCAAGTGTGACAATTGCCCTTGCAAAGTGCTTCCCTTGATGACTGAGCCCATGTTGTGTCTAGAGAGTTCAGTGAGGGATACGGGTTACTACACCCAGACCCTGCTAGCTCCGGTCTGTGACCCAGAGTCACAACTTTGCAGTGTGAGAGTTTAATCAGGAAGGAAAAGCCAGCAGGGAAGCTGTTGATGCCACACATTGTGTTATGAAATACAAATGACGAGGCCAGCTCATCAGCATCCCTTCCATGCTTGGAGAGGCACCCTCTGAACTGCTGTAGAATAGTCCTCCTTTGCTGTAACTGGCATGATAAAATATTTTTGCTATGTTCTGGTCTTGATGCTCCACAATTGTCTCCATCACAACAGAGAGCCCATGTCCTGAGGTAGAACAAGCAGCCATGTCACTCAGACTAAGTCTAGGCCTGTGCTCTTGAGATCCCACTGGCATCTAGACCAGGGTGACACAACGCAGACTCACTGGGCAGAGGAAGTCCCTAGGGAGGGCAAGATATATTTTCAGGTCATGGTCCAAGTCTTCTTTGTGGATGGAATAGAAGGTTGGTGGTCAATGTCTTGCCACCTGTGGGACAGAGAGATGGGAACTTATGTGAATGACCACCTTCAGCCCAAATCCTTACTCCCACCAAGACCCACCAGTCTGGGGGTCAGAAGATCCAGGCTCAAGTTCCAGTTGGGGAACTTTGTCATTGGCAACTTGGCCCCTGCCTTCCCTGCTTTCAGTTTCATTTGATGATGCATTTCAAGGTCCTGTCAGGCCTAATACTTGACAGTAGTGGAAGTGGACTGCCAGACTGGATGAGGTTCCGCTCAGTAAACAGTAGGAGCGAGCTATCAAGGTTAAGTGATTAGACACACTGGAACCGGGCTCGCTTGGTTCAAAGCTTGACTCTATTTTGCCTGCTGGAACTTTTGGTTCAAGATAGCCATGCCTCTGAGCTAAATTCATTTCTTTATAACACTGCTCCTTCTGCTAGAATCAATTACCCCTGTCAAATCACAACCCGCCCCCCTCCACAGACTTCATTCATTGGTTCAACATTAGCTGATTGGTGTTTACTGAATGCCTTGGGTGTGGTGGGCACTATGTCACTGGCTGAGAATACAACGAAGCAAGCTCTCGCTCTCTAACTTTCTTTAACACAACCTAATCTTGAACATACCCTGCTGGGTAATGGCGTTAGATTATTGTCTTACATTTCTTCTGCGCATCCTGTTAGTCCAGTTCATCTTCTAGACCAGCGGTTCGAATCCTTCCTAATACTGGGACCCTTTAATGTGGTGGTGACCCCCAACCAAAAAATTATTTTGTAGCTACTTCGTAACTGTGACGTTGCTACTGTTATGAATTGTAATGTAAATATTAGGCACCTGCTATACTGGATATATGACATGTGATCCCCAAGGGGATCATAACCTACAGGTTGAGAAATGCTGTTCTAGACATTCTAATTAGCTGTGGTCAGTGGTTCTCTGCCTGTTGAGGTAAGTCTTGGTGGTGTAAGCCGCCCTCCTTATTGAATGGACTATCCGGTACAAATCTCACTGTAAATGCGCTGAGGATAACACAAGCAATGGCTATTTGCTATATATAACTGAGCATCTGACCAGACATTAAGTTAAGTATTGACCTATGTTATTCATTTCTCACTCAACAACCCCAAGAAGAAGGTATATTACCATTGCCCAGAGCCACCGGCTCCAATGCTACCCAATTCCATATCTGGCACACGACATGGAAAACACCAGCAAGAATTTCCCCATACTGCCTATTGCCCCACAGGGGCCTTTGGCCTTCCCTCCCATTCTCATTGGTTCTGTTTCTGTCTGAGCCTTATTCTTTCATACTGTTGAGACACCCCGTGAGTGGCCAGGGTCATAGCCACAAGCACGAGACCTTAAAACAGAGCTACCCAAAGCTGCGACAGGAGACTCAGTCCTCAAGATCTGCACTGTGTAGTTGTCCCTGATCTATGGGACCTTACACACTGGCTTCCTTGGGCTGGGACTCAAGTGACCCTGAGCTTTGGTCTGGAGGTCACTCTTGACATGGCTGCAGAAAGCACCATTGCTTCCACTGTTGCCAAAAGTGGAATGAGGCAGCCTTTCCCAGGGGCGGGGTCTTTGGGTGGAGTTTCAACTGGAGAAGCGGAAACAGGGCAGGGGTGTTAGACCTAAGTCAGAAACCTCCAGCTGCCTTTTGAATTCTACCATAGGGATAGTCCCCACTGCATCTCCCCCCTATTCCTGCCAAATAGTTATTTCTTAAACTAATATACTTTCCTGGTCATAAATATAATTAGTGATTTTTTTTATCACAAAAATATACAATTAAAAAAAAATTTAAAGTTAGACTTGTCCATTCATAATGTGTTTGAGTATGCACGGACACAGGTGTGTGCCATGGCGCAGATGTAGACGTCAGAGGATAATCTTTGGGAGTCAGCTCTCTGCTTTTGCCAAGTGGGCCCAAGTTGGAACTCAAGTTGTTAGTTAGGGTGGCTGACAAGCACCCTCCACTTCACTGCCTCTTTTTCTTTAAATGTACAAAAGTTAAACCAGCAACTCTTCTCACCACCACTGAGGTTTGGCTGGTGGGTTTCCATGTTTAGTGTAGTCACAGGCAAACATTAGATACACATAGTAGATTAAAAGCATTAATTCCAGACCGGGCGTGGCGGCGCACGCCTTTAATTCCAGCACTCAGGAGGTAGAGGCAGATGGATCACTGTGAGTTCGAGGCCAGCCTGGTCTAAAAAGTGAGTCCAGGACAGCCAAGGCTACACAGAGAAACACTGCCTCAAAAAAAAAAAAAAAAAAAAAAAAAAAAGCATTGATTCCTCATCCGGTTTTGCTACACAGAAGGCCTGACCTCTTTCTCTCTAAGCAGCTGTGCAGAATTTGTTAATTTCATTATGCAGACGAAGCTCAGGTTATCCAATTAGACTCTAACAAGTAGACTTTCATATTTGCCATTTTTTCATTTTTACAAACAATGTTGAGGTAAAAATTTTTGCTCTTTTTTTTTTTTTTTTTTTTGGACAAATATTTCTTTAGGACTAAGGCGACATTGCTGCCTCAAAGGGTGCATGTATTTGAGAATTAACATTTTCAGTGTGCATTTTCAAACAGACTCTCCTGTGTTAGCTTCGGTAACAGCTCCACCCCAAGTACTCAGGGCTATCTGCTTCCCCTCTCCTGCCAACCAATACACATTGGCCAAGGGAACAGACTTATGTCTCACTCTTTGTATTGTACTTTTTTATTTTCTTTAAGTTAAATTTTTGGTTCTTGTTGTTGCTTTTTCAAGACAGGGTCTCTACACAGCCTTGGCTGTCCTGGGACTCACTACGTAGACCAGGCTGGCCTGGAACTCACAAAAGTCCACTTCCTTTTGCATCCTGAGTGCTGGGATTAAGGTGTACACCACCATACCTTGTGGGTTAATGTTTTAATAAGGGAAGTTGAGTGTATTTCGTGGCTTTGGTGATCTCTCCCATGGCTCACACTCCTGTGTTTCCTTGCTGGGATATCTTCATGAAATCATTTACATCCTTCGCTTGTACTTGGAGGAGCTTTGCACTTTGGGCTTTTGATTGTCTGCATGCAATAAGGTTACAAGGGACCAGAGGTGCCAAGGTCAGATTTAATCATTGCTTCATGAATTTGGGCGATTTGTTATTCATCTACTCAGAAATTATTCCTGTAATAATACGTCGCCGTGCCATACTCATTAATCATTTTCCAAGACGTTATTGAGCATCTGCTGTCTATGAAATGCCAGGTCTCGAGGGGACTCGGGTGGGGTGAGGAGATCAGCTGTAGCATGCCTATCCCTCCCCCAGTGATGGAGGTCAGTCCTGGAAATAGTGGGATCTTGAGGTGGCCGGGTGGGAAGATTCTGAGGAAAGACTGTGACAGGCAAGGTTTCCAAAAGGTCATCCATGAGAGAACCAGTAGGGTTGGAAAGAAAGAGTCCCAGAACAGGCACAGCAGGGGTGGGAGGTGGGGTTGGTGGGGGTGGAAGAGAGGACCTCGAGGGTGGAGGCACAGAGGCAGCTAGAGCTGGGGACTCTTCTCAGGGGAGATTAGCTGCAGATAAAATGGGCTGGGCTGAGGTGAGCAGCGGCTACCAGGAGTTAAGGTCAGGCCTTGGGAGATTGTCCGGGCATCAGTCAGAATAGACTGTAAGAAAAGAGACAGAGGGAGGAACTTTGGCGAAGGCTGTTGTGATGGTGAAAGAGAGTGATGAGGGGAGCTGGAGTCAGGACACCCTTGGGAGAAAAGATGAAGGAGCCTGTGGTAGGCAGGAGAAGCCTGGGCTAACTTCTTTTCAGTAAAGGGAGTGGGTTTTAGAAAGTGCAGAAAAACCGTTGTCTCTCCCGCAGATGGAACCCTTTGTGGCCCGGTGACTCACCAGCTCCTCCCAGACTCTGGTTTCCAGGCAGGTGTAGATAACTAGGGTGAAGGCGAGGCAGCAGGTGGGGTGGGGGAACGCCGTTGGGACACTGGCTTGATTCAGCTTTATTCCTTTCAGCAGCTGCAAGCAAGTCTGGCTCGAAGCACTCCATGTCTCCTGGTGGGCGAATGCTCACGAACTGTTGTCAGAGACTCCTGGTGCTTTGAACTGTGAGCAGTCCTGACCATATTTCTTAGGAGAGTTTCTCTGTGATGGAAAGGCGCCTGCGTTTTAGATTTCGGTGACTTCAGTCTAACAGCTCTCCCCAAATATGGTCTTATTTTTCAGACCATGCAGCTGAGACCCATGGAAGCTTTGTCCCCGGGCATGTTAGTGACAGAATTTTGTCAGCATTTGGGCCTAGGTGAGACTCTCCATTACTTCCCTCACACTTCATGCTCTAGCTCCTAAAACCCTGCCCACTGTTTACTTTTTATTCGTTTGTTATCCTGCAGAGCAACCAGCAAGGAGACCCTTACAACAAAAGGTTCTCCAGTACCTATTCATGAAAGGGCTGGGGAAATGGCTCAGTTGGCAAACTGCTTGTCATACGACCATGAGGACCAGAATTCAGATGCCCAGCACCCAGGTCAAGGGTGAGCATGGCAGCATGCACCTGCAATCCCAGCACTTCGGGAATTGAGACAGCCACATGGCTAAAGCTCTCTGACCAGCCAGCTCAGCCAGACAGGTGAATTCCAGGCTCAAGGAGAGACTCTGCCTCAAAAAATAAGGTGTCCACCTCTGGCTTCTACCCACGTGCATGCACACACACCATATGCATGTGCACACACAAAACACACACATGGGCACACACAACACGCATGTGCACACACATATATTGCACACACACACACACATGCACACAAGCATGCACACCCTGAAGCAGATGAGGATATGCTACTGTAGCATTAGCTCTGCTTGAGGACATGACAAATCCTCCAAAGGAAGGCTAGTGATAATAGCTTAAAGTGGTAAAGAAACAGGTCAAGTCAACAGCCCAGCAATGTGGGAGCCCTAGGGATTTCCTTGGAGGAAAACCGGCAGCATCCAGGCAGTTGTAACTTCATCCAGGAAAACAAAAACAAAAAATACGGAGAAAAAAAAAAAAAAAACCCAAACCAAACCAAAACCTTAACAAGGGATTATGGACCTGGGAGTGTTTCCTATCATCTGAGCTAGCCTGGTTTATTGCAACATCTCTGCTGTAAAGGAGTGTCGGTGAGGAAAGAGGAATGCTGCCATCCAAAGCTCTGCTTCTGAGCCCCATCTGTGATGAGGTTCATCAGAGCTCCTGGCCTCTCTCCCTTCCTGCCTCTGTTCATCCTTCCAGTTCATACAGGCCACTTTATGTAGTCTGGGAGTGACAACCCATGCATCAAGGAGCCTCCCTCAGCAACACCCAGCCCGCACTGGGTGGTGGCCTGGAGTCTGATCGCCTGGGAAATGGGAAAAAGTGACTCAATGTCCCATCATGTGTAAAATGAGGGTGCTAATGCACCCAGTCATAGGAGTGCTGGCAGATTAAATGAAATCATCGCTTTTCTCTATTTCCTAGACTCCCCAGATTGCTGAGGTGACAACTTCTGACATCTGGCACAGAGGAAGTGAGGATAAAAATAATGATACACTTAACGAATGCTAAGCATGAGCTAGACAGAGTTCAAAGTCCCCCCCTGACTGAAGAGCACGTAAATATAGAGCAGACATCTTTTTCAAAGCCTCCATGCGTGCTGTGTTAGCTATCTATTGCTGTGCCCCAGTTTCCTTTCTATTGCTGTGATAAAACATAGTAACCAAAAGCAACTTGGGGACGAAGCGGTTCTTTTCATCTTTTTTTTTTTTTTTTTTTGGTTTTTCGAGACAGGGTTTCTCTGTGTAGCCTTGGCCATCCTGGACTCACTTTGTAGACCAGGCTGGCCTCGAACTCACAGCGATCTGCCTGCCTCTGCCTCCCGAGTGCTGGGATTAAAGGCGTGCGCCACCACGCCCAGCTGGTTCCTTTCATCTTACAAACTCCCAATCACAGTTCATCATTGAGGGAAGTTGGGGCAGGAGTCTGGAGGGAGAAAGTGATGCAGAGGCCACGGAGGGGGTTGTGGGGGCTGCTTATTGGTTGCTTCTTCATGGTTTGCTCCGTCCGCTGGCCCAGGGGTCGTACCGCCCCTTAGTCAAGAAAAGGCCTCACAGACTTGTCTACAGGGCAATGTGATGGAGGCGGTTCCTCAACCAGTGCTCTCTCTTCCTTGTTAGTACTAGCTGTGTGAAGTAGACAAAACAAACAAACAAAAAATAGACAACAGCAACTGAAAAAAACTGATTGTCACACCCTGTAATGAATTCTTCCAAAACTTAGACAATAAATATTAAGCATTACTTAATTTTATTATCTCACGTATGTCCCGTGGGTCAAGTGTCCCAGGGCAGCCTTCCTGGGTGACTCTGACTCATTAGGTGACATTCAGGAGTCAGCCATGGTTATATCATTTAAAGGCTTGTTTTGGGGCATCAGAATCCATATTGAAGGTGGCACCCTCTCCTGTCTGGTTTGTTTGTATGGTGGTTGGCAGAAGGCCTTAGCTCTTTGTCCTGTAAATCTCCTCAAAGGTCTGTTTGAATATCTTTAAGACATGACAACTGGTTTCCCATAGGGTAAGAAAAGCGCACAGGGTGGCCAGCCTCCAGGAGAAGCTACATTTATGCTCTTACGGTGGTCCCTTCTACATGAGATAGAGCTTATCTAGGTAGCCAATGGGATTTTGCTGAATGACACAAAAGAATGGAAGAAGTCAGGCATTGGAACAAATCCTATAGGACCCAAAAGCCATTTATGCTTTAAAATTTTAATAATAATAATAATAACAACTGTTATATAATAATAATAATAATAATAATAATAATAATAATAATAATTATTATTATTATTATTATTATTATTATTATTATTATTATTATTATTATTATTACATGTCTGTGTGGGCATTTTGCTTGTGTGTATGCCTATGTACTAAAGGTATAATGCCCATTGAGGCAAGAAGAGGGAACTGGATCCTCTGGAGCTGGAATCACAGATAATTGTGAGCTGCCATGTGGGTGCTGGGAACTATACCTGAGTCTTTTGGAAGAGCAGTCAGTGCTCTTCACCACTGAGCTGCCTCTCGAGCCCCATCTATCCATGCTTTTGACAGCCTTTTGGGACAGAGATATAAGAACCCAAAGCGATGCAGTTGACGGGAAGACTCACATCTGGTATTTCCGTATTAAAACATTCCCCCGCCCCCTGGTGTAGCTGGTTTCCTCCTAGAGCAAGAGGCAAAGGTGGAAGCTGCAATGCCTTTCATGATGGAGTTATGGAAGCGACATGACAATTCTGTCACATCTGACTGGCTACATGGGCCAGGGTAGGAGGGACCTATACAAGGACAGGAGTCCAGGGGGCAGGGGGAATTTTAAGGGCTGGTTTCTTGCATGTGAGCTCTCTTGACTCCTGAGTGTACCAGGGAGGCTTAGCTGATAAAGCAGAAAGTACTCAGCATGGGAGGCTCACATTCCCATGGAGACAGGTTCCAGAAGCAGCATTCCACACATCAGTAACGCGGCAGTGGTGTCTCTAGGGCAGGAACCTGAGCAGGGGCGGTTTGTGAATTATTTACGGCTGTGTTGCTTCTAGGCCTGCCCCTTCAGGTCTGCGGATGGTTCGTGACTCACCAAGCATATGGTGGGCCTGGTTTGCTTAGACTGGTTGGGAAGGGTTCTCTTATCTGCAGGATAGATCTCCCATGACTGTTCTCTGCTTCCTAGAGGAAGGCTGTATGTCATTCTTAGGGGCTGTACACAGTGAGTGTGAGAGCTACCAGCAGAATGTCTGTGGTTATCATAGGGTTTCCAGGCTGTGAAGAGATAACCATGACCAAGGAAACCCTTATAAAAGAAAGCATTTAATTGGGGCTGGCCTATAGTTTCCGAGATCTAGTCCACTGTCATCATGACCGGAAGCGTGACAGTGTGCAGGCAGACTTGGTGCTGGAGGAGCAGGGAGCTCTTCATCTTGATCAGCAGGCAGCAGAAGGTGACTGTCCTCCACGTTGGGTGGAGCTTGAGGATAGGAGACATCAAAGCCCTTGCCCACAGTGACATGTTCCTCCAACAAGGCCACCCCTCCTGGTAATGCTGCTCCCCATGGGCCAAGCATTCAAACACATGAGCCTAAGGGGGCCATACCTATTCAAACTGCCACAGTGGTCCCTGGACTGCAGCATCTTAGGGTTTACCAGCTTACCCATGGAACCCTGGATAGAGCAGGTATGCTTAGTCACTTTATCTGGGTGACAAAATTTCCGAAGGAAATAGCTTAAAGGGGAAGACTGGTTTTAGCCAATGGTTTCGGAGGCTTCTCTATGGCTGACCAGCTCCATTGCTTGAAGGCCTGTGGAGGATGGATTGTATGGCAGGGGAGGAGAGGAAAGAGGTGGATGAAGGCACAAGATATGTCAAAGGACACACCTCCAGTGACTTACTTCCTCCAGGCAGGTCCCATTTCCACAAGTGGTCACCACTTTCCAGTAACACCATCAAATTGTTATGCAACAATGGTTAGTCCATTGGCTACAGTAGAGTCCTCATGAGTCAGCCATTTTCCCGAGGCCCATGTGAGAGCAAGTGAGCTCTTAACATATAAGCCTTTAGCATGAGACAGGGCATTCTTTTTCTGTACTGGTCATGAGACAGCAGGCATAGGGAGGGTGTTGAGTCCAGAGGGTTTTTTTTTTTTTTTCAAGGGAAATAATGACAAAGTGGAGTCTGGTAAGAACAGAAGGGCCAGGGTAGTGCTAGGAACATTAAGTCATGTCCCCTGAGGCCTAGGAGAACAGAAAGCACCAAAGGGTCCAGGAAGGCTGTCCTCGCACATACAGGGCAGACTCAAATAGAAACTCTGGTCGTATCCTGTGTGTGACCTTGGATGAAGCACGGAGTTAATTACTCTGAGAGACTTTGGGTGTCACTAGCACGTAGCAAATATTTGACATATCTGTCGCTTCTTCATGTCCCACCTCATGCCGTGAGGGTAGATGGAGCAGCTTCGCTCGCAGTGCGTTGGGAGCGAAGCCCAAGGAGTGAGTTCCTTGAGCTTCCAGGGGTTCAAGGCCAGGCCAGACAGCCTGCTGCTCTGTCCACCCTCTCTTCTCGGGTGGACTAAGCATACTGCAGACGTTTTTCTTCATGTGTTCCCATTGGCCGTCTTAGGAAGCAAGTGCTAAGAGACCCATTCGAAGATGGGGAAACTGAGGCCCGTCAGCATTAGCTAGCTAGTAATTGTGAGTGGCAGCATCAGCTTTGTTGGGTTCAAAAAGCTGATGTTTAGAGCTATTTTTGACTTCCGCATGCAAGGGAACGGTGTGCGGAAGGCAAGGGTGGAGGCAGGCAGGCAGGCACTGGGAGAAGCTGGAGAGCCTAATTCAGAACGTCAATATCTTTGATTTCTTTCAGGGGACGCGCGTGCACACACACACACACACACACACACACTTTCCTCCCTGGGAAGCCTCAGACCCATGTCTTAGCCCCCTGCAAACTGTCTGGCTCATCATGGTGGCCTCCTGCTTCAGTGTTTCTAGAAGGAACAGTGAAGGGGGGCCTCAGTGCTCCTCAGATGCTATTGCAGGCCCTCACAGTGAGGCCTCAGGCAGGCAGCATTGTGCAAACAAGAGAAGCAGGCTGTGGAATTCTCTCTTTTCCGGAGAATTTACAGGCAAGACAAAGAGAGGCATTATCCTTGTCATTACAGTGGCTGCTGCCCAGGCCTGTGGCCCAGGTGTCACATGCTTGCCCCCATCTCTCAGGCTGCTTTCTTCTTTTGTCTGTGGAAACACAGGAATTGGCCTCTGCTCCCTTCTCTGTCACCATCCAACCCCCTCTGGGCTTTGGTCCCTGGCCAGTGCTGTTCTGAAGTGAACTCGGATCTTGGTAGACTTGGACAGACCCCAGCCTGTTGCACAGTGAAACTGTATTAGGTTCTGGAGTGCTGCTGTCTCTAGTTTGACACTCTAGCTCTGTAACCAAATCTGGACCATAGTCCTATCAAGCGGGGCCTGGCAGACTGAGTTGTTCCTACTGCTCTCTGGCAGGCCATTCTGTTGCCTACAAAATACAGAGTGAGTTCTTAGCTGGGTCTGCCGTCTACGAGCATTTCACTGCTATTCCTCAGTGAAAGGGAGCCAGAACAGGGTGTGTTTTGTTGTAGCTACCCATCCTTATCTGTTCTGCCATGGCTTCATTTTTGTCACCTTCTTCAATATCTGTGTTTCACTCAGACTTCCAGTGTGCATTGCTTGTTGTTCTTTTTGCTGTGGCCACAAACAAACAAACAAACAAACAAACCAAAACCCAAACCCACACAACCAAAGAAAGAAGGGTTTGCTTCAGTTCATGGGTATAGTCCTGTATGGGCAGGGAAATTATGGCATTAAGGGCAGCTCTGCCTGTGGTGGCAGGAGTGCGAGGCAGCTGGTCAGGCCGAGTCTGCATTCAGGATGTAAGAAAGCGGTGAATGCTGGGGCATGGTTCTCTTTCTCCATTTTATTCACTTTAGACCCCAGCCCATGAGACAGCGGCTCCCACTTTCAGAGTGGATCTTAACCTTTCAGTTAATCCCCCCTCCTGGAAATATCCTTCACAGACACACCTAGAAGGTTGTGTCCTGGGCAATTCTAAGTCCAGTCAAACTCATGATCGAAGTAAGCCATCTCATGCTCCAAGCTGGGACATGGCTTCCAAGGCATTGGCTGCTGTCCACTGGCTCTTTTGGCGCTAAGATTGGGCTTTATTCCTTCAGCTGTTACACGCCATGAGTGACTTATTTGGTTGGAGATGGGGTGCCTGAGTTCCAGCCTTAATTCTTCCATTTACCAGCCACACAGCCTTGGGCAAGTTGTTTAACTTTCTTAGGCCTCACTTTTTTTTTTTTTCAAAGATTGGGAATAATTGGGACACTGTGACAATATGAAATCACATTGAAGGTAAGTGACGTGCTTGGAGCACAGTGACGCCTCTCTGGGGGTGGCGGGGCCCATCATTCAATAAAACATTTATTAAATACTCTTATCATCTCTACCAAGCTGGGAAGCACAGAGAACAAGACAGTTTCCGTGAGCACCCAGTGGGAAGGTGCAAACGTACCTGCCAGTCCTGGCAACAGCTTCCCCCCCCCCCCGCCCACCCCCAATGCAGCCTCTGCAAGAAGAGAGATCCTGGTGAGGGCTCTTGCAGGCATGCTGTTTCTAGGGGCTTTTGTGGGCCCCTCACATCTTGCCCTGGAGGCGGAGGGGTGGAGAGCAGAGCTTACAGGTAGAGTGTAGACTCTTGAGTTTCATCTCATTGTTCCTGCCTCCCAGCTCTTTCCTATCAGCACACAAGCATGCAGTCATATCTCCTCTCTTAAAGAGCAAAGCATCTCACACTCTCCCATAAGCCCACACCCACCTCTGCCCTAATTCTCTCCTCTAACATGCCCCCTCCAAAGCTTGGCTCGGGTCCAACCCTACCTTCTTCCTCCCACGTTCTCCAGATCCTTCCGTCTGCTTCCCTTTCCACTAGACTCCTGTGGTCAAGGTCTCCAATGACCTCAGCCCTGTTCAAACCACTGGAGAATTTTCACTTCCATCTTACACAGGTCTGGGCAGTGCCTGGGCCAGCCACTCCCTTCCTTCTTGTATCGCTTTTCCATCTCTCCTGCAAAAGAGGTAAAAATTAGTTGTTTAAATAGCACAGATTTGTCGTTTTCTGGCTCTACAGTTCAGAAGTTGGAGACTGAAGCATGGGCAGGGGATTGTTCCTCTCTGAGGCTCCGAGGTGACCTCATTTCCCTGCCTTCTCTGGATTCTAGAAGCTTCCAGAGGTGACCGAATCTCTTGGTCCATAGCCCCCTGCTTCCATGGTCAAACCTGGCAGCATCCTATTTCTCTTCTGTAGCTGTTTCTCCCTCTAGCTTCAGCCAAGAGAGTCCCCTGTTTTAAGGTCCTCTCAGATGGCTTCCCGTCTCTCCAACATAGAGTCATCAGCTGTAAGCACACCTGCAGCAGCCATTTGCCAACTGAGGGGATATCTTCAAGGGTAAACGACTGTATGTGACGTTTCAGGTGTCCATTATAAGAATTATTAGAGTCAACCAGAGCAACATAAGGGCTGGCTGGCGCGATAGCTCAGCAGTTAAGAGCATTTGCTGTTCTTCTAGAGGACCCAGGCTCAGATCCCAACACTGTTCACAGGCATCTGTACCTTCAATTCATTCCAGGGGATCTGACACTCTTTTCCGGCCACCACAGGTATTAGGTACACATGTGGTGCACATACATACATGCAGGCAAAACACACACGCATATAAAATAAAATAAACAAATCTAAAAAAAAAAAACCAAAGCAATTTATTCAGTTGTTCTTGTATATTCTTCTGTAATTAAAAAAAAAAAAAAAACTATGTAATTGGGCCGGGCGGTGGTGGCACACACCTTTAATCCCAGCACTCGGGAGGCAGAGGCAGGTGGACTGCTGTGAGGCCAGTCTGGTCTACAAAGAGAGTCCAGGACAGCCAGGGCTACACAGAGAAACCCTGTCCTGAAAAGCCAACAAAGAAAAAGAAAAATATATTAAAAAAAAAGTGTGTAATTGTAAAGTACCATCTTATAGTTCTAGCCTGTCCAGTGACCAAATTGGACAGTGAATGTCTCTACCTTCTTTTACTTTTTATTTGTTTAATTTTAAATCTTTCATGAGTACAGAATTGCACATTTATGGGGCACAGTGCAGCGTTTTCTCATTTAGCACCTTAAATGTAACATGGTCAAAACTTGACTGGGTTTTTCTCTTTTCTCTTTTGGTTCTGTCTTTAAGGGCGCTTACTGTATTAATTGTGTTGTATTGGGGGTACACTCATATCACATCACATAATGGAAGGAGAGAAGCAACTTCCAAAAGCTGCCATCTGATCTCCACAGTACATGTGGGTATTGGGGTTTGAACTCAGGTCGTCAGGCTTGGTGGCAAACACCTTTACTCCTGAGCCGTCTCGTCAACCCTGAGCTCTTGGTCTTATCCAAATGCCTTCCCTTCCTTTTTCTTCCTCATCCCAGGAGGAAGCACCCCCACTTAGTTAGGCTTGAAAGTCTTAGAGTCATCCCTGTGAAGGTGCATCTTCTTACACTCACTTCCTGCCGAGTAGTGAGAGGTTCCACAGCCTGTGCCTTCCAAGTGTACTGTCTGTTCCACCCTCTTGCCACCCTGCTCCAAACCATGGCTTTATTTGCCCTGGATGACAGCAACAACCTGTCTAAGCTCCCTACTTCCCACACTTCCTCAGCCTTCTTTCTAGCACCCCGTACAACTTTCAAGTGGAATCCCTGCACCCCCGTTCCCTGGCTTGACTCCTTCCGTGGAAGCGCCTTCTACACATTTGAATAAAATGCAACCTCCTTGGCATTGTTCAGAGCGCCGGGGTGTCAAACCCTCACACTAACGCAGTATCATTTCCTGCACGTGGCCCTAAGGGCTGCCTTACGCTTCTCAAACACAGCCTTGCAGTGTGAGGCTTGCACACTGCCGTCGTCCCATCAGAAGGCTCTTTTCCCAGACATGGCTGCCCGCCTCATTACAGTTAGGCCTCTGCTCAAACTTCATCACTTCTGTATAATTTTCTTTGTGTTTTATGTGTTTCTTATCTGCCTGTTGTCTATCTTCACCACTGCAATATAGTCTCCATGGAAGCAGGGACTTTGGTGTCATGTCACCGGACATGAGGTGTGGCCTATAGGAGGCACCCCATATACATTTATTATCAGAATACATGGACGGCTGAATGAGTGCCTGAAAGGGAGGGGCTGCCTTTGGGGAAGAGTGGGAGGACTGTGGAGAACGTGCCGAAGCCAGAGACTAGAAGCAAGGCCTCTGAGGAAAAGACTGTCTCCATGACAACCCAGGCCAAAGGCCCTGGTTTCTCTTGGGAAAAGGCCAGGTTGGCAGCGCCTGTGGGGACAACATGGCAAGCAGCGAGTCAGTACCCAGGCTGGCATCCAGCTCAGACACAGGGACTCTTTCTATGGCTTCCACCTCATTGCTCTGGCTTTGGCAGACCCAGCAGATGGGCACTCTGCAGGGCCCTGGGATCGGGACAGCCGGCTCTGCATGCACGGGAGGCCAGCTCCCTGTCTGGCCCAGGCTCCAGATCCAGGAAATCCTAGATTGTGAAGCTCCAAGATAGCTCACCTTGTGGAAAGCAACCCAGCCAAACTGGCTGCTGACTACAGAAGTGAGAACGGTAGAGGTGGCAGCCACTTGCTTCCTGGTAGGCTTGGAGCGCTTCTGACCTCATGCTGTAGAGCCTTCCCAGTACCTTTGTGAGAAGAGGCCTGTTTATTCTTATCTTTACCATGTCAACTGACATCTAGAGACACCGGCAGCTTGTCCACAGCCCCTCCATCAGAAAGTTCCAGAAGTGTATTCCCACAGCTCCTGCCTCCTTCTGCCTCTTGTCTAGCACACGGCTCCCTCCTGTCATTGGTGGGTATGTGCTGTGCCCTTCACTCCTGCTGAGCCAACCCTCCTCCTCATCCAGCATACCTCGCCTTTTAGATGTTATTGACTCCAGACTATTCTGGAATTCCAGCTCTTCCTGTCACAGTGGTAAGAAACAAGCACCATTCATTCTTTTGTGAAATGGCCAAACTGCCCCTGCTTTTTGCCAAGTGGCAGCACACATATAGACTGTATTCGCACAGCGCCCCTGGGAGTCACCATCCTTTAGGGGAGGAGGTGGAAAGACACCAGGTTAGCGAGCGACAGAGGGGGCGTGGAAACCAAGCCCGTTGGACTCTACAAACTCCTTTAAAAAAAGATTTATTCATATTTATTAGGTATACAGTGTTTTGCTTGCGTGTATGACTGCACGCAAGAAGAGCGCACCAGATGATCTCATTATAGATGGTTGTGAGCCACCATCTGGTTGCTGGGAATTGAACTCAGGACATTTAGAAGAGCAGACGGTGCTCTTAACCTTTGAGCCATCTCTCTAGCCCCAACTCTAAAACTCTTAACTACTGCTCTATGCTATGAGAGGGGTGTGGAAAGCATGCTGGGGGACACAGAGGACAGAAGAAGACATTAGCATCAGCATTGCATGAGTGGATGAGGAAGGATGGAAGAGTAGAGGACACAAGAATGTTCCAGAGAAGGAGATAAAACTCCAAGCAAAGCCCAGAGGGCTTCAGCTACTCACTGTATGGCTTCAAGCATGTGACTGAATTCTTGGAAAACAGGGAAATTATCTTGTTGAAATTTATGTGTACCCACCCCTCAGTAAATATTTGTTGAATACCAAAAAATCTAGCAAAGCATTGCATCGTTGGCTCCGAGATCTTGAGCAAGAAAGAAGCATGCATTGGTTGAGCGTCTACTAAGCCCCAGGTCTGTGCTTGAGAGGCAGAAGCAGGACTTGCCTCCTACCAGCTTCCATCTGACTTTCCTCCCAGCTCTGATACCATCAAAGCCTTTCTTCTCCCCATGTCTCCACAGAGGGCTCTGGAGAATCTTCCAACTTTTGAGGCAATGACTGTGAAACCACTGTGGTGGTGTGCTGTGTCACTGTGGTGGTGTGCTGCGTCACTGTAGTGGTGTGCTGAGTCACTGTAGTGGTGTGCTGTGTCACTGTAGTGGTGTGCTGCGTCCCTGTAGTGGTGTGCTGTGTCACTGTAGGGTGTGCTGTGTCACTGTAGTGGTGTGCTGTGTCACTGTGGTGGTGTGCTGCGTCACTGTAGTGGTGTGCTGCGTCACTGTAGTGGTGTGCTGCGTCACTGTGGTGGTGTGCTGCGTCACTGTGGTGGTGTGCTGCGTCACTGTGGTGGTGTGCTGTGTCACTGTAGTGGTGTGCTGTGTCACTGTAGTGGTGTGCTGCGTCACTGTAGTGATGTGCTGTGTCACTGTGGTGGTGTGCTGTGTCAGTGTAGTGGTGTGCTGTGTCACTGAAGTGGTGTGCTGTGTCACTGTGGTGGTGTGCTGTGTCAGTGTAGTGGTTTGCTGTGTCACTGTGGTGGTGTGCTGTGTCACTGTGGTGGTGTGCTGTGTCACTGTAGTGGTTTGCTGTGTCACTGTGGTGGTGTGCTGTGTCACTGTGGTGGTGTGCTGTGTCAGTGTAGTGGTTTGCTGTGTCACTGTAGTGGTGTGCTGTGTCACTGTAGTGGTGTGCTGTGTCACTGTAGTGGTGTGCTGTGTCACTGTAGTGGTTTGCTGTGTCACTGTAGTGGTTTGCTGTGTCACTGTAGTAGTTTGCTGTGTCACTGTAGTGGTGCGCTGTGTCCTTGGTGGCATCTTCCCTGTGTAGGACAGCCCCTTAAGCTATGATCATGACTTTTCCCAGATTGTGTTCCCTGACTCAACAGACCTTTGCCCCAGTGCCATCCTGCACTTGTTATCCTTTCCTTTTCAGAGACATGGGGGTAAAGTGACTTTCAAGGAAAGAAAAATTTCAATTTTTTTCAAAACTAAAAAACTTTATCCCTCCTTCCTCTTTCTATTCTAAAAGCACATTACTTCTATATGAATGAGGCAAACCTTTAGCTTCTAGCCTCAGCCTCTAACACGTGTCAAAGGGGAACGAAAACAGATATAACTTAGGTGTATGCGGGATTTTTATATACAGACCCCCTCAGCAGCGCTTTGCCTATCCCCCTCATTAGAAACTGGCTGCCTGTCCACTGGGAGACATTGCTGATGATGCTCACTCACCGGGTCAGAAACGGCTTGATTTGCCCCTGAGTAACACAACAGGAGTACAGTGGGCACAGCACATGCGTGCTCTCCTGCCCACTCTACTGAGACGTTGGTTGCCACACTCTAAGACCTCCGCCTACTGGGTTGGCCAGCAGGAGGCACCAGCAGTTGGGTGTGATAGGAGTGTGAGGTGAGGGCATTTATTCTTCTGGTACCGTCTTTGCTGGCTTGCTGTGTCTCCCTGAGGCTGTGGTTTTCCAGAAAGCTCCTTCAGCTCCACCAGTGATAATGGCTTTTGCCCGTTGCTCTTGGGCAACGCTCTTCATGCGTCCTTGCTGACGTCCCCGACCTTGCCCACATTTGTAGAACTAATCCCTGCATTAAACCTCCCACAGACCCACCCTACCCACCTCCTGTAGACAGGGTCTCATGTATCTTAGGCTGATGCCAAATCTGCTTCCTAGACAAAGATGACCTTGAACATCCGATCCTCCTGAGTGCTAGAATGTAAACACGCTTTGACATCTGCAGTTTCTATGATGTCAGGACTTCATGCACACAAGGCAAGCACTTGACCGACTGAGCTCCATCCCCAGGCCCCGGTCCATCCAGCTCCCCCCAAGGCCATAATTTTAGGTAAAATTAAATCCATCTTGTTTGTACAATGAAAAAAACTGCACAAACACCACTGTCTCAGGGCCTTAGGATTTGATGGTTTTTTTTTTTTTCCTTTTATTTTTCTAAAAAGTTTAAGCTTTTTAATAACAAGTGGGCACTTCTTTGATTGTAGAAAAACAAATCAGTTGTTATGGAGGTCTGATAAGGGAGGGACATGGAAAGTGCTTAGGGTCCCAGTGAGGGAGCTCATGGGTCCAGGAGGGTCAAGGATGTTCATACTGAGATCTGATTCTTCATTTCTTCAGTTACGGAGTGACTGCCCTCCAGAGTAAACGTGAAAGTACCACCCCCGCAATCGGATCTGCCCCCTCCCCATCCCGAGAGCACCTCAGCACACGGTCAGGTTCATCCCTGATCTTTCCCACTTGTCCGTGCTCTCTTTCTCCCCATGTCACCAACTCCCATCTCCATATACCGCCATACGCCTTCCCTATCTTTGTGTATCCAATCCCAGAGAGGGCCCAGGAATGCCCAGGGCCATGAGCTTGCAGTGAAACTGCCCTGCTGGCCTCATGGGTCATGTCTGTGCGAATGAACGAGATGGCTTTCCAAGGAATGCCTTTTTCTTTTTCCTTTCTTTCTTTCTTTCTTTTCTTTCTTTCTTTCTTTTTTTTTTTTTTTTTTTTTTTAACTTGGCAATGAATTAATCATTGTTTATTGGAGCAGTGTGATCCTTGATCCCCTAGTGGTGCTAAGACATAAATCACAGCCCTTTGGGGCCGGGGGTTGTGGAAAGAGCTAGCCTAGCTTAAAGCCCTGTTCCTCTAACACAGGAAAAAACTCCCTGTTTTCAAGTGGCTGGGAGTGGACTCTGGGCTATTTATAATCTGCTGAGCTGAGGCCTTTGTTTCCGCAGCTGGCCTGGGAGATAATCAGCATAGTTTTCTTCTCTAGCCAGGTCTGCAAAACAGACTCTGTTCCTCTGGCAGGTCATCCCACCCCTTTCATGCAGAGCCTCTGGGCCTCAAACACCCCCCACCTCCCACCCACTAGCTTGGCTTTAGCTTCCAAGAAAGTGAAGGGTGTGTGTAAAAGCAGAAAGGCCAGCGTATCTCAGCTCAGAGGACTCTGACCTGTTGGCAGAGAAATCTGTCTAAAACAGGCCTGTGGAATGTCCACATAACTTGGCACAAAGGGCCTTTAGGAGCTATGGGGAAGGGGCACATGCCACAGGCTCCATTGCTTCTCTCAGAAGCTGCTCTGGATAGAAAAGCAGGGTCCCAGAGAGGGTAAATTCCAAAGACTCCTCCCTTTGGATGTCTTGGCAGGAGAGAAAGAGTGAAGGCAAGGATGCTTATGTGGGGGTCCAAAGACACAAGGCTCAGCCTTGCCTCTACTCCAACAGGCTGGTGACCACAGGAGGGCACCTTCGTGTTTCTGGACCTATTTCTTTATGTGTAAGTTAGGGGTCTAGACTCAAGGGGTTTCCTCGTTTTTAGAGATTTTATTTATGTGTGTCTGTCAGTGGAGGCCAGAAGAGGGTGTTAGAGTCAGTCCCTGGACCCAGGGTTGTAGGCAGCTGTGAGTCACTTGAAATGGGGGCTAGGAGTGGAACTCCAGTCCTCTGGAAGAACAGCAAGTGTTCTTAACCACTGAGCCATCTCCCCATAGAAACAGGATATATCATATAGATATAAATTAAAGATATAGATATGGTTAAAGTGGAGTTGGGAAGGAGTTGAGGCAGTAAGCCTACCCATTCTGCATCTTCTTGCTTGACCCAATAGGTAACTGGTGACCAGAAACCTAGGATTTCAGAGAGTTTAATCCCCAGAGACTCAACGATCTTGGACATTCTAATCTTTGAAACTCATTCATTCTTCTGCCATAAATACTGACTGATCCTCTATCATGTATCACACTGCCTGGGAACTGGAGATAAATGATGATGAAGAAGAAAGCCATTTTCCTGCCTCGTGGGCCTTATAATCTAACCAAATAGAAAAAAAAAGTCAATGAAATAAACATTATGTACACGTGCATGCATTTTACTACATTAACTAGTAGGGTCTTCACCTACACGCTTCCCTGCTGTCTCTCAAATCTTACAAAGAAATTCAGAAGGTGATCATATTTGAAAGTAGGGTCTTTGTAGTGTATTTAGTTAAAATGAATTATATTGCCAAGAGTAGATTGGGCCCTGACTCCAATGTGTCGTGTGTCCTTATAAGAGTAATGGCTAGTGTTAATCATTAACTTGACAGGGCCTAGAGTTACCTGTGAGATGGGCGTCTGGGGTTGACTATGAGGGAATATCTTCATCAAGTTAAATGAAGTGGGAAGACCTGGTTACTGTGGGCGGCACCACGCCCTATGTAAGGGACCTTGGGCTGTACAAGATTGGAGAAAGCCAACTGGGAACTTCTGTGCTAGCATTCCATTGCTCTCTTCTGACTGAAGATATAATGTGACCAATTACTTCAAGCTCCTGCTTGCCCCGTTATGACGGACCGTACCTCAAACCCTTTTGCCTCTCAATTGCTTTTGTGGAAGTACTTATCCCAGAAATGGGAAAATAAACTAATCCATGAGAGGAGAAGGGACCACAAAATCAACATGGGACAGATGCCAAGTGATAACCAAGACAGCAACATGGCTGCCAGCCAAGGAGTGCCACAGTGTCTTAGGTTGGGTTTCTGTTGTTGTGAAGAGACATCACGACCACAGCAACTCTTGTAAAGAAAAACATTTCTTTGGAGCTGGCTTACAGGTTCAGAGGTTTAGTCCACTCTCATCATGCGGGAGTACAGGCAAACATAGTGCTAGAGATGGAGCCAACCAAGAGTTCTAATCTGGACTGGCAGGCAGAAGGCAGAGTGAGTGACACTGGGTCTAGCTGGAGCATTTGAAATCTCAAAGTTCAAAGTGTGTGACATATCCCCCCTCCCAGTGACACACTTCCTCCAAGGCCATACCTCCTATGAGCCTATGGGGGCCATTTCCATTCAAATCACCACAGATGGATTCTCACCAAACTGGTGAGAATCAAGGAGGAATTTTCCTTTAATCCTATGCAGGAAGCCTGTCCCTTGTGGCACCTTGATTTCAGATATCTAGCATCTGTAATGACCAAAGGACAAACTGTGGCTGCTTTAGACCACTAAGTTATAGCATGTGCTATATTAGCCCTAAAACTATGAATAAAAACACAGATTATTCTCATTATTCACAGCTGTTATAGTCTGTGACATAATCACAGAACTGAACTAGCAACCAGTAAGCCATTGCTTCTGGGGGAAAGACCAGGTTGGGTTCCTAATGAGCCTCTAGTTTCATTGGCCAAACAACACATGAGTTTATTTCATGCATGTTTATGTTTAAAGAGGCCTGATTTAATAAATTATAATGAATCATTGACATTGAACTAGTAGTCAACGGCAACACAAGTCATGCTTGAATAAGCCATACCTAACATACACATTTCCCTTCCCAGGCATAGCATAGCTTTCCTGGGCACAGAAACATTTTAGCACTGAACTTGGGGTGCTATTTGAAGCACAATGAAATTACCAATAACAGGGAAGACAATGAGGAAAGTAGGACACCAAATTGACTGTGAAAAGGTTGCTGGTTTAAGTGTGACAAAGTGAGCAAGAACAAGAAGGCAGAGTGCTACCTAGTCAGGAACACATGTGCTGGGTGAGTTAAGTGTTGCTCTGCTCCGAGCCAACTCTTAAACGACTTAGACAGTGCTTGAAATATTGATTCAGAGTGACAAGTTTTAGGGAGGAGGCAAAATCATAAATATAGAATTTTCAAATAATAAGAATCAACTTTGCACACACTTACACACACACACACACACACACACACACACACACTTTCAATCTGTAAGGAGAAAAAGAAGAGAGTGTTGGGAAATATAAGAAAGAACTTGGTGCATTTCAAAGCAAACTCTGAAGGACAGAGATGACCCAGCAGAGAAGGGACAGTCCTACCCATAGAAAGGACATCTTGTGGAATGTCTCTGCAGAAGCAAAGAGCTTGGTGCATATGTGTGCTGTGGCGCTTTGAATGACCCATAGGCTCAGGTACCTGAACCCTGGTTCCCAACTGGTGGTGCTTTTCAGGGGAAGTTGTAGAACATTTAGGGTTTGTGCCTTTGCTGGAGGAATTACGTCATTGGGGGTCAGGCTTTGGAAGCTCATGGCCTCAGACTTCCAGTTTGCTCTCTGCTTCTTTTGTGATTGAGATATGATTCTCTCAGCTTCTTGCTCCTGCCGCCATGCCTCCCTGCCATGGTGGTGGGGGTGGGTGGGTCTCACCTTTCTGAACTGTAAGCTGAAATAAAACCGTCTGTTAATTGATAGCCATGGTGAGCGAGAAGGAGGCTGAGAACAGGATGGAGAATGATACGCTGTGAGAGTGATGAGCTGGACCAGGCCCTAAGCATGCAGGCCTTGGACAGGTGCCAGGTTTAAATTCCATTTGAAGTGCAGAGGGGTCAGGATGCTATTGGAGTGTTTACACAGAAAAGTGAAATGTTTAAGATAGAGTCCAAGTTCTCTCTAGCTGCTCCCAGAATTTGCCAGAATGACCATTTTCTTAAGCTGATGGTATGAGAAGTAAATATGAGATACTGTCAAATCCTTCTTTGGATTTGGAGAGGCCTGTAAATAAATGCCAAGTCAGGGTGCCACGGTGGGTGGAGCCTGAATGTGTGCCACACGCAGAGGCATTCAATTTTAAAATCAAACCTACTGGGACTATAGAGCCCCAAACCAATGGAGTAAGCCATCTACAGCAGGAAATGGAGTGAGATATTTTTAGAAAGGAGCCCTCTGTGTGCCCCCAAACCACACTTGAGGCCAGCCCCTGTGGACCATCAGTCTTGTCTATCAGCTTTCATCTTTAAGAGGTGTGGGCATGCTTCGGTGCTGCAAGTTGTGAGGAATGCCTGACCAAAATCTGCCCTTGGGTGTGGCCAAAATCTGCCTCCTCTTTACTTGAGCTCAGGCTTGCTGGCTTCCTGGACTCATGACATCTGCTACCCGCAGGAAGGAGACAGAGCCCTGCCTGAGGCCACGAGTTTGACTGTGAATATGCTGTAGGTGATTTAACCAATCAGCTAACTTCTTCCTGCCTTGCCTTAATACTTCCATCCTATATGAATTACCACCAGCCCCATGACCACCACCAAACCCTACCAGAATCACTATGCAGCTATGGAGATATAGTGAGCTCCTTGGCAAACTTGCACTGTGACTGGGGAGCGCTGTGGCTGCCATTTTCTTTGCCTCTCTTGAGGAGAAAGTCCTTTGTTGATCCGTGACAATCTGACTAAGTGTATTCCTTCTCTTCGTATTCGGTGAGTAAGAAAGCCCCTCCTGCCAGCTCATCGCATTCTCTTCCTCCTTTGTGGTTTATCAGCACTCCCTTCTGTAGGACATGGCGCAGAACTGCTGTGAGTCAAAAGGAAGAATGACAAAGAGGTGACATCTCTGATCTGGAGTCAGACAGACAAGCTGGTTCAAGAGTTAGCTGGTCTGCTCTCTGGGAGAACCTGTCTTTACTCCTTCAGTCGCCCCAGCACCCAGCTTTTCCCTCAGCTGAGGATGGTGATGGAACAAGGGTTCCAGGTTAGAGACTCCTTCAACTCCCCCAGAGGCCTTGGGCCAGCCATCCCATCTTCCTGGGTTTCCTGTCTGTTACATAGACAGACAGGATCTTCAGCCCACTCGGCAGCCAGCTCTACTCCCAAAGGGCAGGTATTTCACTTCTTCTTCTTTTTCTTCTTCTTCTTCTTCTTCTTCTTCTTCTTCTTCTTCTTCTTCTTCTTCTTCTTCTTCTTCTTCTTCTTCTTCTTCTTCTTCTTCTTCTTCTTCTTCTTCTTCTCCTCTCAGACTGCAGAATTAGATCCTCAAATAAGCCTGAAAAAACTCCACAGGAGTTCAAACAAGTAATGAAAACCATCTCAAACAATGAGGTTGTCTGTGCCCCGAACTCACCTCCTCCTGGAAAGCCCAAATTGTTCCTCCTTCCGCTTCCTTTGATTCCCCAGAGGGCAATGCCCATGAATTCTCAGAGCCTGCATTTGTCTGGGACGGGGCAGTTACACACTTCTGCCTGAACTGGCCTGGGAGGGGACTCCGCCCCACAAAGCCCAGTGAGACTGCTTCCCTCAGGTGGTTTGGCTGAGATGACCTGCAGGGGTGCTCCAGGTTGCTTAGACGATGCTGATGTGGCAGAAATGAATGGTCCTTCCCCTCGATGGTGCAGGGTGCTCGGTTGGGTCCTAGAAACCTGAAATGAGGCAAAGTTCTCCCTGGAGAATCCACAGACAGGTGGAGGAGAGAGACGCGAAGAAGGCACTCCCCACAGTGGGTGACAGACACCCTGCAGGTGCAAGCTCCAGGTGTGAAAGGAGAAGACAGATGAAAGGCCCAGCCAGCTAAGAACTGTGGTGGTTACACCCCACCAATCACTTCACTGTTTTCTTTTTCTTTCTTTCTTTCTTTTTCTTTTTTTTTTTTTTTTAACAGTTTACAAGCTTTTTCACACAGGAGATCTCATTTGTGGCTCACTAATACCCAGGGAAGGAGGCAGGGTATCAGGCACTTTCCTGCTCCTGACCAGGGCACGGATGGATTCCAGCATTTCTCCATAGACCCTGTGTTACTGACAGTGAGAACATGGCTTCAGCCAGTGAGGTGAGCAGTTCCTTGAAGTGTTAAGTGCCAATGAACATTGTCTCTTAATTTTCACAGCTCTTCAAATCAGATATAATTTTCCCTTTTAAAAAGAATTTTGATAAAATATACCTACCATGAAACTTGCCTTTTTAATCACTTTCGGATGTGTGTGTGTGGCATTAAATCTGCTCTCACTGTTGAGTGGCCTCCACTAGAACCATTCACCCAGTTAGTTCCCTTTGTCTCTCCAACAAAGTGTCCACACCCAGGAGATGACTCCCATCACCCATCTCACTCCTCACAGGCCCCAACCCTGCTTTCTGTCCTAACGAAGTCCATTGTTCTAGTGGACTCATGTAGATGGGGTTAGCAGTGACTGTCTTTGTGAGTGTGTGTGAATGGCCAGTTTCACTGAGTGTGATGTTTTCAAATTCCATCCATGTTATTGCTTTGTTTTCAGGCCATAGAATAGCCCGTTGTGCCTAGTGGGTGGTGGTGGCGGCTGACTCCTTTAATCCCAGCACTTGGGATGCAGAGGCAGGCAGATCTCTGAGTTCGAGGACAGCATGGTCTGCATTGTGATTTCCAAGACAGCCAAGGCTACTCAGAGAAACCCTGTCTGTCAGAAAAGAAGAGGAAGAGGAAGAGGGGGAGGAGGGAGGAAGAAGGAGGAAGGAGGGAGGAGGAAGGAGGAGGAGGAAGGAGGAGGAGCCCCTTGTATGGTGTATTTGCTTTTGTGTTGGTATGATAAAATATTGCGCATTAACAACTTGAGGGAAGGAGTTTCTATAGTCCCCCAGTTTTTGATTATAGATTTAGAAAGTGGCAGATCATAATGGTGGCATGTGGGAGAGGCTACTCAGAACATGGCAAACAGGAATAGCGATGGATAGAGATAGAAAAATAGAAATAGATATCAATCTGGGACAAGATGTAGACCCCAAACACTGGCTCCTAAAGACGTAATTCTCCCAGCTAGGCACCTCCCCATAAGGTTTCCAGAATCTTCCAAAATGGTGCCACCAGCTGGTGACTGACCTTTTAGCACACTGGCCTTGTTAAGGAATGCATCATATCCAAGCTATAAGAAATGGGGGTAGAGGGCACTTTGCTTCCCCACGCCTCTGTAAATAGGCCCTGGGAGGCTTCACCTTTCAGCTTTTGTAAATAATTGTGCTGTGAACACGGGTGTAACTACGTCTTTGATTAAGGGATACCTTTAAGCTTTTGAAAACTAAAATTTCCCTATCAAATCAGTGGGAGAACCAGTTCTTGTAACTTCAAAGACAACCTCCTAACTACTGTGTCAGACTACTCCTTAAAAAAAAATCATGGATCTTATCATTAAAATGCTTAGGTTCAGAACAGAGCTCCACCATTCGCTGACTGACTGTCCCATTCAGCAATTCATGTAACCTCCTTGAGCTACTGGTGTGGTTAGGAATGTGAGCTTAAGCGTAGTGCCTGGCCCCCAGCAGCTCTGGGCTTCATGTTAGCTTCAGTTGTCTTTATACAAGTGCTAGGAAGTGTTTAGGAAAGCTAACTCCAGAATCCAGGCTCTCTGATCCTTTGCTAGACCCGACCAGGTGGACAACAGGACCCGTGGGCAGATGCTGTCCTAGCTGGATGGTGAGTTACACCTGCCACCTTTGTTGTTGTCCCACTGTCTGGGATAGGCCAGATGTCTATCGTGAACCTGCCAGCCACACTTCTGTCACAGCCAGGGATGAGGCTGTCCTGGGCATGTAAATGTAAGTGACAAAAAGGTATGAATAAAATAGTACTGTCTGGGGACCAAGAGAAGGGGATTTTGTCCAGGGCAGTCACGAAACAGGCCTTTCCCTTTCCTCCTGGGTATCAGTTTTCCTCAGCTGTAAATTTAATGTTTAATGCTTAATGTTTACCAGACAATTGCTAAGGCCTTTGCATTCTGGAAACTTCTGGGCTGTGACCTCCATGTGGGGTAGGGAAAGTGGGAATGTTGCAGCCAGCCTGGGATCAAAGCGGCGACTGCTGCCTATACTTTCGGTAACCTTGACCCAAAGAAACTTATCATGCCAGTCTGTGTCATGGGACATGTGAGGATTTGTCAGGATGATGTTCCTGGCACAAGTAAGTTCTCAGTAAATACTCACTAGGAAGTTGCCCCCCCTTTTTAACATGGTGGTATTGGGGATCACACACAAAGTTGTGCATATACTAGAGTGTCCTATCACCAAGCTACATTCCCAGAGCCTCATTTGTTTCTTGGCTTGCAGATGAAAGACAAGACTATCAAGGAATGTAGAGGCAGCAAATGTTCCCCTTTCTTTTATTTTCTGCCGTCAACAGTGAGTCTTGCAGTTCCATTCTGAAGTTAGGACCAATTACAACCTAACAGAAAAGGTTGCAATGGAAACTGAACAATATGATTAGTAGTGTATGCCTGGCACATTATGGGTTAAAAAAAAAAAAAGATATAAGGGTAAGTACGGTTCCAATTCTAAAATTCCAAAAAATTTCTTCTATACATGTTTGGCCAGAGTGTTAGTTAATGTAATTCTTATGATGGGCAATTTGGCAATTGTTATAAAAGCTACAAGTCCATTTATGTCTAACCCAGCAACTCCACTTCAATTACAGTTTATACTTGGGAAATGCCCTCTATCTACAGTTTGTTATTCGGTGTATGTGTTATAAACACCTGTCTCAGACTGAAGTGCTATTCACCAGGAGAACTGAGGAGCAGAATACTATGTGTTGCTTTCTGTGGTATAAAGTCCTCAGGGAATAAAGGGGATGGGAATATGTGAACAGATGAGCTAGGAAATATGTCATATGGACATTAAAACTGTCTCTGTGAGAGGGCTTGGGAGATAGGTCAGTGTGCTGGTTACTTTTTGTCAACTTGACACAACCAGAATCATCTGGGAAGAAGGTAGTACTTCAATTGAGGGATGGCCTCCATCAGATTTGCCTGTGGACAAGTCTGTGAGGGCATTTCCTTGATTGATGATTAATGTAGGCAGGCCCCGCCCATGGTGGGAGGTGTCACCCCTGAGCCCCTCCTCCTGAAGCATAGGAGAAGGCAAGCTGACTAAGCCATGGGAAGTAGCCAACGGTTCCTGTCTTAGTTGGGTTTTCACTGATGGGAAGAAACACCATGACCAAGGCAACTCTTATAAAGGAAGACATTTAGTTGGAGCTGGCTTACCATTTCAGAGGTTCAGTGCAGCGTCGTCACGGTGGGAATCACAGCAGCGTGCAGGCAGACATGGTGCTGGAGGAGCTGAGAGTTCTACATCTTGATCCAAAGGCAGCCAGGAGGAGGCATTTTTCCATACTGGGTGGAGCTTGAGCACTAGGGGACCCCAAGGCCCACCTACACGGAGACACACTTCCTCTAACAAGGCCACACCTATTCCGACAAGGCCATACCTCCTAATAGTGCCATTTTCTGGAGGCCAAACAGTCAAACACATGAGGCTCTGGAGGCCAAACCTATTCAAACCATCGCAGTGTCTCTGCTTCTGCGTGAGTTTCTACCTTGACCTCCCTCAATGACGGACTGTGATGTGGCGATGTAAGCCTGATCAATTCCTCCCTAAGTTGTTTGTGGCTGAAGTGTTGATCATAGCCACAAGAAACAAACTAGGATACTCAGTCAGTAAAGTGTTCCCTGTAGAAACCTGAGTTTGACTCCCAGAACCTACATAAAAAGCTGAGACGGCTCAACAGGTAAAGGCACCTGCCACCAAGCCAGACCACCTGAGATTGATCCCTGGGAAGCACACATAGAAAGAGAGAACTGGCTGCTTCAAGTTGACCTCTGACCTTCTCCACATGAGCACTGTGACACTCCCCCTAAAACATACTAAATCTAGAAATGCAATTAAAAAAAAAGAAAAGAAATACTTAGTGGCGTGTGTTTGTAATCTCAGCTCTGGTGAAACAGAGACAGGCAGGCAGCCTCCTCAGTGAGTTCCAGGCTGGTGAGAGACTCTATAAAAAACCAAAACAAAATAGCAACAAAACTATATCAAGTGAATGGCACTTGAGGAACCAGATATTGACCTCCGGCATCAACACCTGTACCTCCCCATCAAACACACACAAGCACACACACACACACACACACACACACACACACACACACACACACACACACACACACACAATCATCTCTGGGAGGGGGGGTCACACAGCAGGATTGAAATTCTGAGAGATAGACAAGGGAGGGAGGTCTTCATTTATAAATTTTATAATTATAATCTTCAGAAGACAGTATTAACTTTTCAAAAATTAAGGTAAAAGCTTATTAAGGGAAAAAAAGGAGTTAGGGATCGAAAGGATGGAGGGAAAGAGAGAAGAGGTGTAGGGTCTTGCTCCTGCAGTCTTGGCAAAGAAAAGGCAGCTGAAGGTGGGTGGGGGTGGGAAGCTAGGTGAGGTGGTGGGGGATTTGTCAATCATTGTGCTGGCGTGATTGATAAGGAAAGAGACACCAGGAGTGGTGGCTGCCCTGCCTGGCATCTGTCTTCTGGCAGGGTGTGATAGAAACCTTGGCTCGACTCTTATTCTCCACCTGTTGTCACATCCCCACTCCTTTGCCACTTTCTCACCCCCAAAGTGAGAATGCACACGGTTAGTCTTTGATGCTCTCTGCCTTGACTGGTTTTTTTAGATGGACGTGCACTGTGAATGTTAGGGCCAGCAGCCCACTCTTCTGAACATGGGTGAGACTTGGGCATATGACAGGTCCAGGTGTGATAATTCATTCTCATGTCAGCACCCCTCAGATTCCTGGAGGGATTACTCATAGAAGGGTCACCTCCGGCTCGGGAGTTTTAATGATTTCCTGTCATTCGTGATAGCTAGTCAGATGTGAGCAGGCTTGACGGCCCCCTCCCCCATCATCAGCTTGTAAAACTAGGAACTACAAGACTTTGATTATTGGTCAAGAAAATGGGATGTGACTCGTGTCTCTGGCCCTGGGTAGATCCATGACCTTCTCAATTGCTCAAAAGATGAGAATATTGCTTCACATGGCCAGGCGCTTCCTGGTAAGGGCAAAGACTGTCCATTGCTCCCTCCATAAGAGAAGATCCAAACGAGTCTGTCTGTCACCTAGATGGAAAAACACCCCCAAGGAGGTTATGTTTTCTAAAAATCCTTAAGAAATAGAATAAAGACTACCTAAAATAGGGAGGCCCAACAGTCTCTGGACTCTATTTAATCTCAACCTTGAGAGTGTCTCCTCCTCAGTGGTCTCCCAGACACTGTCGACACCATCCCCCGAGAGTGCCTACAGTCCTCAGTGATACACTACTCCCGCTTCTTACCATGCTCTGTGAATTCTTGAGACCAAGATCACAAGAGCCAAAAACTGGAGTGGAGTCCAAAGTAAGATTCTGGATACAGGGTGAATTTAGAGATGAATACAGTTGTGTCTGCGCAAGAATGTTTTTGATCATTTCATTAGCATTTGATGTTCATCCAGTCTCTTTGTCAAGGCTTAGCACACGTCACTATTATAAATCGCACAGACACATATGACATGTCAATCAACACAGATGCATGTGATGTCTCTGTTGCTGGATAAAAGACTCCTACAAAAGCAACTCAAGGGAGAAAGGGTTTGCCTTGGCTCATAGGTTGAGGTCATAGTTCATCCTGCAGGGAAGTCATCATAGGTTGAGGTCATAGTTCATCCTGCAGGGAAGTAACTGCAGCAGGAGCTTTGAGGCAGCTGGTCATGTCACATCCACAGGCAAGAAGCAGATATGGACAAAAGCTTGTGCTTGGCTTACCCTCTGCTTTTTATGCAGTCTAGAATCCCAGCCCACAAAAAGATGGAGAGGTCTCCTTACTGAAAGATAATCTCCAGGTCTCCCAGGTCATTCTAGATCTTATGAAGTTGAGAGTTGAACACAAAAATATATTCAAGGAAAAGCCATTCATCAATGCATGCCAATTTACAATTTCTTCTCACACCTTCTATCTCCTTTACACTTCACACTTTTCCCCCCATTTGGGTGTTTCTTCAACAAATGTTTATTGGGTACTTGTTACATCAGAGACTCTGTGGTAAGTCTCAGAGTTCAGAGATAAAATATTAGCCATGCTGTGCAAGGTCTGGCCTAGGCATAAAGACCAGAATATATATGAAAGAACATATGACCAAGAATAGGAAGTGATGTGGGAACCCAGAGAAGGGCATCTGACCCAACTGGGTAGCTGGAAAACACCAGAGGAGCTTCCTAGAGATGGTGATGCCTGAGTTGAGCCTTAAGAGATAAGACATAACCAGGCAGCGTGGGGAGGGAGCTGAGAGCGGCCAGCCAGGACTCATAATTCAGAGTGGGGTTTGAGGGTGGAGGTAGGAGAGTGCAGAGAAAATGAAAGATGGAATCACAGAGTGGAGGAGGGGGAGGGTTAGTCTCCTTTTCAGATGAGGAGAATGGATTCAAAGGCAGAGACCAGGAACACACTGCTGTTCCCAGGCAGAGTTACCCCTGCCCTTCCCTCTTAAGTTGAATTTAGGCCAGTTACGAAGCAGCATGAAGACAATGGTAACGTGAGTCTTTATTCTCAAGTTCACCTGGGCCCAGACAGGTGAATCACTGAGTCAGCATCTTTAAAAGGTTGCTCTGGACCACCTAGCATCTTTCCCTTGTGAGGTGATGCAAATGGTGGAAGAAGTTTGACTCAATGCACTTTAGGTGGATGTGTCTAACTTTGTGTTATCTATACCTCAAGAAACTAGTTAGTCCAAGACCTGTTTTGTTTTGTTTTGTTTTGTTTTGTTTTACCTAGGGCTTTTACTTTGCAGGTTTGGCATCTTTCCTGAAGTGGTCTGTCTGGTTCTTTCCTCCAGACACCCTGGGCTTATCCCTCAAGTGTCTGCTTCAGCACTGGCACAAGTCTGAGCAGGGCCTGCAAACTGTCTCTGACTTACAACCCCATTGTCCCACGCCCTGGGAGGTGGGTCGTGTCCCTGCTTGTTTGGGAACTGTAAACCCTGAGTAGTCATCCTCTGCCCTCTGTGGAGGTGGGGCCGTGTCTGGAGTGTGGCCCCCAGGGGTGTGTGGAAGGGAACCCCCCACCCCCCGGGTAAGACTCAGACTGTGGGAGAGGCATACAGGACAGCAACTGGCTTCTGTTCCCCAGAGAGTGTGAGGCAGGAAGTAGGATTAAGTAGCAAAGCGATGATGCAGGAGGGGAGGAGGAGGTGGGAGTGGTTAAGAGGCTAAGGATGTCTTGAGATGAAATAGATCCTGAGAAGACCACTCACGAAGGTAGATGTTCCAGGAGAAGAGCAGGACGAGAATGGAGAAGCAGGCCAGGAGTGGAGAAGCAGGATGGGGGTGGAGAAGCAGGACAGGAAGCTGGAAGGAGCTAAGAGCGGAGAGTGCTGAGCTGGGATGAATAAAAGCAACTCTCTCCTTTGGCGTGGTAGACAGATTCCCACCAAATCCCAGCCTTAGCTCCCACAGGGGCTTCTGAATGCAACCATATCTCCAGAGTCTGTCCCACCATGATGAGCAGGGCGTTCACTAGGCGTGACTAAGGGTTCCTCAAGACCGAAATTCTCTGCGGGCAGAACAGCTTAAGTGGTCCAAAGACAAATCCCAAATGACCTTGAGCACGGCAGGAAAGGGCTGACGTTAGAGACAAATGATCAGAAAAAGTGAAAAAGTGACTGGCAGTGGGTTGCACTGAGGAATGCTATAGTCATGTCCTGGCTTTGTTTCTGCCTCTGTGACCCAGGCTGAATGATTTAATCTTATGGATGTGTTTTGCCAACTGTGAAGTGGAGGCACTCCCTCTCACAAGGTGCTATGCAAGATAAAGAAGATAACATGAGCAAAAGGTTTAGCATAGGGCCTGGCACTCATTAATATTGATGAATTGTCTTAATCTGGCCGAATCTGCCTAGGTGGGCTTAACCTTGGAGACTCCAATGCCAGTGAACTGGGCTCTGTGCGTTTCTTCTGTTTGGAAGTTCCTTCCCTCTCTCCTGCTTCTGACTCTAGCCTCATTGTCTTACACTGTGTGCCTTATACTCTGTCTCGCCAGCCCCAGTTACTCCCCTCTTTGCACTTGCTCCCCTGAAGCATCCCCCAAAGTAGACTGTTCTGGAACCCAGACTCCAAAGCCAAAGAACCAGGTTCAAACTCCTGTTCTAATGCAGCTATGTAATGGTCACTCTTCCTCTCAAAGTGTTGTGGGGTGATGATAACTTGGGGGTAGAGGGCAGACTGTTGGGGTATGTAGCCATGGCACCCTTTGAATTCTGCTCTGAATTACAGTGCTCTGGCTTCTCATTGTCTCTCCAGTCTCTTCCTCTGGTCAGACTTCTGTCATTGCCTGCCTTTAGTCCCTGGTGTTCCCATGTACATGTGTCAGGTTTTGATCTGTGCTTAATTTTCATGTGAAAAGTTTCATTTATTTATTCATTCATTCATTCTTTCTGTCGTGTGTGTGGGGGGGGAGGGGAGGGTAGAGACAGAGAACAACTTTCAGGAGCCAACATCATGTAGGTTCTGGCAATCAAATTCAGGTCATCGGTCTTGGCAACAAACACCTCTACCAGCTGGGCCATCTGGCCAGGCCCCGCTGCCACCTTTTTAAAATGAGAGGTCCTCAACGATTAGAACTTGATCAAATTTGTGCAGCTTCCAAACCTTAGAGCCTAGGTTACCACCCTTGTGGGGGTTCTGCACTGCCCTTCTCCCAGAGAGCCGATCTGTGACCAGCACGGTACTCCCATTCCCCCAATTCCATCTCACTCCCACCTCTGTTGTTACCACAGACTGACTTGCATCTCATCGAAGAAATGTATTGTCAATCTTTCCTGCTAGGCTAGGAGCCTTGAAGGTAGGGGCTATGTTTTTTGTCCCTGTGTTTTTATTTGTAGCTACTGCCCTGGGGCCTGGCGTATCACAGAAGCTAAGTATGTGTGATGACTGATCCTCATTGTCACCTTCACTACATTTAGAATCACCATGGAGACACACCTCTGGGCATGTCTCTGAGGGTGTTTCCAGGGGAAATTAACTGAGGAGGGAGACCTACCCTGGACATGGATGACATCACACTATAGTCTGGGATCTCAGGCTGAATGAAGAGAAGAAAGTGAGCCAAGGACCCATCTTTTTCCGCTTGATTGAAATCATGCCACCACAGTGTTCCCACCACAGTGTTCCCACCCCAGTGTCCCCACCCCAGTGTTCCCACTACAGAGTTTCCACCGCTGTGCCTCTCCCATCATGATGGACTCTACCCTCCTACTGTGAGCCAGAATAAACTCTTCCTCCCTCGAGTTGCTTGTGACAGGAGTTATGTCACAGCAATAAGGAAAGTAAGTATTGTATAATTGCGTTGTCAAACAAATGATTTATCCTAACCCACTCAGGAACAGAGGTTAAGGAACATTTGATTTTATAACATAATACCAGCTTGGTTTCAAATCAGCTTTACCAGTTTACATGCTACCAACAATATATAAGGGCTGTTGTGGGCCCCTCGCTTCTCTGGCACATGGCACTGCCACAGTCTATTACATGGCAGGCACTTATATGGAACCCAGTCCCTTCTGGTCCCCATTAGTGGTTGTATGGAGCCTTCGGTGGCCTGTTCTTAATTGCCAACTTGCTGCAGCCTAGAACTGCCTGAGAAAGCAGCCTCGACTATGCAGGTTGGCGTGTGGAAGGAGAGTGAGATAATTTCAATCAATCAAAAGCCCAGGAAGGCATGCTTAGAAAAGTACAGGGCAGATATTTGGTCTGGGCCTTGAACGACATAGGGGGTGTGTGTTCTAGAAGTGGATCTGACATCTAGAAGTCAGACGGATGTGAAAGGCAGGGAAGGGTGGTAGTGTTTGCCACGTGCCCCACAGAGCATTTGGAAACACTACCCAATACATCTATGTGTGAAGGAAATACTTCCATTGTCCAGATACTTGCCTTACTACTAATGGTTAAACTTCAACTACTTGTCTATCTTGTGTGTGTGTGTGTGTGTGTGTGTGTGTGTGTGTGTGTGTGTGTGTGGTATGTACATATGTACAGCTGCGCTTACATGGAGACCAGGTATGAGGTGTTTCTCTTGATTGCTCTTCACCTTGCTGCTTTTATTTTATTTAAAGAATGTTATTAAAATTTATATTGCATTTTTATTTATTTATTTTATGTGGGTGTGGGGTGGGTGTGCCACCATGGCACAAGTCAGAGGACAGTCTTCAAGAATTGTTTCTCTCATTCCCTGTGTGGCTCACAGGACTCAAATTCAGGAGATTAGGCACGTTTACCTTCTGGGCATCTCACCAGCCTCCTTTCATTTTATTTTTTGAAACGGGGTCTCTCAATGACCCTGAAGCTCACAATTTAGGGTATGATGGCTGGCCAATGAACTCCTGGCATCTTCCTGCTTCTGTTTCTTAGTGCTGGAATTACAGGCACTCATGGCCATTTCACTTTTTCTTTTAAAAGTGGATGCTGGGGATTTGAACTCAGGTCTGCTTACCTTCAGAACAAGTAGTCTTATCCACTGAGCCATCTCTCCAGCCCAGGTCTGTCTCATAAATAGGACATCAGTGATGGTAATGATTGGTCTTCCCTTGCTGACTTTCTAAGGCTTCCGATATGGTGACTTGCTCACATAGGCATTTCTGCCATTGTGCTGAGCTGCTGCTCCTGAAAAGGTCACAGTGCTCAGTGTTATCCCAAGGTAGCATAAGCTTGTCTGGAGAGGAATTCAAATCTATTCTGCTCTCCACTATGAAGTCAGACATACCCACAGGCTGTGCTCAGTTCCAGGGTCCAGATTTTAAAATGGATTGTGTGATGTTCTCATATAGGCTGCAAAGGGATTAGTGAGAATCCTAACCCCTAGTGTCTTATATAAATACCATGTACTAACCAACTGAAGCCAGAGTATACAGGCACCTCAGGATGCTACCTTATTTTCAAACAAGATGGCTGTGCGTGTACTTGGTTAAGATGAGGTCATGGTGTGGTCGTGCTGGACACTGATCCTATAGAAGAAAGGCAGGTGAAGGGGAAGCGACATGTACAGAGGAAAGACGATGTGGAGTGTTAGAGGGAGACAGCTGTCTAGCTGTCAACATGGCGAGAAGAAGGGCCTAGAACCGTTCCTCTCCTCACAGCCGGCCGGAGCATAGATTTCTAGCCTCCAGAACTGACACATGGTGGCTTTTTGCTGATCTAGGCATCTTGTTGGTGATGCTTTGTTTTAGCAACCTTAGCCAAAGGAAACAGCTCCCACTCTCTGTTCTATTGTCCCAGCGAAGAAAGATGGACAGCTTGGGCTTGTAACCCAGGAGATAGCAACCGAGGACTTTATGTTGCTGTTGCTCTTGGCTGAGTGTGGTGGTTGGCTGAGAATGGTCCCCATAGGCTCACAGATTTGAATACTTGGTCACTATAGAGTAGCACTATTTGAAAGGACTAGGGTGTGTGACCTTGTTGGGGCAAGTGTGTCACTGAGGGTGGGCTTTGAGGTTTCAAAAAGCCTGTTCCAAGGCCAGAGTCTCTTTCCTCCTGCTGCCTGAGGATCCAGATGCAGAACTCTCAGCTCCTTCTCCAACACCATGTCGCCTGCATGCTGCTGTGCTTCCCATGGTGAGGATAGTGGATTAAAGCTCTGAAACAGTAAGCAAGGCCCAGTTAAATGCTTTCCTTTATAAGAGTTGCTGTGGTCATGGTGTCTCTTCACAGCAATAGGACAGTGACTAAGACACCGAGGAACAAATATCCTCTTTTCCTCAGAGGGAAATTGATGGCTAAGAGCACCAGGAGGGCTGGCCACCATCCTGCTACCCAAAATGAAATCGTTCTGAGGATGGATTAAGAAAAAAAAAATCTGAAAAAATGACAAAGATGGAAGTTTCCCTAGTGCTATCCAGAGTGTCGGGATGAAAGCTTTTGCCTGAAGCTGGCCAGCCTCAGTAAATCCCCTTCACCGTTTAAGCCCCTTTGACTTGATTTTCTATGACAGGCAACTTGAAAGCATTATAAATGATGCAACTCTCAACTGGCACACATTTGCTCAGGGAATGCTAATCAGCCTGATGAGGGTGTATCAGGAACAACCAACCAGGTAAGGCAGGGATGTCTAGGGGTCCCCTAGACGGCCTTCCATAGGGGAAGGGCAGCCTGAAGAGGGGAGGCTCAGGCTTCCTAGGTGGTCCCAGAAGGCAAAGCTGATGAGGCAGGTCCTCCCTCTCAGGCACAGGCAACAAGGAAATGTGTTTTCTTTGCAGAATTCTAAGATGTTGATAAAAGTCACAGAGTGTAGATGGGTTTGTGTGCTGGGAATTCTAAACAACCTCGGTGATAAAATGGTCCTTCCCACTTGGACAGACAGCTCCCACTGCTTCCGCACCATTTGCTATATGCCACTGCCAACGAGGAGAAATTATAGGGAATTTAGTTTCAAAGCTAATAAAGGGAGAGCTTCCTAACGGGCAATAATGGAATGTGCTACCTCAGGGCTGATGCACTGGCCCTGTGCAAACAGAAGCTGGAATGTTATTCAGCTGATGACTGATGCCACTGCAGGGTTACCTTACGTGACCTTGAAGACACTAGCTGGCTCCATGAGTCTCCATAAAGGATGACAAGTCAATGACCAAGACAACTTTGTTCAACTCAGAAAAAGGTAAAGGAGAGGCCGCTTTGGGTGATTCACCTTACCTTGAGGCAAGGCAGAGCTATTCCTGATCAACTACAGGAGCATTAATATTCTCATGGACACTGGAGGTCAAAACACATGGGATTCTGAACTTAGGAAGTGAAAGTAAAATATAAGAAAGGTGGCATCTGGGGCTTGGAGCAGTTAAGAACACTGGTTGATCTTGACCTCCCAGAGGGCTCAGGTTCAGTTCCCAGCACCTACATGGCAGCCCACAACCATTTGTAACTCCAATCCCAGGGGAACTGACCCACTCTTTTTTCTTTCTTTCTTTCTTTTTTTTTGTTTCTGACCCACTCTTTTGGCCTTGGTAGGCACCAGGCACACACACACATTGCAGAGACATACATGCAGGCAAAATATTCACCTGTATTCATAAATTTAAATTAAGCTAGTTTTTGAAAGGAAATAGGGCAGTTTTGAAGGAGGGTGGTGAGCTCTGAGAGACAGAGTTCTAAAATTTAGAAGGTCACTGAGAAGAACCCTAAACATAACATTGAAATCTCAGCAGGAATGCTTACGTCTTGTCAGGCTAACCTTTCAGGTGACCCCAACCTCTGGATGGCTCCCACCCTGGAGGGCCAAAGTGTCTGTTTGTTACCTGGGAGTTCCAGGTCTTCAGGGCTCAGAATCACACACAAGCTGACATGCCAGTGTCAAAGTGGGAAATCTCATAGGACCTATTGTTAAAGGAACTTTTATTCTCCAGATGTAATTGTCACCTTGGAGGCTTACTGCCTCTGTCTGCTAACCTAGGCCTAGTTCTGGAAGCTTCTAGCCTCCATACAATCTAATCTAATCTAGGCCTAGAATGTTTTCAGCCTCTGAGACTTGCTGTTGAATAAGCGCACCCTTTTTAGTTCTTTCTGAGCTCTTGCCGGCTGGTTTGACTCACCTGTTCTGGCTCAAACTCCTCTCCAAGCTGACTGATTCAGTCTGGCTTTTCTCAGTTTCTCAGTAAATTGCTCTGCTTGGCCTCAAACTAACTCTAGCAATCTGCTCTAATCTTCCGGCTCCTTCTCATTGTCCGTCTTGTCCTGTCTTTACTGTTTCTAGCTTGTTCTCTCTTCAACCTGCCTCTGTAAAACTCTCCCAGTAAAAAACTGTCTCTGAATTCCATGAGCTGAAATCCATGAACTCAGCTCCACTGCACTATCTCTCAACTCACTCTCTCAGCTGAACTGCCTCAACAGAACTGACTAGAACTCAGAGATCTGTATGCCTCTGTCTCCTGAGTGCTGGGATTAAAGGAGTGTCCCACCACACCTGGACCTAAGCTTTTCTTTACCTGAAACTTGCTCTGTACTAGGCTGGCCTTGAACTCAGATCTGCTTGACCTCTGTCTCCTGGGATTAAAGGCATGTCTGCATTCCAGCTGGATTACCCAGACCTAGAAGGTCTTTGGATGTGATCTCTTGCCAGAACAGCCATGGTCTGAATTACAATTCCCCTACACCCTCCCCCTAGATGAAGAGCTACAGGTAATTAATGACTGTTGAGAGAGGGGAAATTAGTCTTCCCCAAGGATGAGAGTCCTCACAGGTGATCTAATCTCAAGTGGTCAGCCCTAAACATATACATATATGCAATACTAAATGAACTCAGCAGGTTGTACTTAAATATTTATCCATTCATATATATTCACACATATAAATTATACACACACACACACACACACACACACACACACACACACACACACACACACACACATATCTCAAATAAAGAAAAAGATGCCATGATTTTGCAAAGGAGAAGGGACGGGCATGAGACGGATTGGAAGGAGGAGACAGAGGGAGAAAATGATGCCAATACAGAACACATATAGGAAACATTTTAAAATTATTTTAAAAACAAACCATAAAAGTATTGGAAAGGGGACTCGATTCAGCACCGCTTTTTGCCAGGTGATGGTGGGTGAGCACTGAAGCTCCCTGATGCTCTAACAGCTCTGTCTTAGTCCCTAGGATGCAGGCTTCCTGCCATCAGTGGCCCACCTGAGAGTTTATCGCTGGCTGTCCTTGTTGTCAAATCTCTTCTTGTCCCGTCCATCTGATGCTTCTCCAAGGCACATTCTCCTCCCCATTTCTTTGAGTCCTTCCCCCACATTCTCTTCTTGTCTCCTCAGCCATCCCAGGCCCCGGGCAGGGGCAGGAGTGAATGGAGATGTGCACACTGCTTCTTCCGTCTTCTGCTTGGAAATCTTACATGTTGCCGGGCTCACCTTTAACCTGGTAGAAGAAATCATAGATCCGCATCTAACTTCAAGGGGTCACACAAACTCAGCGAGAAGACTCATATGTCTCATCTATTACACCCCTCACCTCTGGGCAAAAGACCAGCAAGCACGCCCCTCTCAGCCGCTGGAACACTTGCAGCTGAGCACACCCCACTCCATGCTGGTTTTGGTGCTAGGAAGCTCAAAGTGAAGTTTTTTTGTTCCCTTCAAAATAAATGATCGTGTGGCACAAAGATCATGCATTAACCTTGTGGCTTAAATTGAACTTAATTTTACACACACACACACCCCCATTCATCTAGTTTCTCTATTTAAAAAATTCCATTGTGTTGTTAGCTCTCCAAGATGGATAGGGATAGGGGGAGGGACTCCTGAGGGTGCACCCAGTAGCGGGGAGCTTTTGGCATGTGATGGCTGTCGAGAAAGGGAGTCAGCTTTCTTCAGCAGTGTGACGTGTGGTGGGTTGCCCTTTTCCAATGCATGACCCTGCAGGCCCCTGCACAGACGGGCAGAAGCACCTGGACTCGGTGATCATGTAGGTAAAGAAGTAGAAGCCATGCGGATGGGAGGGACCCAGGAGGAGTTGGACGTGCGGAGTGGTTACAGTCAAAACACATCATGTCCATGTAGGAAGCCACGAAGACTATGTCATTTTTTAAAATTCCAATAAAGGAAAACTTTATTCAAAAAACTCTGTTGCACATTTTGTGTATGCCACCCCAGTCATGTTCTGGATGAGTCAGGTATAAATAAATGTGTTCATACATTTGTTTTACACCTCCATATAATATGTTCGGTCTTTGTCTCTCATGAACGCTGAGCATCGCCTCCAGGCTGTCTTCTAGTTAAATGCACACTGTTCCAAATGACCTTTGTTATTGTCCCCTCTCACAATCCCTTTTATTTAAATTCCTCTTTCCACTGAAGTTTTAATCATGGGGATTCTCTCTCTCTTTCTCTCTTTCTCTCTGTCTCACACACATACACACCACACATACACACCACACACACACACACACACACACACACACAGTGGCCTCCCCTCCCTCACTCTATCCTACTGATTGCCTCACCATGCTTGTTGCTGTCTGTGCCATGTGGGTCACTCCAAATGTTCCATTCTGCCTGTTCTCCTGTCAGGCTCTCTCCTCATCAAGGCGCTCCCCTTTTGTGTTGTTTTGTTTTATTGTTTTACTAGGCAGATTTTCTCTGTGTAGTCTTCATTGTCCTGGAACTCTCTCCTTGGACCAGGCTGGTCTTAAATGCAGAGATTCTCCTGCCTCTGTCTCCAGAGTGGTAGGATTAAAGGCCTGTGTCATCACTACCCAGTGAGGCGCTCCCTTCAACTCAACCCTTATAGGAATTCTGTGTACTCAGTAAGCCTGGCCTCATCAGCCAATGAAATGGAAGTATCCTTATCTTCTATTCTCACATTAGACCTTACTAACTCTGCCCATCCTTTTATTTTCCCATGTGCTGGGACTGAATCCAGGACTTTATGTGTATGAGACAAACACTTGGCCACTGGACTATTCTATGCTTCCAGCCCCAACATGATACATTTTCTGTATACTGATCTGGGAGCAGGGAGGATGTCACGTGGAGGCCAGAGGATGTCAGTACCACTCTGTTGTTCTCCCTCTTATCCCCTTGCAGCAAGGTCTCTCACAACTTGGAGCTAGGCTGGCAGCCAGCAAAGTGCCTATAATAACAGGCAAACATTATTTTGGCAACGTATTTTTGAGAGAAGGTGCCTTAGTGTTCTGTTGTTGTGAAGAGACACCATCACCACAGCAACTCTTATGAAAGAAAGCATTTAGCTGGGGCTGGCTTACAGTTTCAGAGGCTGAGTCTATTATCATCAAGGCAGGAAGGATGGTGGCAGAGAGCATGGTGCTGGGGAAGGAGATGAGAGTTTACATCCAGATGTGTTGGAGGGAGAGACAACCCATAGGGCCTGGGTTGGGCTTTTAAAACCTCCTGCAGTGACACACTTCCTCCAGCAAGGCCACACCCACTCTAAGAAGGCTGCGCTTCCTAATCTCTCTCAAGTAGTGCCACCCCCTAATGACTAACCATTCAAATATATGAGCCTATGCGGAGGAGGAGGGGGCATTCTTAGTCAAATCACTACAAGAGGGATTTCACATTATTTAAGAAGCTCAATTTTTCAGTTATTCGGAATCCTTGTTCCTCAACTAGGCACTGAATTCTCAGGGTCAAGTGTACATCTGAGAGCATGGAAAGACACAAAACCTGTACCTGAGTAGTAAAGGCTCACTGATGAGTGAGTGGATAAACAAACTGTGGTGCATCCACAGCACAGGACTTTATTCAGCCATAGAAACGAAGTGTGATGTACATCACAACGTGCATGGGCCTTGAAAACAAGCCAAGTGAAAGATGCTTGTCACACTGGACCACATACTGTACTATTCCAATTTTATAAAATGTCCAGGATATGCAAACCCACAGAGTCAGAAAGTAACTTAGTAGTTGCCTGGTGCTCAGAAGACAAGGAGTGGGCATGCAGTTTCTTTATGGAGCGGTGAAAACATTACAAAAACAGTAACAACAGCGACACATAATATTTTAGGTAAACTATTTCTGCTGGGCCACATCCTTACCTGTTCTTGGTCCAAGGAGGCTCTTGGGTGACAGTTAGCCATAGTTAACATTTTTCTACAGGCCTTTCAGTGGTAGAAGCCAAGGCACTTCTTCAACAGTGGTGAAGACACTGTGAACTGAACATGCGTCTTCTTCCCAGTTCTGAAGGCTCTGCTACACAGTGGCGTGCCAGTCAACTGCTAAGAAGGGAGATGTGGCATGAAACAACACCAGGACGCAGAGGCTCTGGCTTTAAACTGAGAAATGTATTAATAAAATGAGAATCAAAGAAATCCCTTGTTTATAACATTTGTCAACACCTGTGGCCTACACGCTCACACTCTGGTTGATTTCAAGCATAAATAAGAGCAATAAGAACCAGTAAGATTACACTTTTTCTTTTAAAAAAAGAAATATTGAGATTCATGGGGAAAAACCCTCAAGGCTATATGACAATAGATTAGCAAAAGATATGAGCGTTAATTAGTGGTTAAGAATATTACATAGCTTAACCACAAACTTCTACTTGACTTGTACGTTTTCCAACACTTGGGTGTATTTTCTAATGTTTTTACAATGTGCATAGGTCATTTATGCAATTAAAATGTTTTAGTTATGATTGTGTGCATGTGCACGATGCAGGGTGGGGGGAACCAGGGCATGAATAACACGATGCACGCATGGATCTCAGAGGACAGCTTTGCGTTTGTTGTTTCCTTCCACCTTTATGCAGTTCCAAGGACTGAACTCAGCTTGTCACAGTTGCCTAGCCGTGCTTTTTCCTGTCGAGACATCTTACCATCTCATTCATGCAAAAAAAAAAAAAAGTTTTTTTCAACTTTAAAAAATGTATTATAATTTATTCAGATTACATCCTGATTGTTATCCTCTCACTTGTATCTTCCTGTTCCCACCCTCCCTCCCTCTTTTGCTGTATTCTTCTCCCATAGACCTCTGACAGAGGGGACCTCCTCCCCCACTGCATGACCACAGCCTATCAGGTCTCATCCTGGTAGCCTGTTTCTCCTTCCTCTGTGTGCCCACAGGGCCTCCCCACTAAGGGGAAGAGATCAAATTGGAGGCACCAGAGTTCATGTCAGAGGCAGTCCCCACTCTCCCCACAACCATGGAGAATGAGCTGTTCATTGGCTAATCTGAACAGGGGGTCTAGGTTTACTGTATGCATTGTCCTTGGTTGGTGCATCAGTTTGTGCAGACCCTCTGGGTCCAGATCCACACACAGGCCTTGATGGTCTCCTTGTGAGACTCCTGAACCCTTTGGGTCCTCCCATCCCCCCACTCTTCCATACTACTCTCAGCGCTCCAGAATCCCAGCATCTGTCCCCATCCCCCGCTGGGTAGAGTCTCTCAGAGGACATCTATGTTGGGCTAATATCCACTTATAGTGAGTATATACCATGTGTCTTTCTGGGTCTGGCAAAAGGAAGTTTCCAAATATGAAAAAACAATGGCGGCACCAACAATTGTAGTAGGAAAGTTGGCCTGTCCCCAGAGGCCCCCAGCAATCCTGTTGGATGTCTGGGGCTGGGTGAGCCTGTTCCTCAGTGTCTTGTGGGTTTGTGGCTCCTGTGTGCGCCTGGCTTTACAACCTGGTGGCAGTTAAAATCTCAGAATTGTTTGCAAATGAGAGCACACAGAGAGAAGTTCAGAGCAAATCTGTTGTGCCCCCCAGGAGAGGGGAAATCCAAGCAGCATGTGTACAGATCTCTTCAGAGATGATTAATTATACCTGAGGGGACAGCGGACGGTAGGAGGGACTCTGGCGGTATTTACCTGTGGTACTGTTATCCATCTTATTCACAGCAACCTTTGTAACTGGTGAAAGCTTTGTCTCCTCAGTCTCCCGGAAAAGACAGCAGCAGCTGTTCACATTGTTAGTGGGGAGAAGTTGGGGGTCCAGTGACCCATTCAGGGGTATACAGAAAGAGCTAACTGTGGGAAGGATTACGCTTTGTCACAGGTGGGAGTAGTCTTGGCGGGCTTTACCCTTGGGGCACCCCATGAATACCTTGTGACAGACTGAGTAGAGCCATCCTGGGTCTGGAATTCAGGAAGCAGACCTGGGAACTCCACCTGGACTATTGTTTTTCTAATGGACCCTCACCGGGAGAAGGAGCCGGTCCTTCCCATGTGACTGAAGGAGTTGGGGAAGAGAGAATAACAAAGTTGGCTGCAGGGAGAGCGTGCGGGGGCAGCGGACGAGCTGGACCAGCACGCAGGCCAGAGAGACCCCGAAGGACCTGTCCCGTGGAACGGCTACCGGAAGGTTCACTCTTTTGTCCCTTTAACCTTTTTCCTTCTTGTATAAGCTAGTTGGGTTGCATAATAAAGTTTAATTGCTAAGAAACAGAGTCCACAGCTAACCTATGCTTAGGATGCTGGACTTGGAGGCCCTGCCCATCCTTTTCTGAGCTGCTACAGAGTGTGCAGGCTACCCCAGAGCACAATACCCCCATCCCTCTGAACATACTAGAAAGCTCAAGTTGGAAGTATTTTCTCTGAGCTTTTCTTTCCAGAAACGCTCAGCACTGGCTCCGACAGTCTATTCCTGTCCAAGATGAGGTTAGCGGTCGGGAGAGCCATGGTATAGTCTCTTTTTCTTATGTGGTGCTGTACCTTCCAGTGATGTTGTATGACTTTTTCCTAGAGAGGCACAAATAAACATCGATACGTCTCAGCCCGGGTACAAATGGCAGACTAAATATACAATTCCACTCAGCTCTGGCCTGATGAACCGGTGAGTTTACTGGTGTTGGGCTTGGCTGAGGAGTTTCTTATAGATGCATGGACGACTCAAAGATAACTGCATCACTTTAAAGGCCACCCCAGCATGGGTGCAGATCCGAAAGCCGCATCCCAGGAGCTTCCATGCAGGTGGCTCCCTGGGCTGGCGAGTCCCGCTCTCCAGCAATTACTGCTGTTTGTATGTCCATGGGGAAGGGACCTTGTGAATCTTCTAAGTTTTAGTAGCTTCCTGAGACTTGTGGATTTTGTTTACTTCCTGAGTTCCAAGGAGCCTATGTCCCTGAGAGCTTGTTTTAATTGGAAGAAAACAGGTACACAATAGGTGATGTGGCACCCTCTCCATGGAACTTGGCTCATCTCCATTCAGTCCGCCTCTGGACCCTTCCTGTGTGTACCTTGCACTCTCTAACCATCTAGGCTTTGTTTGGGTGTCCATTTGTCATATCCATCTCCTAGTTCTGAGCCATCGCCTCATGGGTGCATCCTGTGATTGTGCGCCACAGGTTATCCGTCACATGCTGAATGCCTATTCTGTTGTCAGGTCGCCGATCTAGAACTTTACACACAGTAACTCCTCTCTCTCCTTTAACAGATGGAGAAAAAGCAGAGGGAGTAAAGCTCCCAGGTAACAGAAAAGGACATTAAATAACTAACCCAGGCAGCGGGCTCAAAATCTAGGCCCCTGCAAACCACCTCTCCTTGTTTGATCCATTTTCTACTGTCTTGTGATGTCATCCTTGATATGAATTTTGGGACTCATCTGTTTCCTGCCCTGTGCTCCCAAGGCAACTCTGCTGCCCCCTCTTATCGTCTCTTGCTTCCAAGTGGCGCTTAAATTTGCTCTGGTCCCGTGCTAGCTGAAAGGTCTGGGGAGGTAGAAATTTTGCTGCGTTCTTCTATGTGCCAGTGGATTTATTTTATTTGTTTATTTAGAAGTTCTGAGGATCAAGACAAGAGTCTCATGCAGCCTAGGCAAGTGCTCTGCTGCTAAATTGTACATTTAGACCTGTATCTACCCGTATTCACCCTTAGTGTGTTAGACTCAGAGACATGAAGCATAGGCGGGCTGTAGTGATGATGAACTGGGGTCTGATGAATTAGAAGGCCCCATAGTGATCAAACCTTAGTGAGCATCTTGGTGAGGTGTCTCAGGGAGAAGGTTTCCTAGAAGTTGTAGGTAATTTTTATCCATCCAAAAGCCGATTACTTCTTCTGGGTGTTATTCGGCCATCTGACTCAATTTCCGTGTCCCCTGACCTCACAGACATTGTATAGTTTAGGATAATCCCCATGAAGGACAAGGGCTGACAGGAGCCCAGGGCTCAGAGCAGCTCCAACTTCTGCTCTGAGAAAGTCACTTGCACTTCTCAGTCTTGGTTTTCGTAGTCATAAAAAATGGACGCTGATCAGGAGAAGTAAACGAGATGTGACCTGCAAAGCAGTTGGCCCGGTGGCTACAGAACTTCCCTGGTAGAGTTAAAAAACAAAACAGGATGCACGAAAAGAAGATCTGGACCTCACCAAACTATCGAACTATCGAGAAGCAGAAAGGATTAGTTCTGGAAAATGGACAGGATAAAGGGGTCCATGGAGGACGAAAACAACCCCAGCACAAGCAGGTAGAATCAAGGGCTGACCTTTCCTTTCTCTTCTATAATGTCCTTATGGCACTCTGTAAAAAAGCAAAATCACAGGTCACAGTATGTAGAGAGCAAGCAGGGTTCTCTATAAGACGGCGGCTAAGACAAGTGGAAGTGCTTGTGCGTAAGGCTTCTCTCAGGGACTCAGCACTTGGTATAACAGTGCTGCTCTAACGCAGTGCTACCTAAGTCTGAGGAGGGCGTCCTTCCTGGTTCATAATTGGCATGTTTTCACTGTGGCCTCAACAGGGCAGTTGGGGTGGCATCTCTCTCAGGCCTCCTTCCTAAGGGCAACCATCCTGTCGTGAGAGCAGTGCCTCTGTGACTCAACCAGCTTGCAGGGCACAGTTTGCCTTCTCAGCGACAGTGAAGATTTCAGCCTATGCATCCCTGGGTGTGGGATGGATGCAAGCGTTCAGCCATCACTGGGGCTTTTCCATGAACACCAGAGACGTGTGAAGATCAGAGTCTTCTTCCTGCATGGCTGATGTTCTGACAGGAAGGGGGCGATGCAGGAGACGGACAGCAAGAGAAGACAAACGTGTCTGAGATAAGCAGCATTTCAACCACAGGGAATAAGGAAGGAGTGTGCTGGCTTGTTTTTGTCAACTTGGCACAAACTAGAGCCACCAAGGAAGACGGACCATCAGCTGAGAGAGAAATCACCTCCGTCAGACTGGTCTGTGGGCACATCTGTGGGATATTTTCTTGAGTACTGATTGAAGTAGGGGGGCTCAGCCCACAGTAGATGGTGCCACTCCTGGGAAGGTGGAAACCTGACTGGCTTTAAAAAAAAAAAAAAAAAAAAAAAAAAGGATGCCTAGCAAGCCAGAAAGACAAAGCAGTACACATTGTTCTTGCATACCCTCTGCCTTAGCTCCCGCCTGGAGCTCCTGCCCTGGCCTCCCTTGATGGATTACAACCTACAAGCCAAACAAAGCCTTTCCTTCCATGTTTACAAGGGAAGGAAAGGATGGAAGATCGTCAGGCTCGAAGAACATCTTTAGGGTACGATGGAGCCTTCATAAGTGAGGAAGGGGAAAGCTCAGAACTAAGAGAGGAGTGGGAACCTGTAAGCTGTCATCAGACTATGGTGCAAAGGAAGGCCTTACAAATGCCACAGCAAAATATCTAAGCAATATACTAGGACCAAGCACAGCCTGGACTCTTCTTTTGGCTCCCAATTTCTTCACGTGCCTGCATAGTGCTGGCTGCATGGGCATGACAGTGGTGGCAGTTTCAGGAGATGCACTTTGAGGGAGAGAACGAGGCAGTGCAGGGAGTGGGGGATATTCTACTGTCATCCCTGAGGGATCGCAGTCAGCGTGGAGCTGGAGTCCGTGGCCCTGCAGGAGCCATGGACAGCGTCCGGAACTTGGGGCAGGGATGGAACTAATGGACTTGGCTTCATGGGCAGGAAAAGCTCCTAAATTGTTTTGTCATTGGATTAAGAAGCCTTAGCTAACATTCAGGGACACTGAATGATTGGCCAGGCCTCCTGGAGATCCAATCTGGGTCAGTCATTTAATGCCTGTGTCTGTTACTTGTATGGTAACAGCCCCTCGGTGTTGTCTGTTCTGACCCCCCTCATCCAGCAGACTGTAGGACTGTGACTTTTTGACAAAGGGCTGGGCCTGTGTTATGGCTTCCGGGGGAGAAGGCGATGACATGCATAGAGCATCCTGTCCCCATCCCACTAGTCATCAGGTCTGATGCAGCCCATTGGCTCTTACTCCCTCCTCAATCCTGACATTTCCTCCCTTTAACTTCTGCAGATTCTGTTCTTGCATGCACATGCGTTCCTCCTTATTTTCTGTGGTTAAAAGTCTCTGTAAGAGGCCTTCGTCTTCTTCCGATGTCAGTCCCCAGCATCCTTCCTATTAGGCCCAGGAGAGAAGGTTGCTGAGGCCAGTCTGGGACACCAGAGCCATGGCAGAATGGTTCCACTCAGCTTTATCCCATCTACTCAGACACCCTTGCTGTGTCTCTTAACTGGAGGCTTTGAATATCTGATCACTTATTTTCCATAGCATGAGGATGGATTTTAGCAGGTTAGCTTTCTCTTCTTTCTTAATAAACACAGAGAACTCAATTTTACCTTGGAGAATAAATTTAAAATAGTGGAAACTGAGGCCACACTGGGGATGACATTTTGGGAAATGAAGTCACTTTCCTAATGATCCTCAATTCACTGCACTTGGGAGGGCCACTTTTTTGTCACTCAGGACAGAGGCTGCCATAGCTGACATGCCAATGTGTTGTTTGGCTGGAGTACTGCTATGTCTTAAAGTTGCTGTTTAAAACTTAGGACATTTCATATGAGTTGTCTTGAGTCAAAGAATGAAATAGGCTCACACCACAGGGTTCTGCTTCTTATCAGCCGTCCGATTAGAGCTGATGCAATGGGATGGGTCCAAGCATCCCAGTTTGCTCCAGTTTCTATACAGTTGCTTTATTTTACCTAGCTTATTACTCACCAGAAACACCAATTCCCCCAGAAAGAGTTGGCTGAACACCTGTTGAAGAGTTATATACCTCTCTATATAACTGTATTCTACCCCTTTATTAAAAATAGATTTTCTCTGACTTTCACACGAACTCTGGTGCCCCATATTTGACCACGTCCCCTGGATGGGGAGGCCCGGTGGCACTCAGAGGAAGGATAGCAGGCTACCAAGAAGAGACTTGATACCCTAGGAACATATACAGGGGGAGGAAGTCCCCCTCAGTCACAGCCATAGGGGAAAGGAGTAAGGGGAAAATGCGAGGGAGGGAGGAATGGGAGGATACAAGGGATGGGACAACAATTGAGATATAATATGAATAAATTAAAATATATTTTAAAAAAGAAGATACAAGCTAGGTGATAACAATCAGGATGTAATATGAATAAGTTATAATAAAGAATACTCAATAAAAAAAAGAAAATAGATTTTCTCATAGAATATATCCTGATTACAGTTTTCTCTCTCTCTCCTCCTCCTCCCAGTTCTTTCCCACATCTCTTCCCATCCAGGTCCACTCCCTTCCTCTTATTACGAAAGGACAGGCTTCGAAGAGATAGCAAAACATATCAAAATAAAATATATTTTGAGTCAGTGGGTATGAGCACTAGCTGCTTTTCCAAAGGACTTGGGTTCAATTCCCAGGACCCATATGATAGCTTACAATTGCCTGTAACTGCAATCCCAGGGGATCTGACACCCTCACACCAATGCACATAAAACATTAAATTATATATATGTATATATATATGTATGTGTATGTATGTAAGATAAAACAAAAACCATCACAAGTTGGACAAGGCAACCCAACAGAAGTAAAAGAACCCAAAAGAAGGCACAATAACCGGAGATCCACTTGTTCACACATTTAGGAGTCCCACAACAACCTTAAACTGAAAGTCATAACATATACACAGAGGACCTGGTGCAGGCCCATGCAGGCCCCGTGCATGCTGCTTCAGTCTCTGAGTTCATATAGCGTTGATCGGCTGACTTAGAGGGCCTTGTTCTCCTGGTGTACTGTCCTTACTTTTGATCATTCTTGTTGGCTGTAAGAAGTGTCTTTTCAGCCGGGCGTGGTGGCGCACGCCTTTAATCCCAGCACTCGGGAGGCAGAGGCAGGCGGATCGCTGTGAGTTCAAGGCCAGCCTGGTCTACAAAGTGAGTCCAGGATGGCCAAGGCTACACAGAGAAACCCTGTCTCGAAAAACCAAAAAAAAAAAGAAAAAAAAAGTGTCTTTTCAGGAGATCCTACTTTTCATTTCTTACTGCACCAGCACAAAACCAGGATTCTATGTAGATGCTATACGAGCAGCCACGTACATACTGTTCAGGTAACACACTTAGATGCTAAGATAGGCAGCACTAGATTTGTCTGTGCCCTCAGTGGACCCACAGTTAGCCAGTTTATCCAACCTGCTGGGAGACTATGTAGTGTTCGGGGTCTCAGCTACCAATGGTAACTCAGGCACCACATCAGGCTCTTAAACATTTATTTACCTGATTAAGTAGCCTCATGTGTCCCTGAGAAAGGAGCTTACACTTCTTGGAAGATGGTCTACTCTTAGGAGTTAAGTTGTGATCCATATTATCAGTTCTGGTTGCAAAACTTCCTTCCTTCCTTCTTCCCTCCCTTCCCTTCTCTCTTCCCTCTCTTTTTCTTAAAACTTTTTTTGATACATGATAATTATATTTGTAAATATATATATATATTTGTAGAGTAAGACTTTCTTACCTGTTGGCAAGAGATCATCTGACTTTTGTATGTAGCCTTCAGTTGCCACTAAACACCTTTTCCCCTTTTCTAAAGTACCCACCTTTTCCAGCAACAGCCAAAAGTATTGTCTCTTCATTACTTTTATTCCTACACAACTCTCAGCTTTATCCATGGCCTCCACCTGGGTTACCATCCAGGTAGCTTTCATCATGAGAATGGTTTTAATCATTGCTTTGGCATACATGTTCCCATGGCTATGCTTGTTTGAGTGATACAAAGAAAGGAGGCTGGTGCAAGGGAAAAGTAAGCTTGTGTGGCCATAACAGAGTTCATGCAGTGCAGGCATGGTGGCTGTCTCTAGAGGCCTTTGTAGGAAGAGCAGCACTCAACAATCTTAGCATCGCTAGCATAAGAGCCTCAGTGCCTAAGGGAAAGTATGCATCCCACCATCTTGTTTATGGATGTCCTGATGTGGAACTACAGTAGTTAGGAAATCATCTCAGATCACAGTGTGTGTGTGTGTGTGTGTGTGTGTGTGTGTTATGTGCATGTTGTAAAGTGTATGTCTATGGGTGCTCACATGTAGAGGCTAGAGTCAACATGGGTATCTCATCTACTGTACTCACTTTACTTTTTGAGACAGGGTCTCTCACCAAAGCTGGAGCGCCAGGGTTCCTCTTGTGTCCACTTCCCCAGTGCTGGGATTGCGGGCACACTTTGCTATGCTGGGCCTTTTGCTTGGGTGCTGCAGGTCCAAAATCAGGCTCCTATGCTTGCATAGCAGGCTCTTTCCTGGGACGTTCCCTGGCCCCTAAGGTTATGCTCTGTCCTTTCCCTCAAAGCAGGACAAGTCCCCTGACCTGGTGGAAAAAGGAGATAGGCCTGTTGACTTTTCTTTTTTTCAAGACAAGAGTTTCTTTGTGTGGCTGTCCTGGACTCGCTTTGTAGACCAGGTTGGCCTCGAACTCACATCCATTTGTCTGCTTCTACCTCCTTAAGTGCTGGGAGTAAAGGCGTACGCCATCACTCCCAGTTTGCCTCCTGACTTTCAAAGGTGGTTCATTTTTGGATGCTTAGGTTCTTCCCAAGATGGCACTGGAAGGCATCTCCTTGGAGGAACCCGTCAGAAGCCTCTCTGCTTCCCCATGGCTAGCTAGCACTGGCAGTGGCAGGTTCCTTCCTGGCAATCATAGATGCCATCTTGGAGTGAGGTCATGGAACAGCGGGGGTGTGAGAGCAGTAGGTGCTGTGGGCAAAACGACAGCTTCAGGCAACTTTCTAGACTGACGCAGCAGGGTCAGAAAAACACCCTCAGGCAAATGCACTTTCCTAAGGGAGCTGGCAGCATCCTGGAACCATGCATTGGGGTGGTCTGGTCCAGTGAGTTTTCCCTGGCAAAGCGGAGGGTTGATGTGATAACAGGTCACACCAGCCTCATACTGTGGTTTGGAGTGACTCATCCCCTCAGCTAAGCTAACAAACTAAGGCAAATACCCCAGCTGGTTGCTCCATCATTATCTGTAGGTTGTTAACTTAGAAACTGGGCTCCCCTCTTGACATGCCCGGGCTTTACAGAAACCCACATGTCCACTTCCAAGAAGCCTGAAGCTAGTGGACCTTGACACCGTTGTTTCTCTTCCAAGATGCTTGGTTTCCTCACTTTCTCAGGCAATGTGCCCGAAAGCGCAGCTTGATCCTTCCCCTCCTCTCCCGCAACATTTCCTACCCTTCCGCAAAAGTCTCATTGACACATAAAAATCTGAGAATAAGTGCTTTTGTTTTACATGTTTTTTAAGTTATGCTTTTTACCTATGATTCTGATTTTTTATAGCATATGTATTGCCTGCATCTAAGGCACCGTATATTTAAGCATAGTTATACAACACATTCTATAGATTATATTTTTTGGAGTATGATATAAATATGTTCTATATAACTATGAATTGTATGCATGTATATTATTAAATTGGAATCAAGTGTCAACTCTCCTACAAACATGTCATCTCCTCCCCCATGAAGATGACCCAGCCTCCCCAGAGTGCACTGCTCACCCACTGTGTGGTGTATGCATTTCATCCAGTGCTTAAATCGTCTGAATTATTTCCCCGTGTGTCTGTCTTCTCCACTGAACAGAACACTTTCTGAATACACTGGTCATATTAGCCAGACCCTCCATAGTACCCCATGTCGTCTCAGCACTCTCGTCACTCGCAATGTTTGTGAAGTGACTGTAATCAGAGCCCTGTCTGGCTTGTGGAGACCGCAATGCATGAACTTAAAGCAGCAGACAATTGCATCTGGGACACAAAGTAGATAGGCTCCTCTTAGACACTTGTCCATTTACCATATATCTAAACCTGAAGCTAGTAAGCAAGTCCCTAGCAAATGGTCCTCTTGCTGCGCCTTGACAAAGGCATCAACAGAACAATGAAGGGTGCACAGGAAGTCATGAGTTTTAAGTGGGGTGTCCAGACCTAGTGGATATAGTGTTTGGCTATTCTTCTGACAGGCCACTGATATAGCCATCAACAACAAAGACACATGTGTAATTCATGAGTTTATTTAGTCCATATTATTTCATTTTATTGACTCCATTTCATCAAAAACACTTTTGGGGGTAGTGGTGGTGTCATAATCAACTTTTCCTACACAATTTCTGTTCTATTGTCAGCAATACCACATGACATAACTTTTCCTGAATTACTAACATTCTAGATTTTTGTATAGGAAATTAATTTCAAATTGAAGATGAATACACTAGCTAATGCATATAAATATATTAAGTGCTGTGATTTCTGCCATTAGTGGCTATAGTGACAAAAGTAGTCAGAAGTTATCTCATGCTGTGATGATGGGTAGCTGAAGTGTGGCGTGGTTATACTGTGCTATGTCGCTACTTGAATAAGCAGGAGCCATAGTGGTTGATGTGGAGAATTTCTGTGAGGGACCCTTGACAAGAGCTGTCTGTAAGGAGCCTGCACGATACATCTCCTTTCTGTAAAGCAAAGATGAGCACATCCTCACACATTTCTACATAGCTTATCTGTATCCTGGAAAAGTAGAAAGGACAGGTGGATTATTAACTTGGGTTTTGTTTTTGTTTTTGTTTTTTAATTCCAGGAAGAGGCCCTAAGGCAAAACAGAAGCACCAATGGGAAGAAACAGTAAATCTCAGACAGAGTTATCTCAACTGTTCAAGACTCTGCATGCATTATGTGAACCGTAGGAAATATGGAGGGAATTCACTTACTAGACAAGTACAGCGTCCTAGACAATATACAGCATTCAGAAAACTATGCTGATGTTTCACCTCATCGAGAACAAACGTGTGAACTGGACGTCTGTCCAGGTGGCTCCCTGGGGCATGCTGGCCAAAAAGGGCCATGACTTAAAAAAATAAAACAAAATGAAAACTGAGGTGGGTGTGACTAGAAGAATGACACTACAGACTAGCCTCCGACTTCTATATGCATGTACAGACACACACACACACACACACACACACACACACACACGCGCGCGCACGCGCGCGCGCGCGCATGCATGCATGCCTATGCACGCACAAATACATAGAGATAAAAATTGTCTGCAAGAGGCTGGGGGTTGGAGGAGGGCCTGGAGCACAGATGACATATTCTGGACGTGAGCCCTGAACTTATGAACTCAGCAGCCGTGCTTGTCAGCACAAGATCAATCCAGTCAGCATTACAGTGAGGATTTTCAGGGAGGCCCAAGAACACTGTCCCCTAACGGAGGCACTGCTGATGGTTGACAGCTTCTGGGAGAGTGAGAGTCCATTTTCTTTAGGGTTGTGTCTCTGATAGGTCAACTATGCTTCATGGACGGCACAACACCCATGATTTTATGGGCAGTACAAATTGTCGAGAGATTTTTTTTAAAACAAGGATATGAAGTTGGGAGGGGTAGGATGAGTAGTGGGAAGGAATTAGGACAAGAGTGGAGGTGAATATGATATTAAAAATGTTATTACTTCAGCGGAGCAACACATAAGTAGAAAAAGTGTCTACTTCATTATCTACTCATTTGTATTTCTTGATTTAAGATAGTAACTCACACATATATTTAACCTTAAAAAGTAAAATGTAAAAACGAATTAACTTCATTTAAAATGGAAAAGGGTTTCTTTGTATGTGTATAGGTTTTCAGGGACAGACAAAGAGAAAGACAGGCAGTCACCATACCAGGCTCCTAACAGAGCTTCTTTCAAGATATTGGGACAAAAGAGGATGCAGGAGAGAGATGGTGGTTTCTTCACACACTTCCGTTTTTACTTGTTATAAATAGCATATAAATGGCCTTACAGAAATGACACCTCTGACCACAGTGACAAGGGAAGGTATCCTCTGAGCCACCAACATGTATAGAGCTTGAATTTGAAATCAGTGAGTCACATTTAGTGCTCATGATAATGAATTGAATATGCCAACTGTTTAAATAATGGTTCATAAACAGTGCTGTCAATAAAAATAACCTCCACTTCTCATCTTCAGAGGAGGCAGGAGACTCTTGCTGACATCTTGAAACCCCATAACACAGGAGACATTGCAGTGGTGCCTGTGTCTCGGGGTGACTGCACTGTGGATGCTGGAAAGTGTCTCCTCACAGAGGTATTCCCAGCTATTACAGGCGGAGTGATGAATGACAGTAGCATAGGCAACAATTACCAATGGCTTGTAGGCATTCATGACTTCCAAATGATCAGAAATTCATCACACACTCACACACACACACACAGAGAGAGAGAGAGAGAGAGAGAGAGAGAGGGAGAGGAGAGGAGGAGAGGGAGGAGAGGAGGAGAGGAGAGGAGAGAGAGAGAGAGAGAGAGAGAGAGAGAGAGAGAGAGAGAGAGAGAATATCAATTAGATGCTTCTCCTAGACAGTATTTGAAATAAACCTGACTCGTAGCAAGCCTTCACATCTACCGATGCAGGCTGGTGAGATGGCTCCACAGGTAAGGGAACCTGCTTCCAAGCCTTATAACTGAGTTCAATTCCTGGGATCCACATGGTGAAAGGAGGAAACTGACTCTGGTGAATTGTCCTCTGACCTCCACATGGCTACCATGTCAGACACAGACAGACAGACAGACAGACAGACAGACACACACACACACACACTCATACACACACACACACCACTGAATGAAAAACATTTAATAATAAATGTACCAATCAATATAAAATAGAACAAGGAGACAACTTCAACAATACTCTAGGACCAAGCAGGATATCAACAATGCAGGAAACGCTATACCCCAAAGGACCCACTCTGTTGCACAAAATTTTCAGGGATCAAAGACAAATTTACGATGAACAAAGACACAAAGACACAGGAGGATGGTGAAACCTCACATTGAAAGAAAAAAAAAAAACTGCAGAAGATAAACTTGTGTATATCAGTCTAAATGTAAATGAAGGTTAGATGACTGATTCTAGTATTACATTAATTGTTTAGGTGAAATCTTTTTGTAGGGCTTTAAAAGTTTTTGTAGGGATTTAAAAGGGGACACATCACTTGGACATATATATTGAAATATTTAGTGATAGGTTTTGTGATGTTAGTATTTGCTTCAAAATAATCAGAGGTGGACAGACTGTAGAAAAGAAATGAAGTGAGATTGGCCCATGTATTGATAACTGCCAAGGCTGGTTGATAGGTGCATGGGAACTATCCTATTATTACATCTAACCATTAGTTTAGATGTTTATAATAAGACGCGTGTGCATGTGCATCATGTGTGTGTGCACAGTTAATACCTTTCCACAGCGTCACACAGTAGGATCCAATACAGCAACTATGTAGTTAAATGAAGCCACCTCCGTGAATCTCATAAACACAAGTGGGATGAAAGAATCCAGACCCAAGAATACACACCATGTCCACAGAGGCGGAAGCATCTTACCTTCCCACAGCAGAGCACACGGGTTCCAGGTTCTCCACTCTCTCAGTGTTTGTTACTTTTGTTTTCTTAACAGGAAGACTTCCCAGTGGGTGAGATGTGACATCTCCGTGAGCTTCGTCCTGCACCTCTCTAGTGATCAGGAATGCTGAACATCTTTGCGCCGCTCAGCCGTGTTCTTTGGAGAGCCAGTCTTTCATGCCCTTTGCCCATTTTTTAAGTGGGCTGTTTTACTTGCTTGAAAGCATTCTCTATATTCTGGCGTCAGATATATGATTTGTCAATGTGTTCTCGTGTTCTGTGCATTCCTTTTGCACTCTCTACTGACAGCGTCTTTGCTAAGCAGGGCTTTTTAATTTTCACGAAGTCTCCTTGGTTTTTCTCTAGTTGCTGTATGTTCTGTGCTTGTTGAACCCAGCATCATGTCTTTTGTTCCACACTTCCTTCTGAATGCTGGGTGCCTTCAGGTCTCACATTATTAACTCCCTGATTCTCTCAAGTCGTTTTTTGGGGGGAAGGAGAGGGGAGGATTCTACTCCCCACCTTTTGTGTATGGAAACCTTATTTCCCATCACCATCTGTTCAAAAGACATTTCCTCTCCCTGATGAGTAGTCTTGGTACTGCCACCACTCAAAATCAAGTCACCATATATGTAAGGGGTTGGTTTTTAAATTTTACAGAGTTGCTTTATGATATAGCAGTTCTATTTTGGAGTATTGAATTTTTAAAAAGTGAAAGCAGAGTCTTGAAGAGATATTTGTGCATCCACATTGTGGCATTAGCCACAACAGTTAAGACACAGATGCACCCCAAGTATGCACCAACAGATGGATAAGTGAAGTGTGTGATAGCCACACAAAAGAATATCAGTTACCTTCCGGGTTTCTTATGTATGCCACAACCTTGAGGACATTACACTAAGTGAAACAAAGCAGTCACCAAAAGATAAATGTATGATTCTGCTTATACAAAGTACCCAGAAACCACAGACTGTGGAATGGCAGTCACCAGAGGCTGGCAGGAGAGGGGGTAGAGGAGTGCTGCTTGGGAGGCATAAAGTTTCAGTTTTGTTGTGATTGCACTAATGCCATCCAAGTTTCTATGCTCCAAATGGAGAAAGGGTAAACTTTATGTCAAATATATCTGTCACAATACTAAATTTTACAAATTTAAAATCATGTATCCTGGGGCTGGAGAGATGGTTCAGAGGTTAAGAGCACTGGATGCTCTTCCTGAGGTCCTGAGTTCAATTCCCAGGAACCACGTGGTGGCTCACAACCGTCTATAATGAAATCTGGTGCCCTCTTCTGGCTTTCAGGCACACATGCGGGCAGAACACTGTATAAATAATAAAATTTTAAAATATCATGTATCGGGGCAGGAGAGATGGCTCAGTGGTTAAGAGTGCCGCCTGCTCTTCCAAAGGTCTTGAGTTCAATTCCCAGCAACCACATGGTGGCTCACAACCATCTGTAATGTGATCTGATGCCCTCTTCTGGCCTGCAGGTGTACATGCAGGCAGAACATTGTATACATAATAATAAATAAATAAATCTTTAAAAAAAATAAAATATGATGTATCCTAAGTACTTCCATTTGTGTTTAAGATGAAAACGAACCAACTGTGCTAGAGAAGAGAATAGTGGTTACCTCTGGGGAAAAGTGTGGGCAAACTTACAAAAGAGTCAATGGTGGATGCGTGTTCAGAGGTTGATGCCCTGGCTGGCTAATGATTGCTCAGTATTTATGACCTATGCTCTTTCTGTGAGCATATTAAGCTAAGTTAAATAATGGTGTTTTGGTTTTATTTCTTGAGACAAGGTCCTGTTATGTGGCCCAAGCTGGACTTGAAATCACCATCCCTGTGCCTTTCAGCCTCCTGAGTGTTGAGATGACAGGCATACAACAACACGCCTGCCATGTCAAAAATAAACATTTAAAAAGACACTAAAAATGAAGAGTTTACAAGCTTTTCCTTTGCAGTGCCTCATGCTGCCTTTGAAGGGCCAAAATGGGTTCTCTGGAGGGAGGGAGGGAAAGAGAGGGGGAGGAGGGAGGGAGGGAAAGAGAGGGGGAGGAGGGAGGGAGGGAGGGAGGAGAGAGGAGAGAAAAGAGAAGAGAGTGAGAGTACGGCTGGCTTCCTATAAGAACAAGGTTGGGAGTGGGCTTAATGCAGAAATCTTTCAAACAAGAGTTGAAGGGACATCTAAGGTCAGAGGTTGGCAGGCAAGAGCCAGGCCAGTAAGAGTGTGTAGCACACACTGTATTAAGGAGGCTCAGGCAGAAGAGGGCTCCAGGCAAAGAGCCTCAAGGACTAGAGCTGAACCAGAGAGCTGCATCTAAAACAGCCAGGCAGGTGTGTTCAGATCCAAGTTAGTGTTTCTCTGAGGGTGAGCAAATGATAGTGAGACCTGAGCCTATTTCACAACATGGGCGTGTAGAGAGCTGAAATGGTACAAGGACCTCTGGCCTGGATCAAGAAGAGAGGAATCAGAGAAACTAAATATAGGGAAGAATTTGGCCAGCACTGCCAAAGGTCACAGATCACCCAGGTTGGTCACCACTGGACAACAGAAATTGGAAGATTAGTGTCCAGCTTTCCTAAGTTATAGGGCCAGACTGGCAACCTGGGTCAGACTGACTGTAGTTACATGCTGTTCACTGGTGAGGTCTGAAATGCAGAGATCTTCAAACCCAACCATCCAAACATTAAGGAGGCTCAGATTCAGAGCCACAAAGACCTGAGTTTGAGTCCCCACTGTGAGACTTAATAGCTGCCTAACTTTTGACAGGTTGTTCCTGGGGCTTTGTTTCCTCACCTGTAAAATGATCATATTAATTAATGCTTGACAGAGCAGCTGTGAGACAGTGGAGAAGCTGATAAATCTGCTATCTCATACTAGGGTACTTAATCCCCCTCAAGAGCTCAGCACTATTGTTCCCCAGTGTTGAGGTTAAGATCCAAGTGTGGATCTCAAGTTCACAGCTCACGGCTTTATAGACTATACTCATAAAAGTGCGAGTAATCAAGAGGCATCCAGAGTGTTTCAAATGCAGGCTGCAAAAGAGCCAGAAGCAGAAACCGGGAGTCTGAGTCCACGCTGTCTTGGGTTGTGACTTAGAGTAAGCTGCTGAGCTTCGTCAAGCCCACACATCCACTTGTCAACTCTCTAATGAGACAGAGCTGCCGGGATGACCACACAATCATACTTGAAAGGGCTTATATATTTCTTCAATGCCAAAAAAAAGTATTTTTGTTGCACTTTAAAAATCAAAATGCCTCACTCATCTTGGAAGCAAATATTTAGTGTTCTGGTTTCATATAGTTTGCCTGAATGTTATTAAGCCGGAATAGTAAGCATTATAATCAGTGCCACATCTGGGAATAGGAACAATCTCCATCTATTTTTCTCTAGCTATAGGCTGCAATGCAATCAGCCCAAATACCAACATCATAAGGTGCGTGCCGCTCACCACCTCAAGACTTCTGTGCCTGAAGCTGGCCTGAGTGGCTTGGCCCAGAGACTTAGAAACCTAAAACCATGATGTCCAACCAGGGTGGCTTACCTCTGAAGACTCACCCAGTTGTTAGCAGAATTCAGTTCCTTGCAGTCATAGGGCTGAGGGCCTCAGCATCCAGAAGTCACATGTTCCTTGACATGAGACCTTCTATACTGCACAGGACAGCTGGCTTCCTCAAGGTCAACAGCAGAGTGTGTCACCTGCTCTAACCCTCTCCCCTTTCTCCTTTGATTGGCTTCCCTGACTGGTCCAGGTTTGTACAGAATATTTCCCATGTGCATGATCTTACAGTCCTTTTGCTTGGGCCTTGCACACAATTCCTTCAGCTTTGCATCACGCATGAAGAGGTCATCTCAGAATGCTGATTTATGGTGGCTTCTAATTTCCTTTCATGGCTTCCTCCTTTACCCGAGGGCTGCAGGCCAAGTGGCTCTGTGGATGGGCCCAGTGGAAAACCTACTTTTGTAGCCCTGCCTCCATTTCCTTGGAGATTTCATTCCAGAACAGAAAGCCCCTTGTACAGTGACCTTGTTATAGCAGATAGCTTCTTCCTAAATTATTGCTCACTGGGTAGAATCAGGAGCCCCTCAGAGGAGCCAGCTCTAACATCCTAAGCTGTTGGACATGGTAGACGGCTTTCTCTCATGTATCCATAGTGAGACTCAGGGTGCAAAACATTTAAGTGAATTGAGAAAAGAGTCATTTCTGTTCTTTGGTTCAGCGTGTGCAGATCAGGAAGTCTGATTGGTTACTGGTATCAGCCAAGACAATAGCCTGGCTATCACCAACTTCACCAGACCTGGCCCCCAGCCTTCAGGCTCTGGAAAAACACCACCAAAGAAAGACTGACCCACTTCTTGAGCAAACTGTATCAAATCCTTTCATTGTAGTGTATATAAGACACATTAAGGTGGGATCTCTCTTGGAGCCCATGAACTATGAAGTTTTTCCCATTTCTCCGGCCCTTTACTATTCTGACCCATCCTCCAGGGCCAGTAGAGTGATCAAACAACAACAAAACCATCCCTAGGGATGCAGCCTGGTAGAGGCTGCCTGGTGATCTGTGGGTAAAATAAATGTCATAGTCCCATTTAAAAAAAAAAAACAAAAAAAAACAAAAAAACCCAAAACCTACTGTATATTTAGTAGGCCTTTAAATAGAACCCTGGGGCTATCTTAATCAAGTCAACAGCAATCTCCTCCACCTCCTTTACCTTTGGCTAAACCTGTGAGATACTTTTCACCAGGAGAAGTGAAGCCCACTGACGCTAACTTCTGTAAATGTCTGGGCTGTGTGTGTGTGCGCTCGCTCGCGCGCATGGCCTACTAGACTGTGACTTCCTCAAGGGAAAGGTCAGTAACTTAATCTCAGTTTATTTTTTACTGCCTGGCATGCAGCTCTGTTCATTAGCAGCCTCTTAACGGGATGGGTAAAGGAAAAGTCATTCAACTTTGCTAAACTTCTTCCACGTACTCAGAATTCAATAGCTTTCGTTTGTTGAGTAACTTATTTTACCAGTCAGCTGGTTGGCTGATTTGTTGGCTGTTAATAAAGTCCAAAGCTGCCACCTCTCTCCCCATTACCCAACATCTTCACCTTTGTAAGACCATCTGGTTTGGTGGGAAGGAAAAGAAAACTGGAGGAAATTAAGTAAATGACGTCAAGGCCTGAGCGGAAGCAGATTCGCCAGGGGCTGTTCTTGTCAGCTTGTAACAGGAGAGACATAAATACATGTTAGGGAAGAGGAAATTTAAAACAGACCAGGAAAGCAGGTTGAGGCTTTGAAAAAAACTCAGAACTTGCTCCTCAGAGCCCATTAGGCCATGACCCTAGGCAAATTGTGTTTCGCTGGCTATTATTGTTTGGATGAGATGAACTGACAGAAGTCCATGGATCTTGTCCATTCTTGGCAGCCCAAATTATTTTTGGAGGAGTGAGGCTGAGGGTTAGGATGCCTTCTTCCCCCTTTATTGTCAGCTCAGGCTTGTGAGGAATCGCCTTTCTCCTAAGTGCACCCACCTCCACTCCAACATCACGTTTTCTGCTTAATTATTTCAAGAAATTTTTTAAAATACAAATTTTCTGATTTTAGCTTTTCTCCATGACTGCCGCAGGTCACTTAAATTGACCAAAAAGGTATGGCTTTCATCTTAAAGACAGAGTTAACACAGAGAAGGTTATTTTGAGTTCAGGAAAGTGACTTCCCTTGCTCATGACAACTTGTAGCCATGCACCTCAGAGTCCCCTTAACTGCCCGAGAAGGCAAAGCAGGGTGTGTAATCTGCTTCAAGACACTTCAAGGGTTCTTAGGCTAGTTATTACTTTGTATAGAAAAATTTACAAAAATTTCCTGTAATTGCTGGCAGTGGCTTGTTAACTCCAGACCAGAGAGACAGTATCCGACTGAAGGGCAAAAGTCAAGTGTTTGGCTACCACACAGCTCCCAAGAAGATAAAACACAGGAAGAAGAGACTGAAAGGGATTCTCCAACATTAGGATCAGCGTCCCTACTGTTCTTTTTTCTTTATCTCCAGTTTTTGGCATAGAGTCTCCTTTAACTCAGTCTGGTCTCGAACTCCTAACCCTCCTGCCTCCGCCTTCCAAGTGCTGGGATTACAAGCATGCACCGCCATACACTCATCCTGTACGGTCTCCCCATCTTTGTGCAGCTTCCTGCTACCTCAGTGTGTCCCAACTGCTTTGTGCTCTGCTCCCATCTGGAAAACACCAATTACTTCCTGCTCTTGAGGAAGAGACGGCCAGTTCAGTTTTCCTTCCTGAGCTTGCACTGGGCTTGCAGTGTGGCCTCTTCATGGGCAAGGCCCTTGCCGCCATGTGCTCCTTGACAAGAGAATGGGTTGTGCACTTTAGACTTCTTGGAGGTCTACTACACTACACAAGTATGTGGGGGTGCATTTCCCTGAATTATTAGGGCCTGCTGTCACAGTAAGGGGCCAGTGACGAACTGGCCAGGGGGGTTGGGAGAGTGTCCTCAGCTGGCTTCTTGTGCTAAAGAAAGGCTTTTCTAGGATGAAGTCATTAATACTTGGATGCTAGTACTTTGCAGGAAATAATTGAAAGAATAAGCAGGAACATCATGACAAACGGTATAAAGTGTGAGCCCTGCCTGAGGGCATCACAGTCCCGTACTGTTAGGTTGCCAAACCCAACACTGCCGTACACCGTCTTTGGCTGCTAGGTCAAAGGTTTGCAATACCCTGTCTAAGTGGCTCTCTGAACAGGCCCATCCACCATGCTCCTTCCCTCCCCGTGACCTAGATGGTGCTTGCTTAGATCTCTCCCCCAAGGCCAGCTTTGCTCACATGGTGATTTTGGACAACTATTTTGCCCTCTCCGAGCCTCTGAGCCTAAGTTCGTAAAATGGAGATAAAGTCCACACAGGGGACTTAGCTTGTGGGGGTCAGGGGAGATTCTGTAAAAGGACCATCTGTGTATATCATGTATATATGGCACACATGAAGAAACAGGGGCAACCCCCAATGCTACCTATGCGATCAAGCCCACAATAAGTGAAGCTCCAGGCACCTAACCGTATTGTGTCAGAAAGCTCTGGACATGTGTCTGCCTCCCCTCTCCTAAACCACTCCTGGGTTTCTCTCATCTCGAAGCCTGGCAGCTTGTCGGTCCTGAACCCTTGCTCATGGGACTTGCAGATCCAGCTTCTCAGTCATCCGGCAGATCTCCTTAGAGCACTTGACCAGCTTCTCTCAAGAGGCATCTAGACTTCACTTACTACCCCATACCTGGGTCCCTGGTGAGCTAGGGAATCCACGCCCATTGGTGGAGAAGAGGACTGTCAACATATGGCCCACCAGAATCTTGGGGGAGGTGGGGGGATTTCTGCCCATGGGGCCCTTGATGAAGTCTGATCAGGGGCTGCAAACTCTTGGAGGCTCTTTTTTGAAAACTAAAATTTTTCCTCAAAGTCCCATCTGACCAGGCTCAGCATATATATTTCTTTCTCGAAGAAGCCGTATAGATTCAGAGTTATAAGCTAAGACAGCCCTCTCCTATTATCTCGGGATGTAGTCCATTTATTATCATTTCTACTTGTGTGCTTAATGGTTTGCTCACTGTTTTTCTTCCCTTATTTTTATTAGGCTTTATATAAGAGAAGTTCCAAAAGAAGTGATGAGGTGGGAGGTTGGTTCTGCATCCCTTTCCTTTAAGGGCTGGAACCAAAAGTTCTCATGTAGGGAGAGACATTTTCTTCAGTGGTGTAGCCATTAGTAAGTTGCCCATGTTCCTGTAAATAACCTCTCATTAACATTCCTGTATGTGGCCCTAATTAAACGCATTGCTTCATTAAAAAAAAAAAAAGTCATGTCACTCTCTTCTTAGAACCCAGTCACATGACCAAATGCAACTAGCTATATGATACTCCGGGAAATGTGGTCTTTTCTCCTGGGCATTTATGCAACCAGGAGAGCTTCCACTGTGATGCCCGAAGGTCACTGTGGATTTTAAGGGACAATTAATGGACTCCCTTTGATTATCAGTAACATTGTTGAGCCTTCAAGCATCAAGCATTCAGGCATTAGCATGAGTGATCTCTGCAGAGATGGTGGTGGCTTAGGTTGGGTGTTTGTGTGAAGATCTAGAGAAGTGGGTAGGTGTGTGGTGTGAGTTGGAGGTAGATCAACAGGACCTATCAATAGATAATCACACAGGTGCATTGGATGGAACAGTGAAGCATACCTCATTCACGCAAGTGGCCACTTTCCACGTGTATTTACCTTTTTAGCCATTTATTCCTTAACTGCCCAGCTAAGTCTTAAGCCCACTCAGGTTGGAAATCAATGCAGGCTAATCGGATTCAAATCTTTTTTTTTTTTTTTTTTTTTTTGTACCATTTAACTAGCTGAAGGAACTTGAGTGGCCATCGTATCTGTAAATCAGAGGTGACTTGAAATGAGCACAAACGGTGAGCTTGGCTCCTGACACATATCAAAGACTCACAAACCACGGCTCTTCTGCTGCTGGCTCCCATCCCACGCCAGACCCACGCCAGACCATGTGAATCGGGTTATCGGAAAAGAATTACCCAACAGTTTCTAAAGGACAGCTGCCACTTCTACTCAATGCACCACTCTTGGTGGCCTCTTCCCTCCACCACATTTCCCTCCAGGAAATAGGTGGTGCTTCCTGGATTGGACAGGCTGTGTGATCATGCCTCATTTTCAGAAGCCCAGGCCAAATGTCACCTCTTCTCTGAGACGTTTCTGACCCTCGACCCTCGAAGGCTGGAAGAAAGAGTCCCTTCCTCTCTCCTCCCCAGGCTCCTGCTTCCTGTTATTGTCACAGCTTGTCATGGAGTCCCTACAGCCAGGCCCCTCAGAACCAGAACTGTGGCACAGGTTTTCCTTCATTTTCCAAAGAACACTTAGATATGGAATAAGGATGCTTGCTGAAGCCAAGGCCAGCCAGGTCCTTGCATACTGACTATGCATGGCTTCTTCTCTACACTTCCTGTAAGTGAGGAAGCCCCATGTTGGGTCTCACACATCCCATTGGCATTTCCCCTTCAGGGTATCTTACCCCTAAATACTCTTCTCTGTTCTCAGAAAAGGAGAGTGAAGGTTTGCTCTGTCTTGTGCTTTCTATGCCCCTCTTCTAGGAGAGGATTTGGACAAGATAGATGCCTCTAGGCAAAAACAATGAAAACCACACTGGCTAGATAATGTCGATGGCTCGAACTTATCAGGCCAATTTTCAACCTCAGCTGGCAGCACAGCTGCTTGTGTCTCTTGGACATCTTGTGGGTTGGTTTGCTCGGAGTACTTGGGTTGGTAAAATGAAGTGAGGCTGACTCTGGGTCTCATCTTGGTTCATTGTCCTCCCAGCTGTCTTTCTAAGCAGGAGGACCCATGCAGAATCAAAGTCTATATCTTCATACATATTCTGTCCCTTTGTGGCTGTCATCCCCTGTGCTCTTGCTATTAGTCCATTCCCTCTTTCTGTCTAGCCCAGGAGGGCTGGAATGCTGTAGTTAACACCCAGAATCTCCAAGGTAGGAAACATTGGCCTAAAGTCATTTTTGTGAGTGGCCAGACTTTGGGATGCATTCTTGAATCCCTCATTCTTTCCCCAGCTTCACTCTTGTAGTAAATTGTGCTAGTAATTGCATGGAAGACCCAAATGATTCAGATGGCTTAAGTAACGGTTATGGTGGGCTCATAGCATACTCACTGCCTTGATTGTGAACTCTTAGCAGCGCCTGTCCCATCTGCTGCCTTTGCCCAACTCCAAAGTATCAGACTCCACAGTGTCTTCCTACACTGTGCAGTCAAGTGCCCAGAGGCATTCTTCACTGTAATCTGGTGTACCAATACACCTTCCCTAATGTCATTCCTGCTAACAAAACCCATCTTCCTTTCTCCTATCTAAATGCTTTGCCTCTATCCTGCTGCTCACAGTTGCTCTGACCCCCAAAGGCTGATGTGGCTGCTGAAGCCTCTCCTGGGGTCTGATGGAGACCTGGTCTCCAGTCAGAAGACAATCTTTCTCATTTTATACTTAATGGGAGTCCAGAGAATTGAGAGACGTACTGACAGGGCCTTGTATCAAAGGATATAGCTGTTACTTAAGCCAAGTCTTGCACGCTTTAGGACCCACACTAATTCCATTAGGACAAAAAGCAGGAGAAAAAGAAATGAAATGGGGTTGTGTGGTTATTAGAACCTTGGGCCCCATTGGCTTGCCCAGCCATCATACTAAATAAACCCCATCCTCGGAGACATCTGGAACCCTGAGGGGGATAATAGAGAAAGGGACTTAATGTTGCATTCTGTTTCTCTGTATCACAGTGGCCAAGAGAAGACTTCTCCACTTTGCAAAGAATCCCCCAGCATTTTAGTCTCTGGACATTATTGTGGACCTAAAAGAGCTTTTGTTTAAATGGATTGTTATATTATCAATTATTGCAAAAGAAGTTTTAAAGTAGAGAGATGGGTTAGAGGTTAATGGTATTTTCTGGCCTGATAGAGGACCCAAATTTGTTTCTCAGCACTCATGTCGGAGAGCTCACAACTACCTGTAACTCCAGTTATACAAATCTGACAACCTTTTCTGGCTTCCAGGCACCTGCATGCACACCAACACATATAGACACATACTTTAAAAAGAATTAAACGTTTTAGGGTTCTTTGAAGATGAAGATGTAGAAGCCGGGCGTGATGGTGCATGCCTGTAATCCCAGCACTTGGGGAGGCAGAGGCTGGCTTTTGCTTCTTGACTTTTAAACACAGAAGCCAGCTAGATTTTTCACTTCACCACTGAATTTCTTTTCCTTGAAAACAGGTTGGGGCTCTGACCTAAAATATATTGTAAATTGTCCATCTTCAGACGGTCATGTAGCTGCAAGGGATCCAGAGAGGTACCTTAATAAACTGCCTTTTCAGGAAACTGAAGAAGTCCTATGATATTATGAGAAAACAGCCAGTGGAATTTACCTAAGGATTGATTGCAAAAATAAATAAATAAATAAATAAATAAAAAATGCAATGTGAAATTTGAAACCATATTATTGTGATGATCACATTCAATGATGTATTGTTCCATCTTACACCTTAATCTATGCTGACTGAGCTAAATTCTTAGAATTTAAGTTTACTGAAATAACCCCGTATCTTCCTACAACAGTTTCTTCAAAAGCTATACTTAGTATAACACCACCACTGATGAGAGTCAGACACATCTTTAAGCACCGGAAAGCTGCCATGTACATAGTGACAAATGAAGTAATTGTCTTCGACATTCTAATTTTTGGTTGATAGCTCAGATGTTGTCATTGGCAACACACCCTCTGAGTTCCTCTCCTGGATAGAACAGGCTCTCTTTGTTCATTTCTTAAGTGTCTTCAAAGTTCCTTTATGAACAACTAGAGCTTGTCAGCCACAGAAACTCTTATTACACGAGGAGAAAAGGATAGTTCAGCTTGTAGCACAAATGTTCCAGAAGCCCTTTCTTTCTTCAATACAGCCACCTTGTTTCCAGAGGCTGTAGCAATGGCTTCTTGTACTTTCCACTTACTCATGCCCTAGTGTGACTGTGTTCCCCCTGTGGCTGGGTCGGGGCTGAAAAAGCAGTGCCAATAGCACAGGTTGCTGCTGCTGCCTTGAGCCCTGCTGAAGTGTGAGAGGCCGCACTCACATTCGCCATTACAAGATGGCGCTGACATCCTGTGTCCCAAACTGGTAAACAAGTAATCTGCGCATGTGCGAAGGAACTTTCCACTTGTTGTGCTCTGCCTCTCCCGTGGCGTCATATCGCCTGATGAGTAACAGCCAATCAGGGACTGACACATCCTAAGCGGAGAACAGTTTCCTATATAAGGGATGGGTTTCTGCTGTTTGGGGTCTCCATTTTACTTGTCGTAAGCTTATGCTCTCCCTCTTAAGATGCATTAAAGCTTTACTGCAGAAGGATCCTGTGTGTGCAGCGTCGTTCTTGCTGGCGAGACGGTAACGCGAGTCACACTAAAGTACTTTTACTCGTCTCTAGTTTTGGGCCACAAGTTAAAATTTCAGTACAACCTGAGGGTTAAGAAGGTTTTCATATCAGTGAAAGAACATAGTCCTTGGAGACCCCCTGAAATTGTCTCACAACCACTAATTACAATAGTAATCGGTGATGGGAATTCTGGGTGAAGTAATAGAAAAAAACCAATCAAGACCAATAGGAGAGGAGATTTGTTTTTCATCCTAGCCCTCCTCTGGTCCTCTCGGTTGTATCTTCTGTTAAAAGGGATAATAATGTCTTCCATATAGAACTACTAGGAGACCAAAACCACGGCGTGCTTGTTTATATGTCTCTGGGTAAATTGAAGGACCTTGACAATTCTTTTCAGAGTTGAAGAAATTCCTGGGGGAAGAAAAAAGCTTAAGTGTCCAATCATATTGCCCAGATGGCCATCTGCTCTGCCCACAGAATTCAACCTAGAAGAGTTCTTTTAACCTGACAGAGCACCTCCCCAAGTTGACTTTCCCTTTCTTTTGTCACCTCACAGAGCTTCAAAGAGCCCTCGCTCTGCCCAGCTGCCATGTTGCTTTAGCAGATGCAATCCTTCTCCACTTTCCAAGACAGCCACAGAGCAGGCACCATCCCATGGCTAGATGGAGGGCTCCTGACACAGAAACCCAACTCCACAAAGGAAAATGTGATGAATTGAACCCCAACCAAGTGAAGCTCTTGCTCAGTAAAAAAGGGCCTGAGAGGATCCTGTAGACTAGGAGAAAACATATTTGAAGGTCGCCTAATTGACCACAGACTCTCATCTAGAATATACAAAGAAAAGCTATAGGAAATGCAACGCAGAACGCTAGCAAAGGCACGAGGGACAGAGGGTGCATCTGTATTGTTTTCTACATTTGTGCGAGTCTATTATCTAGAAATTAAAAGTGCATCTTAAACATGTCCGTGTGTTGACTATCATAACCCTGACTATAACTTCCAAGATATTTCCTTTACACTAAGGATAAATCCAAGCTACTGCTTCTGTCTTTTAAATCTCAAATTAGACCCGTTTTGAATTTTACTTTTTTTTTTAAACCACTCTCTTTTCTACTTCTTGGAGCTTTCTTTGGGATTCTTTGAATGTCCCAGCCTTTCCCTCTCATGGGGCCCTCTGGATTGGAATCCCTGCTCCCTGGGGCTTTTCCCACACCTTTGCACTGTCTCTCTTTTTAGCCTACTTGTGTTCCTCACAAAGCAGATCTGTACAGGCCTGGAAAAAAAAAAAAAGCGACTTCGGCCTGACTTTTCTTCCAGACACCATTCTGGCCCCTGTGATTTGAGTAAATCATGTCTCCATTTACTTTTATGAAAGAATCATTGCCCTAAGGAGCCTGGTCGGCTTAAAATATCAATTATCTCTGTGAAGTCTGATTCTCCTCTCGGTCCATGCTACCGCCATCCACACACGCCCTCGAGCCAGGAACTTGGGTAAGTCACCCCCAGCGCCTTTCCTTTTCATTTCCCCCATATGCAAGCGGTTGCCAAATTTTGACTAATCACGTAATAAATTCCCCCCTCGGATCTTGACTGCTGTTTCTCTTCCCTCCGGGTTGTACTCTGCTCTTTAACTGGCTTTTGCCACAATATTGTCCATATTCCTGGTGTAGTATTTCTACGGCACAAATCAGTCAGCCCCTTCCCTGAAATCCTTACATGATCCCACCACGTTTTCCAGATAGAGACCAACTTCCTCAACTTGGCCCTTCCTCATCTCTGAGGCTCACTGTTTGCCCGCCCCAGTACCTCTCAGCCACACCCCGGGGCTTCGTGCATGTTGCCTCACATCCATCTAGATGCCCTTCTCTGCGGCCTGGCACCCTTCAGGGTTCAGCTTAGCATCATTACCAGAACATCCCTGACTTCCAATCCATTCGGAGCCTCCTCTCAGGGAGTAGTAATCATTCATGTCAATTTTATAAGTGCTCAGGACTTAGCACATAGTGAGCACGTCAATATTTGGTAAGTGAATGACTTAGGTTGGACGTTAATAAGCATGCTAAGCCCACACATCCCTCTGAAAACGGATAGGTTATGGAAGTGACAATGGTATTTGTCTTCTCTCTAGCTCACATTTAAGACATTTAGCTATCTTCTGAAGATAATCTGGTGTCAGTCCTTCCATGGGTTAAGAAATCACCAATCTTCAAAGTTTTTCCAGCTCAGTGTGTGATCATGGATGACAAAGTCTGAATTCAGAGATGTGTTTAAATCTCAGATCTGTTACACATCCAGTAATTCAATGGCCTTAGGCTTTGGCCTCGATGGGGAAGTAACGGGGCCTCGCAAAGGGTTGTTGTGAGGATTCCATAAAGTCATGCAGGAAAGGAACTTAAAATGAGGCCTGATGTGTGTTAATCACCCACTCACTATTGGCAGGCCTCCATCTGGAGACTTGGGCACCAAGAGGAGGGAAAAGAGAAAAGAAATGAAAAGGATGGGGCAAAAGGTATTGAGCAAATTAAGTTGGAAGGGGAGGGGCAGTGAGAGGAGTTTGATTAAAAATCCTGTCACTCCTCCTATACAGAGCACGGAGTAGGCACAAAGTTAGGGAGAGAAGTGGGCAACCATGGAAATAGATGGTAGGCTGGAATCTACTGCTTTAACCAAGCAGGCCAGCCTCTGAGCCTTGATAGATAAGTCCCCGCCCATAGACAGGTCTATAGCCACCCAGTTACTTTCAGAGTTAAGGAAGTGGAGAGCTCGGCCATCCTGAGAAGTTCCTGTTTGAAGGTCTTTTTTGCCCTTTCCTCATAGCGTTGCATTTTAAGCACCCAGTCGATGCTAAGTACAGGCTGTGATGAAGGCTGAGCCCGGGGAGAAGGCTGGGCTGAACTGAAACCTAAACAGGTTAATTTCAATATTGCAATGAGCTTTGGCTTTGGGCTCCAAGTGGCCTGGTCCCACTTGAGCTGAGCTAAATCCTAATTGGATGGTGCTGGCTGCTTCACTGAACTTTTTTGGCCTTCAATTTTCTCATCTGTAAAATGGAGATAAACTACCAACTTCCAAGAGACTTCAGAGCAGTAATAAAATAAAAACAATTGTAAGATGTATAAACTGTCTGAGCTCTAGCTTTTCTCTTATCCAAAGATTTTTAGTTTTCTTTTATTCTTAGTTCTTATGACCTAATATTATAAACTTTATTTACCTACTACAATATGAATTTCATGAAAGTAGGAACTTTGTCAGGCATCTTTCTAGCCACTATAATCTAAGCATCTAGTACCTGCTAGTGTCATATAACAGAATAAATTCCATTCATTTATTTCCTCATTACACTATAGAAAACTGTGACAATTGGATTGCTTCAGTTATCTCTTACTGGGCAACAAATTACCCCAACACTTAGTGTTTTGTAGCAGTGACTTCCAAGCCTATACTGTACCATGAGTTTAGGGGGTAGTTCTGTAGGGAACTTCTGGTTAGGGCTTCTCATGAGCTTGTACCTTCAATGCTGGTTTGTCAAGACTTGGCAGATCCTATAGGATCTGTTTCTAAAGTGACTTGTTTACATGACTGGCATTGCTGTCAAGGTAGGTTGTTTCTATGTAGACCACTGATGAGAGTTTCTGATATGGCATCTGTCTTTCGTTGGAACAGGTAAGTCAGAAGGTCATGAACAAATCTTGTAATGCCTTTATGATCTAGTCTTTTGCCACACAACAATAGAGTTTTCTGTCATTGCATCTGTGTTCTATTGGTCTCAAAGACCAATTTCAATTCAGGAAGAAGGGGACTATACATACACATTTCCTCATAGATAGGAAACTTATATATGGTCATGAATAGTAGCACGTCAAGATTTTGAGAGCCATGTTACAGAGACCAAGAGGCTAGTCTGTCCACATGGGTGACACCAGAAATGTGGTTAGCTTTTAAACACCAGGCACAGGTTGAATCATGAATGTATTATTGGGCTTTGCTCTCTAGAAAGTGGCATTCCACTGGAAAAGATATGGCACACAGAGGCATTGAGGGTGTTCTGTAGGAGAAGCTGGTCAAAACCAAAACAAATCAAAAAACAAAACAACAAAAACAGGCCAGGGGAAAGAGTTCCTGAAGTGGCTGGCTTGTGAGGTAAGTTTCGAAAGATCAATTGAAAGTTAGCCAGATGAGGAATACAGAAAGGGAGCCCCAAGAAGAAGGAGTGTGGACAATTCCAGAGGAATACAGGGAGATGTGAGCCAGGGCTGGACATGAAGCAGGGAGCTGCCATCGGTGGGGTTCTGTCTATTTCCATTTGATGTCTGTCAGACCTCCATCAGTGTCTGCCCCATGGGAACAATCCACTGAGGTTGAAATGGAAGCATGTGGTATAGCGCTGTTTTGTCATCTTCCAGTTCTAGTCAGCATGTCCAGTGGCCCTATGCTGGAGACAAGAGCAGCTTCTTGCTCCCACTGGAGATACATTCTAAACATGAGTTGCTTCCTAAGCTACAAAGGATACAAGGGGGCATGGCCCAAGCATGCACGATGCAAACAAGAGTGACGTAGGAGCCTTGAGAGGGGCACAGAGCAGGTGTTCTGAAGGCCAAATAAAGGGCCCTATCACTGCTGTTTACAGAGAAAGCGTCTATACCTAGTTATGCTGGAATGTCAGACAGAGGTGACCAATGTTGGGGTGGGTGGAGACTGTGTTAGGGGTTCCTATCTGGGACCAGGAGGCCCTCACCCCCTGAAGCAATGCCAGGCTTTAGGACATCTCTAAGCCATAGGCTAGTCAAGTGGAAGGCAGAAAATGCAGGTGATAAAGTGTGTGCCACATCAGGCTGGGAACAGCCAGTGTTGACATTGTTTTCCTTTGGTACCTATTGCTCCAGTGAGCAGAGTGAAGCAGCCAGGAGTTGCCTCATTTTAACAGTAAGAACTCGGAAACCAGAGGCAGTATCAGACTTGCCCAAGCAATGAATTCATGTCTTTCTCCCACTAAAGATGGGGCCTGGAGCCCAAGCATGGACTTGTGGTATAGACTCTTAACAGCCAAATGCCAAGCTAAAGATGCAGAGCCTCTGGGGACAGCCTCTAGAATTGGAGCCAGCCAGGATCCCCACCCTAGGCAGTCAAATTAGAGCTCAAAGGACAGCAGCTATCTCCTCTCCCCACCTTTCTTGTGTGTTCTGTTGACCAAGGTTCCAAGGATTTGCTGTTCCAGCATCATGCCCAAAAGCATTAGCCAGGTGCCAGCATACTTCCCCATTCCAATGAATGAGGCAGATTAACATAACGCCTGATCATCATCACCCAAACCACTGCGACAGGGAGAGTACCCTCTCCAGGAAGGCAGCATCAATAAATCAGGTCCCAGACATCTCAAGAGGGCTAGTATATGCAAAGGAAGGAGGACTGGTCCAAGCCTCCTTCCTGGGTGACAAAGTAAGGATGCAGGATAGAGTTCCACTAGAGTAAAGGCCAAGGGAGGAAGAGGCCAGTTCTTCTAGGGGGTAGGTGAGAGAGGTGGCCCACAAAGACTTGGTGAGAGGACATTCCTTCACGTGAGCCTTGGGGTTGTGCCTCAGTGGAGTGGATGGAGAAAGGCATCTTAGGGAAAGAAACAATGTGAACAAAGAGAGCAGTGTAAGGCCCCACCCCCACCCCAAGGCTTCTATGAGGACCTGAAGGCAGCTGGCTACTCAAGGATCAAGCCCTACAAAGTGAATACAGAAGAGGGGATCGATAAGCCTGGGCAGAGAGGGAAAGACCATGGTGACGGTATGGAGCTTGCCCTGCAAGTCAAAATTGAAGAGAGTCATTGAAAGAAGCCTACACCAGATGGAAATGTTGACAAATCCTCATAATGGCAGTGGGGTCCCAGGCAAGATACTTAACCTCTCTGTGCCTCTGCTTCCAAATCTGTCATAGGGATAGTAAGAGCATCTTCTTTTCTTACAGAGGTCTCAGGGGTCTATCCAGAGACATTATGCCTATAAAGAGTGCAGTGCAGTGACTAACAGTAAGTGCTATGTGAGCCAGGGTCATGTTAACAAGAAGCTCATCACAACTACATAGTAGAAGGAACAATCTAGTGTCTAGGGTGAGACTAGCAGGAAACGAGGATGGACCAGAAGCATCACATAGGAGGTGACTGCCAGGGCCCAGGTGTCCCTGTGGAACCAGTGGGAAAGGACTATATAGGATCCAAATGGAGAGACCAAAGAGCCTTCAGAATAGGATGTGGGAATGGTGGAGGAGGAGGAGGGATGTGACTATGCCTGGTGGACACTATGGTAGAAGACACATCGTGGGAAGACATCTAGAGATGACACAGGAGTCCCAGAAAGTCATCTATAAAGACGTAGGGCATATACAGCCAGGAAAATGCACCAGGGAACGGAGGCAGGCCAGGGAGACAGCTGGCAACTGAGGCCAGAGGAGAGAGGGCAGCCCCGACATTGCAGTTCGAGACAATCTTATCAAAATATAGACAAGTTGGGCAGAGGTCTCACCTCACAGCCAGAATGGGAAATAGAGAACTCTCCAATTCTTGGCTATAGTCGCCATTAACTACGGCAGGTTTCTTAGAATCTAAGCTCTTTTTCCATACCCTCAAAGCAATTGAAAGTAAAAAATAAAAAATAAAAAAATAGTAAGATCCCATGACTGAAGACAATTTTCCAACTATCTTCATTGTTTGAACAAACCCTCTTTCACGTTGGAAATGGAAATTTATGCTGTTGCTTGCATTCCATGGTTTTTGTACCCTCCCTATGGACAGCTCAACATCATGAGAATGACTCCCTCTCACTCTACTTCTTGACTTGGAGCCCTAACACCCAGTCCTCTTACAAATCTTCTCCTCACTGGCACCAGATAGTTCTGGAACTTTCGAGTCCTTCTGAATTATGTTCCAAAACAAGAGCAATGAGGTATGATCCTTGGTTTAAAAAAAATCCCTCATTTCTGGCCTTTTGAGGGGCTCTAGTCGTTTGTTTGTTTGTTTTTAATGTTCCACCTGGATGCTTCCCGTCACACATCGGGACAACGTGGGGACATCCTAGAAGGCTGGAGAGAAGCAAGCATCACTGTAATTAAGGAGCCAGTTTTTATCGTTCAAGTAACAGATTACCATGCCTGGAGGACAGCAGCAGCAGAGCCCTGGATAGAGACGCTCTGCCCCTGTTGGTCACCCCAAGTCTCCACCTAATGAAGGAAGTCCTTAATTGGAGGCTCTTAAGGACAAGCTGTCTGCCCTTGACTGAGTGAGCAGCTGCTGCCCACTCTTTGCTTCAAGTACTGTCCTCAGAGGCGTTGCTATCTGAAATTGTGTGAGAAGGTCGTGGGATAACCTCTGGCCTGTTATGACCCTTTTCTATGAAACAGAGTCCAAGGAATACTCCTCCTGGTTAAAGTGAATGATCCTACAGTGATCTTGGTTGCACGAGTCTCTGGCACAATTGTCTTGTCCCTTTCTTTTGCCTTGCATGACAGTTCTCACGTCCCATCCTCTATGCTACTTAGGTTTGGAGTCAGATTCATTCTTTTTATGGGCAGGGGAGAGGGAGGTTGGCTGTCGAATGCATTGTAGGATGTATGGTGGCACCTTGGGCTCACAGCCGCAACATGCCAGTATCACCCCTCTCCCATTTAGTTGTGTCCATTCCAAAGGCCTCTAAAGGCTGCCAGATGTCCCCTGGAGGCATGTGTGTGTTCGTGAGGAGGAGGAGGGACTCGGGGCGGGACATCTGTCCAGTTCAGGTTCTGATTCTCTTCTAAGTTTTTCAGAGTTCTTGGCATAGGGCCAGGTGTCCAGTGAGGGACAAAAAGATGAATTTCCCTCTGTGGCAGTGGGCATGAAGAGCTTCTGCAGATGGTTTCTGTACAGGAGCATCCTCTCTTATCCCTTTGTCTGAGTCCCATTCAAGTTGTAGAGCAAGCTCTGTTTTTCTTCTCTATCTCTGCAGAGACTTTGTGACCCAATCCTTCTATCTCAAACTCCACTGAGGTCAATGGATTTGAGAGCAGAAGGATTTTCCTCTGGGGTAAGAAATAAGCTCCAGTGGCTTGAGTAAAAGGTAATGAAAATATCAATGGGTCTTGGGGATGTTAGGGAGGGGGCAGAAGATCAACCATGACCAAGGGTCCATTGGGCAAGACTTGGGGTGGCATGGAAGTAGCAGAGACTTCCCAGACTGAGGTAACAGACATCTAAGTGGGTGGAGCACTTGTGGCCAGCAAGATTCTGGAAACCTGGACACTGTCTTAGTTCTCAGGTCCTTGCCACAGACTGGAGGTCATGAGGGAAACAATCTTCATGACTAACTGAGACACTGATAAAGCTTGGAGTTTACATCAGGTAGCTTTGTTGGTTTCTGGCATTCCTGACTTCTGGCTTGGGATTTGTACCATGGCAAGTACAAAGCGTTAAATCAATAGTAGCTAATATTTATTGAGTGCTTATTATGTACCAGACACAGTTCTTTCAGTTTCTGATGAATTTTCTCCTTTGATCTTCACAAGGTTCCTATGAGTTCACCCCACTGATTGTATTCTTTGAGTTAAAAATAAGGAATTGGAGACATATTCTCCAGATGCGTTGCTCAAGATCTGGCCACACATTTAAGTGGTAGATAAAAAAAATACTGAGAATCTCAAATACGCAGCTCCCACTTTGAGCCAAGCACTGTTTCATACTTTAAAAGCACTGATTTATTTAATTCTCACAACAACCCATTGAAGGAGGTACTATTACCATGTCAGTTTTACAGCTAAACAAACAGAGAAGCAAAGATCAGTAAATTGGATGATTTGATGAGGTTTTGGACTTGGAACTTGGAAAGCCTGGCTGCAAAGTCTGTGTCGCCTAGCTAGTAAACCAAGCCTTTGAGACTCCAGGTCCCACTCACTCTCTTACCCGTGCTCCCCTACATGAGTAGCATGGTATTTGCATATTAGCAGGAAATGGGAGTTAGAACTAGAGTGTCTTCTTCCTACCTGGAAAAAGAATCAGACAAAGCTATGAACTGTTGACTCGGCTTTTCATGTTTGCGTCAGACACTTGAGACTAAGACCAGCTAATCCATCTGTGAGGTCATTAGCTCTCCATACGAGAGAACTGCCAGGGCTGAGTACAGGACAGATAACTGAGGCTAGCCGCTCTCTGTAAGGTGTCTTCGAGGAACATCGCCAGGTAGAGTGTGATATGTCAAGAAAGTGAAGGAAGAAAGAAAACTGTGTCCTAAGGGACTCGTGGGAAGAAAGTATTAAACCTGGAAAAGTCTGTGGTGCAGTGCAGATGGATGTCTTTAGTAACCCTGGGATTCTGGGGGTTGGACCAGGGAGTGAGTTGTGTCATCTGATACTTCCTGCACCTGACAGTTGACCTCAGCTCCCCTGAATGCATGTGTTTCCCTTTACTAAGCTCATGTCCTTTTTCATTGCCCCTACACAACGAATGGACTTTCTATAGACCCCAATTTAAGCTAATGGTAGTTTTTATCTTTTTAAATAACTGTAGAACTCTACATATGGACTGCACATAGTAAGATAGAAGCAAATTAATGTCATGTTTATGAGAATGATGCTGCCATTGGAATTAAGTAAAAAAAAAAAAAGCTCCTTCTAAACACTTGCTTAAAGATGCATTTAAGAGTGAATTGACTTACAGAAACGCCACACTCATGAAGTCTCATCAACATGGCTGCCTGGACAAAGACAGCACCTTTCATGCTAACATGAAAGAGGCAAATCTCATCAGTCCTCAACCATAGGCAAAGAGCTGCAGGTGACTAACGAATGCCAAGAGAAGGAGAAATGGTTCTCTGGGAAGAACCCTCAAATTGAAGAGCAACACCAAGTGGTTAGCCCTGAAATCATATACATACAAGTGTATTATAAAGACTGGCCAGGTAGTATTTATGTATTTTGTAACAAGAGGCCATGCATTGAGTCAGTGAGCAAGAAGGGATACATGGGAAGCGCTGGAGGGGGAAATACTTTAATTTCAAAAGGTAAAAAAACTAAGTAAGAGTGAATGGCTTGTATTTTTGCTGTACAATGCTTAAGAAGGGATAGATAAGACTATTGTGGCAAAGCAACGATGATTGGTGGAGTCAGGTAGTGGCCACATGTGGTTTCCCGCTTTCATTTGTGGTTGGAAATTTTTGTGACAAGAATTCTATTGGTAGATTTTACACCTATTTTGACAATCTATGTCTAAATTTGGCTCTGAAATTTCTTCAGCCCATTGATAGAATCCAGCAGCTCATACAAATGCAGAATCAGGATCTAGGTGCTAGTTTCTCACACTTGAAGCATCCTTTTTGCTCTAGCTAGTACACTTTTTTAATCAACATGTAAAAGCATCAACCCACACATATTTGGGGGTATCATGTGATATTTCCATACATCATGCAATGTTCAAATGAAGTAGCCTATCTGCTCCTCATTGACCATTTCTCTGTGGAAAAAGCATTCAAAGTCCCATTGCACTCTACTGTGCAGTACCAGCAGAACCTGTACTTAGCACATACCAGCTAAGCCAAGAAGTTTTCCCAAAAGGGATATTCTCCTATCCCAAGTGAACTGCCTAACTGATGCCATCCTTGTTCAGTGTCACAGGAAGTGCTCATAGCTACACTTATACTTAAGACTTGAGAGCTGCATCAGAGGAAAGGTTTAGGGTGGCTGACAACTGGTTCCATCGATTAGAATAAGCTACAAGATTTTAACGTGTGTGTGTGTGTGTGTGTGTGTGTGTGTGTGTGTGTGTGTGTGTGTGTGCGTGTGTGTGGTGTCATGTGCAGGATCACATAGACACCAAAAAGAGTCTCCTGGAACTAGAGTTACATATGCCACCTGGGCGCTGGGAATCAAACCCAGGCCCCTGGAAGAGTGCCCTTAACGACTGAGCCTTTTCTCTAGTCCCATGCTAGAAAATTCAAAAACCTGAAAATCTGGCCTAGACAATTTGGCTTTGATGTGTCTATCAGTCTTTCTCCCCTCTACTGAAGATGGACTCTTTGTGCCTTCCTCTCATCTTGGTGTTCAGGCACATCAATCAATACAGACATTCCCAGAAGTACACACGGGGGTTTCCAGCATGCAAGCTTGCAGAAACAGGGATCGAGAGTGACAGAGCAGGTGGGGAGATGAGATGGTTGGACTTAGCTTACATTTGATGGAGAAGCAAAATGAATCTGAGAGAAAATAAGCAAACAGCCTGGTAGTGTACTGTGATGTGAGAACGATGTAAATGTTTTACATGAAGTCAGGAAATAAAACGCCATCTCCAAAACCCAAAAATGTACAAGTAACTCCAAGTATCTACCCATCAGGCTGGTGATACAGAATTAAAGAACGTCAGGTCGCCCCAAGGACCAACCCGGTGTGTTGTTCACTGAGCATTCATAAAGCAGTGGTTACAAACTGCGGCCCTTCTGCCACCCGCAGATGACGCTCGCCAACAACTGGGCGCATTTTTTCATAATTAGAAGGTTGTTAGTGCCATCTAAGAAATCTTGTTCTACAGGAGTCTATAATAAAGACAAAGCTAAACTTATCCTTTCAAGACCATGATATCAGAACTGCTGCAGGCCATGACTATTACACATTTATTATTAGTGTTTGATGGCTGCGTTTGTACATTTTGTGAGAAAGCTGATAAAGCGTAGCAATCCTAAAAATTCTTGTGCCTGGTGCCCAACGCTGCCCACCCCCTCTCCACGGGCCATTCAGTGATTGATGGCAAAGTGACCGAACAGAAGACCATGAAGGAGGGAGGGAAGCAAGGAAATCTTGTGGTGACCCCAGTTAACCACAGTGAGGTGCTTAGATGATGCAGAGGCAGGGGCACAGTTTCCATGCCAGTGGCTATAAACAAAACTTCTAAATCCAGGGGCATAAAATAATGGCAATTCCTAGCCACTGTGCACTGTTATCCTTAGCTTACCCGACACTTCTAGATTCACCTGGTCTCTCAGATCCCCACCCCCATCCCCACCCCATGTCACTGCTGTTTTCCAGACTCATTCCCACTTCTGTTTTCCCCCCAAGGGAAAGTTGTCTCAGGGCTGCAGGAAGTTATCCCAGCAACCTGTGCATCCCCTTTGTTCAGGTTGTTGAGGAAGCAATGGCAGGGCCCAGAATCCCCGTCTCTTACAACCACTTTCTTTAAGCATCCATCATCTTTGCAACAAGGGTATGAAAACCACATGTTAAAAGTCCAGAAAACTGAGCAAGATGAGGCCTCAAGGAAACAACAGGATCCAGGGACTGCAGGTTGAGGGGGGCGGTGGCGGGGGGGGGGGAGAAGGATTTAAAGGAGCAAATGTACAAATGTCCCATGAGCAACCTCACTGGGAAGCTTTTCAAACCTGGGAGACAAGCAGTTGTATGTGCAGGGGGGTGGGGGGAGTAGGTGGCTCATGCTCAGAAAGTTCTAGGGACAGGAGTGTTGGGATCTTGAAAGTGAAATTGCAGGTACCTGCGGTGGAGGTGCTTCCTGAGCATGGCAGTCCAGTTTGGAAGCCTCATTAGACTGGCACCCTAAGGTGAGGAAGGGAGGGAAAGTTGGCTAACCTCCCTCCTCCATCCATACTGACTTGTCTATCTGATCATGTGGAGACTGCCGACCCCACCTTTTCTGGTTTCCCACCAGGAAGGTGGAGATTGCCACTGTGGCTTGCCTCCTGTCCTGCCAGGCCCGGTGCCTCTAACTCATGAGTCTGAAGTGGCGGCTCACTACCCAGTTCGGAGGGAGAGGCCAGCAGGAGGAAACTGGCCTAGAGAAGAAGAAAGACAACTGTTTGCCGGAGTGGAGAGGACTCCAGGACAGCCGAGCTCAAGACCAGCCTCAAATCTGAGCTAGAGAACGCATGCCTCATGGCTGCCAGCTTGAATCTCACCCAGCTGCTCTGATCCGGGCCAGCTCTTGTCTCAAGGCACTTGACAAGAAATGGCCTAGGACCAAGCAAATCTAATCGGTAAAACAAAAGGTTTTCCTTGATATATTTCTGTCCCTAGGTTTCCCAGGCCTTCCAGCCACCCCCCCCCCAAGAGTACTTCTGCCGCCTCTCAGTGGCCAAATGACCTTAGATCATGTTGTGTCCTTGTCAGATAACTCATGCCTCAGTTTTTTGGGGGGGGAATTAAAAAAAACGTGCCATCTGCTTTTTGCACTTCATGTTCTAAGTGGCAGAGGACTGATTCCCAGGCTAGCCAAAAAGCACCATAGCTTGGCAGAATTACTGACTCAGACATGAACTGGGCCAACCAGAAACTTCCCAAAGTCTTTATGTATGGCAGCTGATGGGGCTGGAATATCTTCCACAAGAGTCAGGAAAGGCTTCCTTAGATGGGGGTGGGGGGTGGGGGGGTGGGAGTGGCAGATATTGGTGGCAACTGCCTGAATTCTGAGAATTGAACTCACGAGGCAACACAGCCAAGAGAGAAATACTCCTGACGCCATGGTTTGAGTCCTTCTAGGAGACTCTAAATAAGCACTTTTAGTAAACAAAACAAAACAAAACCAAACCTCCCTTTGTCCTCCAGTCTTGCCTGGGTACTATTACCCAGAATCCTCTGTGAGACTAGCAATAATAGAGAAGACCATGTTGAGGGCATTCCCCTCTCACCCCAAGCCTCAAGGGGCTTGAAGTCCTTGACAGTTGTGCTTTCCACTGAGATGTGGGGACCAAGCAGTGCAGGGAGGTGGCTTAGGCACAAACCCTGCTAAACCAGATCTTGTCCATAGGTAGTTGCACATGAAATGGACCCGAAGTAACTATGTTTAAGGTCTCCTAGGGCTCCTATTGTCCAGGAAACTAACCGTGAGTCTGACCTGACAAAGCCCTTGACCTTTAGAGAGCTATCTGTGTTTACAGGAATCATTGGCTTCAAAAACATCTGTGGCCACCAAGATGGGCATTACCTTCATTGTATCCTTGCATCCTAAAAGACACCCAAGGGAGGTTTCCCTAAAAGGCACAGTCAAACCTGCCACACACACACACACACACACACACACACAACAGTTGTGCATAACAACTTAAAAGTCACTGGTATGGCCCAGTGCTGTAGGGGTACTCCTTTTATTCTCTTCTCTGAGCAGGGTTTAAAAAATATTTCTGCTTTCCAGTTCCTCTACTGATAGCATATACTGGGTGTGAGGGAGCTTAGGGGTGCCTGTGTGTTAGGACTGTGTGCTTTTTCATGTCTGCCCTGGCCCTGGTCCTGGCCCCATGGTCTGGCAAGCCCATCTGGCTGACTCAGATTCGGGACTTGACTCCCTTGCAGAGAGAAGATGTGTTATCTGTGAGACTGGGTGAGCCTTCGGATACAGGGTGCCCCAAGGAGTGAACAGTGGCAGACACTGTTAAATGTCTTCAGTACTGCTTGTTCCATTTTAGAATAAAGACATCTGATTTTTTTGTATGAGAATAAGGCAGAATTTTACCAGTCTCCCTTTCTGCTAGGGGTGGCCAGGTGATTGAAGTGACCCCATGGTGGCTGTTTCTGCACCCTCCTGTAGGGTTGGTGTGTGCATGTCCACCATGTTTGATAGTACAATCAGAGGCCATCCTAAAATAGCTCAGCCATTTGGTCATCGTCAAAGTTTTTGAACCTATGAACTCAGAAGTCTTGAGTAAACATACATGTATATTTGCTTCTCTGCGGACCTTTGTTAATTTCATTACTCTACTTAGGAGACCATAAAAGCTTCGCCTTATAAAGATGACCGCAATCCAGGAAAGCAAAAACCCATTAAACAAAAGAGCAAAAATTAGAAGAACACTAAGAAATATAAAGTTTCTTATTTTAAAATACTGTTGGCAAAGCAAGTGTCACACAGCTGCCCAGATTGTCTGCAGAATGGCCAGAGGTCTAGACATTTCTTGTGTTCTCCCTTTCTCTGTAAAATTCTTGAATTAGCCAATGATAAAGGATGCTACTGGAAACAGGGGGCTATGGTTAAACACATCCACAGAGTGATCTTCAACCCCGCCCCATTTCTCCTAAAATACATACCCCCCTGAAAAGGCTAATTTAAGAGCTCAGGCAGCAACAGGCATAGAACTCATTTCTGCTATGCCATCATCTGGTATGGCCTTGGCACTCCGTCATCATTTCAGGGAGAATGGATGCCAATGACCCATGTATTTGGTTTTAAAAATATTGTTCACAGAGCAGCATGAGCAAGCCCTCATGACATAGGAACGGGGGTAACTGAAGTCCTTGAATTCAGGAGCATTATTTTCCCTTTGGCTTATGGAATCATTTGTTCACAAACATTTTGTAATCAAGGTGGCAATTTGTGTATGTGTCGTCTGCCACTTGAGGTGTTTGGAGTCTACAAAAGCCTGGTTTATTAGTGGTGTGATGTTAATTATCTGTTTATCTGAGGGCTTGATTACAAATCTGTAATAAGTGTTTAAATGTCGGGTGAAATTGGATGTTGAGGCTTTATGTTTTGGTGGATTGTGTGTAAATAGTAAATAATCAGAAATGTTCAGTGATGACTGCCTGTGAACGGGCATGGGCTCATCAAATGAAAGGTGGGGGCGAAAGTGAAGTCTTCTGCCTGAACAGCCTCTCAGACAAGACTGCCTCTCCTAGCCAAGTGTGTAAGAACAGTTGGTTGGCTCCTGTGGGTCTTAGTATCCTTGCCCATAAGAGAGGCTGGGGTTAGTCTTGGTTAAGGACTCATCCATCTTGAAGATGCTGGCTTCACATGAAATTTTAGGAACCCTTTGCGTATATTTGCATCCTATTTTTAGCACTCCAGTATATTCACTCAGGCCTCCAGCATGCCTCCCTCTCTTACAGCACGGCAGCTGCCTCCATATAAGCAGTCTGTCACATTCATTTCAAGGTACTAGTCTGATTGACAAGTTTCCCACCTATATACAATCAAAACTCAGCCTTGTGAGATTTTGTTTAAGGAGCTCGGCCTGCATAGACTCCTGCACCAAGCAGAGGATCCCAGTTTGCCACATGCACTTCTGGAATGCCTCAGTGGAGGTGCCAACCCACTACAGCCACCCGCATCAGCCCTTCCTCACAGCTCCTAGAGCCCAGCCTGCCCTAAGTATGTCTTCCCCTGCTTAGGCCACACTACCTTGTGTGGGAGACTCTGGCAGATTTGTGCTGCTCCCAACCTTGCTCAGGGCAGCATCTTATTGTGGTGGGTAGGAGTTAATTCAGAGACTCGCTACTCTTCAAAGTGCTGAGAATAAGCAACTGTGAGTGTTCAGCGGTAGATGGGGTATCTATATTAACGCCCCATTCCTCAACTTGGTAAATGTCTCAGAAGCCAGGATGTGAAAGATCAAATAATCAAGGAAGTGGTCTGAAATGCTGTACTGTAGACAACATGGCTGTTGTAGGACTAAACTTACAGCAGCTTTGGTTACTTTGTGCACAGGACTTGCATAAGATCAAGCCAGTGAAATTTCAGGATGGTGAGGGGAGGGGCTCTGGGAATGCCACCCAAGGAGCTTTTGGCAGTTGATGGCTGCCAGGGAAAGGAGAGTCATTTTTCTTCAGGGGTAAGGCCACTGGCAGATTTCCCATGCCCTAGTGAATGACCCAATACCCAGGCACATATGGCCAGCACTACTTGGATGCAATAGGCAAAAAAAAAAAAAAACCCAAAACATTTTCAAAGGAAGACACGAAGTTGGGCAAGAGATGTGATGGGGTGGATGAGGAGAAGAATGAGGTGGAGAGGGTCAAGATACATTGTATACATGTATGAACTTTTCAAAGTACTTTTACAAAGTTAAAAAAAAAAAAAGTCTTTTAGATCATCACCAGCTTCAGTGCATCTTGGCTGCTGCCAATAAACTTTGTGTTTGTCATCTCCATGTCAGTGGGAGAACATTAAGACTTCCCGATTGGTGGGAAGGACATTTTCTGTCAGAGGAGCATAAAGGCTGACCATCTGAAGGCCCCACCCCACTTACAGAGTGGCCTCTCTTTCTCACAACTGCCCTTGTTTTACAAGTGAAGGAACTAAAATTTAGAGAGGGCAAATGACGCCTCAACATTATAGAGCTGGTCCTGCATGCGTCTGAGGACTCAAACCCAGGTCATCAGACTTCAAACCCAGCTGCTTTTTGAGATTAAAGAGCCCCTGTAGCAGCGTCTTATACAATCACAGGGTTTGGCACCAACGTTGCTTCCCAGTGCATCACAATCTTTGGGTAGGTCTCCACAATAAGAAACCCTAAGACTGACTGGTCCTAACTGCTTCCCTCTGCTATATTAACTCAGATAAACAGGAAGAAAAAAAGGGGGGGGGGCGTTCAATTAAAATGTCTTAGTAAAATAAGGCAGAAGAAGCTCCTGCTCTTCTGTCCCTCTGCCTATGCCCAAGCCCAGTCCTTAGGTCTGCTGCATTGTGACAGAGTGTCAACCACTAACTGCCAATTGTTAACTGTTAACTGCCCAGGGCTGAACTGATGTCAGGCCTGATCATGTGACTTGCTGTGGCCAATAGGATATTAGGATCTCTCTCTCTCTCTCTCTCTCTCTCTCTCTCTCTCTCTCTCTCTCTCTCTCTCTCTCTCCTCTCTCTCTCTGTCCCTCCCTCCATCCTTCTCTTCCTCTCAATTCCTCCCTCCCTCTCCCTCCCTCCCCTGCCCCCTCTCCCTCTCTCCATTCCTCCTTCCCTCTCCCTCCCTCTCCTGCCCCCTCTCCCTCTTTCTCTCTTCCTCTCCTGCCCCCCCCCCCTCCTCTCTTCTCTCTCTCTCTCTCTCTGCCATGGGACTTTCTAGACTAAATGTTGCTAGCCTTGATAGGTCCCACAATAAAAAGATGGTAAGCTGAGCTGAGGCAAACTTCAAGGACTGCATCAGATAAACCAAATTGTGTTGTGAGCCTCTGAACTTGCAGCCTCGTTTGTCATCACAGCAGAATTTAATCTGTGCCAACATGCAACACTCTTTGTACTAAGAATATTTCTCAGCCCTATAGGACACTGGGCTCCTTGGGGAACAGACACTATATTTTCCAAAGCTAGAGCAGACTGCCAGGCAGATGATGAAGGATTTTAGATGGATACACTGTAGAATAAAAATGGAGTCACACATTAATAGACATCTGTGCTCCAGTTTCTTCAGTACCACTGCTATCCAAGCAGCAGGACAGGACACAGCTGCATTTAGCATTTCCAGGAGTCACACTTGGGGGCCTGAGTTGTTCTGGGGGTAAAGATAGTATCAAATCATTTATGTCCTAACATCCAACCTGTACTTTCTAAAACATCGCCTCTGAATCTTACTGTTGTGTCTTCCAATCAACAACTTAAACTGAAATGCAATACTAAAGGGTCAGTGACATGGCTTAGTAGGTTAAACAAACAAACAAACAAAGTGCTTGCTGAGAAGCCAGACAAGCTGAGTTCGCTCCCAGGACCCACATGAAGGAGGGAGAAGACAGACTCTGGAAGTTGTCCTCTGACCAGCACACATGTGTTCTTTGCCTTGTGACATACAGAATAAATAGATGTGATTTAATTTTTTTTTTTTAAGAGCACATGAAAAGATGATTCGGGGTGTTGTGAAAGCATATGCTGCTCTTCTAGGAGACTCAAAAGTTGGCTCCCAGCACACACGCCAGGGGCTTCTAACTGCCTGTAACTCCAGTTGCAGGGGATCTGACACTTCTCTTCTGGTTCTGCGACACCATGTGTGCACACAGACACACGTAAATAAAAGTCAAAAGGAACACAAAACAAGAGGGAGAGGGAAAGGAGACAGAGAAAGGGAGAGGAAGAGGCGGGAGAAGGGAGAGGAACAGGGCAGGGGCAGAGCCCTGTCTGGACATATGGATGCCTTAAATATTCCCTTGAATGGAAGGAAAGAGCCTCAGAGGAACGGCTCTTGGCCCAGGTAATCACCAAGAAGACTCGGGTGTTTCTTCTGTCATGTCCTGTGGTCCATGTAAGTGGTCTTAGGCCAGCAGTATAGCAGAGTAACCATCAGTGCAGCGAAGTTGAGGACGACCTTGACGAGGTCTCCCTTGCACTGTTCAGATGGTGTTGGCACCAGAATGACCTCAGATGTTAAAATGCCTTTCAGGGTTGCCCCACGTTCAGCTGATACGAAGAGGTCAAGACATACAGTCAAGAAATACAGGTCGGTGCAGAAGGATCCGTTTCAGAAACGTCTCCTTCTCTACGTCCCTGCTTACACCGCGCATGTCAGCCAGTAGTCTGGTTGCTGTGGTTGGGCTCCAGGAACTGCGCAGGAGCAGTCTGCAGCCAGGAAGAGATTCGTTGAGTTATGGCGATAGAATTTGATGTCTCTAGATGTGCTGTGGAAAACGCTACCAGAAGCTATCATGAAATGTCCTTTGTTATATCCCAAAAGTGCTCCAGGATCACTGTCAACCTTCAGCTCATGGCTGGTATATCCCAAATCACAATAAGAACATCGCTGTCTGTTGCTCTCAAGGTGATGTGGAAGTGGGTATCCATTCCAATAGCCTCCTATCCAGCACCAAATCAATACCTCCTTTCTCCGAATCTTTGCTCCAAGTCACAGGCTCAACCATTCCCTCCACTCAGGAGTGCTGTTGCCAGAGTAGATAGAAAACAATGTACCTATACATGCAGTGCTGACTGTGTTCCACCAGTAGACACTGTGACTTAAAATTCACATTACGATTCTCTGACTTGGGCTGCTGAGATGGCTCTGTGGTAACGGCAGTTGCTACCAAATGTTACAACCTGAGTTGGATTCGCAGGACCCCCATGGTAGAAGGAGAGAACCAGCTCCCACAAGTTATCTTCTGACCTCCACATGTATGTTGTTTTACACACACACACACACACACACACACACATGCACGCAAAAATAACTGCAATAATTAAGTCCCCAGACTCCCTGCCTCCCTCTCCCTCCCTCCCCTTCCCGTGTGTGTGTGTGTGTGTGTGTGTGTGTGTGTGTGTGTGTGTGTGTGTTGACGTGGTTCCATTAGTTGTCATATATGAGGAAAGTCCTCTCAAGTTCCTCTCACAGGCTGGCTCCTCCTGAGCCTGCCTTTTGAACAGTCCAGACTCCCTCCCTTGGGCCATATTTGGACGCTGTCCACTGGTCAACAACTGGAAAAGGTGTCCTTGCCAGAGCATCTTACTCCCAGACCCAGGCTGGGGAGCTGAGGGGTTGGATGTCACAAATGGCAAGAGAGATGCCAAAGGCTGCAGCAAGTAGCCTAACTAAAACCTGTCCTTGTAAAGCTTGTTCAACTTTAATTTCCAGTGACTGCACTGGAAATGTTAAGCCATGGGACTTCTGCCCCACCTCCTTAGGAAGCAAATACAAACAGGCAAGTTTCACAAAGGGAGCCATGTGGCTTGTTTCTACCTGAACCAGGGATACTGTTCTCAGAAACATGGGAGAGGCCTGAACATAGAAAGTGTCCAGCTTCCTGAAGACAAGAAGAAAACGGGAGACTTCAGGTTTCCTGTGGCCACCCCTGACCTCAGCAGTTCTAACACATTAATCCTTTTTTAAATTTATTTTTATTTTTTTATTTTTTTTATTTTTATTTTTAATTTTTTTACTATTCCCATCTCCATCAGCTCCTGAGACAGTTTCATCAAAGTCATCCCCAGATTGGCAACGAGGAAACTGAGGCGCGCAGGTGTCACATGGCTTGTCTGAGAGGCAAGCTTGCCAGGCTGTTGCAAGATGGGAAAAGCATGCATCACCCACTGTCACTGTGACACTGTCTCCTATAGAAGAATTGTGTAGATCCATGACTCTCTAACTGAACTCAAAACCAAAAGCAAAACAAGAAAGATAAAACCTAGAGAAAGATTGTTGTCCTTTTTCACAGATGGGGGTAGGGGGGTAGGAGCGGGGTGGAGGGTTGGGGGGTGAGGGAGAAGGGGTCTCTTTAATGAAGTGACTTACCAAATGTCACAGAGCTTGAATCAGGATGAATTTGCATGTGAGACTTCCACCAACTCTTAAAGTAGCTACGTGTTGGAAAGGAGAGCAGAGCCTGGTGGGGATGTCTGGATTCCTTAAACATGTCAGTCCTCCTAGCCTCCGCCACGCCTGCCTGCCCTGTGATTGGAAGGAAGAAGGTTGGAGTAACAGCTCTTAGCTCAGGCAATCAACAAAAAGACTCAGACAGATATATTGATGAAATGTTATTGGAGGGAACCATCAGACTGCAGGCTCATAGCAGGGAGTGGAACGGACCTGCACAGTGAGGACAGCCACTGTCCTGTGTCCTCACAGATGGCTGCCTTCTGGCTCTGGAGCTCTGGCGTGCAGCCCTATGCTATGGCCATGACCTACTTTCATTCACCCGGTTAGCCGTATGGCCTATTTCTTTCCTGAAGAATTATTTTCTAACACTGGCTGGATAGCGCGTGCTGAGCACAGCATTTATGAGCTTGGACAGTGTGGGGCGGAAGAAAAACCCCTTTAAATGCACAGAACTGTATTTGGGAACCAGGAAAAATTAAGATCAGAGACTCAGAAGGCCATCCAGTTGCATTCACATTGGCTTCTTTTCTACAACTGCTTCAAATTGTGTGTGTGTGTGTGAGAGAGAGAGAGAGAGAGAGAGAGAGAGAGAGAGAGAGAGAGAGAGAGAGAGAGAGAGAGAGAGGGAGAATGTTGGGGGCTGTGGATTGCTGTACCAATTGCTTTTCAACTACTACCTATTAGAATAAAGTCTTTCCCAAGCTTGCTTTTCATCGTGGCATCTTAAGTGCCTTACGTTGCTAATAAAACCCACTGTCCACAGAAGGCCCTGCTGCCGGAGTCAAGGAAAGAGCGAGTTGAATGTGGGTAAGTGATGTTAAGGTAATAATTAGGCGGGGTAATTAGACCCTGTTGAAAGAGCTGAGCTGCACAGTGCAGCGTGATAAAGGGGCTGCCTAGACAACTAAATGGGTGTAATTAGATACAAAAGCTCCCTTTCTCTCTCCCTTTCTGCTTCTCAAGCTTTTCTCACTCTCAAGTCCAAACCTGCTGGTCCTCACATTTTTTTCCTGCAGCTCCAGAGACCTGGGGAGCATTCTGTCCCTTGGCCAGCCACCTCCTCCTTCTCGGCACCTCAGAGTTCCTTGTCTTCGCCCCTACCTTATTGCCACATCTCCCAAAACAGAACTGCAAAGTCTACGTACGGATCTTCAGAGCATAGGGTTACAAAACAGCCAGCCTGGAAGTTAAAAGGCTTATGTACTTCTGACAGCCAGGAGCTCTTGTTCTAGTTCCCCGTCTCCTCCAGCGGATGCTCCATTGGCTCTAGAAAGGGGGCTCACCCATTGTGGGCTTTGACTCCTGCCCCAAATGACCTTTTCTTTTCTTTTCTTTTCTTTTTTTTTTTTTTTTTACTTTTTATTTAATTAATTTATTCAGATTACAACTCAATTGTTATCCCATCACTTGTATCCTCCTGTCCCTCCCTCCCTCCCACTTTCACCCTATTCCCCTCCCCTAGGTCTATGACCGAGGGGGACCTCCTCCCCCACTATATGGTCATAGGCTATCAAGTCTCATCTTGGGGAGGTCGTTGAATATGGGGCACCAGGGTTCATGTCACAGTTAGTCCCCACTCTCCACATAACTGTGGAGAATGTCCTATCCATTGGCTAGATCAGAGTAGGGGCTTGATGTTTACTACTTGTATTGTCCTTGGTTAGTGAAATAGTTTGAGCAGACCCCGCCCTCCCACCCTGATCCACCTGTTATGATGTTCTTCTTGTACGTTAGATGACCTTTTCAATACTTACATTGGATCGCATCGCTCTGTTGCTCAAACCTCTCCCTGGCTTCCCAGTGTGCTCAGTGTGGCCTTTAGGCTTTGTCCCTGGTGGCTCTGGCCTCTGTGATCTGGCCTCTTCCAGCCAAGACATCCCCCTCTCCTCGCCACGAGGTTGTTATGCTTACTTGATCTGAACACCAGTTATGCATTGAGCCTTTCCATGTCTCCCTGGGACTCAGGACATTTGCACTGGCCAGCCCTCCCCCCATCTTATCATGTGGGTCTCAGCTGAAATGTCACCCCCCGCCAAGGAAGTCCTCCTGTTCACCATGCCTCAGCTGTCTTACTTGCTCTTTTGTTGTCTTCAGACCACTAAACCACAACCAGAAACTGCTTACTGTTTGTCTCTTGTTCCTACTCTCACCACCTAGCTACAGGCGCCTCTTGAAGTAAACATTCTTTTCCATGCTTAAAGGGATGCCTCTGGAGTCCTTCAAAGGGTGGTGAGCTGAAAGAACCTTAGTATTTCCCTTGTCCCTACCTGGGCAACCAAGTTCACTTTTCATCACCTGTTAAGTTCGTCTCTGGTTCCAGCAGTCTCTCCTGAGCCTGGTCTTCACAATACTTGCCTGGATTACCTGCTAGTGTGCTTTCTATCTCAATCAACACCATGACCAAAAGCAACTCAGGGAGGAAAAGGTTCATATCACCTTATATACTACAGTCTATCACAAAAGGGACCCAGGGCAACAGCCCACGCTGGAAACCGGGAGGCAGGAACTGAAGCAGAGACCACGGAGGGATGTTGCTTACTGGTTTGCTCCTTGTGGTTTACTCAGCCTGCTTTTTTATGCCATCCAGGACCACCTGCCCAGAATGGCCCCACCCACAGTAGCCTGGGCCCTCCCACATCAGCCATCAGCAAAATGCTGCACAGACTTGCCCACAGAGCAACAGGACAGAGACACTTCCTCTTTCCAGAGGACTCGGGCTTCTGTCAAGGTGACAAAAATAAAACCACCAACACACATGGACTTCAGCTATTCACTCTCTAACATCTCTGAAGAGTCCATAATCCCAGTTCAGAAGCAACATCCTCACTCCAACACATTTCTAATTCAATGAGAAAGCAGGCAAACAACTCAGCAAGGTGGTCCCTGACAGAGTGAAACATAGAGGAATACCCTATGCCCCAAGGCATGGAGAAAGTAGAGATAGAGAGGATAGGGATGGAGAGGGTAGGGCTGAAGAAGATAGGGATGGAAAGAGTTGAGGATGGAGAGTTTAAGGATGGAGAGGTTATAAGTGTAGAGTGTAGGGATGGAGACTGCAGGTCTAGAAAATGTAGGGATGGATAGTTTAGAAATGGAGAGGGTAGGAGTGAAGAGAAAGGGGCGGAGAGGGCAGGAATAGAGAGGGTGGGGCTGGTCAGGGTCGGGGTGAAGCGTGTAGGCATTGAGAAAGCAGGGGTGGCAAGGGTAGGGACAGAGAAGGCAAACATGGAGAGCATAGGAACAGAGAGGGCAGGAATGGAGAGGGTTGGGGTGGAGGGGAGAGGGTAGAGAGTGTATTTTTGGCCACTAAAGGCTCTGGCCGATTCCAGTAAATGACTCTCGAGCAACTGTTTTCAGGCTTTTCCAAAAGGATGAGCAGCATCTAAGGGGAGTCTAGGATAGGTGATGTCATTTAGATCCATGAGCTAGAGAGCTGTGATATGGTGCCAGGTGCATGGAGGTACAGACTATGGGTCAGGATGGCTGAGGTGGGCATTTCCAGCAGGCATTTGTGGGGACTGAGTTCCTGTTTTCTCTGTCTTTAAGGAGCTGTGCGACCTTGCATCTCCTAGTCTCTGGCTGGCCGGTGTTTAACAAAATCCAAACTGTCCACACTTTGTACTCTTCCATGAGCATCCGATTTCTCCACCCACTGTCCCCCTAGCACCAATATACTTGTCACATTTCTTTTAAAGTAAAGCACCAAGCGTTCTGGGAAAAAATGCACTTAGTGGAAAATGTGATTTTTGCTCTGATATGGTCATAATTCTGAAAGGTAAGAAATAAGACCATAAATTTAGGGGAACATAGCAGGTTAGCATCATGTCTTTTTAAAAAATAATTATTTATTTTTATTTTATGTGCATTGATGTTTTGCCTGCATGTATGTCTGTGTGAGGGTGTCAGATCTTGGAGTTACAGACAGTTGTGAGCTGCCATGTGGGTGCTGGGAATTGAACCTGGGTCCTTTGGAAGAGCAGTCATTGCTCCTAACTGCTGAGCCATCTCTCTAGTCCCCATGTCTTATATAACTAATCATCACACCCATGTCAGACTAATCACCCTAAGTTGGTGTCATCTTAAAGTCACAGATCCTTTGTTCTACTCCTTTCAAATAGTTTCAAACACTTTTTAGTTGTAGGACATCCATCTGCAGCAGTGGTCCTGAGCCTTCCTAATGCCGGAACCCTTTAATACAGCTCCTCATGTTGGGGTGATCCTCAGCCACAAAATTATTTTTGTTGCTACTTTATAACTGTAATTTTGCTACTGTTATGAACTGTAGTGTAATATCTTCTATGCAGGATATCTGGGAGGCGGCCACTGTGAAAGGATCTTTTGACCCCTCAGGGGTCTTGACTAACAGGCTGAGAACTGCCAATCTACAATATAGCAAGCACTCTGCCTATGGCCTGATACACAGGTAACTTCTGTAGTTACTGTCAACCATGCCAACAGACACAGAGGACCATCGTGAGAGAGAGGAAACACAGACAGCGTCTGAGTGCTACATATGGAGCTGGAAAGATGTTGAGTCAATAAAGAGCTTGCCTTTACTGGCAAAATGCATGAGGACCTGAGTTTGGCTCCTCAGAGCTTACGAAATCCAGTGGTGCACATGTGTAATCCCAGGACTCAGGAAGTAGACTCGGGAGATCCCTGGAGCTCACTGACCCGCCAGCCAGTCACTGAGCTGCAGAGTGATGGAGCTCAAAAAATAAGGTGGAGAGCCAATTGAGGAAGTCATCTGACACTGACCTCTGGCCTCCACATGCATGCACCCACATGTGTACACATCCATAAACACATGAATCAATGTCTCTCTCTCCCCCTCCCTCTCTTTCTCTCTCTCTCTCTCTCACACACACACACACTTGCACATATCTACATGTGCACACACTCACTCAAACATCTACATCACAAACACACACACACACATACACACACTTTTAAATATAAAATTATAGGAGCTGGAGAGATATACCAGAAGCATACTGCTTTTGCAGAGGACCTAAGCTTGGATCTCAGCACTCACTCACAACTTTGTAGGCCCAGCTCCAGAGATTTGGTAGCACCAACACTCACATGCCCATACCCACACAGAGACACATGCATACACAATTGTCCAAAGTGAAACCAACCTCTTCTATGACTAAAACTTGATTGAAATATTTAAAAACTCAGTTTATGGAAAACAATACCCATGAGTAAGATTAATTTGGAGGAAATAAGGAGAACATTAAGAAATTAGTACATGTTCATAATCTGTGCTTCACAGATTAAGAAGATCCTAGAAATTGTCAACAAGAACCCAATGAATATACTTTCTTAAAATAATAAACTAGTCTTATGCTGAATGAGCATTTGTGGAATCTTAATACACTGTAAATTTAGCCAAGTCACAGCTCTGAAGACACTAAGACGTAGAATACCTATCACAGAACACTACCAGTCTCATGGTCTGTGGTGGATGCATAAAGCTATAGAAATATCATAAGCAGGAATTAATTCAAAGGAAATGGTTCAAATTAAGAAATTTGCACAATATTCACTGCAGGCTATTTTCAGTATCAAAAATATCTTAACTTTTTTTGCCCAGCAATAGAGGGGACATTATGTAAATTATTTCTAATCAACTCCATGAAGTATTACATTACTTGTCACTGTGGTTTGTCCCTGGCAAAACTGGGGTAAAATTTGGATGCCACTGTAGCTGTGTTTGGAGAATGGATGGATTCTCCCAGGAACCAACTCTATGGAAATGGACTATTAGAAAGTGCATGGCTCAGCTGGGCTTGGTGGAGCACGCCTTTAAGCCCGGTGCTTGGGAGGTAGAGGCAGGTAGAGTTCTGTGAGTTCGAGGCCACCCTGGTCTATGAAGGGAGTCCAGGACAGCCAAGGCTACACAGAGAAATCCTGTCTCGGGGAAAAAAAAAAAAAAAAAAGAAAGAAAGAAAAAAAAGAAAGTGCATGGCTCGGGCTGGTCTTTAATCTCAGCACTTGGGAAGCAAAGGCAGGCAAAGCTCTGAGTTTGAGGCCAGCTTGTTCTACAGAGCAGGTTCCAGGGCAGCCAGGGCTACACAGAGAAACCCTGTTTCAAAAAAAAAAGGCAAATAAATAAAATAGTGTATGACTCCCTTTGAATAAGTAAGTAGAAAGTGTGGCTCCCTTTTAATGAATGAATGAATGAATAAAACCTGTAACATCCAGGCTTCTGGAGCTTCTAGCCAAACAAGTCTCTTTTCAAGATGAACTTCCAAGTCTCAAGTGTTCTGCGATAGCACAAGAAAATGACCCACAATATGCTTTATGCAGTGCTCACAGTGTACAGCCACACATATAGATTAAATTGGTTTGAAGGCCATTTAACACAGTGAATGCTGGAATGAAGTAAAAATTGCTGTCAAAAGTACAGCACAGACTTAATATCAGCATTGCTGGGGGATTTCTCTCTCTCTCTCTCTCTCTCTCTCTCTCTCTCTCTCTCTCTCTCTCTCTCTCTCTGTGTGTGTGTGTGTGTGTGTGTGTTTCCACATGCCACAGTCCACATATGGAAGATAGAGGATAACTTTTGGGAGTGGGTTCTTTCCTACCGTTCTGTGGGACCTGTGAGCTTGTCTGGCAGCACACACTGTTAGCCCTGCGCCGCCTCTGCTATTTCAGACTAGACCATTGTTACTGTGGGGGAGGGGTGACCCTACACTTTCAGGACATTTAGTAGCAGCACTGATCTCTGCCATCACATGCCACCTCCATCCCCCACCTCCCCTAGTCACCGTCAAAAATAACACATTGCTAAATGTCCCTGAGAGGGACACTCACTTTTAGTGGACAGCCCCTGGTATAGCACAATGCCGGCTCAACCAGATGTATTTTAAAACCTTGTGTGCTGACCAGAGGTACAGCTCAAACAGTGTGCATGAGGCTCTCTGTCCAACCCCCGCCTTCTCTACCCACAAGCCTACATGTAAGTGACTATACATCGCACAGATCAACAACAAAAAAATAATGCTCTTGTGATAACTTAAAAGTTTGAGGTGCCCTTTATGTTTGAAAAAATATTTTAGCAGTAGAAGTAGTTCAAGGCAAAAATGTACTTTTTAGAGTCAGGCAGCTTATCACTCCAGAGGCACAGACAGCGCGGCTGGCAGCGTCAGCTCCATCACACAGACTGGTGGTCATACTTGCGGTTGTCCCTCCTGATGTCTAACACTCAGCAAGAAATCCTGGCTCACTGTATGCGACCCCACATGGATGTGTCAAGTCACTTTCAACTCCACTTTTAGCATTCCCCACTGGACCCTCATGTTATACAGAGTTTTGGGTGGTTGTTCAGGCAGCAAGCTGTCTCTGTCAGGTTTTTTTTGTTTGTTTGTTTTGTTTTTTGTTTTTGTTTTGTTTTTTTAATTTTGGAAGCGGCTAACCTGCACTTCCTGTCTACTCAGGAAATTAAATTTATTCCTTCTCAATTCTCTGATGGGGTTGAAGACCAGATAGTTTAGTTTTACAATTAAGCTTAGTTGTCTAGGAGTTAAGCAGATACTTTTAGGTCTAGATAGATACCTTTAGGTCGATAGATAGGAGCTTGGATGGATAGTTCAAAAGTTTAGACTCACCAAGATAAAACAGGTAATATTTTCTTCAAGGTTGCCAAATACCTTTTGATTAGACATTATGTATGTAATTATTACATATTAGTTTTTATAACTTTTCATGATTGTTCTTACTGTATATAAAAAATGGCCTTTTCATTTAGACAAAAAAAGGGGAGCCGGAGTGGTGGTTCACACATTTAACCCAGCACTTGGGAGGCAGAGGCAGGAGGATCTCTGTGAGGCCAGCCTGGTCTACAGAGTGATTCCAGGACAGCCAGGGCTATACACAGAGAAACCCTGTCTTGGAAAAAAAAAAACTAAAAAGAAAAAGGAGAATTGTTGGGGGTTGGTCTGATGTATTTTTATGCTAATTAATAAAATGCCATCACACCTGGGCAGGGCAAATGAGACAGACATGGCTAAGGTTCCCAGGCTTGGGGAGACAGAGAGAATCTTGGAACAAGGGGGACCGGAGGAGAAGAAGGCCGCTGTGGAAGAGAAGCACATGGCTGGCGTGGATGGAGGTCTTGGCCAAGATGAAGAACGTTATTAGCAAGTATTTTGGATTATGGATGGGAGGTAGCTTGGTAGGAATTATTAGAAGCAGATGGCATGGGATTGGGACAGGTATCCCATATCTGCCCTACTATGGGAAGTAGTTTAGGGTATCTGCCCTGCCCTGCCCCAGGTTAACTAAGGCTATTTTAAAATATAACAGGTACCTGTGTCTTGATTAATTGCTAGCGGGTTATACTGCCGCAATAATAATTATAGGCCTGATCATAAACATTATTAGGTCATACTGCTAATTTAACAACAAACCCGTTTTCACACTAGTCTGACATCTTCACTTTCAGTGCTGGAAGCTGACGGACAATGCCCTATACAACCACGAAGAGACAATCCCTTTCTAGCCCACTGACGCAAGAACATTTCTTGAAATACCTCCCCCACTCCAAATAAAATTACATTCTGACAGACGATGCCTTTTGGTCGCTTGGTCCCTGTGCAGGTGATTGAGTGCCTTGGGGCTAGTGAGATGGCTCAGTCATGCTCGGGCCATGAAAGCACAAGGCCCTGAGTTTGGATTCCCAGGACCCACATGAGAAGCCAGGCATACAGTAGCACGTGTCTGTGATCCTAGCACCAGGAGGGAGGGGCAGGGGAATCACTAGTCAGTCAGTCTGGCTAAACTGGTGAGCTCCAGGTTCAGTGAAGGACCTATCTCAAGGTGGGATGGGGGGGGGGGGGTAAGGGGGGGAGAAGGAGGAGGGTAGGGCACCTGTGAGTGTCTAGATGAGAAACAGCCCATAGTCGTCGCATTTGCATAATTGATACCCAATCGCTGGCACTGTTGGAGGAAGCATGTCACTGCTGGTGGCTTTGAGAGTTTTAAAACTCAAGCCATTCCAAAGCTTGCTTTCTCTCTCTGCTTCCTTCTGGCTGTCCAAGACGTTCAAGCTCTCAGCTTCCTGTTCCTGCCGCCATGCCTGCCTGCAGCTGTGACTCCCAGCCAAGAATCTTATTCTTCTGGAACCATAGCCCAAATAAGCCTTTCTCTTAGTGGCCTTGCACATGATGTCTTATCTCAGTACTAGAAAAGTAACACAGCACTTGGCATTCATCTTTGATTTCTACATGTGAACACACACACACACACACACACACACACACACACACACACACACAAACACAAAAATCAGAAGGTGGCTACCTATAATGGGATGTCACTTTACTGCCCTGGTAAACTGTGGACAAGCTGATGACAAGCCAGACAGGCCAGGACTCTCCACACTGATACAGTCACTTTGTAGCCTGAGCACACTGATAAGCTTTGGGGTGCAGGCAAATACCTCGGAATTCTAAGAATCCAAGTTCCCAGAGAGCCAGTCATCTTGTGGACACAGACCAGGAGGGGGGGGGTTGGTGGTCTGTATTTATGTGTTGAAAGGAGGAGATGATAGAATTGAAGCTATTGTTTTCAGTAGAAGCCACTAGAATTTGGACCTGGGTCACGTTGCTGAAGGAGACCATCAACTGTGGAGAATCAACCTGTCCATTTGGTCACACCTGTTTGAGCAAACTACTCCTATAGGATGTGTGTGAAGACTGAATGAAATAATGATCAGAAATCCATAAGCCCTACTGTCCCAGTCAGGTAATTATCCTAAGCATTTTAAAATATGTCAATCTATAACAGAAGTTAAAAACAACAACAACAAACCCACAAAAACAGTCCCGCGGAGAACCAAAAAGGTTGCTGAAGAGGGAGGGGTGTGTGGGGAGGAGGAGAAAAAGGACCTAAGATAAAGTTGGAAATGGTGGCTTATGCCTGTGATCTCAGAACATGGGAGGCAGAGGCAGAAGAACTGACACAAATATGAGGCAAGACTGAGCTATGGAGTGAGGCCCTTTCTTAAAAGACACCGGGGTGGGGGGGGTGGGGGGGTAGGGAGGGAGGGAGGGAGGGTGAGCGAGCTTGTGTCTACTATCAAAGAGAAAAGACGTCTGCTCTGAGACCTCAAGAAGGCACCCTCCACCACCACAGCCAATGAGAGACAGAGAGAGAGAGAGAGAGAGAGAGAGAGAGAGAGAGAGAGAGAGAGAGAGAGAGAGAGAGCAGCATACCTGTCTCTCTGCTTCCATCCGTGGTTAAGGTGATTGTGTATCTAGGTATTGTCCTTGCTGGAATGTTCTTTTTAAAGTCAGATATAGGATCAGGCCCCAATCGTGCTTGTGGCAGAGGATTGCATGACTGTGGAGTGCAAATGCTGACATAGTTCAGGACACACTGCTTCAGAGACACATGAGCAGGAGCTTGTTCCTTTACTCTGCTCCCAAACAACTTGGAAACTTCTCTTTTCTGCAGGTGAAGAGATCCAGTATAGAATTGTTATGGTCCTAGGTAACAAGTGACTGTCACTGAGGTGAGCTTGGCTTTATGCAGATGTCACTGTGAGCTGTGACTTTTCTTGTTTCCTCTTCCCACCTTAATAGTCATCATGTATTGTACCTTGAAGAATGCATTTGGCCTTGTTTGGCTAACACTAATAAACAAAGAGCCTGAACGGTCCCATTCCTAGGAGAAATATGCATTTTTATCACTTCACTTAATACTTATTGTGACAGTATATGTGTGTATAAACCTATGTATGCCTTTTGCACACATGTGTATGTGTTTATGCCTGTGTACTTTGTGTGTTATGCATGTGTATGCAATGCTTGTTTGCACAAATATGTTTCTGTGTATTCCTGTATTTGTATGTATGCATGTGCTAATGTATGTGTACATATGTGTCTGTGTGTGCATTGTCTGTGTATTTGTACCTTTTTATTGTGTGCATATATATGCATGTGTTCACATGTGTCTTTATGTCACGTGTGTATATGTGTGTGTGTATACAGTTGTAAATTTAGATGTGTTTGGATTTGGATGTGATATGTCTGTGATTTTGTGTATGCACATACATTTGTGTGTTTGAACTCACATACTTGCATGCTCATGTATGTGTGTTTTAAAAGTTTCATCACTGCCTAAACAAAAGTGATCCAAATACACTAGATTCATGTCCTTTCTAACATTGTTTTCTGTTGTTGACTCATCTTTTTCTTTTCACCTCTGTATTTCCTGAAGAGATGGCTGACAGGAAAGAAAAACCTGTGAGGCTCCACTACCAAGACAGGGACAGTTAGAGAGAGATTGCCAAGTTAGCTGCTGGGAAGAGGCAAGCACACAGGGTGCTCACGGTGTCTCACCTGAGCGCTTTCTGAACAGTTAGGAGCCAATGCAATGGTGGATAGTATTTGTCATACTGTAAGATGTACACGGGAACTCACAGGAAGTGCACAAGGAGGACGGAACAGAGAATAACAAGTCAGAACTTTCAGGAGGGTGCTTTCTTCTGGGATTTCTTCTGCAAGGAGAGGAAATCCAGTGAATGGCTTCAAGCAGTTTTAAGATGTCCTCTCCAGATGAACTGATCTCTTCCTTTTCCAGAAGGGGAAGTGCTAGGAAGAGAAAAGAAAGCTCGTGCATTCCCTAAGTACTGAGCAGAGAGGTGCTGTTTCAGACTCTGAATTCAGTAATGAATCAGCAAAGATTCTCATGAGAAGCAAATGAGAAGCAAAGAACTGGGGCAGGGAATAGACTGCCTACCTAGCATGTGCAATGCCTTGAGTTCAGTCTTCTACAGCTAAAGGTGAGGACAGGGGGCAGGGAGCTCTTTCATGGAGTTGACATCCTAGGAAAAAAGAACCACTGGGACTGCTTTCCCACTAAGGCAGTGCTTCAGTGGGAAAGCCCTTTGCCATGCAAGCATGAGGGCCTGAGTTCAGACCCAGAGGTGCCAATGGGAGCACAGAGCCTGGCCCCATGTGCCTGGGACCCTAATACTGGACGAGGGAAGGCAGATGGATCCCCAGAGCTGACTGGCCAGCTCATCTTGCCAATTGGTGAGCTCCAGCTTCAGGGAGAGACACTCACTACCTCAAAACAGATTATAGAGTGAGAGAGAGAAGGACACTGGGCTCTAGAAAGTGACTTCTGGTCTTCACATATGCTTATACCCACAGGCAAGTATATGCTCACACACATGCATGCACACACATGTACACAGACAGACAGACAGACACATGCACATGAACGCATGCAAGCACTGGGGCCAAGTCTGCGACTTTTAGTGCCACTGGGGCTGGGGCTGGGTCATTCTGTAATTGTGAAAATGCTACTATATTGCACTTCTGTGGGGTGTTCTATTCCTGTTCCTTTCTAAGCTTGCTAGTGCTACTGTTACAAAATACCACACTAGCCGGGTGGTGGTGATGCGCGCCTTTAATCCCAGCACTCCAGAGGCAGAGGCAGGCGATCTCTGAGTTTGAGGTCAGCCTGGTCCACAGTGAGAGTTCTAGGACAGCCAACGCTACACAGACAAACTCTGCCTCGAAAATCAAAAACAAAAACAAAAAACCAACCAACCAAACAAAAACCAAAAAGCTTACAAAACTCCATGCTGGGTGACTTCAACAACAGAAATTTGGTTCTGAGGTTCTGAAGGATAGAAGTCCAGGATCAAGGAATGAGCAGGGCTGACCTCTCCTGAGGCCTCTCTGACTGTCCCACAGGTAGCCACTTTCTGGCTGTGTGCTCACATGGCCTTGCTCTGAGCACATGCGCTCTCTGTGTCTATTTTGTGTGTCCATAAAGCATCATCCTATAAGGATTAAGGTGTGGATGACCTCACTTAAACTCTGTCAAGCCCCTTTTTATTTTTTTGATGTATTTTTTTTAATACTTTTATTTTATTACACATGTGTAAAACAAACTACATACAGCAGGGAGAACCATGTGACAATCATGAGAATACTGAGTTCTATCCATGTTACATTCATAGTGGATTGGCCATCTGCATTCATCTGTTTGAAATAAGTGTTTTTCCTGTCTTGTTGGGTCTAAATTTCCGAATGAGATTCAATATCTATCCTATCTCAACTCTAATAGCTTAACTTCTTTATCTTGATCTAAAACGATCTTGTCCCCTAATCAGCTAGACTTCATTATAAAACTGTACTATCTTGTCTTCAATGCCCCTCAGAGACTTGAGAAGGAATAAAACTTAAATTCCTGAGTGAACCAGCAGTGTGGGTTAGCAGCTTCCACAATGTACAAATTGACTTAAGACAGTTTACTGCCTGACCAGTCACTCAAAACACTTTATAACATTAGAGCCTCATCTTCAGCTTTCTGGCCTAATATCTCTGCCAGACTTGTTCGCAGGGCAGGAACCATTGAGGACTTGCTTACCTTGACTTGGCAGAGTGCAGCTGTTGACTCTGCCTGCATCTAAATTGCCCATTTTTAGGCAGATTCTGTTTCTGGCAGTAACGCCCAGTGGCTATTTTGCCACCTTTGAAGCCATGTCCATAAGGAGGCTTTTTGATGCTCATCACCTTCTTTGAGGTCAGCTGGGTGTTGTCAGAAGTTAACTTGTCTTGTTGTCGGAGAAATTTAGGATTGTAAGAACAACTTTAAAAGGCTCTATTTCCTGGGGAAAGGCCTTCAACATAAGGTTTTTACAGAGCTCAGTCTACAACAGCTGCCCCCTAACTGCAAGTAGCATTACCAAGGCTGAACCATAATACTCTTTCTCCTTCTCTGGTGCCTCCCAGCCCACAGTGCTGAGGAGTTCCTCTGCTAATTTGGTACAACTGTACATTCACTTGCTATTTTTTGGTCTTTCTTCTTCTTCTTCTTCTTTCTTCTTCTTCTTCTTCTTCTTCTTCTTCTTCTTCTTCTTCTTCTTCTTCTTCTTCTTCTTCTTCTTTTTCTTCTTCTTCTTCCTCCTCCTCCTCTTCCTCCTCCTCCTCTTCTTCTTCTTAGTATTAAGTGAGACAGTTCTTTGAGAAAAATGCTTTTTTAATTTGACTCTTGGAAATCCAACACATCACATTGCATCATTGGATGAAGCTGAGATCACCTTTCTTTTCAGAGCCTAAAAGCAAGGAGCAATTGAGTACTGGGGGGATAGACCTACAGTTGCCGCCTGCTTGCCTGGGGTGACTACCCTTTTAGATCAATAACATTATCTTCTTGGATCTAAAGGGAGGGATTTAATGATGGGGTTTAGAAGGACAAAGAGTTGCAGGGGAATTAAAGATGAGTTCTAGCAAGCAACAGACAACGAAGGCTCTTGCAGCTGGGTTGCAGTTGTATCTTGCACACTGGCAGGAATGCTATTTACGTGCCTTTTGCACATGAATACTAACTCCCGTTTTCAGTAACCACAGAGCCCAGCACTGTGGTATGAACTTTCCATGTGTGCTACCATTTGATTTAATATTGAGGAAGGGCAATGAAAATATAAGAATATTCTTGCCCCTTCCATATCCTCAACCCACAACCTGGGTATGAAGTGAGAATAGGATGACCAAGACAAGTGGCATTGGGATTCTAAGGAGACGGCATGCCTAAGAGTGACTCCTAGGAGATGGGGCCAATGAATTTGGTGAGTGGTTGATTATGGGATAAGGGGAAAGGACAGTTACAGTGTCTGCCTCTCTCAGGTTCCTGTGTAGAGACCAGAGATGGCTCCAAGAATTAGAATTTTCCTGCCCAACCGTAGGACTGCCCAGTCGTGGTCTTTTGCTGTCTAGCAGGAGACTGGCTTGTGGTGGGGTGGGTGCCACATCCAGAACCATTTGAAACTAACAGACTGTGGAGAAATCTGTGCCCAAGGAGCACCTCGAAAAATGAACCAATCTCCATCTGTCTGTCTTTCTCCCTTGTTCTTGCACACATGCTCTCTCTCTTTCTCACAATACATCTACATACATACCTCACATAATTACCCATGGCTCACATTAGAGCGTGTCTGTGGTCATAATCCTCTTATATCCATCCAGATTTATCTGAGTTAAATAGAATTTACACAACTGTGTTTTGTTTTAATGTTTGCAGAGCACAAGATTATGCAGTCAGCTCCATCTGCGTCACCCCTTTCATTTTGCTGCAGTCTTTCCAAACAACTGCCTCTGGAGCCACCTGCTGACACAGTGTAGAATCCTGTGCAGCTGGGACCACTAAGGAAAGAGCCTCTCCAAGCTAAAAGAGAAGCTCAAGTCTACCACACTCTGCCCCATGAACTTCCCACAGTCCAGGAGTCACATCATCCTGAAAGTTCCATTGGCCATGTAGACACTTTGATCTAGTAAATGGGGCAGCCCTGTGAGGTCCTCTATAACTCAGGGCCTTCTGCTTAAATCTACTGTTGACATGGTTTTGAAAACTGGTGGGGGAAATATTGATTGTGACTCTCCATCATCTGCCATATCTTTGGTTTTTCATTTCTTTTTTTTTTCCCAGAACAGTTTCTCTGTGTAGCCTTGGCTTTCATGGACTCGCTTTGTACCCCAGGCTGGCCTCGAATTCACAGAGCCTGCCTCTGCCTCCCAAGTGCTAAGATTACAGGAGTGCGACATTACACTTGGCTATCTGTCATATCTTATCTTCAACATGTAAATGCTGGTGTTTATTCTACATGCAACAAATAAGGAATATAGATTCTGAGTATGTCTCATTCCTCCCGTAACAGAATACTAGCAATACATCACTTTGCCCTCTTAGTGATATGTTTCGAGAACTTTCCACTTGGGGACAGAACTTTTTCACTGATGTCTGAGGAGTCTGACACAGAAGTTGAATTGCTATGGCAATGAAAAAACAAAGTTGGGATTTTTTTTTATCAGAAAAATATGTTCTGTCCCTTCCCACTCAGCGTGGTGGGTCTTCCCCAGCAGTCTGGCTAACACTGCATGTGGCTGTGCTTTTTAAATTTTTGCTTCTCTGAAGATAGGAAATGGTCCCATAACTTCCAAATTATTTGCATCTCTTCCATTTCTTCTTCTGTGAATTCTTTGTCCATGCTTTTTTCTTTTTTTTCTTTTTTTTTCTTGAGACAGGTTTCTGTGTAGCCTTGGGTGTCCTATACTCGCTTTGTAGGCCACGCTGACTTTGAACTCACAGAGATCTGTCTGCCTTTGCCTCCCAGAATGCTGGGATTATAGGCATGTGCCACCACACCTGGCCATGTTTTCTTATTAAATTGCTTTCCTAGTTGAGTTCTCAACACTACTGCTTTAGTGAGTGAAGTTCAGAACCCTTGTCTGTGTCCCCCCCCCCCTCCCCGCACCAAGCCATTTTACTGATTTGCTCTTTGATCTTATTTATAGTATGGCTATCTTTTCTATGCTAAAAAACAAATCTTTATTTGTAGTGCTTTGGTCTCTTTAGAAAGGCCTGGCTCAATATTCAATACTTTCTTTTCTTTTTAAAGATGCTATCTTGGTGACCTTGATGACTGAGCTCATGATCCCCCTGCCTCTACCTCCTGAATATTTAGATTACAGGCAAACATTACCATACTCAGCCATGCTTTTTAAATGAAACAGGGCCTCACTGTGTAGCCCAGCCTGACTTTGAACTCATGATCACCCTTGCCTTGGCTTCCTAAGTACTGGGACTGCAAGCATGGGCCACCATTGTCCATCTAATATTCTTCTTAAGGTCTCCCTTTGTCCACCTAACTTTGATAGTTATTTATTTTATGCTGGAATGTATTTTACTTAGAGACTGAAGTGTCTAGATGGTACTGTCTCCATACCAGCCTCTACATTGTAGCACAGTTCCCCTCAGTGGGACTCTGCTCTCAATCTCACCGTCTCTCTCCACACCTCTTAGCACTCCAGTTTTCCCTTCTCTTCCTATGACTCTCTCTGTCTCTCCTGAGACTTTCTCACAAGTCCCATTAGGCTCCTTTTATAAGATGGAGTTCCTTCTCTTTGAATCATCTGACTTCTCTTCTCCCTGGCCACACCTTCTCCCCTCGTCTATTCTAGACTCTCTACTGATGCTTCCCTTCTCTGGGACAACTATCTACTCTCATGGCCCAAACTGTGAGAGCCCTGAGTCACAGAGCCCCATATTCCCTATTCAGGATTCTCACACCTGAGATCAGCAATTTGTAATAATCAGAAATGTTCTGTGTAAATGCTGCCTGGAATTCCACTTCTCCTTATGCCACATAGGAAAAATTATGACATTTCAACCCTTGATCTTGCATGCATTAGCTCCCAGTATTGTAATACATGCCTGAGGTAAATGGACTTATAAAAAGAAATCACTTTGGTGCATCCCATGGTTGGTTGGGCCTGTAAACAAGACAATTATTACGGTGGGGACAGGTGACAGTGCAAAGCCAGTTGCTTCATGGTCAAAAGTGAAGACGAGGAAGGCCTTGCTCTCCTCTTCAAAGTTTACACTTGAAGACATAAATGCGTATACCTGGCTACTCACAGACATATTGAGCTATCAGTATAACAACAGCTTGTTGAGATAGGTTCACTCACCATAAAATTTTCACCTGCTTTAAAATGTATAAAGCGAGGTTGACAATTTTCCCTCCAAGAGCCCAAGACTAACAACCTAAATGCCAGGCAAGAGAAGCACTCTTTCAAGCTATTTATTAGGGCTGTCTAGGAGCCCCCCAAACATTACAGGCTATCTAGGAGCCCCCCAAAACATTACAGGCTGTTGCTATTGCCACTGGTTGCCACTCCACCCACTGCAGAGGTGGAAGGTAAGTCCCCATTGCTGAAGACACAATGCACATCAGATGCAGGGCCCAGAGGCCCCTGAGCTGCCTCCTCCTTGGAAGACTAGCTCTCATATAGTGCCAGAAAAAAACCATACAAGCTTCCAAATGAAGGGTGCAGCCAACAGGCCTCTCCAGCTATGACATTTATGAAGCACAACAATCCTAGGGGTACAGTAGTGGCATATATAACCTTGAAGGTATAATCTTAAAATAATAAATAATTTTAAAAAATATACAAAGTAACAGTGTGACATCTCTCTAATTGGGCTTAAGACACAGTCAACAAGAGGGAAATTATGCCTGGTACTGGAAACCTAGCCAACTACCCAGGGCTAGTGAAGTTGTGGATCTTGGAAGGAAACTTACAATAATCACTTTACTAAACAGGATTATCCCTTAACTACATTTTGAATATTTGTCCTCACACCCTCAACCCTCACAAAGGAAACGTCTCTTTGCAACAAATGGCTATCACTGCAGACAACCACAACAAATCAAAATGTATAACTATAGGGGCTAGCCCAACTGCTATATCTATAACACAACTCCTGCACCTAAGGCTCGGGGGCCATTGCTGAAGAGGGGTCAGAAAGATTTTAAGAGCTGGAGGAGCAGGGAGTTTGCTGTGGGGTTGTATCTCCCAGGAATGTCAGACGCTACACCCATAAAGTCTCACCAACATGGCTGCCCTAACATGAGATGAACAAGGACAACAGACATGCTAAAGTAGATGAGGGAAACTAGGCTGCAAACCTATACAAACCTACAGGCAATTGAGGAATGTTGAAAGTAGGAGAAATAGTCTTCTCCAGGGGAGAGCACCAAGTGGTTATCCAAAACCAAATGGTTGGCCCCAAACCATATTCATACAAGTAGCATTACACTGTTGGAGCAGGTTGTATTTATATAGTTATAAACTCCCTCCCTCTCTCTCTCTCTCTCTCTCTCTCTCTCTCTCTCTCTCTCTCTCTCTCGCACACACACATACACATATACACTCATGCACACAGATACATGAAGCAAAAGTTAATGGAAAAAAAAGGACATGAAATTTAGAGAGAGCAAGGTGGGGTTTGGGGGAGGGCTTGGAGGGAGGAAATAGAAAGGGGAAATGATGTAATATTATAATCTCAAAAAAAAAAAAAAAAAAAAGGGAACTAAAAATGTACAAAGCAGTTACTGGCATTTTCCCAGAATTGAGTAATTATCATCTTTATCTATTAAAAAATTTTTTTATCATCCTCAAAAGAAACTCCATATAATCTATAAAGTTTGGAGGCTTAAAAGAAAAAAGCATGAAATAGGGACTGTGACTGTGGCTCAGATGGTAGAGTGCTTGCTTAGCATGCGCAAAGTCCTGGATTCAGTCCCTAGACTACATAAAAGCAGACGACACAGTAGTGAGTGTCTATAATCCCAGTAGTCAGGGTACGGAGGCAGGAGGATCAAAAGTTCTTGGCCATTCTCTACTACAAGACCAGACTGGGCTTCATGGAACTTTGTCTCAAAGGAAAATAAAATAAAAGATAATAAACCCAGGAGGCATTCTACTTGGAAATGTTAATCAGATAGGCATTCTATAGGGTGCACTTGTATGCATTTTCTCATTCATAGTTTGTGGTGGTTTGAATAAGAATGGGCCTCATAGGCTCATATATTTGAATGCTTAGTCACCACAGAGTGGCACTTTTTGAGAAGGATTAGGAGGTGTGGCCTTGTTGGAGGAAGTGTGTCACTGGGGATGGACTTTTAGGTTTCAAAAGCCCATGCAAGGTAGAGCCTCTCTCTTTCTCAGCTTCCATATAAGGATGTAGTTGCTACTTTTCTAGGACCACACTTGCCTGCCATCATGCCCTCTACCATGATAACGGACTAACCCTCTGAAACTGTAAGTAGGTCCCCAATTAGATGCTTTCTTTTCATAAGAAGAAAGACTTGCCTTGGTCATGATGTTTCTCCACAACTGTAGAATAGTGACTAAGATTTAGTTTTAACATTAAGAACCTTTCCAAAATCAAAAGGTACACTGTCATGAACACCCCATACCAGAAAATAGGTAGATACACTTGTGTCTTTCCATAAAGTCTGGATTTATCGAATAACAATGAGTATATAAGCTATGTTGGTTTAGTTGACTGCAAATTGCCAAATAGTTAAGATTTCCCCCAATAGCTGGCCATTGACAAAAACAAAACAAAGCAACAACAACAACAACAACAACAAACCCAGCCATACTCCAATTTCAATGATTAATGTTAACTCTCAGATCACACAGTAAGCAGTAATTACATCTCTGTGTTCGTATATATGTATAAGTGGGGCTACAAAGGGTTAAAGAGACCACAGCTGAGCTCAGTGGACTTAAAGGGGCCTTTAAAGAAGAGCTGGAGCAGTGGCTCAGCAGTTAAGAGTGCCAGCTGCTCTTTCAGAGGACTGGAGTTCAGTTCCCACACCCCCATCGACAAGCTCACAACTACCTGCAACTCCAGCTCTGGAGAGTCTTATGACCTTTCTGGCCCCTGCCGGCACCTGCATACATGTACACAGATACATAATTAATTATAAAATAAATCTTTAAAACAGAGGGAGAGCTGATAAAGATGCAGAGAGTCTTGAGCAGTGTGGGAAGAAGATAAGGAGCCCTATTGGCCCATTGGAGAGTCCTGGAGAATCGCCATGGAGCGCTGAATTCAGATTTCTGAGTTGAGGTGAGCTGCAGAGGCAAGGTGCAGAAGTTGCATAAGGGAATGGGCTGCAACTCAAGTAGGCGGACTCAGCAAGAGGGATTAGGCTGAGATGTTGGGAGTTCTCTGCAGGTCTATCCCATGGTGCACATATTGGGTGGTCAGATGACAGCTCAGTGGGGACCTTCATCATCACAGCATTAGATATCATCTTCTTTAGAGCACCCAGGTGAGAGGGTTGTACCTTTTCTTGGTCTGCTGTGTTTCATAAGTTCTTGGGGCCGGTGTGTGTGTGTGTGTGTGTGTGTGTGTGTGTGTGTGTGTGTGTTTTAATATTCCCATGTCCTCACCTGGCCCAATCTAGCCTGATAGGTTTATAGAGTGATATAGAAATAGACTATTGATCAGGGCTTACCTCATGGACGGTGCTAGAAAGGTGGTGGTGTCTATGTGCCTCACAAGAAGGGTCATCCTGTCTCTACCTGCATTCAAAACGAAGCTGAATGCTATGTGTGAAATGGTAAAATACATACCGGGCAAGGCAGAGGATGCATGCTCGGTTTGCACAATATGCATTGGTTTTCTGTCTGGGCATTTTATGGCCTGTAATTTTGGCAAATGCTCTCACTGTTCAGGTTGTTTCCCAAGGTTCAAATCTCAGTCATCACTGACTCAATCTTTTCCCTCACCTCCCACATGGACCCAGCTCTTGCCCGTCATCGTAAGTTCTCCTTTGGAATGTTCGGAGCAGCTCACCTCTCCTGCTAGGACCCTGGCACGTAACTTAGAAATCCCTCACACAGTCCATTATAAAATTCTGCTGAGTTTGCCCCCAGTCACTTCACCAGCCACACTTGGAAACGTCAACTGGATTGAACTGAATTCCCAGTGCCCACAGATTTGAATTCAATTCCTCACGCTGGCTTAGGGAATCCATGAATATCTTGCCTCCTTCATCTGCTTCCCCCTGGTCCTCCACTGTTAGTTATGTATCACGTTCTCCTCAAACCCTGGAATTTGGACCATTTTATAAACAACTGGCCTTCCTAGAACCCCGGTGTGCCAGCGCTGTTCCCTCTGTCCTGGGCCTTGCCACCCATCAGACTCCTGTCCATCCTCCACAAACCAACTGAGCTCTTCTGAGAAGAATCCCTTCTATTTCTTGAGATTGTTCTATTCCAAAGGCTTAGCCTGTTGTTTCCCTAGTGCCAAAGTAATTGGTTTTTAATTGGTTTTTCTTATTATAACATTAGACAAGTTGCAAGGCAGTTTTCCTATTCATGTGGCATTTTTTTCCAATTGCATCCCGTCCCCCACTTACCACGGATTGGTGTTGACTGCCCAGTGTGGACTAGAAGGGAGAAAAGACACATATGAAGCTAGCTTGTAAAAAACAAATGTGCTAAATTAGCAAATCTCCAAGGAATTTATGGTCAAGATAAGGAGGCGCATGCCGCCAATGTTTACATTCTCGTAATCCCAGAAACTAGGCAAGTTAGGCACTCAGTTGGGATCTGCTCATGGCGAGCAGAGGCTCTTCCTGGAGGCTGGACAGTTAGGTCATCAGCTCCAGAAGGTGAAACACAATTGGCTTTAATGAAGCACAGCAATCCCAATCCCTTCCGCAGTGACTGCTGCAGTAACTTCTAGCCAGTGAGCTGGAAAGGGAAGCTGCCCTAGTCAGGGACACTACTGCTGTGATGAAACACCATGACCAAAAGCAACTTGGGGAGGAAAGGCTTTATGTGGCTTTTTCATCCACATCACTGTTCATTATTGAAGGAAGTCAGAACAGGAACTCAGGCAGGGCAGGAACCTGAAGGCAGGAGCTGATGCTGAGGCCATGGAAGGGTGCTGCTAACTTGCTTGCTCATCATGGCCTGCTCCTCCCAGCTTGCTCAGCCTGCTTTCTTGTAGAACCCAGGGGTGTCTCAACCCACAATGGACTGGGCCCTCCTCCACTGATCATTAATTAAAAAAATTCCCTACAGGCTTGTCTGCTTACAGCCCCATCTACTAGAAGCACTTTCTCAATTGAAGTTCCCTCCTCTCAGATGGCTATAGCTGGTGGCAAGTTGAAATTAAATTATCCAGTGCAGAAGCCTCTATTAGGAATTTCTGAAACTATCTTCCTCTAAAATGGGAGAAGGGTATGTGAAAAGGAAGCCTCTTGTCGCTGTGTAGGCTACGATGTCAAGATATGATGGGAGGAGTTTCTCCAGAAACTGTAGTCACGGAACGAGTTCTCTCAATGCAAAAGATGGAGGAAGGGCACAAAGGAAATGTCATGATCCCTCAAAGGCCCCACAAAGCAGCAGGGTCCCTCCTGGAACTGCCTGCCACACACATTTCTTAAGTTTAAATTCTTGTAAGTCAGATAGTCTGTACCTGAAGCTGAAAGCAAACCTCAGAGGTGAGGATTAGCAATGTCAATGGCAGGTCCAGGCAAAGGAAGAGCTTACTTTCTTGGTGCTCTGTGTCAGCCAGGAACCAGGACAAGACATATGAACACCTGTTTGGTGCAGGAATCAACACAAGTAACAGAAAATAGTCCCTGGATCACTGAGTTGAAGGACAAAGGAAATGGAAGAAGATACAAAGGGACTTGATCAATGTTCCCAGTAGGATGTGTGCTTAATGTCTGAAGACACTTCCTTAAGAATCTATTGATCGATTGCATCTGTGTGGTTGGAGGGTGGGAATAGGAGATCCCTGTGTTCAGATGGCTTTATGGCTAACAAAGGTGTGGTGGATTGAATGAAAATGGCCCCATAGGTCCATAGGGAGTAGCACTATTAGGAGGTGTGGACTCATTAAAGGAAGCATGTCACTGGAGGTGGGCTTTAAAGTTTCAGATGCTCAAGCCAGGCCTGGTGGCACTCTCTCTTCCTCATGCCTACTGATGTGGATGTAGACCTCTCAGCTTCTCTCCAGCACCATGTCTTCCTGTGAGCTACCATGCTTCCTGCCATGATGAAAATGGACTAAACTTCTGAACTGTAAGCCAGTCCCAATGAAATGTTTTCCTTATAACAGTTGCCATGGTCACGGTGTCACTTCACAGCAACAGGACACTTATGGTATCTACTTTATCGAATGCCATCTCAGGAAGACTATAGATGCATAGAAAAACCTTTATTTCTTAGTTCCTAATTCCTACAGCATGTTGTTTATAGTTAGTTTCTTCAAATTGGAGCATTTGTTTAGGTTCTGGAAGTGACAATGCTTAGAAGCTCCAGGAATCCCCTGAGATAATATCACAAGGTGATACAATTAATAACAACTGGGCAGAGGACACTCCTGATCAGCCAGTTAGCCAGCTGTCTGCATGTTGCACTGGGAGCATCAGGAAAAATAGCTTTTGTGAGTTGTCACTCACTGGGGACAGCTTTTGGGTGGTGCAAATTGAATCCTCTATGCTTTCATAAAGAATGCTTCACCCATGCTCTGTAGGCAATCTCAGTAAACCTGTCAGTTCACCTATTGGACCTTGGTGAAATTATTACATTGCTCCAGCACTGTTGTGTTCTCTGGAGTGAATACATTTGTTCATATCTCCCAAAGAAAGAGTCATAAAACACCCATAAAAGAATAGTGATTTCCTGGAAGTATTGGGAGGCGTCTTCTGCCTTTCACTACATCCCCAGCATCCTTATCCCTTACTTGTGGAAGAGGTCAGAAGGCACAGTACATCTGAAAACTGAATTGGGCAGAAATGATGGACCATGAGTGAGCCAGCCCTACTCCTTTCTCCACATTTGCCCCACTCACCCAGCATTTGCTAGCTGTGCTTTGCTCCTTGGATTGTAAGGTCTGCAAACTCACTTGGAGCAAGGTTTTCCTCCATATAAAAGTCACAGTAAGCAGTCTCTTATGTAGTGTGGTAAAGAAAGTGCTGGAAGCCAGGCCATCTCTCTAATCTGACTCTATGTGACAGAGCTGAACAATTTGATTCTTAGCTTATTCTTGTATCATATGTTCAGTTGGCTTCTCAACCGGTTTCTCAACAAGTTTTAGATTTTTAAAAAATTGGCACATGTTAATTATACACAAAAAGTTTCACTGTGACTTCATGTACATGTTTTTCATACATGTATATTATACTTTTACCTTATTCACCCCATAATACCCCTTCTCTGCTATATTCTATTCTTATTGATCCTTTTTTAAAAACAAGTTCTGAATATGTTCACAACCTACAGGTACAAATATAACCATAAGGTTTTTTTTTTTCTTTCTGTGCCTGCCCTTCCTCTGAATAATGACATGGAGTCTTGTATTTATTTATTATAGGCACAAGGCACAACAGCTGGGCAGATACCCAGCTATTCTAACCTGACAATACTGGCCTTGCCTATGTCCCAGCACATGACCCATTATCTGTCATCTTAGTCTTGTTCTGACACCTGCCTCTTCATCTGTGTCCCAATGGTGACTCCCCCATGGTGACCTCCTCATGGCAATCTTCTCAAAGCAACTTTCTTCTCTATCTCCCTCCACCCCAGATGGATGGCAAGTCCTGCCCCAATTCTCCTCCCAGGCATAGGCTGTTCAGCTCTTCACTAACCAATCAGAGGTGATGGAGAACAATTTTTACACGACACTGAAATAGGAGATACACACACACACACACACACACACACTAACACAGCGGTCCTTCGTGCTAAGAGAGCAGCAGCCTCAGCACCAGCCACCGCAGCGGTTTATTCATAATCTCCCAGAGCCTTCTTACAGGCAGCAAAACAGGGATCCTCCTCCCAGGTGAAATCCCTCAAGAGGTGATCTGCACATAGGAGGAAAAGTCTCGAGGATGGGAGGGGTGCGTTCTCAGAGCAGTAAACATGACTAGCTAACCAAGATAAACACAGACATGGAGGCTGCTAGAAACAGGACATGAAACAGCAAGACAGGCAGGCAGCCCAGTCGGGCCTGGTTCCTACACCCCAACACACACACACACACACACACACACTACAAAATGATACAGAATTGGGGAGTTGCCTCAATGGCTAAAGGTTCTGTCTGCCATAAAGCCTTGAAGATCTGAGTTTCGTCTGAAGAGCTTACATAGTGGAAGGAAAGAACCAACTCCCAAAGTTTTCCTCTGGCCTCCATATGCATGGCATGGTGTATGTGCACACATACTCAATTTCACACACACACACACACACACAAATACACACACACACCCTCACATACACAAACCCCAAATAAATAAAAATGAAACAAAGAACGAATATAGGGCCTCTGGAGAGATGGCTGAGTAGTTAAGATCACAGTTTGCTCTTGCAGAGAACCAGGTTTTGGTTTCTGGAACCTATATGGTGATAAAAACTGTGCAACTCCAGTCCCATCAGTCCCATGGGATCTGATGCCCTCTTCTGGCCTCTGCAGGCACTGCATGCATGTGGCACACATACATGCAGGCTAAACATTCATATACGTGAAATAAAAATGAAGAACAGAGGGCAGGTGCATATATGAACTCATAGCAGTTGTGCTTGCATATAAGAGACCCTGGAAAAGCTCAAGAGAGACAAAATACCAGCAAGCACTTAGCAGAGATGGGCACAAAGCCCCACTCCATTTTTTTTTTTTTTTTGGTTGATTGAGATAGGGTTTCTCTGTGTAGCCTTGACTGTCCTGGACTCACAGCAATCCGCTCCACCTTCCTGAGTACTGGGATTAAAGGTGTGCACCACCCTGTCCAGCCAAAGTCCCACTCTTTTGTTGTTGTTGTTTTGTTTTGTTTTTCGAGACAGGGTTTCTCTGTAGCTTTGGCTGTCCTAGACTCGCTTTGTAGACCAGGCTGGCCTCAAACTCCCAGAGATCCCCCTGCCTCTGCCTCCTGAGTGCTGGAATTAAAGGCATGTGTCACCATGCCCAGCTCAAAGTCCCACTCTTATTTGAGGAGATATTGGTCATTGAGAGCAGCTGTGAGAGAGAGACTGTCAGTTTTTGTAAAGGGTGTGACCTCTGATAGCTCCATAGCAGGCCACAAGTCCAAGAGTATTTGGATGGCACAAATTAGCTTTGGGTTTAAAGAGAGAGCGAACATGAAGTTGGGAGGGAAGGCATGTAGGAGTGCTCTGGGACAAGGTGTGTGAATATGATCAAAATACATTGTACAAAATTATCAAACAACTAGTTCAAATATATTATGTTTAACCAAGAATTTAAGTACAAATAGCTGCACTGCACAGTTCCTATTTGCTTTCTGTCCTACCAGGTTATTTATTTCTGAATTTAAAATTAACTCTTGCATGAGGTCTGCCAACTTGCCTACCAATCAATAAATCCAATATCACCCCCCTCAAAACAAAACAAAACAAAACAAAACAAAAAAACAAAAAATGATAAACAGAATGTGGGTGGGTCAGAGAGACAAAATAAAGAGCGGAAAACCTTTTGAAAGAGTCAAAAGAGTTCACTCAGAGGTTAAGAGCACACAATACTCTTTCAAAGGACCTAGGGTGATTTACATCTAACTGCCTGTAACTCTAGTTCCAGGTGATCTGATGCCCTCTTCTGGCCTTTGCAGATACTGCACTGATGTGTACACACACACACACACACACACACACACACACACACACACACACACACACACACACACACACACACACACAATCTTTATAGAATCAAGAGTAATTGGGAACAAAATATTTGCACTTAAATGAGGAGGATTGGGATTTTGTCCTCTACACAAGCAGATAAAAGATGGCTCTACTGAAGAATTTGAAAATAAAGTTGATCCTTGGATGAAGTGACCTGAGGTTAGGGACATATCTCCTAGAACCTCTTCCTAGACAGAAAGGCAAACAGACACTAGAAGAAAGACTTGGAAAATTCTTTTTGTTTTTCTTTTTAAATTGAACTAGAGTTCAAGGAAATCATGATTCACCTTGCAAGGAGCGGCAGAGAATAAAGAGTCACTTCAAGTGTCCATCCATAAGCCAGGCGTGGTGGCACACGCCTTTAATCCCAGCACTTGGAAAGCAGAGGTAGGTGGATCTCAGTGAGTTTGAGGCCAGCCTGGTCTACAAAGTGAGTTCAGGACAGCCAGAGAGTTCTATCACACCCAGAGACCCTGCCTCGAAATCCCCCTCCAAAAGTCTCCATCTAGTGAGATTTGTTTAAATTGGGCATTAAAAGTGGGCTCTTAAGCCAGGCAGTGACGGCACACACCTTCACTCCCAGCACTTGGGAGGCAGAGGCAGGAGGATCTCTGAGTTTGAGGCCAGCCTGGTCTATAGAATGAGTTCATTTGCTGAGAATTGTTTCAACCACATTTTCCTCGTAATAGCTGGAGTTTGAACTGTTTTCTGAAAGCATGCCTGTCTTTTGGCATCATTTGCCATCTGCAGGGGATGGGTTATGGGAAACTGTTTTGGACCACAGCATGTTCTGGTTCCCATGTACTTGTTAGTTGCTTAGCTTCCCTCTGCTCCTGCATTGTGCCATTGGTAGTAGAGGTCTGAGGGCACTTTCAAAAGGCTACCTTGGCACCTCCTTGCTAGAAAAAAGTCAGCTGGTGGACAGGCCATCTGTTTTAATAAACCCAGCTTTACTGTACTGGGCTGTGCCTACTTGCTTATTTTGTATATGGCCCTTCCCTTGCTGCTACAGCAGAGCTGAGTGGTTTGAACAGGAACCAGTGGCCCACAGCACTAACTATGGCATATACAATCTGGCCCTTTGTATAGCAAAGTTAATAACCCCTGGCCAAGACAATCCAGTTCATTCTTATTTTCCCCAAGTGACGGCATTATTAACCCCCTGCCACTATGCAATAAAGGAACCTTTTTGAGTTTTCCAACAGCAGGTTTTGAAAGCACCTATGCTTACCTACCAGGCCAAGGACACCTGACATAGCCTCAAGAAATTAAATCAGACCCCAGTTGGAGGGGTCACACCAAAACTAAGGCTGCGACAATTTTATTGACAGCAATAAGACTTTTTATACCTTTATCAGAAACAGAATGTAATGGTGGTTGGCAGGATTTACACAGTTGTAGTTGCCAGGATACAATGACATTTGCAAGCTATATAGGGTACCCAAGATTAGTGTCTAAGACTAACTGTCCTGTCAAGCTTCCATGCGTGGGAAGGATTGTAAGCTTTGTTGTGGGTGACAGAGCACAGGTGAAAGTCGTTTTGGTGGGCTTTGCCCTTGGACATACCACAGATACTCCCTGATTAACCTTGAGATAGACTGGGTGGAGCCATCCTGGGCCTGGAATTCAGGAAGCGGACCTGGGGACTCCACATGGACTATTGTGTTTCTAATCGACCCTTGATGGGAGGAGGAGACCGGCCCTTGTATGAGAGAGGTAGTCAGGTGAAGAGGAGAGAGGAACAGCAAATTCAGACCGGGCTTGAGCGCATGTGGATCGGGAAGAGGATCAGCGAACAGGCCGGACAAGCGCGCAGGCCAGAGACACCTAGGAACCTGTCCCGTGGAACGGATACCGGAAGGTTCACTTTTGTTTCCCTTTAACCTTTTTTCCCTTTTGTGTAAGCTAGTTGGGTTGTATAATAAAGTTTAATTGTTAAGAAACAGAGTTAACACCGTGCTTCCTTGACTACTAAGGGAACATACAGTGAAACACAAAGCGGTCTGTGTGCCTCACTGCCTGAAAGAGTGCATCCGGCTCTCAGGAACTGGAAGACACATTGTGTCCCAGGAACCATAAACTCTTACCTGAACAGTCTATGATGCACGCCTCTCAAAGCAGGTAGGCCAGGCAAACTCTTTGGTTCCTTGCAAGGTTTCTCATGGCCACACTATTAAAGGCAACAACTCTGGGTGTCAGTCCTGGCTCTCATACATATCAAACCGGCACAGTCCAGTTAAAAGAGTTTTGTCTCCCAGAGGTCTGTGTCAATCCAGGTGTTTATAACTCATCAACTTGGTCCATTCGTTCTTTCCTTTCTTTTTTCCTTTTTGACAGGATTTCTTTGTGTAACCCTGGCTGTCCTGGAACTAGCTCTGTAGACCAGACTGGCTGGAACTCAGAGATCTTTCCCTCCCTGGCCCAAGTGCTGGGATCACAGGCAAGCCACTGCTACAAACTTGGTCTTGTACCCAGCCCTAACTCCGTCTCTGCAGCCTTCCTACCAATTAGCCTTTATTCTGGTCTAGTTTAGCTGGGGCTAGAATCTATCAGAGCTGCCCTAGGACTAAAGGTATATTTTATTTGTTTAGTTGTTTTCTTGTTTGCTTTTGTGGGCGGTGTGGGATGCATTAAATAGATTTTAGAATTTTTGGAAAGGGCCAAGAATTAGATCATGGGCCAAGCTTCCCAGATTGCGTCTCAGTGCTGCTGCGGTTTCAAAGAGTAAGGGAATTAAACCTTTAGTTTTCTCAACGATATAAGTATGTTCCCTGTGCTGTAACAAAATGCCATGGGCTAGATGACAGAATTTCACTTTCTCATCACCCTGGAGGTCAGATGTCCAAGGTCAAGGTGCCTTCAGCCTTGGTTTCTGGTGAGGACTAGCCTCTGGCTTACAGACTCCTCATAAGAACAGAACAATAGAAATTTAAATATTTGAGTTTTGACTCTACTGATGATAGATGATAGTTGGCGGTTGTGATGGGAGATTTGGCAATGCCCTGATGGGGAAGAAAACTACAGTATCCAGTCAGTCTTACCCTGAGGCGCCAGCGCTGTCAGAGGAATGTGGATCAAATATCTCAAAAAGATAATAATCTCTGGGCCTCTAAGATGACGGAGACTTGCCCATCCATCTCTATTTCCTAGAGAGGTCAGGACAAAGTGGTTCTTTGGTAGGGTTATGGTGGAAACTTCGGTCTTGTCTTCCAGGTTTTGGGGTATAGGACCCTAGGTTGGTGTGGCCTAAAGGGACGTGTTTCTTCTTTCTGCGAGACAGCTGGGACGATTTGGGGTGCAGCGACCCCAGCTCCTGGGGAAGGGAGGCTCTGTGCTCTCCCGGATAGGCTGCAGGGCGCAGGCACAGCACCTCCCTCGACTGGTCAGACCGGTCCCCACTCTGCGCTCACCTGCCTCTGGGAGTCTTGTAGCGCTCTAGCTTACACAAGCACAGGCTACCTTCTTCACCTGTCCACTCTGTAACCGTCCAGGCCACCCTTCTCTGTGCAAGGAGCGCAATTCACTGCCAGGCACGGCCTGGATGTGCCCGTTTTGACAAGCTCATGTTCCCAAGTGCTCCTTTACTACCGAATTTAATAATATCTTTTAGGGAAAGTAGTAAGATGCGAATCTATTACATTGCTTGTAAATAGTTAAGTAACAATGCGTAACTGAGATTGCATAGCATTTTAGAGATAGTTGCTAACTGTCCCTTTTCTGTGTTTTAGGTTTAAAAATTGTGTGCGTGCGAGTGTGTTTTGTGCATGACTGGTGCCCACAGAGTCCAGAAAGAAGGCGTGGGATCCCCTGGGATTGGAGTTACAAAGGCTGGATGTCACTATGTGGGTGGGTGCTGGGAACCAAGCCCAAGTTCTCTGGAAGAGCAGCCAGTGCTGCTGCACCATGTGTCCAGAACTCTTCATTTTGTTTGCATTCAGATGTTTCTGTTTTTGTTCTTGTCAAACTCTGGATGTAATTTCAACCTCTTTCACCTGTAGAACAAACCAGTTCTTAATCGCTCTGTGCCTTTGTTGGCTCTCTGAGTCTTAAGGTTTGGGAATGCATACAGAACACAGTTGGTGAAGGTATTCTTTGAGGATCACGTACGCTTGGAAATTACTGGCAGCTCCCTTTTCTGGTTTGCTGGGATATATGGTGTGGAAGGCAGTGTCCAATCAGCTTGAGCCTGAGGCCTACTCTACCACTTTCTGGTTCTGTGACCTTGGGAAATTCCTTAATACCTTGGACATACCTGTAAAGCCACCCTTAAGATGGCATAGATAAAAATCTAAAATTTTTTATATACCCCTGATCAGAGAATTGGGAAAAAGTGATTTGTTGTTTGGTATGTACAAGTAGCAGTAAGGGAAGAATTAGCATTTTATGTGAATGCCTCTGTCTATCCTTTCAGGTTTCTATTTCCCCCAATTGGTGCTGATTGTTACATACTGACATATGCCAGTGAATGATTACATTGTTGTTTGCACCGGAGATAGTTTGGGCAGACATGTATATTGTAGAATCTAGGAGCAATAAGTGTTTGTGTGTGTGTGTGTGTGTGTGTGTGGTGTGTGTGTGTATGTGTGTCCACTTCCCAGCAACCACATGATGACTCACAACCATCTATAATGTCATCTGATGTCCTCCTTTGGCCTGCAGATGTACATGCAAGCAGAGCACTGTATACATAATAATAAAAAAATAGATCTTAAAAAAAAAAAAAAAAAAAAAAAAAAGGTGAGGCTAGGACAGCCAGGACTGTTACACAGAGAAACCTTGTCTGGAAAAAACAAAAGGGGAAAAAAAAAAAAGCCACAAGTGGACATTATTAGTATTCAGTCCACAGGCTTTAGTGCAGAGATAACTATAATAAATAGTAATTAAGTTATCATTATAAATACTTTAAAAACTATTTTAGTTGTGGGACTGGAGAGATAGGTAAGCAGTTAAGAGCACTGGTTCAGGTTCAGTTCCCAGCACTCACTACACTGGTGACTTTAGTTCAGCGTATCTGATAGCCTCTTTTGGCCACCATGGCACTGCACAAACATACATGCAAGGAAAACACCCATAGACTGGGCCGGGAGGCAGTGCATACGCCTTTAATCCCAGCACTGGGATGGGGGTGGGGGTGAGGGTAGATCATGAGTTTGAGGCCAGCGTGGTCTACAAAGAGAGCTCCAGGACAGCCAGGGTTATTACACAGAGAAACCCCGTTTTGAAAAACAAAAACAAAAACACAAAACAAAACCCTCCAAAACAAAAAAACCAATACAAAACAAAACCAAAAAACAAAACAAAACAAACCCCAAAAAACCAAACCTAACCAAACAACAACAAACAAACCCAAACAACAACAAAAAAACCCCACATATATATATTTTTTTCAAGGTGAGATAAGAATAGCTTCAAAGGAAAATGTAAAGAGTATTCCTATGATTAAGCAAAAAGATGTGAAAACTGGAAATTAAGATTGCAATTGAATTACTGCATTTTGTCTTAATTAATGGAGATAGATCATTACTGGCTTTGTGGGTTTACCCAAGGAAAGCATAATTAAGCAAATAATGTGACTTCTTGAATGTTTTCTGTGTCTAAAATGGAAAAGATTCATTTCAAACATTTCATTCAGTAAAATTTTTTGTAGCGTCTAGAACTGCTGTGCCGATACTATAGACTCCAATCACACATATATGCTACTTAAATATTGATTCAGATAAAACGAAGCCTAAGATCATGTCCTTCATTGTAGCAGCTACTTGTTGGGTTCTGAAGAGCAGCAACGTGTGACCAGCGGCTGTGGCATCACAGAAGTTCCTCCTAGAGCATCATTCTTGAGAGACATACAGATCCTCCCTTTAATACTGTGACCTGGGGGGCTGGGCGTGGTGGTGCACGCCTTTAATCCCAGCACTTGGGAGGCAGAGGCAGGCGGATCGCTGTGAGTTCAAGGCCAGCCTGGTCTACAAAGTGAGTCCAGGATGGCCAAGGCTACACAGAGAAAAATCCTGTCTCACAAAACCAAAAACAAACAAACAAACAAACAAAAAAACAAAAAACAAAACTGTGACCTGGTGTTTTGTTTTCCTGAAAGAATTATAATATTGTGGAAGTGGGATAGAGTTTTAAAGTTTTGAGTCAAGGAGTTGGGTGTGTGACTGTGCCTAATTTATATTCCACCAAATGTATTATAGTAATGGTCTCAGTGTCTTGGCCAAAATCTGAACAACAGAAAGGATCCTGAATTCCATTTTTAAATGTGGTCGCAGTCTTTTCTTTGAGTTAATTCTGTGTTTTCCCTTTGGATATGATTCCTTAGCTTCAGGGCTGACAGTTTTAGTTTGCTTCTTTGTATGCTTGACTATGGAGCCCACACCCAATATCTTATCTTTCCTTCTGTGCAAAGTTTTGATACTTTTGAAAGTATTTGATATATTTTATTTTCTGTTACTAGTACCCAAAAGTGGTAGTCTTCAGGCAGGTCAAGACTCCTTTAAATTGCCTAGAATTGCAGCTTACTGTTGGATTCAGGATATATTTCATGAACACATGGAGAGATACGCATTAAGAATGTGGAGCTAAGCCAGGGAGGTGGTGGCGTACACCTTTAATCCCAGCACTCGGGGAGGCAGAGGCAGGTGGATCTCTGAGTTTGAGGCCAGCCTGATCTACAAAGTTAGTCCAGGACAGCCAAGGCTACACAGAGAAACCCTGTCTCCAACAACAACAACAACAACAACAACAACAACAACAACAACAGAAACCAACCAACCAACCAAAGAACACTGGCTGCTCTTCCAGAGGTCCCTAAGCCCTAGCACCCACATGATTTGTCACAACTGTCTATTACTGTAGTCCCATTGGATCCAGTGCCTTCTTCTGATGTGCAGACATACATGTACACAAACACACAAATAAATCTTAAAAAAAAAAAAAAAAAAAAAAGAGAAGTGGACCTAGATAGGGTCAGCTGTGGCTGCTGTAAAGGGTTGGTGGGTGATTTAGCTACGAGGTTTGGTTTTCTTCTTTCATTAACATCATACAGCATGCTGGTTAAACAGTTGTACCTTTTCGAATTGTTGTATGACTAAGTCAGCAAAAATAACAAATCTATTTGAGAACTATTTAGGGGTGAGTTTCTACTTTTAAAAAGAAGGCAAAGTGGGCCATCCCAAGACCCACCCTATGGAAGAGAGCCAACCGCCGACACTATTAACAATACTTTGCTATACTTGCAGACAGGAGCTTAGCAGAGCTGTCCTTTAAGAGACTCCACCCAGCAGCTCTTCAAAACAGATGCTGAGACTCACAGCCAAACATTGGATGACGCCTAGGGAGTCTTGTGGAAAAGTGAAGGTAAGGAGAAAAGGGCCTGGAGGGAACAGGAGCCCCACAAGACCAACAGAGCCAACTAACCAGGGGCCAGAGGGGCTTGTGGAGACTGAAGCATCAACCAAAGACCATGGATGGACAGGACCTAGGCCCCCTACACAGATGCAGCCCATGGGCAGCTCAGGCTTCATGTGGGTCACTAGTAAGAGGAGCAGGGCTGTCTCTGACATGGACTTTGTTACCTCCTTTCTGATCACTTCCCCCTGGCAGGACTACCTTGCCAGGCCACAGGGGAAGAGGACTAGCTCAGTCCTGATGACACCTGATGAGCTGGGGTGGGTGGGTGGGCGGACGCTCCCTTTCTGAGGAATAGGGGAGGGAGAACAGGGGAAAGAGGGAGGGAGGGTGGGACTGGGAGGAGAGAAAAGAGGGAGCTACAACCAGGTGAATAAATAATACTAAAAAAAAGGCAAACATTATTGAATTTTACACTACTTCCATACCTTTGTATGTCATACAATATTGCCACAATTACCTAAATAGTAACGTCTCAGAACAAGGTCTGACTTTTTTTTTTTTTTTTTTAAACCATAGATAACTAAGAGTTCAATGGATGCTTGATAATTAAATGGTACTGTTAAGGTTGAAACTTACAAGGCAGTAGCTGTGGGGAGTATGGAATGGTCCGTCTCGTGAACTATGGCAGATAAAGCGCTCAGTTACTTTACCTGTGAAGCAAAGGCAATGCCCCTCTCGGAAGGCTGCTTAAGGGTTTAATAAATGTACGCAGGTCGCCTGGCACAGAGCTTAGTTTCAGCTTTGCTGTTAACTAGGACATTTGCTGTTTTGAGCAGGGTCTCTCTCACTACGTAACGGTTGGCTGGTCTGGAACACACTAGGCAGACCAAGCTTGCCTCAAACTCAGAGATCTTTCCGCCTTCATAGTTCTGGGATTAGAGATTAAAGGCGGGTTCCACTTCCACCGACTCCTCTCTTTTTCTTTAGCCCTCGCCCACCAATCACGCCAGGCTCACTGGAGGGTCACGTCCTTCACGCTTTCCACTGTGTGAGCTCGTGCGTCAGGCTTGCAGCTGGGAGTTCCTCCAGAGCGAGCTCCACCCTCCGCGGGTGGGACCTGAGGGCCCCTCGGGAGCGGGCACCCAGCGGGCACCGCCCCATCCGCCCACCCGGCCCGCGCCCACCCCACGCACCCGCCCCGCACCACGCAACATCGCCCTAGCGCCTCTGCGACTGGCGCCGCGCGGATTGCGCCGCCTGCCATTGGCCAAACGCTCCATAGCGCCATCTCAGCCTACCGTGCGGTGCGCGCTCTCATTGGTTCGGAGCGGCGTAGGAGGCGGGGTCTGGCTGTGGGGCGGTGTCCGATCGGAGCCCCGCCCACTGGTCCCTCGGCTGGGCCGAGCCCGGCGGGCGGCTGAATCGCGTGGGGCCGGGCTGTGAGCGGGGCGCGCGGCGGTTACTCTGGTTACTGTCCGCGAGGGATGCTGGGGACCTGGCGGTCTGGCGTCCTCGCTGCGCTCTGACGGACGCTTTCCCGAGACAGCCATCCATCCACGAGGAAGGCAAGTGTCGGTCGGACAGGTTCCAGGCCGTGACTTCGGGGGCTTGCTGAGGAGAGATCTCAAGGGAGGGTTGTGCTGCCTGGCTCCAGCCGCGCTTTGGGACGCCGGGGCCATCTTTTGTTGGTGTAGGCTGCCGGGCAGACACCCAGATCCTTCTACGCCCCTACTCCTTCCTACCGAGCACCTGCTGCTGATGACAAAAGATAATTTACAGCTGGACGAACGAACATCGAAGTGTACAGCAACGCTCGCACCCCGCAGCTTAGTAGAGAGACACCTGTCCATCAGTTGGCCGAATGAAGAAAAGTCTAACCAGGAGCTCTTGGAGTAGGCAGGCTTTAAATGCTGCTTTCTAAGACCCGGACAACTTGAGATACGTTTGCACTCCGATTGATTTCAACATTTGATCTCGTCTGACTGTGATCCTGAAACTATTGACCGGAAGGAGTTCGGCTGGTGTCCCGGGCCCCTTTTGGGAACTTCATCTTGGGGAGAACCTTTTAATCACCAAAGCCTTCCCGAGGAGGAAAAAAAGACCTAAAAAGCCCCCAAACACAAGAATCCTCATCCTTGGCTGGTGCCACCAAAGAAGCTTCTTGAGCCATGTGGACTTTTCTTGGCATTGCCACCTTCACCTATTTTTATAAGAAATGCGGGGATGTTACCCTGGCCAACAAGGAGCTCCTGTTGTGCGTTCTGGTATTCCTGTCGCTGGGCCTGGTGCTCTCCTACCGCTGTCGCCATCGAAACGCGAGCCTCCTTGGCCGCCAGCAGAGCGGCTCCCAGTTCGCTGCCTTCTCGGATATTCTCTCCGCTTTGCCTCTTATTGGCTTCTTCTGGGCCAAGTCACCCTCGGAATCAGAAAAGAAGGAGCAACTGGAGTCCAAGAGGGTAGGGCAAATGAATGGGATGTTATTTTAAACTTAAGGTTGAGTAACTGAAGTTTATAGTTTCTTTAAAAGGCAAGAAAGTGATGGCTTAGAATCGTCAGTATTCTCTTTCGTTGATTTTGTAAAAAAAAGTTCCCGACTGTCCTATGGCTGCGATCGTTGATTTTAGGGAAGATCAAAAGCATCTGTTTCAGATCAACTTAGTGCTGCCTGATTCTCAGATAGGGGTTGGATACTGATTTGATAGGAAACGTTAGAATTTCATTTGGAAGACCGAATCACTGTGCCTTCTATTTAAATCTCTGGGTAAAGATGACATTTGTACCTGAGATGAAAGAATTGTGAGGCTGGTAAGGCCACTTATGAAAGTGACAGCTGACTGGGGAAAGTGACAACAGTTTGAAAAGCAATAAAAATGCTCAACACTTAAGTATTGGGCAAAAATACCTCCTCCTGCTTGCCGTTGAAACAAGGACTAGCTGAGTGCAGTCAGGTCCTGTCAAGTAATAGTTGGGTGATGGGTCCTATTTTCAGAGCCTGGGTCTTTAAATATTTTTATGTTCTTACTTACAGGAAAGGATGGAGGCCAAGGTAGGAGATAGAGGAGATAGAGGGGAGTAGTAGAAGTCAGATTGTGTAAGGCTTATAAGTTATGAATGTTTGGACTACCTCCCCCCCCCCCCCCCAAGAGCATTGGAAAGATTTAAGAGTGAGAGTAACAGCACTTGCTGATGAAATTTTTGGAAAATACATTGTGGTATGCAACAGTGAAAGAGATATTGCTATGAGGCCATGATAATAATGTTGTGGAATGCAATAGGGAAAGCAGGGATATTGCTGTGAGGTTGTAGCAGGGTACCCAGTGTGGCACAGAAGAGAGTGGCCAGGACGAGTTACTGACAAAGCAATGAGTGCAGACTTCTGGATCTGCCTTTTTGTGCCATGTCCGTAGTACAGATTAGCAAGGTTGATAAAAGAAGGGGACTTGGCTCTGAATTTTGGCTCTGCTACTTCTGGCCATGAGAATGGCTTGATTTCTATAAGAAACAGTTTCCTGTTCTGTTAGATGAGGGTGGCACCAACCATCATGGGTAGTCAGGGAATTAAGTGGCTTCATATCTGCACAATGCCTGGTGCTATTGCCACTAGTCTAAGGGTGGTATACTCTGTTAGGAGTAGGTAGGATGGTCAGCAGTCAAGCTGGGATGGAGTGAGTTCTTCTGAGTGATCTCTGAGGCATATATAACATGGAAAGTCAGAAGCTGTGAGAAACCTGCCCCTGTGGATGCCCAGTGTACACCTGCAGAACTAATAGTTAAATGCCAGGCTTTGTCCTACGTTGTTATGTCTTTGAATGTCACTGTAGCTAGTGTCTGGCCTCATGTGGATTTCTAAATATGTCCATATAACATTTTCTAATTACTGTGTGTATTGGGATATATACATTTCTATTTAGCCAGTATTTTGATACTGATTTTTATATATGTGGTTTGGATTTAAAAATATATCATTGGTTTGGTTTAATAAGGTTTGGGGTCTAAGCTTTTGCTCAAGATGTGAAAGTCAAGTATGCTTATGTAGTGGCTATATGATTTAAATCAACAGATTTGGAAGCTAATATCCTTTCTGTTAAACAGTGCAGAAAAGAAGTCAGTATTTCAGAGACAACACTAACAGGAGCAGCTACCTCAGTATCGACATCTTCTCTGAATGACCCGGAAGTTATCATTGTGGGATCTGGTGTGCTTGGATCTGCTTTGGCCACGGTTCTTTCCAGAGATGGGAGAAAGGTGACAGTAATCGAGAGAGATTTAAAAGAGCCTGACAGAATAGTTGGAGAACTTTTGCAGCCAGGCGGCTACCGTGTTCTTCAAGAACTGGGCCTCGGAGGTGGGTTCATGTCCTCTTGAGGAGTTAGTTGGTGTAATTGTTCTTCACTCTAGACTGTTCTGCTTTCCTTCCTGCCTTCATTATAACATTTGCATTTACTAAAAACTACGTAAAAATGAGAGTAAAGGAGAAAAGAAACGAAGTAGCATGAGAAGAAAAGGCTACCTAGATAATGAAACGTTTGAAAACAAAGTAAGGTCAAAAATGGAAAACATTGGGCTGGAGAGATGGCTCAGCGGTTGAGAGCACTGACTGCTCTTCCAGAGGTCCTGAGTTCAATTCCCAGCAACCACATGGTGGCTCATAACCATCTATAATGTGATCTGATGCCTTCTTCTGGAGTGCAGGTGTACATGCAGACAGAACACTGTATACATAATAATAAATAAATAAATCTTAAAAAGAAAAAGGAAAACAGTAAGTTTAGAAACCAGAACTATCTTTTCTAGAGTGTGTAGTATGCCTCTCTTGTGTTACTGCCTCCAGTCTTTTGCGTAAGGAGGATTCCCTCCCTCAGCCAGGGCTTCTTAAGTGCTTCTTACATTCATTTCGGCAATGTTTCTTTACTGCCGTCTTTGAATGAGGTGTCGTACGAAGGTGTTCTAACAATCAAGACATACTCTTGAGGAGTAGCGCACAAAAGATGCTTAGCTGTCAGGTGTGCCTGGTTCCCAAGGATGCCAGAAGAGCTTGTTGAATCCCCTGGAATTGGAGCTATGGCTGTGAACATTGAACTCTGGTCCTCTGAAAGAGTAGCTAGTGATCTGCCAGTTGAGCCATCTCTTGAGAAACACTTTTTTTTTCTGTTAAAAAAAATTATTATTTATTTTTTTTGTGTTTTGAGACAGGGTTTCTCTGTGTAGCCTTGGCTGTCCTGGACTCACTTAGTAGACCAGGCTGGCCTCGAACTCACATCGATCCTCCTGCCTCTGCCTCTCAAGTGCTGGGATTAAAGGCATATGCCACCATGCCCGGTTTAACAATTATTTTTCAAAGTTGTTTTACTTTATATCCCAGTTGTAGCTCCCTCTCTTGTCTCTTCCCTGTCCCACCCTCCTTCCTTCTTTCCCCCTATTTCCCTCAAAGAGGGGGAAGCTCTTCTCTCCTACAAACTGACCCCAGCCTTTAATCCCAGGACTCAGAGAGGCAGAGGATGGCGGATCGCTGTGAGTTCAAGGCCAGCCTGGTCTTCAAAGCAAGTGCAGGACAGCCAGGGTTGCACAGAGAAACCCTGTCTTAGAAAAATAAATAAATATTCAAATAAATAAAACACACATGGGAGCTAGAGAGATGGCTCAGCGGTTGAGAGCACTGGCTGTTCATCCAAAGGTCCTGAGTTCAATTCCCAGCAACCACGTGATGGCTCCACTATAATGAGATCTGTTACCATCTTTTGACAAGGCGGCATACACCCTGGGAGAGTACTGTATCCATAATAAACACACACACACACACACACACACACACGCACACACACACACACGCACACACGCACACGCACACACACACACACGCACACACACACACGCACGCACACACACACACACATGCACGCACGCACACACACACACACACGCACGCACACACACACGCACACACGCACACACGCACGCACGCACACACACACACACGCACACACACACGCACGCACACACACACACGCACGCACGCACGCACACACACACACACACACACACACACACACACACGCTAGACTTTCTGTTAAACAGTACAGAAAAGAAGTCAATATTTCAGAGACAACACTAACAGGAGCAGCTACCTCAGTATCGACATCTTCTCTGAATGACCTGGAAGTTATCATTGTGGGATTTAGTGTGCTTGGATCTGCTTTGGCCACGGTTCTTTCCAGAGATGGGAGAAAGGTGACCAGAGTGGGATAGCAAGTCCGTGGTGGGTATAATTTTTGATAGTGAGAAGTTACCTTTGAGTAAAGAAGTGAAGGAGGAGACTAAGCCTTGGAGATACCAGGGAATATGAAGCTTTTGCCTTCTGGGAAGAGCCGCCAAGCCTGCTTGACTTTCATGTGGGCGGGGAGGAAAAGTCAACTAAAAAAGGTGGCAGACAGGTCGTGAAGGGAAGCCACTGGAAACGTAAGGAGCTATTGGGGCTCACATTTTAAAAGTGTAATCAAGACTATTATCTAAAAGTATATTCTGAGTAGGAAAGAGATCACAGAGTGGCAAGGCCTGAAACGAGGTTATGTGCAAGCTATCCCACAGTAGTGAGGGCGGGTGACTTACAACATAAGTCCCAGTAGCAGAGGTGTGTGAAATTGGTACATACTGGAGTTCTGCTTTGCAGGAAGTGTGGGTAGAACCTGTGGATGAATCAGGTGCTAGGTGTGAGAGAGGGAAGGGCCCAGAGCTTAGGTGAGGCCAGCTGTTGCCAAGAAAGCCAGGACTGAGCTCTGGGACATGAAGGTATAGACATCAGTGAGGTGACGCAGGAAGCCTGAGCAGGGCACAAAAGCAGCAATGCAGAGGAAAGCAGACAGACTCCAGCCCTTGAACCAAACACAAGCATTCTTTACAAAGCAGGGAGGCTCTGTGTGCTGTGCTTTGAGGTTCTTTCAGGACCACCTTGCACTTCCAGCAGATGTGTCAATATCCAGGAGTAGGGGTTTTGTTAACCTTATATTTGAGTTTCAGCCAATCAGAAATGAATTCAAATTCAAGACAAGACAGCATTTTATAGATCTAGCCTCAGGGAACAGGTACACGGTTGTGACTGCAAGTCCCAGTGGATTCTTTTTCATCTTTTTAAGATGTGTTTATGTGTGTGAGTGTGTCTATGTCTGTGTGTGTCTGTGCTGTGTTTGTGTCTGTATCAGTGTGTGCATGTATTGTGAGTGCGGGTGCCTGTGGGGAAGTTGTACCCCATACCCCTAGGAGCTGGAGTTACAGGTGGCTGTGAGCCATCTGATACAGTTGGCATCGAACTTGGGTCCTCTGGAAGAGCTACGCATGCTCTTAACCAGTGAGCCATCCCTTCAGCCCATCTAGGGTATTGAGAACAGCCTTCCAGATATTTTAATCAGTATACCTTTACTATCACCAGTAAGAGTCCTGTAAACATTAACGGGTAACTTCCTCTCAGGTCTGATGAGCCGTGTGTGATAGAATTACTTGAAATCGTTCATTGGAGATAAGAGGCATTCTAATATAATATTAAGTGGGCCATTCTGGTTGTGGACTTATAATTAATGAATTGATTTCCATATAGCTTTATGTTTAAACAGTTTTTTGTTTTGTTTTGCTTTGCTTTGTTTTGTTTTTTGAGACAAGGTCTCCATGTCGTGGCTGTCCTGGACTCACTTTGTAGACCAGGTTGGCCTTGAACTCACAGTGATCCGCCTGCCTCTGCCTCCTGAGTGCTGGGATTAAAGGTGTGCACCACCACGCCCGGCTCACGCTTAAACAGTTTTAAGGCTATCTTATGTTCTCTTTTCTTCTTCCTCCTTTCTCTCCTCACCCTACTTCCTGTTTCGAGTATACTTGTTTCTGCACTGGGGCACTTGTTAAGAAGGGCCGACTGTTCTCTATCTTTATGAAGAGCACTTCTTGCTTGTTTTTGAGGAGAAGTGGTCACAGAGCCGAATGACTGTGCTGTTAACCTGATATGCAGCCGGGGGCTTTTCTTCGGGGACATTTAAGATTTGTGTACTAGTTATATCAGTTGTTCCGTTCTGCAGCTGGACTTCTAGCTTTGTAAGGTAGAGCCTTATATTCACTATCTGTGTCTGTTTCTTGGTACCGTTCTTGGTAACTCCCAGCGTATTAATACAGCTGTTTGAACTGAACTCTTTTGCAGATACAGTAGAAGGTTTTAATACCCATTTTATACATGGCTACATAGTTCATGATTATGAAAGCAGATCTCAAGTTTCAATTCCATACCCGGTGTCAGAAAACAACCAAGTGCAGAGTGGAGTTGCTTTCCACCATGGCAAGTTCATCATGAGTCTCCGGAAAGCAGCTATGGCAGAGCCCAAGTAAGACCACAGCTTTAAATATGTAATGTTCAAGAACCAAACCTGGGCCCTGGGGTCATGGGATAATGGTTAAGAGGCTTTCTGAGGCTAGAGAGATGGCTCAGAGGTTAAGAGCACTGGCTCTTCTTCCAAACATTCTGAGTTCAATTCCCAGCAACCACATGGTGGCGCACAACCATCTATAATGAGATATGGTGCCCTCTTTGGGCATGCAGGCCTATGTGCAGGCAGAATAATAAATAATAATAATAAATAAATCTTTTTTTAAAAGTGCTTTCTGTTCTTGCAGAGAGGACTGGAGTTTGGTTTCTAGTGTCCACATCAGATGGCTCACAGCCCTCTATAGCTCCATCTTCAGAGGGTCTGGTGTTTTCCTCTGCCTTCCTCAGGCATCTGTGTACATGTTTTTGTGGATGCACACACACAAAAATAAAAATATGTTCTGTTATACAAGTGAGATTTCAGTGGTGTTCATGAATGTTATGGCATAGGTATAATGAAATAATTTATAGTTAATATGTTCAGTGCCTCTGTAAAGAATTTTACTTTAAGTAAGAGGTAGCTGATTATATTTATTTGGAATTAGAAGGCTGCATAAGTGCTGTAACTAAGTCATATGCCCATGTGCCCATTTGAGTCTGTGTGGTTATTACACCTTTTCTAGAAAGAACAGAGGACGGCAAGAAGAAATCCCTGTTCTGCTTTTCCTGAGGGACTAGTCTGACAGGACTGGTAGCTTTCTTAATTATTAACTTATTGTCCTTTAACAATAAATAAGGAAGTTTTAAAAGTGAGAGCACTCATGTGGTTGACAAAAAGCTGGATGGTGACAAAGTAGTCTGTGGACTTTTCCTTAGAGCTGAAATGTCCAGTGGCCATAGAAGCAGTGTTCACTGTATACAAGTGGGAGAATGCCTCAGATAGAAAAGTTATGATTTTTCTGATGGATATAATTACTTTAACATTTTGTCATATGCCATATGTCATGGATATGAGGCTTTCCACGGCGGCACAGTTGGCCCATCAAGTACCATGCCGCTAAAGAAAACCAACGGATTCCCCTAGTAGCTATCAAGTGTTTATGGCTTCTTTGGGATCTCTGCCCGGTCTTTGTGCAGTGGTCCCTGAGCCTTGGAGAGGGTCTGATACAGATGTGCAGTGTGGCTGAGCACTCCACAGCGCTTACTCTCTGCACTTTGACCAGTCCTGAGCGTTTTGTATTAGCCACTTTCCACTGCACAAAGACACTTCTCTGATGAGTAGTATTAAGACTGGCATGAATCTGTAAACTTAGCCTTTTGATCCTGTGTCCACTTAGCAAATCTAAATAAATTACTTCTAATAATTCATTCATGTATGACTATGTTTGAGTATCAAGTTTTTCTGTATTTTTTTAAATGAATAATTAAAGACATGATGCAACTTTAAAAATACGTTTTAAATAACTATATTTGTGATATGTACTTGTGCATTACAAAGTGAAAACTAAACATAATTCTAAGCATGCTGATGGCTTTCTGCTTTGTGCTGTTGCAGTCTTTTCGCTGTGTGCATGCATGTACACACATGCCCAGTTTAGGAGTACAGGAGTTAAGAGAGTAAGGACTGTCATGGCTAAGGGACATGCCTCAAGTGTGCTCCTGCAGCAATGTGTTTCTGTTCACCCTTTAGCGTGAAGTTCATGGAAGGTGTTGTGCTTCAGTTGCTAGAGGAAGGCGACGCTGTGACAGGAGTGCGGTACAAGGACAAGGAGACCGGAGACACCAAGGTGAGCAAATGCAGTCTCCTCCTGCCCCTCGCGTGTGTGTGCGCACGCGGGCCCGGGTGTGTGGGGAGGTCAGAGGACCACTGTGCAGCGGGCGCTCTCCTTCTGCTTTAGGTGGCTCCCAGGTGCGGAGCTGTGTCACTGTACATGTTGATAGAGTCAGAACTAGGAAAATGTTGAAATCAAGTAGTGGCGAAATAATTTCTGGTTTATGCTAATGTTGGTCTATTAAAGAGAAGGAGGCATTGGGCCCTTCTAGGCTGTTCTACAGGATCAGCTCTTCCTAGATACTGGGCTCTGATAGGGTTGCCAGGTTTTCTTTGCTCACAGTATAGTAGTGTCAGGACATATTGTCACATTCTATCTAGCCACGCATTAGACACACCATGTGCGGTCAGGTAATCAGGTGTTCGTGAAGTTCGTAGTGAGTCTTCTGTGGTGCATCCTTGCCTTGCAGTTCTTCCTCTTGTCTATCATGGTGAAGAGTTTTGGTAGTTTTGATGGCAGAGCTGCGAAGGGAGATGACCTCCAGGAACTCAGGAAGGGTCGCTAAGGATTAGGCCTCATTCTCTTACGTCCGTAGGGTGCTTTGGTGCTCTGTGAGAGTGTGTTGTGTTTAAATATTCCCTTTTTGCTTTAGACGACTGGGCCTTTTGCGTGCCTCTAACCATTGCTGGGTGCTTCCTCTGTGTCACAGGAGCTCCACGCCCCGCTGACTGTTGTCGCAGATGGGCTTTTCTCCAAGTTCAGGAAGAACCTCATCTCCAATAAAGTTTCTGTTTCATCTCATTTTGTTGGCTTCCTCATGAAGGTATGGGGGATTCCATTTGTAGAAAAATAAAAGCAACTTGAAATCTGAAAACTATTAAGGTATTTTCTTTTCTTTTTTAGAATGCACCGCAGTTTAAAGCCAATTTTGCAGAGCTCGTACTAGTCAATCCGAGTCCAGTTCTCATCTACCAGATTTCACCCAGTGAAACTCGGGTGCTTGTTGATATTCGTGGAGACTTGCCAAGGAACTTAAGAGAATACATGGCTGAGCAAATCTACCCACAGATACCCGGTAAGAACTAGGATTTGAGCCTAATTGTAATCTCCTATGTAAAGCCAATTTCACAGGGGCCGCTTTCCGGTTTTTCTGAAAGCCATGCCTGAAAGAGTCCCAGAAATAAGTACAGCTGTGAACAGCAGTGTATTTCCTGTGATGTCAAAATATGTAGATGCTAGAAGCTAAGTATAGATAGCTGCCAGTTAACGTGTTTTTCCCCTGTCTCATCTCATGTGAATTTGACTCATTTTTTTCCTTTAATCTCCTCATTGTGTTCAACCATATGTTATTGACATCTATTTACTCTTAGATTCCTTAGTCATTCATTAACATGCATAAGGAGTTGCATAATGCATAATTTTATTAATAAAGTAGGCAGTTGGCGATTTATTGAAAGGACTATGTAACATCCACAACACATATATAGTTAAGAGTTCTTTTACCCTTGATAAGAAGATGTCTGCTAATTTGAAACTGAAGGGCTCAAACCGCTTCTTTGGGTGGATGGTTTTAATTGCAGATCACCTGAAGGAGCCATTTCTGGAGGCGTCTCAGAATGGTCGCCTTCGGACCATGCCAGCAAGCTTCCTTCCTCCTTCTCCAGTGAACAAACGAGGTATCTTTTAGCATTATTTTATAATGTCACCGTTACTTCAAATGACATGTGACGAAATTTGTGATCTGGCATTAACGAAGTAACTCCAAGGTTACCTTGGCATACTAAGTTCTCATGGTGAGAAAGAGCAGAAGAAGGAGCATTGATTACCTTAACACGTTCCCAACATCAAAGTCTTATGACATACTTATTATTTAACTCTGGCTGTGTAGAAGATGCTGCTGCGGCAGTCACTGGGAATAGCACAAGGGAGTTAAAAGTTAGCTCTTGGCCTGGAGGAAATCAGTTTTATAGTTAGGAGCCTGAAGATGAGTTCACAGTTCCCATAAAACTATTCACAGTAGCATGGATTCAGTGTTTGAGGGTGGCCAAGACTGGGTGGGGGTGGGGTTCTGAAGGGGAATGGCGGCTAGGGAGGACACATTGCTTGGGTATAAAGCAGTACAGGAGCTGGAAGGTGGACAGTGGGAGGAGGCACTGAGAAGTAATGGAATCTGCAAAGGTGCTCCTGGGATGGCTGAGGTATAGTGGCATTCCAGGGAACTCCATTCGATTCCTGTGACTGGTGTTTTTGATAGGTGTCATAGCGATTTATAGCTGGGGTGTAGTTCTGTCTTTAGTTTATAGTTTAAAGGCTTATCATGTGTTTTTTTGGAGACAGGGTCTTACTGTCCTGTCCTGTGTGGCCTGATGCTTAACTATGTAGATTCGTCTGACCTCAAATTCATAGAGATCACCACTCTCTGCTGTGCTGGGATTGAAGTTTTTCAAGACCATGCCTGGCTAAAGACTTATTTTTTATTTACACATGTGTTGCCATGTGTGTGCAGTGCCTCAAAGACTAGAAGAGGGTGTCAGAATCCCTGGAACTGGAGCTACAGATGGTCCTTATGTGGGTGTTGGGGATGAAACTTAGGCACTCTTACCTGCTGAGCCATCTCTCTGTCCCTCCCTCTTCTGTCTTGTATAGTCCAGACAGAAACTATCTGGCCGAGGATAACCTTGAACATCTGGTCGTCTGTCCTGCCTCTACTTCTCAAGAACTGAGATTATAGGCACAGGATATATGTATAATATTTAGTTTTATCCTATGTAGACAATGGAACTTAATGCTTAAAAAATTATTTTTTGTTGAGATAAAGATCTTAAGTTAATCACTTCAGCCACAGCAAATGTAATTATAATTCACTCTTGGGATAGTTTAGCTCCTGTAAATCTTAAGTTCGTTAGCACTCATGTTTTTGTCTACGAGTTGTTCAGGATTTCCTAATCTTAGTTCTCTTTCTGCAGGCGTCCTTCTTTTGGGAGATGCATATAACTTGAGGCACCCTCTTACTGGTGGAGGAATGACAGTTGCCTTAAAAGATGTAAAAATATGGAGAAAACTGTTAAAAGACATCCCCGACCTTTATGACGATGATGCTATTTTACAGGTAAGAATCTAGAGTTTCCTCCCCCACAGTGGCTCAACATACATTCTGTTTAGGATTGAGCAGAGTGGGGTCCCTGCGGGAGGCTGTGCTTGGAAGCTCATGCTTCATAGTGGTCCTGAGTCTAGTTCGGGTTTAATAAGCCTGACTTTCAGTCGGAATCTTTAATGCTTGTTTCACTATATGTTACACCAGATTGGTTCAGCCCACCTTGCCCAGAGCTATAAGCTTAGCTTCAGAGTCACATGACCTAGTGCTCTGGAAACGAGTTTGGCAATACTCCCTGTAGATAGGCCCGGCCTTGGGGCAGACACCATTTTGAGGAGATTATAAGCATTAGCTTATGCTTCTTTCCTCCTATGTAATAAATGATATTTTTATTTCTAGGCCAAAAAATCATTCCACTGGTCAAGAAAAAGGACCCATTCTTTTGTTGTGAATGTGCTGGCTCAGGCTTTGTATGAATTATTTTCTGCTACAGATGGTAAGCGTAGATGATTTTAAGTGAACATTACTGATTTGTAGATATTTACATGTTCTCAGGTAAGGGGCTAAATTACAGAAGTTAGTAGTTACAGTGCTTAGTCTGCAATCACAATGCACCCAACTTTGCCAGCTGCCAGCTTGATAGTTCTTTCAGTGTCTAGGCGTGGTGTGTGCAGCACTTCGTCTGCAGGCTGCTGGCTTCCTTTGGAAAACACCCCTAGCTGTATGTCAGGAACGCAGCCATTCAGTGCCTGTCCACGCATGGAGAAATGCTGATGAAAGGTCTTTCTGGCCAGGTTTGGAAAAGCAGTGAGTGCAGCCTTCCACTTCTTACACTAGTGTGAATTTCTTTTGAAGCATTATTTACAGCGTGAACAGGCGCATCACACTGAGGTTCTTTCTTGCTACAGTGCACAAGTGGCACTCACTGCAAATAGGCATGTGCTTCGTTTGTTTTCTACATTGTAGAGAGGTTGGCCATTCCTATTAATAAAAATTTCAAATTCTGAGCTAGGTGTGGTGATGCGTGCTTGCTCTCCTAGCTCTTCCTAGCCCAGGAAGCCGAGGCAGAAGGATTAGGAGGTCAGCCTGAGTTACATAGTAAGATTGTATCTCAAAACAAACAAATGACACTGACATGGTGTATCTCAAAAGAAATGACACTCTGGTACGTGCACCCTTCTACCAGTGTATCACACTCACAATAATAACAACATTTAATTCTTTTCTTTCTTTTTTTTTGTCCAAGACAGGGTTTCTCTGTGTACCGTTGGCTGTCCTGGTCTCACTTTGTAGACCAGGCTGGCCTTGAACTCACAGCAATCCACCTGCCTCTGCCTCCCCAAGTGCTGAGATTATAGGCGTGCACCATTACACCTGGCTATAAAAGTTTATTAAAAACTAGACAAAACCAAAGTAACCGTCTGAGATGATTTAAGCTCTTTGCTTGAGATTCTTGGTGCCATTAGCAGCAGAGAAAGTGGAATGCTTCTCATAGACTGGCAATCTGGCACCTCCTGGTAAAGGAAACAACTCATCCATTGTGATTTGCAAGGCCGGTCTGGATGAATTGGAGTGGAAGTTTAAGTGGTTGCTTGGGCAAGTAAGAGGAACAGAATTTTAAGTTTTGAGTTTTTCTAAGCTCTTGGATTCTTACATATCAAAGCTGCCAACAACATGATTAAGTTAATGACAGATCCAGGGGAATTTTATGGAACAAAAATTTACCGCATTTCATCCTTAAAAATAATGTTGTAAAGAAAAACTAGCTAGCTAGGTGTGGTGGCGCAGGCCTATTTTTAATCCCAGCACTCTGAGGAGACAGAGGCAAGCAGATCTCAGTGAGTTCCAGGACAGCCAATTCCACACAGAGAAACCCTGTCTCAAAAACAATAACAACAACAAAACCCAAAACAAATCAAAACATTAGTTAATAATTAAAAAAGACTTAAATAAAAAGAAAAATCCAGTCAGGCATGGTAGCACACACCTTAATTCCAGCACTTGGGAGGCAGAGGCAGGCAGATCTCTGTGAGTTTGAGGTCAGCCTGGTCTGTAAAGCAAGTCCAGGTAAGCCAGGGCTACACAGAGAAACCCTGTCTCGAAAAACAAAAAAACAAAACAAAACAAAACAAAAAGAATCCTTAAAATAACACTGCCTCTAAACTGTTTTTTAAAAAAGGCCATTTATTTTGTTTTGAAGGCTTCGAACTGTATTAAAACATTTTGTGGATATAAGGTAGAGATTCACTTCTTGATAGCCTACTGCTGAGTTAGGACTGTGGGTTTAGGCATCTCAGAACCTGAGATTTTTTTTTTTTTTTGGCTAGAATTTTTTTTTTTTTTTTTTTTTTTTTTAGTAAGAGTATACAAAGTATTCAGTGTTATTTATTTAATTTACAACAAAATCATATGTAATTTAAAAGTAACTCAAGGTCTGAATATTAGCAGGGTTAAAGAAATAGCTAGCCTGGGACTGGAGAGATGGTTCAGAGATTAAACGCACTGGCTGCTTTTCCAAAGGTCCCAAGTTCAATTCCCAGCAACCTCCACATGGTGCCTCATAACCATCTGTAATGATATCTGGTGCCCTCTTCTGGTGTGCAGGTGTACATGCAGACAGAATACTGTATTTTTAATAAATAAATAAATAAATCTTAAAAAAAAAAGAAAAATAGCTATCCATACTGTTCCCCTCTAGAGTATTGATTTGGGACTGTGAAGAACTCCTAGGGCCGGGTGTGGTGGTAGTGCACACCTGTCATTCCAGCACTCGGGAGGCAGAGGCAGGTGGATCACTGTGAGTTTGAGGTCAGCCTGGTGTACAGAGTGAGTCCAGGACAACTAGGACTACAAGAGAAACCCTGTCTCGAAAAAACAAAAAAGAGAACAAACAAAACAAAAAAGAACTCCTGGCTGCTAAGTTGTCATACTTGGCAGTTTTATATCTTCATTTTTTTTTCTGACATAAACAGTAACACTCTAAAATAAATAATTTCTACGTTTATTTTAGATTCCTTGTATCAGCTACGGAAAGCTTGTTTTCTGTATTTTAAACTTGGTGGAGAATGTGTGACGGGTCCCGTCGGGCTGCTTTCTGTGTAAGTTCCAACAGCAGAAGGGAAACAGTCTTAATGCCATGGACATTTCGTTACATTCTGTTACCCTGTCTGAGTCACAGGTGGCCCCAAGAGGCCAGTATGATGTCTCAGTGGTTACAAGTTTGCTGTACAAGCTTGGCACCCTTAGTTTGATCCCTAGAATTCAGGTAAAAGAATGCTCTACAGAGTTGACCTCTGACCTCCAATTGTCATGCACGTGTGTGCGCGCGTGCGCGCGCACATTAGTACAAAGTAAAAGATTTAAATAGTGGCCTGAGGAAATGAACACAGGGAGACCGCACTGTGCTGTCCTGATACAGAAAAACTGCTTAGAAGTGGTGAGATACGGTGGCTAAACCTTTGAGTAAAATTGATGATTGGCTTTCACCTGAGGTGTCTTCACATGTCTGACCCTCAGGAGCCAAGAATAACTGAGAACTGCAAATTCAATATTAAATTCCTGGCTTGAAATTTAGCAGTAGTTTAGCTAGTGCAGACATCTACTTGGGAAGTCTGAGGAGGGACAGTCCTCAGGGCACTTCTTACTGATGTGCAATCAGAGTATCAGTTCTGATGTCACACCAGACCGCAGCAGGCTGTCTAGTGCTTCATTTTGGATCTCAAGATTAGTGGAAGAAATATGACAAGAGAGAAAGTGACTACTGGCTTCTCAGAAGGGTTATTTATTCTAAGTAGGTTTTTTATAATCTAAAAATATATTCTTGCACCCAATGTAACAGGTGAGTGTAAGTCCTCAGCTGTGGCGTGCATTAAACTTCTATTGATGACACATCATTTGGACCTTTGTGAATAATTTTAACCATCTCTTTCTTTCTATTACAGATTGTCTCCTCACCCTCTAGTGTTGATTCGACACTTCTTTGCTGTTGCAGTGTATGCCACATATTTCTGCTTTAAATCAGAACCATGGGTGACAAAACCGCGAGCCATTTTCAGCAGTGGTGCTGTACTGTACAAAGCGTGCTCTGTAATCTTTCCTCTCATCTATTCAGAAATGAAGTATCTGGTTCATTGAAGGGGAAACCACTTGCAAGTCAAGTCCATTGAGACGTGAAGAGGATGTATATAGCATAAAACTGTACGGCTTGTACAGTGGAGACTCAAGGACCAGGCTTGTGTATAAGCATGTAAATATATGCCTTAATGGAGGATTGAAAATGAAGGGTCAGATAAGCGAGATGTTTAAAAAGAATGATTGTGTCCACAAATTAGTGCTAACACTCAAGTTTTTCTTTTGATTTCAGTATTTGGGGTGACTCATTTGGGATATACCAATAAAATGAAGAGTGAACTCTTAGGCTCTTGTTTTTTGTTGTAGACTTCTTTATGTAGCTTCATGGTCCCAGAAAAGATAAGCCAAGTGTGGTAGAAAGTATGGGTATTAAGCTTGTTCTGTATTGTGTGTGTGTGTGTGTGTGTGTGTGTGTGTGTGTGTGTGTGTGTGTGTGTTCGCGCACACATGGGTGAGGTACACATGTGCATGTGGAAGCCTGAGATAGACATATGTCTTCCTTAATCCCTCTTAATATTGTGTATATTTGAGGCAGGGCTCTTGCTCAACCTACAGCTCTAGGCAGCTGTTGTTTTCTTCCTTTGTTCTCTGCAGATGAGTGCCACTAGCTACAGGTTCAGGCAGACTCATGCTGTGCCTCATCCATCTTACCATAGTGGGATGGCGGCTCCCTTGCAGTGCAGTTTTCATGTAGAAACAAGTTAACCCTTTATAACCCCGCCCTTGGCCCCTACTGCCTCCCAAATAAGGAAATAGACAACCTGGCTGTCTGGCAGCGGTGCGAGAAGCTGAAGAACAGCTGACTCAGGGAGTACTCCAGGGTGCCTGGGGCTAGAACACGGAAACCTCAGAACACAGGGTATAGGACATGAATTGAGTTTACTGCTGGGCTGTCAATGGTCCTTACAGGCCTACAGAGGATGGAGCATCACCCTCCAACCCCCAAGCCACCTGTCACCTGGGCGGGGTTCCTAACAGGGTGTCAGTTTTTTAATCACAAGCAGGGCGACTCAGTCCTGACAATGCTACTTTACTGACGATCTGGAGTTGCCCGAGTAGTTCTGTAGAACATGAATTCATCCATCACAGTTACACTGAGCATTTAGGGGCAAGTACAAAACAGTTCCGCTTCTGCGTGATAAAAAATTCCACGATACCATGATTTAGACAATAGATTAGAGCTGAAAGCCATCTGTTAGAATGGCTGATGAGTCCCATGGTGGAGGGAAATGCAAGGTGGATGACCACTTGAGTTTTCATTTCCAAGTTCATTTTAGTCACAGGAAGACCTGTCCCTGAAGCAGGAGGAGGAAGTCACAGGACGGTTCGGAACTCATCGAAAATGAAGTTAGGCACATGTGCTTCAGCCACCTGGGATATTAAGCAGAAATTAAATCATGACATTGTAGCAGATCAGATTCACAATTTTACATATGATATTTCAGGAAGTGAAAATACCAGTGAAGCACTGGAATGAGTGAACTAGGAAATAGCCCATCGTTGTGGTGGCCTGTCGTAGGCCTCTGCTGTGCACCACTGACACACTGCCTCCCCCACATGCATTCACAAGGAGGCTTGGCTCTTAAAAGGCATTTGCGTCTAGGAGTACACCAATGAGAGGCACTAAGGAAGAGAAACCTGAGGCCAGGGGAAGACCAGAAAGGTTTTGAACGGCCTGCATCCTTTAAGTGGTTTTAGTAGAAGCAAGGAGGAGGCAGGGGTGGAGGTGGGGTGGGAAAAGGGAACAGGTGACATCTGAGCTGGAGTTTGAAAACCAGCTGGAGTTTTGTGTCTGTGATAATGAAGGTGTTCACCTGCTAAGCAGAGGCCATGCAGCAAATGTGGACACAAAAATCAGCACAAAAATCCTGAGAAACTAAAGCCAATGATCAAATCTGTACTCTTCCAATCCACACAACACACTCAAGCCTGGGATCATGTAACTTTTTAAGCATAGAGATTCTATTGATATTTTAACAGAGGCTTAAGCATGAGGCTACAAGAAAAGGGGTGCTCAGAAGCAAGGCGCATCGAACCATGGATACAACTCATTATGGGAGGGTTGATGGACCATGTGATCTCAGGTTCCCTCTGTAAAATCTATGCACGCCCTTGCACATGTATTGGTGAACATTTGCACATATATGCACTGTGTATGTTAATCTCTAGCCAGGTAAATTTCTAGCAGCGGAATTTCTGGGACTCCAGGGTAAATACACCATAGAAGCTTAAAAGGACAGATAAAGCTGAATTCCCCTCAAAGTCTGGGATCACTATATTCCCATCCATACAAAGGAGAATACACCCTTCCAAGCAGAGCCCAGTGTTTCACTTGTTGCCAATATAGTTGGGTTTGCCTTTCCCAAATATATGCCCTACTTGTACTTCACTAAAAACTACCTGTTAATATCCTTTATTCACCAGCTGAACAGGTAATCTTTCTTTACTGAGTTGAATGAGAACACTATTAATCTATTTTTTTGGTTTGTAGGTAATAGTTCCTATTTCATCTCTTGGTTTTTAAAGAGGTATTTGACAACATTTAATCTGGCATTAATTAGAGATCGGGTCTGACTCTTTACCTTCCCATTTTCTTCTTATGGTGAGAAAGCTGTGTCGGTACATATTTGTCTAAATGTTTGCTAACTGATCTGCTTCATAATTCGTACTAACTCTGTGTGCCACTAGTTTTAACAACATAGGTGCTGTTTTGAGCCCACACCACAAGTCACTGGTCCTAGAGCCACCACATGACTATGGCCTGTTTCTCCTGATGGAGGCCACTTTGTCCTATACACAGTTTTATACACAGAATTTGCCCATTGGTCCTGCTGTTGTCATGACAGTACCCCACTACTTTCATTTTTGTAGTTTTGTGTGTTAATATGTACTGTTATACTTTTTTTTCCCTAAAGAAACAGCCCTTTATAAAAAGCCAAAGTTTCAAAAACAAGTTAAATATTAACTGGGGCTTTGATTATAATTACATTAAATCTATAAACTTGGTATCTCAGAGCTATGTACATGTACGGTAGGTATCTCAGAGCTATGCACATGTATGGTAGGTATCTCAGAGCTATGCACATGTACGGTAGGTGTCTCAGAGCTATGCACATGTATGGTAGGTGTCTCAGAGCTATGCGCATGTATGGTAGGTATCTCAGAGCTATGCACATGTATGGTAGGTGTCTCAGAGCTATGCACATGTATGGTAGGTGTCTCAGAGCTATGCACATGTATGGTAGGTGTCTCAGAGCTATGCACATGTATGGTAGGTGTCTCAGAGCTATGCACATGTATGGTAGGTGTCTCAGAGGCTATGCACATGTATGGTAGGTGTCTCAGAGCTATGCACATGTATGGTAGGTGTCTCAGAGCTATGCACATGTATGGTAGGTGTCTCAGAGCTATGCACATGTATGGTAGGTGTCTCAGAGCTATGCACATGTATGGTAGGTGTCTCAGAGCTATGCACATGTTATGGTAGGTGTCTCAGAGCTATGCACATGTATGGTAGGTGTCTCAGAGCTATGCACATGTATGGTAGGTGTCTCAGAGCTATGCACATGTATGGTAGTTGTCTCAGAGCGATGCACATGTATGGTAGGTGTCTCAGAGCTATGCACATGTATGGTAGGTATCTCAGAGCTATGCACATGTATGGTAGGTGTCTCAGAGCTATGCACATGTATGGTAGGTGTCTCAGAGCTATGCACATGTATGGTAGGTGTCTCAGAGCTATGCACATGTATGGTAGGTGTCTCAGAGCTATGCCATGTATGGTAGGTGTCTCAGAGCTATGTACATGTATGGTAGGTGTCTCGAGCTATGCACATGTATGGTAGGTGTCTCAGAGCTATGCACATGTATGGTAGGTGTCTCAGAGCTATGTACATGTATGGTAGGTGTCTCAGAGCTATGCACATGTATGGTAGGTGTCTCAGAGCTATGCACATGTATGGTAGGTGTCTCAGAGCTATGTACATGTATGGTAGGTGTCTCAGAGCTATGTATATGTATGATATTTCAGTGATATGTATATGTATCGTATCTCAGTGATATGTATAATTTGAAAATCTCATTTGAAACAGACTTTCAGAATCTTACAGCTTTCCCCAAATTGTTCCTATTTCTGCTAGTGTCTATTCTTATTTTTAAAAATATTATTGAGGTCAAAGCCATGTCAGACCCCTTGGAGCTGAAGTTACAGGTAGTTTTGAGCTGGCTGATGTGGGTGCTGGGAATTGAACTCAGATCCTCTGCAGGAACAGTGTGTGATCTTAACCACTGAACCATTGTTCCAGTCCCTAGCTGTATTATTAATTACATGACTGCCTTCATACTTCTATGAATGGGACCTTTTTTTTCCACATTTATTATATAAGTAACTTATTTGTTGAACTTGTTTTTATTTTGCTTTTTTTTTGTCTTTGTTTTGTTCTGAGACAAGATCTCACTATATAGCCTTGGCTGGCCTGGAACTTGCTATATAGACCAGGCTGGTTTCAAACTCATAGAGATCCACCACACTCAACTTTTATTCTTTTTTTTTTTTTTTTTTTTTTTTTTTTGTTTTTAGAGACAGGGTCTCTCTGTGTAGCCTTGGCTGTCCTGGACTTGCTTTGTAGACCAGGCTGGCCTTGACCTCACAGTGATCCGCCTGCCTCTGTCTCCCGAGTGCTGGGATTACATGTGTGCGCCACCACTGCCCGGCTTCACCTTTTAATCTTTACTCAGGGCTTGCTCTACCTCTGAGCTAAACCCCAACCCTCTGAGCTCATTTTGAAAAGTTCTCCACAATTCTTAGGTTCTCATTACATTCTTAATAAGCAGTACAAGCTTTGTTTTCTTCTTAAATCTGGTGTATGGTCTTCCTTACCTTGCTAACATCTGTATAACAAAACAGGAGCAAGTGGCAGTAATATCATACGACTTAACAAGCATGCTACTGTCATTTCACTAAGTACTGCATGCTTATTAAGTTTTAAAAGGCCATCTGGCTTTCGTTATTAAAAAGTGCCTTCTGTTAAGAAAAGGCTTTTTTTTTTTTTAACACAGATTTATTTATGCACACGGGCCATGGAATGCCTTCAGAGGTCAGAGAACATCTTGTGGGAACCAGTTTTCTCCTTCTACCACATGTGTCCTGGGGAATGAACTCAGACTGTCAGGCTTGGCAGCAAGTGCCTCTACCTGACAATCCATTTTGTTGGACCCTATTTTTCATTTTTAAAAATAAAAAATAATTTTTGTAGCATCTGTTTTAGGTCTTTACATTTCTTAAGTCAAAATTTCCTTAAACTCCGCAAGGTTGATATTAGGAGAGCAATGAAGGAATTTCCTAGAAGGTAAAAGTCAGTTCTTCACTTCTAGAAGCAGTGGCCACATATATCTTTGGCTGTGGCCTGGACTTATCCTGCTGCCAGGGCTCAGTTGTTATGGAGAAGAAAAACAAAGCATCTGGCCAGTTAGGAATCCCTTCCTTGCTTGCTCACCTCACTGAGCTGGCCCTGAGGTGGGTGGAGAGTAAGCAAGGAGGGAGACAGAAGCCCTCACAGTGCAGGGAAGACAGGTGCAGTGGAGAGCAGGGGCACACAAGTGGGAGGGGCTGAGAGGCATCTGCTGAAGAACTACAGGACTTCACTCCTAGTGTACCCAGGGCAGCTGTTACTACTGCTTATGGATTGGTCATCACAGTCATCCTTTACTTTCTATGGCTTACCCTTCGGGGGAGCTTTGTGTACCGAACATAATCCTCCAGGAATAGAAGGGCACCCACAGCATCTGCAGGCATTTCAGGCATCTTCTGGCTGTAAGAGAAGTATGGGTCGGTTAGCTGCTTTGTATGTAAGCAGGCCCTTCCTTGACTAATGAGCAGCATACTAAGTCTGTAACAAACTCACAGGCACCCTCTTGATTGCTATAAAATAATTATCCTGTTGTATTTAGGAACTGACCCTGCAGGAAACAACCTAACCAGGGGCTGGTGCGATGGCTCAGTGGGTAGATACATGCCATCATGAATGACAGATGACCTGCGTTCTATGCCCGGAACTATGAGAGCAAGAAAAGAGCTGGCTCCCTTGCTGGGGGTTGGACTGCTACTATGTGATCTGATGCTAATCATTGTCCCTCAAGATCTGGCTGCTGCCCAAATGAGCAGACACTCAAGTCCCCAAAATGATGTTTGTAACCTTGCCTCCCTGTTTGACCAATAAAAAGCTGGTACCTGGGCAGGGCCAGAAGAAGGTAGGCACGGCAAAGGTTCAAGGGCTGGGGGAGTGAAGGGTCTTGGGAAGGAGAAAGGGGGACGAGAGCGGAAGAGAAGGAAGGAAGGAGGCAGCCTTGGGTTAGGTGGAGGAGAAGCACGTGGCTGACATGGATGGACGATTCAGCCCAAAGAACATTAGCAAGTATTTGGGATTATGATGGGAGGTAGTTTAGGGGATTAGTATCTGTCCTGTCTCAGGTGAATCAAGGGTATTTTAAATGACGGTGTCTGTGTCTTCATTGATTGCTAGCGGGTTAGAAAATACTGCCATAATTAGTCTAACAATAAGCATTAATTAGTCTATACTTCTAAATTAGCCACAACACTACCTGGAGGTTGTCTTCGGTCTCCCACACGCACACACATGTGTACACACACAGACAAACAAATGTAGTGAAAGAAAAAAAAAAGCCAAACCTTAACCTTGTCTTCAGCTTATAATATGGTCCTGTAGTCTGCCTAGAGTCTAGAAAGATGGATCCACACTTTAGACCCATCTCCCTTGGATGGCTCTCATACTCTATGACTTAATCAATGCCTGGCAGATCCCACACATGCCCAACCTGTCTTTCAGCTGCATTTGTACTGCAAACTCCTTTGAAAGTAAGTGAGTTGCCAGGATGGGTGGTACCAGACCTGCAAACTCACCTGCTCTGGAGGTAGATGCAGGAAAACCGTGAATTTATTGTCCACCTGGGCTATAGACTAAATTCAGGACCAGGCTGGGAAACAGCGAGACAATGTTTCAAAGAGTAATTGGAGGGCCGGGGTATGGTTTAGCTTTAGAGTTCGTACCTGGTGCATACAAGGTCCTAGCGTAGCAGAAAGATCTGCAGTATGTTGGCAAACCCAACTAAATGGTAATGCACTCACTTTATGTTGTGACATGGCAGATGCTCTCCTGCTAGGCTGACCCTTTCAGGCAGCAGAGCCTGGGATGCAGCATCCTAGGGCCATGGCTTTTGTTTGTGTTTTCCTACTCTAGAAAACTCACAAATGAACAGAGGGGAGCAAAGAATTAGAAGAAGCTGACAGCTTATACGTTTTGCTATCCAATGGCAACTTGTGATTCCTGTTGTGTTATACACCATGAACTCAGACTTTTCCTTGCCCTTGACACCGAGAAATCACTCTTTAGTGAGTGCAGTCATGTCTCAGTGGTGGGCACATTGAGGAGTGTGGCCCCTTTGGTAAGTGGAGCCACGTCTTGGTGGTGGTCCAGCAGGAATCCAGGGCGCCCACGCGCTGAGAGCTGGCTGTACACGGCAGTCACAGGTGTGCACTTTCTCTCTCATAGCATCTACTACTCTCCATCAAGCTCAGTCTTACAGAGTCCCTGCCAGTCCAACTACGGGCCATTTCCTGGCAGAGTGACCAAGGGTAAGCACTAGGGGGACTGCTCCTTGGGGAGCTGACCTGACTTATGTGTAGAGAAGCACCCACTCTGCATTCCTGCTTGGACAGTCATGAGAGAGAGCTGTCGTGAGAAGTTGCAGTCCCTTTTGTGACATTAAGTTCCACTGTTTCTGAATGTACCTTGTGCACTGCTCCATTGTGGAGCGGATAAACTGGCCAATCAGTGCCAGGAATTGCTCGGTGTACCGGGAGTGAAACTGCTTCAGCAGAGTGAGCAGGCCCAAGATGAGTGGCGGCCAGTCAACAGGGTCGGCAGGTTTCCGGCACACCATGCCTATGAAGGAACATATTACAATACCCAGTGAACTACTTGCTTTTGACAGTGGTCACTAAATATCAGCCCTCATCGATGTCATTACTGCTGGCCCGTGATTATTTTGAGGAAGCACTAATTCTGAGCTACCTCTTAAACTAGCTGTGAGGTTGGTGGAACATTCATTTTGTCCTGCACTATTAATGTCCTCTATGGTAGACACTCACCATGTACAGTAAATGAGAAAACCAAAATGACCTCAAATTAGCTTCAGCTAATGGTAGCATGGTTAGATACCCAGAAATGCTTTATAAGTGAAACCAGTTAAAATTCTGGTTAAAATGCTGTAAAATTATCTTTAAAAACATTTTTGATTGTTAAGGTAAGAAAAGGAGCACCGAGAGATGTCCTGTTTGAGTCTGGAGACTAAGCGTCTCACTATCACGGGACACCCCAGCGTTAGTGTCACCAACAAACAGCACCTGGCGGGAGGAGGCCAAGCTGGAAACCAATCAGCACTGTGCTCCTGTTCCCCTGCAGTACTGACAAGGGCACGATGCTTGGCACGGAGAGGAACTGTCCGGGGAACAAGGCCTAGGGCCAGGGAATGTTTCTGAATGAGAGGAACTAAAACAAACAAACAAGCAAAAAAAAACAAAAACAAAAAAACAAAACAACAACAACAACAACAAAACCCCCCGAAACTCTAAACTTTAGGTCCTAAAGAAAGTTCACAATTTTACTTTAAAAACATTTTAGGAGATTGGAAGGAAAAGATACATTTTGATGTGTTTAATTAAGAAAACAGCAATACAGTCCCGTTTGTAGGAATGTTCTTGCAGTGTTTCTGACTGAATGACTGTAGTGCTAGGTTCTCACGGCACTTGAAAAACCAACTAAATATTACGGAGAGCTAAACAAATTCTGCTTAATTAGATGAAAAGTCTAGAGACAGAGGACGAGCCTGAGAATCTCCTAGGTATTATAGAGAAGCTCACAATAAACTGGTCGCCAGAAAATTAGTTATATTGTTAGCCAGGACACCTATAATGAAGCTGTTGGTAGCACATGCTCTGACATGTAATCATGTGCACATTACAGTCTGAACTGGAGTCAATCCTGTCTCCTTAACTGCACTGTAACTCCTACTACAGTCCCGGCAGCCAGCAGCACATGGGCACCTGTATGAGCAGAACATGAATGTAACGAAGAGTCTTTTCCGCCATAATCAGCTACTCAGGCATTGACTGAGGAGAAGCAAGTAAAGACGCTGTTCATTCCGTAGGAGGCCAGCACACTTGGCTGATTTGGAATCCGCTGTGCACATCCCATCAATGGTATTATATTGCAGTGATGCAATGGCACTATTTCAGTCTATGACAGCATTACATGCAGAACTGTGTCCTTAGACATTGATCTACTGCTTGTTTATTACAAAGGAAAAACTTGGCATCGTACCTAGGTTTTTGTTATACTGAAGTTTTGGCAATTGAGCAATCAAAAACAGAAAGTTGACGATTGGGAAATAAGGTAAGCGCTTCGTTGTTATATAAATCTGGAAAGAGAAAAACACGAGAGATATATGGTTTCTTTATCATGCAGAATATCACAGAAAACAGTTTCAAACAGAACGCTCTGATATGCCTTCAGTTTGCTCTTCTGATTGCCTCCAATTGGGCAAGTTCCCTCATTTGGAGATTTATTTATATATGGCGCCATGCAAATACAGACATGCTTTAGCCCTTTAGCTCTCCTTGGAGAGAACAGCTTTGTTTAGAGACTAGAGTTCCTCCACCCCAGTCATGTTAATATCACGCCTGAAGAGAGGGGCAGGAGGTGATGAGCAGGAATGGCAGGGGACAGCAAAATGAGGAGCCATGACAGTGTGAGCCTGGACATATGGCTCAGCAGCTGACCATGGCTGCTCTTCAGCGGACTCCAGTGCAGTTCCCAGCACTGACATGGTGGCTCACAACTGTTCTTAACTCTGCTCCAGGGGACCTGACACCATCTTCTGGTCTCCTTGGGCATCAGGCACACACATGGTGCACATACATACAGGCAGGCAAATGCTCATACACATAAAATACAGCTTTAAAAAGAGTAGTTAAGGAGATATGGGGGAAAGAGGGAACATGAAACAAAAGGAAGAGGGAAAAGATCCAGGCAGCGGAGAACAGAGTGCCAGCCTCTGCTGAGGAAGAAAGTGAAGTTCTCCTTTATCACATGCTTCCCTGGCAGTCTCCCTCCCAGTAACATGGCAGAAAAAGCAGGGCAGACAAAGCCATGCCACTGGCTAGCTCCCTCATTAGCATGGAGCCTGGGAAAGTCCTGGATCTCTCCAACCCTCAGGCTCCTCTCCCAAGGGTGGCCTGTTTCAAGGGACTGCTTAGCACAGAGCACTGGGATCTCAGCTACCCTTTAGGTTCATCGTCTTGGTTTTATTTCAGACAAGGTCTTATTGTTATAATTTAAAATTCCCAAAAGTAAGCAGGGTAACCATCTGAAGTGGTCACCTGTGTGCATCCACACAAGTAAATACTTAAGCAAACAAGGTCCATCGGAAGTGCCGGCAGCTGATGTCAGTTTGGGACGGGTGCTGCCCTACAAGCCCTGGCACATATGTATGAGGAAACTCAGTGCTTTCTGGAGCGCGGAGTTGAACAACATGGAGCCTGGCATTTGTAACTGCAACCCCTGATGGCCACCAGGGGAAGCCTTTGCAGGCAGGATAGTAGTGTGGCCACCCAAGCCCCAGGCAACCTGCACTGATGCTAAACTTTCACTTTTCCAGAACACTGACCAACCACAGCAGTCTCACCCCCTGGGAGGTGACATCACTTAGAGACCTAACTGAATGGGGTACTGGGGGCTGAATGTATGTGATCCGTTACCTAGACAAAGACACCTTTTATACCACACAGCCCTGTACCCCCCCACCCCCACCTAATTTTATATTTTAGTCTTTAACCTTATTCAGTGGGTTGTGAATGCCAGCTGCTTCCAGATAGGCTGTGATTTCATATAATAGTGTGTTATCTTCTTTGGGGTAAGGAAGCGAAGGGTCCTGATAGTGGGCTTCAATGTCGGCCAGGAGAGCCCTAATGGGGAGAGAAGCAGCGATAAACATAAGTGGTCAGCTGAGTTTATACATCTGTAACCAAGTCTTGTCCTTCTGACTCCTGATTCACAGGCATGTGACTGACTGCATGTCACTGTGAAACCTTACCTAGGGTCACTTTATCTCTTAGAGTCAAGCTAGATCAAGTGGTTTCACTACTGAGATTATAAAAAAAATTATTTGCAGCTGGGTGCGGTGGCACACACCTGTAATCCCAGCACTCGGACCAGACTGGTCTACAAAGCGAGTCCAAGACAGCCAAGGCTACACAGAGAAACCATGTCTCAAAAAAACAAAAAACAAAACAAAAAAATCATTTGCATGTGCATGTGTGTATGCTCTTGGAGGCAGACGAAGTCCTCTGATCCCCTGGAGCTAGGGTTACAGGGGAGCTAGGGTTGGCCATCTGACAGACTACTGGGAACCAAACCCTGGTCCTCTGAAAGAGCAGCAAGTGCTCTTAACTCTAAGCCATCCCTCCAGTCTCTCATTGTTCGATTTTTTTATGAACTGCCTAAACTGTTTCTAAGACCTATTTTGTTAGAAGAGCTAACTTTGAAACGGAGAAACTTGGACTGTTTATCTGCACAGAAAGAGAGCAGCTGTCTGGAGGGGAGGGGATGTGTGCACCTCAGGATGTAGGCGCGTGCTTTCCCCTGCTCTCTGGTAACCATTGCTTAGTTCTTTAGAGTCCATTGCTTATAGATTCTGTTAACAACAGCTTCCTAAGTTGGGACATGAGCCTAGGAGTGCTGATGCTTGTTATGTGAGCAATACATGTTAAAAACCCAAAGACCTTCAAGGAACAAGACGTGAGCCTGGTGCTGGAAGGTGGGCAGCCTGAGCCCACAGGTGGCTGTCCCAACCCTGGCACTCACTTATTGAGATTGTCCAGAGCAGCTGCCAGGTGTCTGGAATCAAAGCGACAGGAAGAGTTTAGCTCATTGGCGATCTGCTGTCTCAGGATCTGCATCTGTCCAACCTGAGAACAAGTGAGAGGGCGGAGAGGTGGTGCACAGCGCGCCTGAGAGCAGGCACCAGCATGCGAGCTGAGCTGGAGAGCCTTGAGGGATGCGCCTTGGTGGACACCTGTCTGCTACACTCTCTCTGTCTCTGAGGTAGCCATGGCAACTCCTCTAAATGCCTCTGGCTTTTCTTTCTCTCCCACCTGAGAAACAGCCACACAGCAGCTTCATGTTGGAAATAAACATTTTATTTTTTGTTTTTTTGAGACAGGGTTTCTCTGTGTAGCCCTGGCTGTCCTGAACTTACTTTGTAGACCAGGCCAGTCTTGAACTCAGAGATCCACCTGCCTCTGCCTCCTGAGTGCTGGGATTAAAGGCGTGGGCTACCATGCCTGACTTTGAAATAAACATTTTTTTAAACACCCATGGAGCAGTCTGGATCAGTGGTTTCACTGTGCCTTCACTTATATAAAGTAGGAGACTGGATTCTAAAATAAGCTAGTTTTCAACTAAATATTAATCGCCTCATTTGTCTTTATTCCTCATTTTCAAAGACACAGTGTTTTATTCATAACATCTGGATAATTTATGCGGCCAAAGAGCCCTGCTTCTTAACATCAATGCCTGCACAGGAAGGAGAGGAACAAAAGCACTGTTATAATGCTATGAGGAACATACTTGGTCTAAAAACCGACAGACCAGAGCATCACATGAACCTGGAGGAAAATTCCCATTTCCTTGTGCAGAAACATTTCTGATTGGAGGCATTTCAGAAAGAAGACATTTTCTTGAGTAAGTGGGGAGCTGTGGGTCCATCAAGGAAAAGCCTAGTCAGTGGCAGCTCCAAAGGGAATGATAAAGGAATGAATGGTGTGAGAAATAAACTGTGGGAGCTCTGCTTTAATGACAAAAGGTATAGACTGCATAAAATACAAAGTCACAGGAAAGTAATCATTTGCAAACCCAGTGTTGAATAGCCCCGCTGTCCCTGGCATTACCCGGTGGTATTGACTGTCCTGCTCCCGCAGCATACCTTCATTATAGCCTCCAGGTAGGCGGTCCAGATCTTCTGTGTTTTGGTGATGGCAGAAAGGTAAACTTTACTTGAATTTGCTGAAAGTTAAAATATAATCTTAATCCAGTCAATTCAGAAAGGCTACAGCACAGCATTATTTCTGCCTTTGTGGGGGGGGGGGGTGTCTCAAGACACTTACCTACAATGCTTTTTAGGGGGCTGACAGCATTCATGAGTGTTTTTAAAGTATCTTGTATAGTTCTATCTCTCAGGATAATTTTCTGAAACATACTTAGGAAATTCTACAAACAAGAAGTCATGATCAAAATCCAAATGTAACAAACCAACACTCAACGCAAATGCTGTGTAGAACATCATACACCTAAGTCACACGGCCTCTCAGTGGGACGGTAGCAGGTACCCAAGTTTCTACTAAGAACAGTACTATAAGGTGGAGTTAAGGCTTCAAACACAGGTCTCTCTTTCCCAAGTGGAAATGAACTGAAGCAGTCTTCCCATAAGCTGGCCAAAGAAATTCTAGTTCACTCTCAGTTCCTATCCACCTGGTAAAACCATCGGTGCCTCACATCAGGTGACAAGTCATGGAGCACAGTGATTTAACTGTCAGGTAAGACCTGCTATGCTTCCCAGGTAGACACTAGACATGCAGGCCTGTAATAGGCAGTCTTTGTCTACTTGGCAGAGCACATACCTACCTAAGTGTGTTTGGATGTTTCCAGAGAAGCTTAATGCTAAAGGGAAGACCCATTCTAAACAGGGGCAACACCATCCCAAGAGCTGGGGTCCAAGATTGAATTAAGAGCAAAAGTGAGTCAAGCGTTAACATCCACCTCTCTGCTTCCTGACCGCAGGAGCAGTGAGACCAGCTGCTTTATACTCTTTTGACCACAGTGGAAGCCATTCTAGAAGCCAGGTCCTCCCTAGCATGATGGACTGGACTCTCCAACTGTGAGCCAAAATGCTGCCTGCTTGCCTAAGTTGCTTTTGGTGGGTGTTTTACCACAGCGGTGAGAGAAGTGACTGCCGTGGGGGTCCAGGCTCACCTGTAACTCTTTCACAATCATGAAGCACAGAAGCCTGTCCAATCCATTCAGACCAAAAGTTCCCAAGGTGGTCTGGATTTCTGAGAAGAGGCAACTGCTGGTCACTTCTTGATGAGTTTTCATGTCATACCACGTGTTCAGCTGGTCTATATAACATGTCATTCTAAATCAAAAGGGAAATCAAAGGGCCCAGCAGCTTAGAAGAGTGGGGTGGGAGCTGGGGTGTCAACACCCAGGGCACAGGCTACAGGACTTCTTTGTTTATACAGTCTTACTAAGTAGGATGCTGTAACCTGGACTTGCACCAGGCCCGCCTCAACCTCCTGATTGCTGGTATTGCAGGTGTGAGCAGGCACTACTGGTAATGACTCATGTTTCCTCCCTTCTGTCCAGGCACTCAATCTTGTCTGTCTGAGGAAAGCCAGATGCCCCGGAAATTAAACCTCAGGTTGGCCTCCTTTCCCCACTGCTTTCATGTTGCTTTCCCAGTTTTATTTATTTCCACTGGGCTGAGCTACTACTGGGAACAAAACAGAAGACAAAGTTAAGTTCAGCTGCCAGGTTGGAGGACTCTAGGGCCTAGGTGCCTTTCTATAGGATGTTTGCTGAAATTTCCAGAGACTGAGGACAAATGAGAGCCTAGTATCAATTTTTTTTTTGGTAAAGAAGAAATTTAGAATCTTTGAACTGTGACATCTGAGACTGAAGATGAAGCCCTGAGCTTTCTTCCCAGCTCAATAAATGGTAGATGGCCATCTTCTTGGCACCTCTTAATGATTCTTCTCAATCTCGGGAATACAGCATGATGACAACAGTGGCAAAGAAACACTTCTTCCCCTGAGCACTCAGTATTATTCTGTGCCACCCTCATAATAGCTCTGTGAAACAAAAGCCATTTAACCCTCTCATGTTAGCAGGGAGATGATGGATGGCCAGGTAGGCCTGGTCCCAAGATTATGTAATTTCAAAGCTTTGGTTCTCAAGCCATTGAGGAAGGTCCTGATTGACTGGTAGATCCTGCAGAAGGCACAGATGGTCACATTCCACTCCTAGATAATCTGATTTAGCAGGTACAGGGTGAACCAGCCTCTGCAGTCCCGAAAAGCTCTCCACATGTAGGGTTCATGTCATAAACACCACCATACACCACACACCATACACATGGGGCTTGAGAAGGAGTTGAAAGGCAAGAGTGAGGAAGTTAGAAGTAAGTGTGGAAAAAACCCCAACAATTCAGGAAGAAGGTTTGCAAAAGTGCACACATCCTTTATGCTAGTCTTCAGGGTGTCCTTCTGTTCCCCAGTGCTGGCACTCAGGATGTGACATTTGAGAGGAACCTAGTCTGAGGATGAATTCCCAGTCACATCTAACCTTTGTTGAAAGTGTGAGCAGGCTGATGGGCAGGGCAGTTTTCTAGACAGCTCAGTAACTCAAGCCACAGACACAAAGGACTATTTATTTACTCTCTTGCCGGTGACAAAAGAAAACTATTTCTGCTAGAAATCTCGAAAAGTTTATCTATAGTTGACTGACTTTCATAAATCTTGAGAGACAAAAAAAAAAAAAAAAAAAAAAAAAAGCCTGGACTGGAAGGAAGGCAGTATGGAGTGTTGAAGAAAGGCATACACATTCACCAAGATCTTGGTAGGTGGAGACAGAAAGGACATTTCTTTCTTTGGGAAAGGCTACCTATTCTGATCCTCTGTGAGTAGTATGTGCCCAGGGGTAAACTGAGCCAGAAAACAGGTGGTCTTAGTACATGGCTTCATCTGAGGCTCAAAGGAAGAGGAAATGGGTTCAGCTGGATTTACTGAGAGGCACCATGGTACCCACCAGATATTCTCAGCAATAGTTTTAATTATGTGAAATTTTCACCCAGTCCCTGCTGAAGGCAGAACTCATGTGACAAGGATGTGGCGTCACCGCTCACAAAGCTGTGTGGTGTGGCCTTGACTAGCACAGAGCTTTGGGGGTTGGGACTTGGCATGATCTAGGGACACCACCTGCCAACTGTGTCATGCTTTTGTGTCTGAATTTCTTCACCTTTGATGTAGTAACAGCACCAATGCCTGCCTCCTGAGATGATTATAAGGAGAAAGTATGTAGATCTGGGGAACATGCTGGGTGAATACTCAGTAGATAATGTCAATTATTAAGTGCTTGGGTGCTGGATAAGAAATAAGCATGTCATCTTTAATGGCCAGGATGTGTTGACAAGTACAAGATGACAGCTAGGGACAAGGGAGCATACCTCAGTGACACAGGCATGGATGTCTAGAGGTCTGAAGCTCAGACACACTCAGACATACTTACTTGGGGTCTGTGATCCTCAAGATTTCTCTGCAGAGCCGACCAATAAACGTTACAGACTCATCCACAGGCACGAACTTCGGGATTGGAATATGAGTGGACTGGTACATGCTCTGCCAGTCTTGAATCTAGAAAACACAGCCATAGTCTAACTGGATATCTTTTCTTTATATAATCTTTTAAAAAAGATTTTATTTATTTATTTTATATATATGAGTACTCTATTTGCATGTACACCTGCAGGCCAGAAGAGGGCATCAGATCACATTATAGATGGTTGTGAGCTACCACATGGTTGCCAGGAACTGAACTCAGGACCTCTGGAAGAGCAGACAGTGCTCTAAACTGCTGAGCCATCTCCCCAGGCCCCTCTTTACATAATTTTACAGGGCCTGTGTGAAGAGTGACAATTATGCGTGCCTTGGTTTTGAATGGGAAGAATTTTAAATCACCACCAAACCCCTCACCCAATCTACCTAGAACATAAAAACGAAAAGAAACAACTGTTGAAAGGGGACATGAGGGCTGGGGGGTAGCTCAGTGGGTAGAGCGCCTGCCTGCCTACCATGAATAACACTTGGGCTTCCATCCTCAGCACCTCATCAAGCAGGTACAGTGATGCAGGCCTGCGTCCCAGCACTAAGGAGGTGGAGGCAGGAGGATGGGAAGTTCAAGGTCATCCTCAGCTAAACAGTGGGTTGGAGGCTAGCCTAGGCTGTAGAAAAGTGAGAAATATGGAGAGATAGAGAAATATGGGTTTTTTTTGTGTGTGTGTGTGTCTTGTGAGTTGACATGGCCAGTGTAATCTAAAATATCATAAACTTAAATAATCTTTTGAAAGTGTTACCTTCATGTGTCAGTTCCTTGCGTAAAAGCAATGGCACTTTAGTTTGGTGTTATTTTGTGGTTCATGGAAAAGAAACAACTCTTGTATGCATTTTTTAAAAAGAAGACACACACACACACACACACACACACGCACACGCACACACACGCAGATAAACATGATACGATACTGGACTAGGGAAGCACACATCAAAAACGGCACCTTCACACCCCACAAGGTTAGCTAAAGTTGGGGATCGGACAGCAGCAAGTGCTGGCTGGGACATGAGGAAGGCGGAAGCCCGTGCACTGCTGGAGGATGGAGAGTGGCAGTGGTGCTGTGGAAGGTCTCTGGTGGTTCTTGAACAAGCAAACAGCACTACAAAGTCAAGAGAGATCCCGAGTCTCCCACTCCCAGACCCCTGGGTTCCAATAAGCAGAGCAGCAGCTGCTACAGACACTTAGTGACATCTGCTCGGTCCTTGACACAGAAAGCTCCCTGAGGCCAGGTCCCATGTCAACGCTATCTTGAAATCTCCTGACGGTCCTCCATGGGACTTAATGGCTTTCAGAAAAATTATTTAGACAAAACAACAACAGCAACAAAAAGCTTTCTTGTGGTATTGCTATGATTTGCTGGAGTGTGTATTTTAAATATTAAGAGATAATAGATATAGCCAAGAATTAAAAACTTGTTAAATACCTTTGTTCTTAAGAAGTTATTACATTCTTGCTCCACATTATAATTTATAATACGAGAGACTTCTTCCTGCCAAATCTTCAGACCATAAATGTTGACATAGTCCTGGATGTACTCAAAAGAACGATGGAATCCGTCCATGGTGGCTCCCAGCTCTTTCAGCTTGGGCATCAACTCACTTGGCTATAGAGAAGAGGACAGGACAACATCAATGGGAGCAAGCTGTCAAACTAATACCTACAGTAGACGCTCAGGGACCTTAGTCATGGCTTCACACACAGCCAAAGCTTTAGAAATACTTCCTTCTGCACCGAGGCTGACTGGCAGGGTTGTTAGACACTCAGCCAAGAGCAGACGTCACTCAATTGGGAAGGAAGCCTCATGTACAGGACAGAACAATGAATATTGGTAACTTCACTGTATCAACTGAGGTACACATTTAATACTGTACACTTAACACTTCAGTTCAATTTACTGAAGTGAAACATTCCTTATGTAAAAATTTCAGGCCTATTCATTTTTCTCCTTAGAAAACTACTATACTTTTAAGTAGAAAATGCAAACTTTAAAAAAACCTCACAGGTTTTATAGTTTCTATCTGTGTTATGGTGAACAAGTTCTTTGGACAATAAGTAACTCTGAATTGTAAGTGTCAGTTCAGTTTTTTAAACATAGGATGTGCAGGGGACGAGTGTGTTGGTTTTAAAAGGGATTTTCTTTTGAGTGGACTATAGGAAGGGTCAAAAACGTATCGGTTGTTGGCACCTCCCCGCACATACTGGATGTTCAGAAGAGAAGGACCTATCTTGTTAGGAGGGCGTTCAGTGCACACTGTGGCTGAGTGACAGATCCACTCTGGCACTTGTACCTTGGCCCGAGGGTTGAAGATCAGTCCTCGGTGGAGGGCGAACGCAACCCGCTTAACCAGCTCCTTCCTTATTCCATCCTCCAGCAGCTGCTTGGGATCCACCTAAGTGCAAGCCAAAGGCACTCAATGCAGTCAGAAAAAGGCAGGTCAGGAAGAACGGGAGGCAGCTAGCAGGGCCTGCAGTGCAGCATGTTCCCACCTCATCACTAAATGATTTCGATGTCTAAATCTCTATCCCTCTTCCACTGTTCCAGGGGCGCACTGAGTTTTAGTCCTGTTGCCTCCCCAGGACTCTGTACATCTTAGCAAGTTTCACGATATTTTACAACATGTTACCAAGATGGCAGATATGGACAGTTTCTAACTGTTTCACATTTTAATTATTTCATTACATGTAACGTGTGTTCTCTTATAGCCAGTAGGAGATGGTGAGGTGAAATTCCAAGTTCATGTCATATGGTTGTCTTTAATTATGAGCAACCAGGATTATAATGCTCCTTCAAAACCAAAATTCCTGAGCAGTACCAGATGGCCACATATGTAATTACCAGAAAAACAAAACAAATAGCCACAGCCTAACCAGAGCAGCAGCACAACTGTTACCTTGATGATGCCCACCAGGGTCGTTTTCATCATCAAGATGCCCTCGGTAAAGATGGAGATGGCGTGAGTGAGTTTGGCAACCTTTAACAGAGAGAGAGAGGAGAGGAAATAAATCACAGGAGAGTCCTCACTTCAGTGCAAGGCTAAAGGACTGGCGTACAGTCGTGCAGCGGGCGAAGGCAACAGGAAATGGCTGTGGCTGTGTAAAGGACAGTGGTGTGCATGCACCGGGGATGGAAGTGAGGCTCTTGGGGCAAAGGAAAGACTGCTGCTAGCTAGGCTGGAGGACAGTCGCTGTCAGCAGTTCTCCATCCTTTAACACAGCACTTCCCTTCTCTGGGTTCTGTTTCTCACGTCTAAACTGCAGGACTGGCCTCAAGATAAGCTGCTGTACTGAGCTGCCTGGTTGTACTAAATGCACTTTTCACTTACATTTTCAACTTATAAAGGATGTTCTGGAATGTGACCGTAAGTTGACTATTGTATGTACAAGGGAGGAGCATGGATGTGAAATGTCCAGGTCGTGTAACACAGAAGAACAAGGGCAATGCCAGAGTGCTCAAGAGAAAAGAGCTCCATCTCTCCAGAGGACTCATGGGTGAGGAAGGCTCTGAAGGGCACTAGGGCATTGTCAAGAGTGATGGTGCGAATGCACTAACCTGCAAACCACGTTATTGCTGAGAGTGAGAGAACACAATCACAGGTGACCTGCTGGGCCCTGGGATGTGCCACGAGCCACTGGCCTGTGATGTTTTATGGGTTGGGGCTTCAAATATCAAAAGACAGAAGGCACAGGAATATGTCACCTCGTATCGTGGGCCGAGCTGAGCATAGTCCCTCAGCTTGTCCTTGTCCAGGCGGGTGGGCACTTCGATGATGTCATGGGTCTGAAGCTTTATGATTTTTAGAAGAGATGTGAACATGCTTTCTGGAATGATCTGCAAAACCTTTGATGAAAAGACAGGGAAGAAAGTCAGTTGAGTACCTATACTAATTTGTCTTTTAGCTGATGAACAGTGAATATGCCAGCAAGAAGGGTACCAGTGTGTAGGATGGCAGTTTGGTCATAATGAGAGATGCTGAGAAACTTAAAAGAACTGTCTTTAAACTGTTAGAAGGGTGCTATGTGGTGCATGCCTTGAATTTCAGCACCAGGGAGGCAGAGGCAGAAAAATCTCTTGTGAGTTCAAGGCCATCCTGGTCTACATGGCAAGTTCCAGGCCAGCCACAGCATACAGTAAGCTGTCTCAAAACAAACAACTTCTAGAAAGCAGATGCTCACGCCCCTCCCCCCCACCATTAACTGTTCAGAGAGTATGTTAATCCCAAAAATGCTCAGGATGATTTATCAGGCTCCTATTACAGATTTAAGAGACCAATGCTGAAGATGTCAGTTAACATCTCAGGAAGTTCTCAGCCAGTGGGCTGCAGAGATGTCTCAGGGATTAAGAGCACTGGCTGTTCTTCTAGAAGACCCAAGTTCAATTCCCAGCACCCATGTGGCAGCTCACAACTGTCTGTAATTCCTATTCCATGGGACCCAACACCCTCATACGGATATAGATGCAAGCAAACACCAATGCACATGAAAAAGTTTAAAACAGTCCTCAGCCAGTGTATGATACAGACTGATTCTGAACTCAGACATGGCTGGGTTCTTGATCCATCACAAATGTTTGGAACAAGGACCAAAATTCTCCAGAAGACCTACACTAGATTCTGGTAAAGCTGCGTGAGCTGTGATCTGCACCTGAGTAGCCAGCTCTGACTGTGAAGAGGCTACATCACCTCTGTTCCTCAGCTTCTACAACTCTGAGGCCAAAAGTGGGTGAAAACCAGCATGATTGCCTTAGAAAGCAAAATCACACTTGCATGTCTGCAGGTGCAGTAAGAATAATATGTTTATTTTGTGGTATTGGAAACTTCTGGAAAGAAACCTGGAGGACAGGATGCTCCATCAGGGCACCGCTTAAGGCAGCAGCTAGCCAGTGAAACTCAGCTGGAGACACTTCTTACCTTTCTCACGTACGAGACCAATTCTCCTGAATAATACTGGGACACACTGAGGAGGTCAGGGCTATTTGCTTGATTAATACGTAGCAGGGGAAGATCAAGGGCAGAGGCAAGCTGGAAGGAAACAACATACATTTGTTTCTTGCTTCATAAATGCCCTAGAAATCTATTTTCCGAAAGTGGAATTTACAACACGACGTTTGCACTTCACTCAATAGAAGGAAACATCTACAAAGTGTCAGCATGCCGCACGTGGGTTCTGACAACACATTAAAATACCAGGGATTTGAGTTGGCCCACCCCCAAATCAACATCATCTGTGGACTGTTGAGGTGTGTGAAATGGCTGGTCTTGCTGATCCAAAGCAGCAGGATCTCCATGACACAGGGTGACAACAGGATAACCATGACACAGGGCAACAACAGGATAACCATGACACAGAAGAACAACAGGATCTCCATGACACAGGGCAACAACAGGATAACCATGACACAGGGCAACAACAGGATAACCATGACACAGAGCAACAACAGGATAACCATGACACAGAGCAACAACAGGATAACCATGACACAGAGGAACAACAGGATAACCGGGATCCCAGTGAGGATCTGATATTGATGGTGTCACAGAAGCCAGAGCCCTCAAACAGACCGATGACTCATTGCAAAGTGCATCTGCAGGCAAAGATGTGCGGACACACTGTGACATACTAGAGCTTCCACAACAAGATGTTTTCTATGCTTAATTTTTTTTTTTTTTTTTTTTTTTTTTTTTTTTTGTTGGTGTTTTTATTTTGGGGTGGAGGTTACAAGGGTGGAAGGCTGATACGAAGAGACCGGGAGATGAGTAAAACCAGGGTGGATGATGTGAAACTCACAAAGAATCAATGAAAAGTTAAAAGTAAATAAATAAAACAAAACAAAACAACCCCTGCAGCCATCTGCTTTTGTAGCAGTGTTTCTCCCACTGACCACCGGAAGCAGCTGGGAACTTGTGAGACATGTCCGTTATCAGGCCCTCTGCTGACTGAGTTAGCCAGAGAGAGGTGGAGGAGTCGCCGTGCTAAGCAACTCTGAACCACGCTGCTGCTATTCCACGGAAGCTCTTTGTGTTCATGATACCTTTTCACTCAAGAAACTATTATAAGATCCCAGCACATAGGTCCATATCAGATAGAGATCAAACATTTGCTGATAACAAGCCATAGACTTACTTTTTATTTTTACATAAAGAACTAAGCCTTGGCTGATTATTTGATGCTGCTGGATCTAGAACATTTTCTAAGACACTGATGAAATGTTTCATAAATGTTTAGTGACAGATGATGGTAGAGAAAAGGCTGACTCTTTCCTCTGCCAGAGGATGGACATGGCCACTCTCTGCTTACCTTTAGAAATGTAGCTCTGAGCTTGGTAACCATGGATGGGTTTACTCTTATGCTTTCTTGCATGATGGATGTGAAACTGTAAAGAGGAACACATGGTAAGCAGATGGACCTCCTGGCCTTCATCAAAGGTAAACATCAGTGTTTCCACATTACCTGTCAATTAACTGCCAGGCAAAAGAAAGGTCCCCAACAATCTGCATTGTGATCAGGACTTCCTCCTTAATGTTGATGGTTCTGATCATTTGATGGAGAAACTTCCGGGTGTCAGCCAGAAACTGGCAAACTTGCAGATTTGATTCCAACTGGTGAAACTCCTGAACCTGCATTATAGAAATCCAAAAAACTTCTTCTGTGCATTTTTTCCACTTCAAATAAACTACTCACTCACTAACAATTTTTTGACAAAGTTTTCATTTCAAATTAAGCTTCAGCAATCTACAAGATAAGTTCTAAGAAAGAACACAGTATCTGGGACTGGGAACTGCCTCCTGCTCTTCTCCCATGCATAGAGAACGTAACAAGGCAGCATGCTCATCATCCACTTTAGAAGAAACACCACACCTTGGAAAACAATCATCCTGAGTATGCCCACACTACTAAAACTGTACTGGGTCACAGTACAACCCAAGTGCTGGTACAGTACACTGCTACATTCTCGCAGTTTCCTTAATGTCCTCAAATTTTCATGTGCTACTCAAGAGGTCTGGGCTATATGCCAAAATAAATATGGCAAAACAAAACATAACAAAAATGGAGGTTTATGAAGCTGTTTGTAGCTATAGTACAGACTAGGAAATCCCCAATACACGTTTATGTAAGATGCTCTGAGCTAACTGGAAGTATGAGATAAAGCTGCTATTTATAGTGACTATCAGAATAACCTTGTGCATGAAAAATGTTAATTATAACAAAAGGAGAGAGTATAGCTGATGCTTTGAATAATTAGTCTGAGGTAGTGTGCTGATACCCTTATGTCGTTTTAAGCCAACATCCACAGATAACTAAAACTTTAAGAATGGTGATGTAGAGTCACTTCTTTGAGTGTAGTCATTTTTGAGGATATATAAAATTTAAACATTTCAAAAAGAAAGTAAGACTCTTCACAAGAATAATATCACTATGTAACTACTTTTATTTCTTGTATATTTACTTCTACTATTCCCCTCCAAACACACACACACATTTTACATATCTAAAAGATGGCATAGACCTACATTTTTGTTTTTACACCTTACCATAATCTCCCCAATATTTCTATATTATTTTCATAATTTTGTTTCTAAAATATGTATTTATTCAAGTTCAGATTCACAATTCTTGCTACAGCTCTCCTAATGCTGACCACTCAGTCATTATCCTAATTTTAAAATAATGAATATAACACTACAGGGATTGTTTCTGATGAACTATACTCTCAGATATATTTTTATTAGGTGGGTTATAAGGTGTAACTTCTCACCTAAGGCATAGTTTCAAGGTTTTAAAAATTATTTTTAAGTGTGTGTGTGTTGTCTTATCTGAGTGTGCGCATGTGCACGAGTGCAGGTGTTCAGGGGCCAGAGGCATCGGAGCTCCAGGTGGCTGTGAGCCGCCTGCTGTGGGGCTGGAATGGGACTTGCACCTCTGAAGGAGCAGCTCAGCGCAGCAGCATACCCTCCTCACTGCTGAGCTGACTCTCCAGCCCAAGCCCTGTGGTTTAAACTGCCGTTCTTACCTCCTCCAGAGCTTGTATCAGTTGCACAGTTTTTCTGCCTGCAGCAGTAGAATCATCATAATTTAGAGACAGTATTTGTTTTGAGATTTCTCTGAACCAAGCTTGAAGATTTTCTATTAATATAAGAACAAGGAAAGCATATTGAGACTTCAGAATTCCTGTAGCTTTGGATGTAATCCATCTGTTACGAACGCAGTTCTCATAGCACTTCTACCACGTGATAAACATGGCGCCCAACAATTCTCCGACCATCAACAACAATGTGGAGGACAGGTGCCCTAGCAACACAGGTTGGATTTTGTGCATGAACAGCTCCGCCTGTGACACTGACTACTGAAGGGTTAAAGGCCCACACTCAGGCTGCTAACGGGAAGTACTAAGGTGTTCGTGGACTTGGAGAGGGTTGGAGGGCGCTGGCATTGGACAGGACATGGACCTACTGAGGAGTTTTCTGGAGAAGTGAAGGTGGATAGAGACTTGGGTTGTCAGAAATGAAGAAAGTTATCTCTAAGGTGAAGGTCAAATATAAGCAGAAGCTTCTGGGCAAGGAGGAGGCTAACATGGCAGAACTGTGAGGTGGGAGCAGAGGGTTGTGGGAATTCTGAATAGGTTAGGGGTGCCATAGTACTTATGACTTTAGTGGTCAGACTGTCTTTTGGGAAAGATTTCTAAAAAAAGATGTATTTCTTTTTATTTTATGTGTATGTGTGTTTTTCTATATGTATGTATATGTGTCACATGTGTATAGTGCCTGCAGATGACAGAAGAGGGTGTCAGGTCTCATGGTGCTGGATTTACAGACACTTGTGAGCTGCCATGTAGGTGCTGGGAACCAAGGTAAGATTTCCTAAAAGACCCAGGATCAAAATCATTAAAGTAAAACTTAGGATGTTTCCTTTAAAAAACTGCTTGTGGGAGCTGGGCACAATGGTGTACGCCTTTAATCCTAGAACTTGGGAGGCAGAGGCCAGTGGATCACTGTGACTTTGAAGCCAGCCTGGTCTACAAAGCGAGTCCAGGACAGCCAAGGCTACACAGAGAAACCCTGTCTTGAAAAACCAAAAACCAAAACCAAACCAAACAAACAAACAAACGAAAACAAAACCACCGCCACTACCAACAAAACAAAACAAACAAAATCGGCCTGCGGCCCCACTTGATGGCCTGTGCTCTGGGCACAAGATCAGCAGATAAGAATCTTGGGGTCTAGGCCATAGCTATCAGTAACCCAGCTATCAAGCACTTCTAGAAGACCGCAGAGCTCCTTGACCTTCATTTCCTTCCACCAGTTGCAAATCAATACACTGAATTTTATCTACTACCAGGGTGGGGTGGATTATGGCTCTCAGCCCTAGCCACGAACCAGAGCTATCGGAAATCCTAGTTCATATTTCAAAGAATGGTTGGAACATGAAGTCTAGCTGGAAGCGGCACAGACTAAACACAGATTGCTAAGAGCGCGGCCGTGCGGGACACAGTTCCATCTGATGAGAGCAGGGTTTGTTGACAAGGTCAGAGTGAAGGCTAATCCCATACCCTGCTTGACTGGGTTTAGAAGCAGCTGTGAGACACACCTGTGGGCATGTCTGTGCGGGCTTCCCAGAGAGGCTTAAAGGAGGAGGCCCACCATGAGAGTGGGCAGCACCAGCCCATCGGCTGAGGTGGACTTAAAAAGAAGACAGTGAGCCAAGCAGCAGCACTTACCCTGCCCTTCCTGGCTGCAGAAGCCTCAAGCCCTGCTTCCACACCACCTCTGCCAAGACCAGCTGCACCCTCAAACTGTGAGGCAAAATAAGCCCTCTCTTCCCTACATTCGTTTTGCCAGGGATTCTCTGACAGCAACGAGGAAAGCACCAGCCAGTTCCCAAGGCTTCAGCAATCTAAGCACACCCGTAACTCCCCGCAGCAATTACCGTTCTTCTCCACTCGGGTTAGTGGTTTCACCCCAGAAAAGACATCAGCGAGCTCGGTCATGCGCTCGGAGCCCTCCTTCTTGTAATACTCCCATTTGGATTGTTTCTCTGAAAGCATTTGCTTGAACATCTATTGACAAGATGGAAGTATTTATTTACTCAAGAGAAAGTTCAGGTCAGACAGTTTACACAGAGCTCCTCAATGAATCCAACTTACTTTAAAAGAACATGTAGCAGAGGGCCAGAGATGTGGCTCAGTGGATAAGACGCTTGGAGGGCAGGTAAGGACCAGAGTTTGGATCCCCAGAACTCATAAAAATCAGGCAGGTGTGGAGGCAGAGAAAGCCAGGCAGCTAGACTAGCTGGAATTGCTGAGTTCTGGGGTTTTGTGAGAGACCATGCTCTACACATGGACTGAAAGTGACCTAAGAGGCAGCCAATGTCAACTCTGGCCTCCATATGCATACACCCTGTGACACACACACACACACACACACACACACACACACACACACGCACACACACACACACCCCTACCTATACATGAAAACACACATACACACAACATACCCCCACAGAAACTTAGTCTGTATACATGGATGCACCAGAAATTACCACTGATGCTGATGCCATCTCTTTGCATCATTACATTATAAATATGAAGAGGAAAGCCAGACAGGTGTTCACAGGCTGCGTGCACATAAGGAAGGCTTCAAAAGGTTCATGTTCCCAGGCGCTGAAGGTTCAGTTCAGAAGGTCTTGGGTAGGCCTGGGAATCAGCACTTGATATGAAATTACATTTGTGAACACTGCTCTGTGGCCTTTTCTAGGGAACAACTCTCATGATTCCAATTTCGTCACAGAAGGATCTTGTTAGAGAATGAAGTAGTGAACTAGATGACCTCCTTAGGCCCCTTCTTGTCGCAGTAGATGGCAACTCTGTTTGTTAATTCTCTCCATGACCCGTAAGCCTACGCAGATAAGAGTTGGCTAGTGGACAACTTACAACTCAAGGTTGTTTTTTTCCTCCCTTGGAAACAAAGTCACAATATATATTATATATACAATATATGTATACATTACACATATATATGTACACATACACAATACATATAATACACATCACACACACACTGATATCTAATCAAAGGCCATGTTATATCACACAAGGCACAGAATTTTCACACTGTGCTTTTATGAGATAAATATGCATGGGTCCTAATTTTTCTCTTAAGAGAATCTGCATTGGTCAGCTGCAGGTGAGGCTGTGGCGTCGGTAGAGGAGGTCATCCAGAAAGGATACTTAAGCTGAATCTGCCCTGAGTGCCCGAGATAAATCAGTGTCATTTAACAGTGGCAAAGCAACATCACCAAACAACCCTGATTACAGGCTGAGTGGCTTCAGGCCCCCCCCCTAAGCTATTCACTGAACTCAGTGGTGTTCCTGTCTGGTGAGACAGAACTGCAGACAGAGCATGGCTGTTGCATTCATTTGTTTAAAACACACTTCACTTATTGTGTGTGCATACATCATATGTGCGGGAGCACGGGCACACGTACACGGGGAGGTCAAGCTTTCTGGAGTTGCTTCTCTCTCTCTTCTGTTTCCTCCTGACAGAAGCAAGCTGCTTGCACTGCTTTCAGAGTCCAGTGAAAATGACTCGATTAGAGATGTAAACTTGCTTAGTCAGACCCAGGCCTGGCCTGGCTGGGATTGACAGCACACGTCACCACATGCAGCCAAGATAGTATGTTCGTAAGGGAGCACTGTTGTACACAGGAGTGATATAACTGAAAGGCGCTGTAGAGAGCGCGGCTGTCATGTCGCCCATCTCTGCGATGTTCTCCAGCACACTCCCTTGCTTTGTGTGTCACGGTGGCAGAGCCTTCTCTAAGGGCATTCAGAAGCTCTGGCTTCTGTTCCCAGGAATGCTTATGTGTGCTGTGCATGTCTGTGCCTAAGCACATTTGTACATGCATGTGAGTCAGCATGCACACGGAGGTGCAAGTTAAATGCTGGAATCCTCCTTGGCCACTCTTTCATCTCATCCACCGACGCAGGAGCAGTCAGTCAAATTGAGAGCCTGCTGGTCTTACTGGCCGGCTTGCACTGGGATTTGCATCTCACGTTAGGAAGTTGCTACTACTGGTGGGCTGCCATTCCCACTTGGCATCTAAGTGGGTTCCAGGGATCTGAATTCTAGTCCTCAATTTACTCAGTGTACTGGACAGTTTTATATCAACTTGGCATAAGCTAAAGTAATCTGAGAGGATGGAACCTCAATTAAGAAAATTCGTCCATAAGATCAGGCTGCAGGCAGGCCTGTAGGACATTTTCTAAATTAGTGATTGATGGGGGAGGGCCCAGTCCATTGTGAGTGATACATCCCTAGGCTGGTGGTCCTGGGTTCTGTAAGAAAGCTGGCTGAGCAAGTCAGTGAGCAGCACTCCTCCATGGCCTCTGCAGCAGCGCCTGCCTCTAGGGTCCTGCCCTGTTTACGTGCCTGTCCTGACCTCCTTCCATGATGAACAGTGACACGGAGGTGTAAGCTAAATAGACCCTTTCCTCCCCAAGCTGCTTTGGCCATGGTGTTTAATCTCAGCAATGGTAACTAAGACACTCAGCAAGCTGTTAACCTCTGTGTTATCTCCGGAGACCCAAACCCTAGTTTTTGCATAGATTTTCATGAGTGTGATTCTCATAAATTTCTGTGTTTCTCATTAGACTAATCTCCACAATCTGATATACTTCCCCTGTAACAAAATGTTATTAAATGCTTAATTCTGTCACTTTCTATAAAAAAACAGTGCTAGGCAGACTGAAGCTGTAGTTTGACTCAGAGACACAACTAAATCATAATGTTTTCTGATTTTTTTTTTTTTTTTTTTTAAAGACAGGGTTTCTCTGTGTAGCCTTCGCTGTCCCGGACTTACTTTGTACACCAGGCTGGCCTCAAACTCACAGAGATCTATCTGCCTCTGCCTCCTGAGTGCTGGTTAAACATGTGTGCCACCACACTTGGCTCTGAAAAATATTTTTAAACACACACAAAAAAAAAAAATCCCTAAGGACTAAGGCTATTCATTTAATATTTTTACCTCTTTGAGTATAAACTCAAATTGTGCAGTATCCAACAGCAACTGGAAGAGGATCTTGGGATTGTACTTAGAGTCTGTCAGAATCTGGTCCTTGATTTGACGAAGGCGTTTGTTGTTTGGGTCACAGGCTAGAAAGGGGAAGAAGAATTTCTCACTGATAAAATGTATAGAAAACACCTATGAAATAGATGGATTCTTAAGTACCTCCCTTCCCTTTCAGTATTTAAAGAGTGTTAAGCAAAACATCTACCCGCAGTAGGCTGGGAACATCACATATCCATGTTGTGGAGCACAGCTGCCTGGCTGTGACAGCTGGACTTGTAACTAACCCTGACACGGCCACACCAGTCCCCGGCTCACTGCTGAATACAGGACAACGCTGGGAACGCGCTTGGTAAGCATTCCAGGGTCGGCTCTTCTTAACTGCCCACAGTGGCTTGGCAGAACCTTCTGGCACACTTCATAGGAGACAAGTCTCCTCATGTCCCACCTCTCTGGATGTGCTCCTAGTGTAGGGTCCATCTGTGTCATTCAGATGCAGAAAGGCAACCTGAAACTGCTACCTGCAGAGATCTGCTTTCTAGGTCGGCTCTTGTGGTATCTGGGAATTTTGAGTTTTGGGCAGAGTTCTCGCCATTCTGAGGACTGTCACTGGGCAAATTCTTGAAGTCAGAAAAGGAGTTTGTGTAGACAAGGAAACCATATTAAAAGTAAAACTGTTAAAAAAAAAAAAAAAAAAAGGGCAATGCCTGTTCTTGCTGAGGACAAGTTTGTTTCCCAGCACCCATACCAAACAGCTCAAAACAGAAACTCTAGCACACATAGCACACACACAGAGGCAAGAACACAGATAAAAACAGAAAGTCTTAAAAGCATGTTGAATTTACACTGTAAGCAAAGTGTACACATGGACCTACACACCAAGAAGAAAATGATGAAACAGCCTGGAAAACAGCTTATGTGAAAAACATTTAAGAACCCAGACAGAGTTAAGAAGGAAGTCTACACATTTTCAAGGAAATAAAGTGTGAGGAAGTCCTACTGTGGATGGGTCCTAGGAAGTGGAAATGGATGGCAGGTAAAGGGGCTGAGAGCATCTGGCTACAGGAGCTAGGAGGCTGTGGCTACTGGGTTATAGAGGGGCCAAGCAATGATCTGGTGGGGCAACAGGGTTTGCTGAAAGAACAGGAAGTGAGGCAATACAAGACACAGAGCAAGTCCTCAAGAGACGATGACTGGATGAGAGGTGAAAAGCAGAGGGCTCCGCCTATGTGGCGATGTGCATCTGTGCATCCTAGCTTTTGAGCAGACCACCACAGGTTCAAGGCCAGCCTGATCTACATAGCAGCTCTGTGGCCAGGCATAGCTACATGGCAAGACTTTGTCTCAGAAACAAAACTCAAGCAAAATTCTAAGAAGTATTAGCAGGTGAAGAAGGTATGTCTAATTTGTGGAGCGAGGACCACATGCATCCCAGAATAGCTATGAATGCAGCCCAACACACTCATGGATAACAGCATCATACCACAATCTAAAGGGCAGATATTCCCAAATTAGGGACAATTGCTTTTCTTGCCCCTTTAGCCTCTAAAGGCTGCCTGCACTCATGGCTTGTGCCCTTCCTACCTTTAAAGTCAGGACTGGTTGGCCAAGTTCTATGCCTGGTGCCACTTCTGTTTCTGATGTGCCTGCCTCACTCTCCTGGTTTACTGGGATAATCTAACATAGATTCCTGACTTTCAGGTCAGCAGAATAGCATCGTCCTCATTCTTCCACGTGCCCTATGAGGTTCTAGGGATGAGGGCGTGGGCATCTTTGGAGAAGGTGGGGAGAGGCATTGTTCCACCTGTCACAGGTCTGAAGTTACCCCCTTTTATGCGTTCTCAATTGGTCTACCCAGTGTGGTCAGTGACACACTTCTTGAACACGGGAGTCCCAAGTTCTCATATTTCCCAGCCACTACCAGTGCCTGACAGGTGACCTCTCCAAGTTGACACAAAAATCACTCCCTTAAACAGTCAACTGCCTCTCCTGCAGCAGCCAGCCTCTGCTAAATGCTCTGCATTGTGACCCAGGCCGGATCTGTGCAAAGCTTTGTGTGGGGCTTGCTTGTGTGCAGTACCTGAGTCCGCCGTGTGAAGCATCAGCCAGCGGATGGCGACATTGCAGTCTCTCAGGCAGTTCAGCAGCCTTGGGATATTGTCCAGAAGTACCTCCTCCCTCAAGTAACCTTCCTTCAGAAACTGCTGCACCTGAGCGCGCACTCTTTCACTGACACTAGCGTATCTGCTTGCCTTTGAAAATTAAAAAAAAATCAACAAACTGCGATTAGATGCAAGAAGAGGTATCTTGAAAATGAATCACATTCAGTTGAATCCTCCAGCAAGTACAAGCCTTTCCTTCATCTACCTACTGGTTCATCCTTCCCTCCCCACTTCCCTTTTTAATGTCATTTCTACATGAGGTAATAAGGCTGAACTTTGAACACACAACAATCCTCCTGCCTCTGCCTTCGGAGTCCTGGGATTATAGGTATGCCACCATGACTAGTTTCATTAGCCATTTTACTTTTTATTTTATTTTATTTATTTATTTTTTCATTAGCCATTTTAAAAGGAATATTGTGTTTAGAATTCAGAGAGTCAATTTTAGTTTGGGGTGTGATTAAACACTGTTGGTTTTATCCTTTTATATTTTGTTTTCTGTTTGCAAACTGGACTGGATGGTTTCTCTGATCCCTTCAAATTTGTTTATTTTTTAAGACAAGGTGTCACCATGTAGCCTTGGCTTGCCTGGAACTTACTATGTAGACCAGGCTGGCCTCGAACTCACAGAGATCTGCCTGCCTCTGCCTCCTGAGTGCTGGGATTCCAGGGGAACATCACTATGCAGGCTTGATCCCTTCAACTCTTAGCTTGGATGGAAAGGAAGCACAGAGACAGAGCTAGGTTGCCTGTTCTTCCTGTTGCAGTTGACAAATGCAGAACAGAGTGGAAACACTCAAAGACCAGACTTTGGATTTCAGTCAGGGTCTTGCTGTGCAGCCCTGCCTGTCCTGATCTCACAGTGAGTCTGTCTTAGTGTTCTGAGTGCTGGGATCACCACTCCAGACAAAGGAAGAGGCTTCCACAAGAATAAAAAGTACATCTCAGTAGATCAAAATTGTGATTGTTCTAACCAATCTTTTAGAATCCTGGCTATTTGTTTTTACTACAATAAGGGTCCTATGTTAAGCCTTGCTAACCCTGTCAAGTTGGTTTTAAAGCTCTGAAGACATTTCTTCCAATGTCACAAATGAGAAAATGTAAAATTGGAAAAGAATTCGAGTAACAGAATTAATGCTGTGTCATCGGTAAGTATCGAACGCCACTTTCCTTCACATGCTTCTGGGAGACAGGCCAACAGTGACATCATTTTGTGCATTATTTAAGGGATTCAACTGACTTGAACAAAACACCGCAGAGGTTCTAGAGCCAATATTGTTCTACATACAATGGGAACTCTATGACCAGAAAGCCAGGCAGGAGCACAGAGCCATTAAGAAATACTAAGTGCATGCTTGCACAAGAGATTTTATTAATATTCCTTCATCTATTCAACTATTTCCTTTTGCCTGGTGTTCTTACCAAAGACAAAAAATATAGCCACATAACTTAGAAACGAGTGTAGCTCTTGTGCTTAAATCACAGCAACAGAGCAGTACTCATTTTGATCTTAGCAGCTTCAGCCAGCTCTGTTCACAGGACACAGTCTTCACACAAGGGCAGACAAAGTCAGCTGTGGTCCTGTCACACTGACTCATCTTAGATATTGACTCTTTCTTAGGGCACGAATCCCGAATTTCCTCTACCACCCAAGTGTAAACCTATAATTAATTCTGATGTACACCTTTTGCCTTCTAGTCATGCAGTGAGATAGACATCTAGGAGTGTATTTTCCAAGTCCCATGGGAAGTGTACCTAGTTCATTTCCTGTAAGGCAGGCCTGGCGCCCTCGGTCACTCACCACACCCACCTGTTCTTTGATGTTGGAGAGGTCAAGGGTATTGTTTAGAGCAGTTTTCGCAGCTTTGTAAGGTTCCCAAGCATCAGCTAGATTGACAGTGATGCCCATGTAAATGCTGATCACCTGAAAGAGGGGACAGTCAGTCAACATTTGCCCAGCATCGAGCTCATCAAGAATAGGGGTGAGGAAATGCAGTTATGCACAAACTGCCCTCCAAACAAACACAAGGAAGAACTCTTTGGAGTAAGAGTGACAAGTGTGCTCTTCATGGTAAAGTGAGACAAATCTTCTCTTCCAAGTGCTGAGTGCTAACCTCCTAGATGAGGAAAATGACAGAGAAGAGACAAGCAGTGACCAGTAAGAGAAAGCACTGGCTTTTCTTTTTCTTTTTCCTTTTGAGATGAGGTCTTTCTATAGCACCATCACCCCTAGCTCAGTTTTTAAAATTATTTTTACGCTCTTAAAAGTGATGGGGCTGGCAAGATGGTTCAGTGAGAAAATGCATTTGCCATGCAAGCCTGGCGACTTAAATTTAATCTCTTGAACTCTGGCACAAAGCATGACTTACTACACATATGCTCATGCACGCTTGCATGCACACATACACACACATACATGCACTCATGCAAGCACATGGTAACACAGTTTTTAAAATCACCGAGGACTCTTGAAAGCTATCAAACAAATCTACTGATATCAACATTAAATGACTTTTAATTTCTGCTTTGTGTGTAGGTGTTTTGCCTATGCGTATGTCTGTGTGTCACTTGTGTGCCTGGTGCCCACTGGAAGCACAGAAGGGCATCAGATCTCCTGGAACTACAATTAGGCATGTTGTGAGCTGCCATATGGGTGCTGGGAATCAAACTCAGGTCCTTTGGAGGAACAGCTATGCTCTTAACCACCGAGTCATCGGTCTGGCCCCTGATTCATTAACTTTTTATCTTGCCTTCCAGAAAGTAAATTTCAAGTAATAAATTCTTCTAAGAGCAGTTTTACCCATTTCCCACAAACTGTTGTGTAGCACTTTCATATTGCAAAACTCAACTCTAAGATGATTTTTTTATTGTAGTTTTTGTCTTTTAATTTGATATGATTCCCTCTTTCATACAAAAGCCATCTAGCTGTGTATTTTTTCTCAAACATTTAAACACATCTCTCTCTTTTGGTTTTTTGAGACAGGGTGTCTCTGTGTAGTTCTGGCTGTCCTGAAACTCACTCTGTAGACTAGGCTGGCCTCAAACTCAGAGATCCATTTGCCTCTGCCTCCCTGAATTCTTGGACTAAAGGCATGTACCGCCACCACTACCCGGCTAAACACATCTTTTAAATTAATGGTTAATTATAATTGAATTGCACAATAGTGAGAAAATAGTTTGTAAGCTATCAAAAGTATTTATTTTACTTAGCTGAATTCTTTTCATGTTCCAATACATAGTCAACTTTCACATATATTCTTCACACATCCAAGCAACATTTATGAAAAACTTTTGTTTGGAAGAGATTCATGAAAAATTTCCATCATAGTTAGTTTTGTCACTCTTCCCACTGAATCCATAGATTTTGTTTTATGGATTTTGAGTGTTATTGCATGCATGTAACTTCACAACTGTCAATCCTCTCAGTGGACTATCCTTTCTAAGCATTTTACATGATATGTCTTTATTGATGGTTTTCTTTAACATCTCTATTGGCTGATAATTTCTCACAAGCTGTTTATTGGTTAGCATTTGCCTGGCATATCTTTTTTAGTCTCTTGGGCCACGTGTGTGGCAGATGCACTTCCAGGTGGCATATTTCAGGTTAGCACGGTGAAGCAGAAGTATTGAGTTTTCTCTTTGGTTGCTCAACTCTAAGCTGAGAGTTCACCTCACAGGCTGACAGGGACCCTTATCTCCTCGTTGCTGGCTGTTCGTCTCATGCCGCCAGGGCACTGAAGGTGCCATTGAACAGCCAGCGGTGAGACTCAGCGGCTGTGAGTCAGCAGTGAGAAGGTCACAGACCTGCTGGAAACCTGAGCCAATTCACTGCGTTACCACAGACTCTTTGCTCTAGTACACGTCACATGTAAGGAGTCAACAGTTTTACATGAAACTAAGTTTACATGTTATAATCATACCCAGTAATCTAAACCTTAATAGATCTATTAGCTGTGAAAGTGAAGATTCTATTTAAAATTTGACTAATTAGGTGAACCCTGCTAGCTTAAGTTCATAAATAGCTGACCCTTATTTAAAAAAGAGAAAGAATGAATAGTTCTGGCTTGTATTCTCAATAGCCAAATTAAGAAAATATTTTAATACATAATTTTTCTTTCAAAGTATCTATTTTAAGCAAATTATTAGTGTGTTTGCTTAGAATTATTTTTACTAACTGGTTGTTCTTCACGTCATGAAAATTCTCACTACACAGGGTAATTTTGCTCCAGTGTTTTTTGTGTCTAATTATTTATAACATTTTTTGGCTTCCAGGTTAAAGGCAAAAGAAGAGGGCTAAAAAGTTGGCTCAGGAGGTAAAGGTGCCTTCCAACAAGCTTAAGGACTCCGAGTTCAATCCCTTAAGCTTGTTAGCAGAAGGAAATGATTCCTCCAAGCTGTCCTCTGACCTCTACACATGGAAACATACACAATAAGTAAAAGAAAAATATTAAAAAGGCAAAAAAAATAGAAGGGCTCTGCTTATTTCTGTTTAAAAATTTTTAATTAAAAAATTTCCATACAATATACTTTAAATTATGTTTTTCTCTTACCCCAACTCCTCTGAGATCCTCCCCATCTCTGTACCCACTGGCCTTGACGTCACTATATTTCTGAACATGATCCTGAGCCCCTGACCTCCTGCCTCTGAGCACTAAGCTTGGGTTCCATCTGTGTATAACATACTTGGCCCCAGGCAGTTAGTTCTGTGACAATTTACAGAAGGGGAGGAATACTTGCCCAATTATCCGGAAAGTACTTATCCACGATCTCTCTCATTTTTGCTTGGTGGGAGTGAAGAATGGAAGGTTCGAAATAGAGGATCACGTAAAGCATGGAGGCTTGATTGGCCAGGGCCGTGCTGCGATGCTCTGGCAGAGGATAGGCAGAGACCTGCAACACAACAGCAGCCTGTGACACACGCTTGATGCCAGCAGCCAGTTCCTAAAGTCTCACACATCAGCTTTCAGGGTCATGGCCCTGGGAGCAATGGCGGAACTCTGTTCTTTCCTCTTATTTAGAACCCACAATGTTCTCTTCCCTTCTACTGCAATTCAGTGTTTTCCTTACAAAAATAGAAAGTCTTACTCCTGCTTGGCCTCCTTGTTGTCATTTTTGTATTTCCTCCACACAAGGATTTCTCCTCCCCTACAGCAACATGGGGATAATGATGTCCACTCTGCAGGGCTGCCAGGTGCAGCAGGGAGAATGGCATGCGAACAAAATCTCTTGTGAGGCTACTTTAGAGCGAAGTCTCAGCAAAGGGCAACAGATACAAAGAGAGCTGTTCCAGAGCAGATTTGCTCTATGATGATCCATCCTACCTTATAGTAATATAGACATACATGAAACCATGTCTTTTCTCCCCTCAGCGTGAAGACAAGGGTAAAGGAGCGAGAGCTCCCCAATGGGAAGGGAAGCGGAGCACAGCAACGCTCTTCCGGCTTTCCTTAGCGATGTACGCACTGGGGAGCATATGCTCTGACTTTACGATGCTGCAGGATCTTTCTAGGCCTGCTCAGGCTGCCAGCTCTGTCTAGACTGCCCTTCTGCTCTACTTTGCCTCCAGCGGCAATCCTGCCACCACTGCTGCATGCTCTGGTGGCACATAGGCTTCCCCCAAACTAACATGCAGCTTATTCTACCGTCACTCCTCTGGTGGCTGTGGCCGTTCTGGAGCTATGGGACCTCCCTGGGTAGGGAGCAGAGCCTGTCTTCTTTGGTGACGAAACCCCAGCATGTAGCCATGAAGAACGTATCACGCACTCTCAATAACTGTTTAAGTGGATGACTTAAAAGAATGCACCTCCTTCCCATCTTCTCTCTGAAACCTCGGGTTCACCCACACTTCACAGCTCCTTTCCTTGACCCTGGAGTGCTGTTCAAAAGCTTTTGCAAATTGTTTCTAGGGGCTGTTCTGACTCAGTGGAGGAAGAAAGAAGAAAAGGAGGAACGGAGGTGGAACGTAAATTTCACCTTTGAAGTGATTAAGGCCCTTCGGTTCTCACCTGGTTGTATATGTCGTCAGACCTCAGGCGTCCGATGACCATGCTGATGAAGGTTTCGTTGATGGGCACTCTCTGGAAATAGCTCTCAGGGTAGTTGGGTGGTCTTTTGGCTCCTGGCTGGCTGGAATAGCCTGTACTTCGTAGCAGCTTACAAATGTCATCCATATTGGAATCAGCAGAGGATCGAGCAGCACTGAGTCAAGTTCACAACAGGAAACAGAAGAGCCAAATAAATCGTCTATTAGAAACACGTTAAGTCTAACAGTGAAGGACTCCATCCAGAAAGAACAATGGGTCCATTAGAGCCTTATAAATCACAAGGACACACTTAAAGAATCTATTTGAAGGGTAGGTATTAGTCCTCTGTAAAGGCCTACAACCCCCTTTCCAAATCCTTGGAGCTCTATTTGTCTCATCATAGTTTCCAAACAAAAGCAAGCAAGCAATATAGTGTTTGGAATACACTACAGAATACCACAGCAGGTTTTGAGTTGGTGTCTCGAGATCAATGAATTTTAAAAATCAAGAGTAAAATTATCTTACAGAAATGAAGATGGCAGAGAGCCCACATCTGTTCTCGGTAGGTCTTGACTCCAAATGATTTCAGGTTCAGGTCTGACTGACAACTCTGTTATATACAGAGTACACGTGTGTGCATATGTGTACATATATACACACACATATATATATTTATACAGTGTGTGTACACCTGGATTTCTTGAGCCAGGGTTTTTACTATGTAGCCCACAATACCCTCAAATACTAGCAATCTTCTTGCCTGTGCCTCTCAAGTGCAAGAATCACAGGTGTGCATTAGCACACACAAGTTTATGTAGTTATTTTTTAAAAGAGTTCCTTAGATTTCAGAATCATGGATAAAGAATATGAAACTCAGCCAACATTTACAAATTAAAAAAAAAAAAAAACTTAAAAATCATGTTAATGTGGCTTTACACTACTCTGATTTTTCTTTTTTTCTTTTTTTTTCTTTTTTGGCAAGCTGAAGAGTTCCAGTAAAAAATATCTGGGATTTTTTTCATGCTAGAACAGTGACTCTGTAAGACATGAATTCATCTTAAATACCTTCTACCTGCTACCAGGGTCTCCTTCAGCACTCTACTGAGCTGCAACAGTGTCTCACTGACAAAGGTGCTCTGGTCCCTGGGATGCTAATCCCCACGGGATAAAGTCTGAGCGTTCAAAGGGAAGGGCCATAAGTGAATACTTCTCTTCATGCTCACATCACTTAGCTTTTGTTTCTCTGGGCACTTTCAGGAGTAGAGGTAAGGCCATTCAAGTTTCACCATAACACTTGATCTCCTAAAGGCCTGGAGGTGACTCCCATTTCATTTTTCAAGCATGGATACAAGACAGTGAAAGGACAAAGGGATGTGAATGAATGATCTGCAGCAGTGGACAATCCCTTCAGGAATGATAATGCTGAAAAGACACAGGCTATATGAGCAGCTCGAGGTTAACTTACAGAGGAGGCAGAGTGCCAGCAAGTGCTGCAGACAATGTCCTCAGAAAGCCACTCTGTGGAGGACCTGCTCTTCGTTGGCCATTCCTGTGAATTCTACTCATCCTATCTTCATCCTAACTCGTAAATGCCTCCTGCTTATCAACCATTTCTTCCTTGAGATGGCTTCTACATTTAATTTGTATTCAGAGTTGTTTATCTGCCTTATATATATACTTCTCACTTAACATTACTTGGTTTTAGACTTACTGAATTTTGTGTGTGTGTGTGTGTGTGTGTGTGTGTGTGTGTGTGTGTAGGGAGAGATTGAGATTGATTGGCTGTGGGCTGCCTGGTGGGGGTGCTGGGAAATAAACTGAGGTCTTCTAGAAGTTTGCAGATACTCTTTAACTGCTAAGGCTATTCTCCAGCCCCATGTATCCATTTTTTTTTTTTTGGATACATTTCTTCAAAAGACTGAAAACCTGTATGGGAAGTGCTGGAGTTAAAAACCTGTCAAAGTGGCTCCTTGGGATTCTACTTCCGACAGCCACACAGCTCTGCATAGACTCATGAAACCCAAGACCTCGGCTGTTGTTTCTGTGTCTATGCATGGGGAGAAAAATCCACTTTCAACCTCATTCAGAATAATAGCTTTTTGGCCATCCCCATGAGAATGACGACAGAAAACGCCTTCATTTCTTTATGTATGCAAGGGGTCTTGTTTGAAAAGTAAAAAAATAAAAACAAACAACAACAACAACAAACCCACAAAAACTTTCAAAGTAAAAGAACACATAAAACTTTCAAATTCCTTAACATTTATCCTCAAGTTAAAACATTCTGATTTCAGATACCCATCTTCTTATCGTGGCCACGACAGTCTCTGTATCGCTAAGTCCTGGATACAGCATTTTATATATAGTATACAGTTTTCCCGGAATGTAATCTGTTAATTGTAATACACAAAAGGGTAACGGCTATACTCTTTCAGTGCATTCAGAAGATGTATGTACTTCAGCATCTTGCACCACAGGCTACTGCTCCCAAGGGCACAGGAGCACGCAGTGCACTTTGTCCACAGCAGTGTTCTGGGGCTGTGAGGCCAAAGATACCTGTATCGATAGTAAGAAACCAGCATTCTCTCTCTGACTTCCCCTTCGATCTTCTGGTCTATGACAAGCAGCATTACTCCGTATAAGTACAGGGCTTCACACTATGAAGAGAAAGGACAATGGCCGAGCTCACAAGACTGCCTGTCTACAAGGAGTGATGTCACAATTGTACAAATGATCACTCTGGTCATTCTTCCCGAAAGTTGTATTTATATTTTAAGGTAAATGCATGTTTTTCTGCAAAGGGATCTCAGCTACTGTGAAGAATACGCTTTTAAAATTGACTGAAAATAAAATTTAATTCCTAGTGATTATTTTGCTCGAGGTTATAAAATAGAATCAGAATTCTATGAGTAAGGATGGCCTTGAACTAATCTTCCTGTCTCCATCTCCCGAGTGCTGGGGTTGTAGACATGGCCACCACACTGGCGCTAACAGACATTCTTAAATGATGACTGTGTACTAAGTACCAGCTTCATGTCCTGGATGAAAAAAGATGGTGTTCTTACACAGAGGAAGCTCATAGCCCAACAGGATCCTCATGCCATTAGTAATTTCATTCAATACAAACACACTCTAAACCCATAACTATCAAGCTATTTTCTTTTCTTTTGAGGAATTGCATTCTGTATATATTGATGCTGATATTATTATTATTGTTGTTACTATTATTGTTATTGTTATTATTATCTATGACATGGTCTCTCTATTATTTAGCCGTTGCTGTCTTGGAACTGGCTGTATAGACCAGGCTGGTCTTGAACTCACAGAGATCTACTTCCCTCTGCCTCCCAAGTGCTGGGATTAAAGTCATGCGCCACCATGCCCAGCTGTTTTGTATTTTTGAATATGCACATTACAGTCAATACTACTTACTAGAAGTTGTTTTCCGTCCTCATTGAGAAGCACAGTTTCTAAGGTTTGCTGAATATAAACTCCTTCATTGAGATCATCGAGGTATCTAAACGTGAAATGCCAGGCAACATATTAATGTAAGCAGAAGCTCTAACATCTTTGAGGGAGGAAAGGCTTTCTGAAGACAAGGCAGGACACCAGGCATTCTGGCTTCAGTTCCTCTAGTCCTTGCTGTTTTTATGAACCTGAGCATCTTATGAGCTGTAACTCATAGTGACTTGGGGCCACAAGTTAACACTTATAGCTGTTCCAAGTCAAAGGAATATTCCCTGCTCCTGAGTTACAAAACAGCTAGAGCTCAGAAGCAGTGGCATAGGACATGCGCTACCCACTAAAGGTCAGTGAACTCCTAGGAACTGCTGATTTGAGCTGGGCCTGGTAGAACGGGCTTGTCTTCCCACTGACTCCAGAGACAGAGGCAGAGGATTGTAAATTCCACAGCTGTGCACAACACAATGAAAGCCTATCTTAAAACAAAACAAAACAAAAAACCAAAATGCTTTTTAAAAAAAGTTAGTTTCTCAGTTAACGTGACATGTAAAGTGTTAGAACAGGATCACTAGGCGAGGGACTGAAAGCCCGAGGGCAGAGTGGAGCAAGTTGATCACGACCCTTCACAGGAGCAGCAGCAGGTTGCCATGGAAACGCATCGATGTGTGGCATGGGTGGGTTAGCTGTGGACCCGAGAGAGGCACACATGGTCTGCTGGCTGCTGGCTCCCTTCTTCCCTGTTGTTCTCCCAGAACAAGCTGTTACAAAATTTGTCCATACCTGTTTAAGTCTACGATGTATTTATGTACACTTTGAAAGGCTAAATAAAATCTGGTCACTATTTCTATGTTGTTTTCCCGAAATTCTTCATCTAAATCCTGTAGCTCAGGTTTGGCTTCCAGTTTGCTTTCCCAGAACTCTGGACCCTGAGAAGGGAAACACACTTGTGTTAAAAGTCAGTAATGGTGTATCTGTTGAAAACACTTCCAGGTTATCTTACAATAGTGGTTTGTGCTTTTTTTTATTGTTTTTGTTTTGTTTTGTTTTGTTTTTTGAGACAGAGTATCTCTGTATAGCTCTGGCTGTCCTGGACTCACTTTGTAGATTAGGCTGTCTCCTGAGTGCTGGAATTAAATGCGTGCGCCACCACACCCGCTTGCTTTATGGTTCTTATACGTTAAAACAAAAGCAGATCAACAGATGGTAAGATGGTACAGCAAGCCTCGAATCAAAATCCTTGTGGGTGAATGGCAACCAGGGTTAGCAGGCTTTCAAATGTATTTCAAGGTGAAAGGCGTTACCTTTCAGGTTGTTTGCTTTAACTGGTTAATACTGCACGTTCTACACAGTACCCTTCCTTCTCTTATTTTTAAGTTAGAAGCTGATGTTAACTTTGACTAAAAAGCTGACCTTTTAATGCCCTGTAATTATCTGACCACTTCAAGCCTTCTTGCTCCCAGAGAAAAGCTGCTGGTATAGAAAGGGCAGTCATATCAAAGCCATGGGGGAAAGCACCTTAAAGTAGCTGAAGTCAAATATGATGTCTCCGTATCTCTGCTGGTCCACCCGGTCTTTCAGCCGGAATACAGCAGGAATGAACTCGGACAGCCGCAGCACCTCGGCAATGATGGCGTTGCCACAGGAAACAATCCTCAGGATTGCCTGGCCACAGAGGTTGTTCTCAGCCAGGAAGTCCAGCATCGTGATGGTGACCTGCTATTCCACACCTGGGGGGCTTCAGAGCTGGGGTCTGTGGATCATGAGGGGAGGCCAGGTCTGTGGAACAAGTGGCTGCTCCATTAAACAACCTATATGGGGAAAAAAGAAAAGAAGTTAACAATTTTTAGAGACATATCTGTTTATGCTTTTGATGTATATACAACTCATGAAACTATGTCAATGAGTTCTGGTATGAGGAAAAGGCAATTATTCCTAATATTCACAGAGAGATGACTGTTAGTACTCAGGTCAATTCCTTTTTTTCTTTTTATTCAGTTTGGGAACCCAAGCCATGGAATGATCTCACCCATATTTGTGTTATGCCATCCTTTCTCAGTTAGGGGAGTCTCTGAAGACTCCCCTAAAGGCAGACCCACAGATGTCTCCTGGGTGATTCCAAGGCCAGTCAAGTTGAGAATGAAGATTAGGCACAAGGACCGCTGCTAGAACCACACTCTCAGCCTCTTCTTCAGCCCTTTGCTTGCTTCTCATGAAAAAAAGATAAGGTACAGCTCATCTTGGAGCCAGAGTGGGGCTACTGGACACGTGTGGCTCTGGTATAACCTACTGTACAAAAACATCCTACTACGTGATATTTCCCCAAGTCACTACAAGTCAATAGACACACCCCTGTACATCATTTTGAGGATTTATCCAATGGACCCATAGGTATAAACATGCCCACAATTCCTTTGAAATTTTCAGGGGCTGGAGAGATGGTTCCACAGTGTTTGCTGTTCTAGAGTTCCTACACAAGCTCACACCTGTAACTCCAGCTCCAGGGGATACAATGCCCTCTTGTGGTTTCCATGGGCATTAACCCCACCCCCACAGCCACATGCATGCATATGTGCACACACATAATGCAAACGAATAATAAAATTTTAGATAAGTTTATATAATCTTGTGAAGATGATGTATCTATACTAAACCAAACTGGTCTAAAAATACATATGTACCACGTAACCAGAATCAGCTACTCAGCTTTCTTTTATTCCAATATCCTGAGGATGACGTATCACCCAGCATACAAACCACTGCACTTGTAGTTAACAGGTCACTCTTCTGAAAGTTCTCGAAGGCACACTCCATCTCCTTACCCAACCACCCAGTTCTGAGTGCCTCTCTGCCATATGGAGAAGAAGATGTGTTGAAGAACGCAGCCCACACTTTAGGACAGTGGTTCACAGCGAGGCTGCGTAACATGACCACCTGGAATCACAGAGTCTCTGCTGTGTAGGGGGGAGGCAGCCCTAAGCATCTCTTTTATATGAAATCCCCAATATATTTTTGAGGTGAAGCTGAAACATTAAAGAGTGGAGGATGGCTGGTTCCTTAGTTAGGTTTCCATTGCTGGGAAAAGACACCACGAGCACAGCATCTTATAAAGGAAAACATTTAACTGGTGCTGGCTTACAGTTCAGAGGTTTAGCCCATTATCATCACGACGGGAAGCATGGCAACATGCAGGCAGATGTGGTGCTGGAGAGGTAGCTGAGAGGTCTACATCTGGATCCACACGCAGCAGGAAGAGACGGTGAGCCATCAGGCCTGGACTGAACTTCTAAAACCTCTAAGCCCTCCCCCAGTGACATACTTCCTTCAACAAGGCCACACCTCCTAATAGTGCCACTCTTTATGTACCTATGGGGACATTTTATTCAAATCGCCATACTAGTTTTGAGGAAAACTGCAGTAAAATACAAGAGGTTAATGATGCTAATCTTTGCATGGAATGTGCGTCAGTATGAAGACTATAAGAAGTGATCTGTCCTGGAGCAGCCTGTGGTGAGCTGAGCAGAGGGTCCCAGAGAAAGGAATCTGTAAAAGATGTGAAGTGCTTACGGAGTGGTCGAGATAACTAGGGGAGCACCCACTCACCGGGCAGTCTGGGCCCTCTACCGACTACTGCTGGGTGAGTGTTCTCATTATGATGGGTGCCATTGAGTAGCTCGAAGTTCTAGGAAATTTGAGAAAGTCACCCAGAAGCTTTAAGAAGACATATTCTAGAATATAAGAATGAAGAACTTTTCTATGGCAAATAATTTGGAAGATAGGTTTGAAATGCAGAAGGCAGGGAAGAGGGTTGAGTTCAGAAATGCTCAACAGATCTCACAAGCAGAAGGAAGCAACAGCCTAACAGAACAATGGGCAAGGGGTGCAAAGGGGTGACTCGCAAGCTAAAATCCGTCATAGCACCATCACCTATCGCCCTCTAATCATCTACTGCTGTCCAGGAAGCCAGCTTCATTCTCAGCTTTAGGAAAGTCCACTGGTCCCCCAAAGTGTACTTCCCTGTGTGCTGGTATTAACAATTAGGGAGATGATGACTAAAACCAAGAACTGAATGTAATTGATGCTGTTGGGAGTTTTTGAGTGAAGAGCCTCATTAAAATTTTGCCAATGACAACTTCTACCGTCACATGTAGTCTTCTAAGACCAGAGACCCAAAGGGTAAATGATTTAATAGTGAGGTCTTGACTGTAGGTGAAATCAGCATGTAGAAAGGCTGCTGACAGCCCACGAGAGGGCTGTCTCAGTACATGCAGCACGCTCTCTCTCGCTATGAGCTATCTATCAGACTTATTGATTACTGAGCTCTGTGAAACCCCTGTAAAGTTCTCTTGGAAGTCTCTACCACTGATTCAGTATTTAGAAATGTCTTCATCAGCTAGGATGTCATGGCAACAACTCTTTGTTCACTCCTCAACTCTGTGCCCATCTTCTTTTCCACTGTAGAAGACAAAGTGCCTTTCCTGACCATGTGATCTGGTTTTAGAACAATGACATTCGAGAGAAAGTCTTAAGACGGGGCTTCTAGGATGTAGTTTTTACCATCAGCTAAAAGGGGAGAAGTGAGAGGGGAACTTGTTATTTTGCCCACATTGATCTCCTGCTTCCTGTCTTTGAATGTTGTCTAGGAGACATTTGGTGCTGGGAGCTGCAACAGCTTCCTTAGGATGACAAGCTAACTAGCTCGGGCAGGGGTGGGGTGGGGCAATGGCAAGAGCCAACAGATGGCAGAGCAGAAGGATAGAAAGGACATGCCTTCTTCATGTATTCCTGATCTGCTGATCCAACTACGGAACTACTTACATCTACAATGCTTGCTCAGTGGATTGCTTTTAACTGGCTGTTAATTCAGCTCATTTCTTCAGCAAGTAGTTAGCCAGTGTTTGCTAAGTGCCAAGGACTGTTTTAGAATCTGAGAATACAGTAGTGAATAACCCAGAGCTTCAGTTTTCATGATGTGTATACACTACTGAAAGCAGGACATATAACTTAACCAATACATACAGGCTATGATAAGGAGTGTAAGGAAAAACCTGATTTTAAAGATGGATCACATGCCAGACTATATAGAGTTGTTCTGATAAAAGGATGTCTGAACAGAAACCAAAAGGAAGAGAGGGAACAGGCAGTAAGCATATCTGGGGATGGTTGCCAGCATCTACGTTGCCCCCAATGACCTCTGCCTCCTGTTATTCATGCCCTTGGTAGGCTCCTTCCCTTGAATTTAGATTGATGTATAGAATCTCTCCTGGAACAGACATGACAGCGCCCACAGCTTCCATGTCAGAAGTAAGTACAAAAAGACTGAGCTCCATCGTGGGTTCTCTCTCTAGCATGCTAGTTCTGATAGAGCAAGTGGTCACTGTGTGTAAGAGTCCTGTGTAAAGGTGTGTGTGTGTGTGTGTGTGTGTGTGTGAGAGAGAGAGAGAGAGACAGAGAGAGACAGAGAGAGACAGAGACAGAGACAGAGAGACAGACAGAGAGAGACAGAGACAGAGAGAGAATGTGTGATGCTACTAGGCAGTGGGGAAGTTAGTTCCACTTCAATAGATAATGAACAGATCCAGAAGAAAGGCATTCTACATACAGCTTATAAGTCAGTATGAAGGTCCAGGGCAGACATAGACCTTTAGAATAAGAATGGTCACCAGGTGGTGGAACTGCTTGGCAAGGATGAGAAGATTGGTCTTTTTGAGGAGGCGTGTCACGGAGGCTGGCAGTTTAAAATCTGAGGTATAAAAAGCCCACGCGAGTCCCAGTCGGCTCTCTCTTTCTCTGCCTTGTGCCTGTGGGTCAGATGTAAGCTCTCAGCTACTGCTCCAGTGCAATGCCTGCCTGCTGTCGTGTCCTCTGCCACAATGGTCATGGATTCCCCCTCTGAAACCATAAGCCGCCGCTAAATTCTTTCTTCTCTATGTTGCCTTGGTCATGGAATCTCTTCACAGCAACAGGAAGGTAACTGAAACAGTGCTAAGGAACAGCACGGTGGCTAGGGTGTCCGGAGCACAGTGAACAAGAGGTAGACACAGAGCTAATGGAGGTGGACTGGATGGGGGCTGCAAGCAGAGGATACTGAGAAGTCACAGCAGCTTCCTGGAACTCTTTCACTATGGAACCCTAGAATACACATTACGGTACACATCCTTAGCGAGTCTTCTTAGTAGTCTCAGTGATATTTGCTTCTTAAACCACACTGCTAAGTGATGCGCTGAGATTCAGGTAATCCAATTGTGGAATTGTGGTCTAGCATGGGAAATGCGAGAGCAAAAGGGAGAAAATAATCCACAATGGGTAAAATCAGGACCTACTGAGGTCCACCAAAGACCAAACCCACCCAAAGTTAGCCAGCATAAAACTGCCCTCACAAAGCAAAGGCCAAGTTATGATCAGTAGGTATAAGTGCTGGCTAGGTGTACATACTACCATAGTGCAGACAGGTAGCTCCTAGAGACACAGCTTAAAGCAAAGCAGTGGTACCTGCCCTCTTCCCTTTCTCTCCCAAGGGACAGACAGACAGACCCAGCACACTGAGGAAAGATCAGGCTTGAGATGATGATGTAAATCAAGACTTTGTGTGTTAAGTTCTTGGCCCTTAAGGTCATACTTTAAGATTGGGTATGGTGACACACCCCTTTAATCCCAGTACTCCAAAGAGGCAGGCAGATTGCTATGAGTTCAAGGCCATCTTGTCTACATAGTGAATTCCAGTCTAGCTAGAGCTTCATAGTGAGACTCTAAACCAACCAACCAACCAAACATACTGAAAACTCGAAAAGGACATAAGAAAATAATCAAACATATTTAGCAGCGGTTCAACAAAGGTATGGCCTCTGTTAACTAAGGTGATTGTCTTATCTACATGTGTATTAAAACAAGTGTTTTTATGAAAAATTTTAATGTAAAAGAAAAACACCCGTTACAATTAACCCCGCTCTAGTGAAATATCATTGCTTATAATCTGTCTCACCTTGTGATGAACACTGAGTTAAAAAAAAAAAAAAAAACAACAACTCTTACAATGCAAGTTTTCGGGCTACATTTTGAAGACTAATGTCAGGACAACATTAAATGAAAGAATAAATCAGTTAGTCACATTATCCCATCTAGTTGCATTATGACACATTAGACATAACAATGACTAGTTATATATTTTCCCTGTAACTTATTTGGCTAGAATATTTTCTAAACTGGCGCAGAGTGACAGAATCAAATGACTATCACTATAGACACTTATCACACAACCATTTAAGACAAAAGCAGCCAGCTTTACAAGATGGTACACTTCAGTTGAGCCTTTCCTGAGTGAGGCCAAGTAAACGTTGTAGAAGAAGCTGCATTAAATCATTCTTTTGGAGACTGCCACCACCCAATGGATGACGAAAACTTCTGAACACCAGTAGTACTCCCCCAACTCTAGGTTGAATTGTACTGTTCATGGCATGGAACGAAGCCACAGATCTTAATCCTCTTATTAATATTATCGGTTACAAAGTGTGTCAGCTTTATTTTTAGGAACTTGGCATGGAACCCCTCATCAAAGACTGACATCCTGATACCCCGTAAGTACAGAAGAAAAAGTCTTTAGTAAATTAAAGTGTGCTAGACAAAGCACTGTTGGCCCCGATCCAGAAGACAAAGGAAGAGGAATCTATTTTTATGTCTTCACAAAACCTCAGCTCCATAAAGAAAGCAAGAGTCTCAAATCCATAATGGATGCTCTCCCCGAAAAGTTCTGGAATGAGCTGGTTTCCTTCAGTCCGATTCATGAGTCCTTAAGAACATTTAAGTGGTTCTCAGCCTTCCTAACGCTGCGACCCCTTAATACATGTTGTGGTGGCCTCAACCAGAAAATCATTTTCGTTGCTACTTCCTAAGTGCAATTTTGCTACTGGTAGGAATCGTAACGTAAACATTTATGGAGACAGAAGGTTGCTAAAGGGGTCGGGCGACCCATAGTTGAGAACAGCTGACCTAAGGCGCGTGCCCCTGGTTGTGGACTGAGGCAATAAAACTCCTTCACTATCCCTCGCCTATATAGCAACCAGGACTCCAACTTTCTTTTTTCCTATCATACAAGAGTCAGATCCCAGTGGACTCCCTCCCTCCCCGCAATACAAAGGACTTTGGCACCATGTCTCAAGTGAGTGAGGGGGCGTAGGGAGCAGAGGAGCGACTTACCCAAATTCACAGTGCGTGACAGAACTTTTATTCAACCCCCTCGCCCGTGTGTGAAACCCTCACCTCAGTCACTTCAGTGACTGCTCGGTTTTCTCGAGAGTAAATGAAAGATCAGCCACACTAAGCAAGGCACCGCTCGGAGAAACTTGCAAGCTCAGCAGCTGAGCATCACCGCCAAAGCTTCCAAGGAGCCAGAGCGATTTCCATTAAGCCGTATGTGAATAGCAGAGATGCAGCCCAAACTCTCTGCAAGCCCTAGGTTTCCGGGTTCTGGTGGCTCCCCGGGACAGCATCCGACGCGGCCCACTGGGGAGGGGAGAGGGCCGCGAACGCGCAGGCGCGCCCCCGACTCACCTGTCAGCCGTCCGACGCTGGCCCCGAGGACTGGGCGCCCGGATCCCCCTCTCCCGCCCCAGGGATCCCCTAGAGTCCTGAGCTGTAGGGCTCCAGCGTGCAGGACCCTAGTTTCAGCCCTGGTGTCTCCAGCCCGTCACGTGACCGAGGGGCGGTGGTCTGGGCCCGGGCGTCACGTGATCGCTCGCGGGCGCCGACTGATGACGCAAAGCGCGCGGGGCGTTTCAGCCTCCGGAGAAGTGGGCTGAGGGAAGGAATTGGGCTCTGAGCGTGCGACGTTCTTCTAGGTGCTTCTGAGCTAGGTGGGACAGCCAGGTAAGACCGAGATGGAACGGCGAACGTGGGTTGGGCGGGCGTCGTCGCCTCTCTCTGAGCTCCGGGGACTTGGGCCCTGGCCTCTTCACCCTAGCAGCGAGACGGAGGCAGGCTATCTATCTGCACTGCCGCCTCTCTTGGAGAAGATCACCACTGTGTGATTAAAAAAAAAGTAAAATCTGATTTGAACTGACTTTTAAAACAGAGGCATGCGCAGGTATGCCTCAGATGTGCTCAAGGCCACAGGTGCCATTTCCCTCCTGCAGGTGGAGGTAAGAGTAGCCCTGGTGTGAGTGAAACAGGGAACGCACCATGTTGGGCATGGACATCCTTTTGGTGACCCGAAAAATGCTAGTCGTTTTTGTTACTTTGGTAACTCAACGAATCCTTCCGGATCACCTCATTTTCGTGGAGACGTTTTATATCTCCTAATGTATGTTCCAGTTTAAGAAGATCCCAGCGTGAAGGAATGGCAGATGGAAGTAAATAGCCGTGTTGAGTTTTAGCTGAAAATGCGTATTAGGAACTGAGGTGGCACGTGGAAGGGAAGGAGCTATGAGTGAGGGAAAACTCCAGAGATAAGTGTTGTATACTGGCATGCTGAAAAAGGAGAAGCAGCCCTGCTGACGTTGTATGAGACCACTTTGGGTTTAAAGGAAGTCAGCAGCCTAACCTGGTGTTTGCTCTGTAACTATTGCAATGCTTGTACAGAAACACGTAGAGCAGTGTTTTCCTATTTACTTTAATAAGTGGCTTAACTGACAGCATCTCTTCCAGGAATATAAAGGAAGAAAAATAGTGTGCTGAGCCCAATTGCTTGGTGAGACCTCAAGAAATGCATAACTTTGTTGTAGATTGTCTTGGATCCTATAGGTACTCGGAACAAAAAAGATCAATGTTATTGGAAAGAAGATGCAAGAAGAGATTGATTCTTAACCAGTTGATTGTTTCTTGACCAATGTGATGATGACATTTTGTCTTCAGATGATTCTTTGTAGTTAGGGACTATACTGTACTTGCTAGAATTTTATCACTATTTAGCCTCTGTCTCATGGATGCTAGTCCCTGCCTCTCACTCTCCAGTGCCACAACCAAAAATGTCCCCCACATGATGTTAAATGGTCCCTAGGAGAGACCCCTCCAAACCATAGCTTAAACCAAGCCCAGAGGAATAGTGTTAGAATGTTCAGATGTCCACAAATCAAATACTATATCCTAGTAGTTTAGAGGCATCAGAAACTAATGTCTTTCAGTTTTAGAGGCCGAGAATTCCAAGGCCAGCTTAGCATCAGGTTCAGGGTCTGGTGGAGACACGGTTTCTGGTTTATAAATGGCATGCACTAGCTGTTTCCATGGGTGTTAGAAAGGCAGGAGAGCTCTCTGAGCATCCTTTATAAGGGGATCAATTTCATTCTAAAGGTAGATCTAGTCACCTCCTCAAAGGCCTTACCTTGTAACACCACCACTTTGGGCAATAGGACTTCAATGTATAAATTGGGGATGCAGACCCAAACATTTAGACCTTAGCAGACAGGTGACATTGGGGGAGGTTGAGAAGTGAAGAATATGTACACGTGTGTGTGTGTGTGTGTGTGTGTGTGTACACGTACAGGGAGGATTAGCAGTTGGGAATTAGGACTCTTGGGACAGCTCACTGGAAAGAGATAAGAGTCTGAAGGAATGCAAACGGAGGTGTTGTTCCCTGAGGAAGGCACAGTGATCGAAGTAGTGGCCCTGAGAGCAGTGGGAGAGATGGAAGCCTGGCAGACACCCAGGCAAGAACTGGGAGAGAGGATTTTGAGGCAAATGGAGGCATGCCTATAGGAGAGTTTGGCTGCCAGGATGAAGCCAGAAGCATAGGAAGTAGTCAAAGGGAAAGGTGGGAGGGTGCTGTTCTTTGAGTTGAAGATTTCATTTGGCTTGCTGTGGAGAATGGTGTGGGAGAGGAGAAGATTGGTGATAGAGGAAAGCAGGGGAGATTTCCAAGAGAGGGAAAGGAGCACATCTAATATAAAGTGGGGATGGTCCGAGTGGGCACCGTTAGTTCATTCATCAGGAGAGGAAAGCAGAATGCAGGAACTGAGGCTGGTTATGGGGAGGGATGTCCCTCCTTGCTGGTTCATGCTTTCTCTACGAAACAGCAGTCAATTAGCTTTGGTCTTTGTGCTGTGCACTCTTGTTTGCCTTTTCCTCATTTTGAGGGCTAAGGCAGACATCTCATCTGTCCCTTCATTTTACAAGTAGTGTGTGTTGTTTCAGTCCTACATTTGCATGTCTGGCCCCTGACAACTAGTGAGCTCCTGGGGAGCTAAGGCTAAGTGTTTCTAGTGCTTAGAATACTGCCTGGCATACGGGAGGGAGTTTTTCATTGAATTAGAAGAAGCCAAGTAGTATTTGGAGACAAAAGTCTTGGGAGTATTTACCTTGAAAACCACTATATTCCTATGTTCAGAAAGTTGCCTAGTATTTAAGAAGATAGTTACTAAATGTTTGTTACCCAAGTTTCTTGAATCAGCAGTTAGTGGTATTGTAAATGTTTATGCTAAACTGATAACTTTGAAAGATAAAAGTCAGCACCTTAGCCTTTTCTACCCTGTTTCTCCTCCCTGCATGAGCCTAAGAATTTACATGCTAAGACCTTCAGTCCCTACTAGTGGAAATAGTGAGCATCTTTAGTGGAAAGCAGTAGCAGAGATGCTGCGGGAGCAGCCCAGGTGGGAAATGACGCTGGTGTTATGAGAGGAGGAAGTGCTGGAGATACCACATGGCTCCCTGCTCTTGAAAGGAAGAACAAGAGAGAGAGAGAGAGTTCTGATGCAAACTGTGGACCAGAAGCTAGACCACGCCACGAGTGTGCTTCTTCTTTTCCAAAGAGGTGCTGAGGCACTTACCAGTGGGCCTGGGTCCCATGAGCCTGGGTTTGTGACAAATCTTTCTGATTAAAAAAAAAAAAAAATCCATTTTCTGTATGGTACCATACAGCTTTAGCAACAACCTGCTTGTCATTTTAAAACCAGTGTGAACTCTGCACTTTTAAAGTTGCTTTCAGTGACTTGAATGGCAGGAGTTTCCTGAATTAAGCTAATGTGTCCATATAGGCGAGGGGTCCAAAGCTTAAAGAGTTGGTGCTTTAAAGTATAGATAAGGGAGTAATAACCACAACTGTAATAGATAAACCACCAGAAGATGAGAGGTCTATAGAAATCCTGCTTTTACTGAATCTGGGATAATTTAATATAAATCTATTAGAACTCAACAGATTTCTTTTAAGAGTCCAAAATGCATATATATATATATTAGGTAAGTTAAAAGCTACAGTTTAAAAAAAAAAAAGATTTATTTATCTATTTATTCATTATGTATACAGTGCTTTGCCTGCATGTACATCTGCAGGCCAGAAGAGGGCACCAGATCTCATTATAGATGGCTGTGAGCCACCACGTGGCTGCTGGGAATTGAACTCAGGACCTCTGGAAGAGCAGCCAGTGCTCTTAACTGCTGAGCCATCTCTCAAGCCCCCCAAAAACTATAGTTTTTTAAAAAACCTCATCTTATTAAGCTTTATTCTCATATTCTCTCTCCCTCCCTCCCTCCCTTTCTTCCCCCCTTTCCCCTCCCCCTTCCCTCTCTCCCCCATCCTTCCCTCCTTCCCTCTATCCTCTATGTGTATTAGGCTTCTGAGAACTGGGTTTTGTAGAGTTCTTTGAAGCATCAAGAAAGAGGATATCCTTCTTAAAAACTGAAAATAGTTAGCGGGGCAGTGATGGCACACGCCTTTGATCTCAGCACTCAGGAGACAGAAGCAGGCAGATCTCTGTGAGTTTGAGGCCAGCCTGGTCTATAGAGTTCCAGGACAGCCACGGCTACACAGAAAAACCCTGTATTGAAAAACCAAAGAATAAGAAAAGGAAGAGAAAGAGGAAGAGGAAGAAGAAGAAGAAGAAGGAGAAGAAGAAGAAGAAGAGGAAGAAGAAGAAGAAGAAGGAGAAACAACAACTTACCTTCCCCATGTTATAGCAAATGTGTGTGTTTGATGGCCAGAGGATGGCATCCTTGGTGTCCTTTATAGCACATGGATATCGAACACAGTCATTACTGAATGTTATGGCCGTGCTCTTTATCTGACTTAGAACTCTTACTGTTGTGTTTGATGTTTTAGGTAACAATTTCAAGATGCCAGGGCGGTCCAGTACAAACTCTGGTTCCACTCGCTACATATCCTTCAGTGGTGTGGAGTCAGCACTCTCCTCCTTAAAAACCTTCCAATCCTGCATCAGTACCGGAATGGACACAGTTTCTAGTGTTGCCTTGGACCTTGTGGAGACACAGAGTAAGTAACACTTAAATACCTTTTTGTGTGTGCCAGTGTCCACTTTCAGGTAACAGTTTGGTTGCATTACTCTGGGGATGCGCTTTCAGCTTTCTTGGGATAGGTGTTTAGTTTCACTGGACACGTTTTCTCGTCTTCTTCTGTAATACCCCATAGCCATGTAGTACTGTTATCCTCCACTCAGGACTGCCCTGTAAATTTATGAACAAAGATACTAAGGTTCCTGACTAAAAGCATGCAATTTAAAGCATGTTAGATATGTGACCCAGAAGGTCTGTAGATGTGTTGGGATGACATCATTTTCCACTAGTTTAACTGTATGTTGTTCAAGCTTGATTACTCTGCACATAGGCCCAACAGATGCTAGGGATCACAGCAAAGAAAGCCTTTGGTAAATTATTACTTATTAAGCAGAAGATTTAGAACATTGTTTCTTGCTTTTTTGGGTTAGAGTTATTGTTACTTTTTAATTTGTCAAAGCCACGGGAGTGGTATAATATTTTTTAAAAAATTTTTTTTTAACTTTTAATTTTTTTGAGACAAGGTTTCTCTGTGTAGCTGTGGCTGGCCTGGAACTCATTCTCTAGATCCGGCTGGCTTTTAACTAGAGATCCATATACCTCTGCCTCCTGAGTGCTGGGATTAAAGGTGTGCGCCACCAACTTCCTGGCTTTTTAAAAAAATAATACGTTTTTGAACAATTTATGATGTACTTTGACTTTTTCCTTTTCTTTCTTTTTAAAGATTTTTTTAAATTTATTATTATGTATACAGTGTTCTGCCTGCATGTTCTTCTGCATGCCAGAAGAAGGCATCAGATCACATTCTACATAGTTGTGAGCCACCATGTGGTTGCTGGGAATTGAACTCAAGATCTCTGGAAGAGCAGCCAGTGTTACCTTCTGAGCCATCTCTCCAGCTTGACAGTTTTTCCCTTTCTTATCCTGACTGAGTTTTAAGGCTCTAAGGACTTAATGTTCATGTCAAGTTGGAAGAACGACTATTTCTTCACATATTTCCTCTCTTCAGTCTCCTTTACTTGTAGATGAGATTGTTTCACATTAGCTCAGAAATCACATAGGCCTTCTTTTTTTTTGGTTGGTTTGGTTGATTTTCTTCTCTCTTACTTTAGTTTGAGTAGTTTCTGGGCTGTATTTTTAAGTTCATTTGTCTTATTTTCTGAGGCCTCTGTCAGTTGTATCCAGTGAATTTCAAACATCTGATATTATGCTATTCTAACAGCACAACAGAAGTAATGGAACCTTTGGGTCCACTTTTCCAGCTCTCTTTTTGTCATGGTCATGTTTTCCTACTCTTTAAAATTTATTATATGTATTTATTTGTATGTGTGTGTTTATGTGTGTTTGTGTGTGTGTGTGTGTGTGTGTGTGTGTGTGTGTGTGTGTGTGAGAGAGAGAGAGAGAGAGAGAGAGAGAGAGAGAGAGAGAGAGAGAGAGAGAGAGAATAAGAATTATAGGTGTCTAAGGAAGTCACAAATGTTGGATGCCCTGGAAGTGGAATTACACACAGTTCTGAGAGCTCTATGTGGTCTTATCTCCCAAATCATCTTTCAGCCTCTCTTTATTCTTAAACCAAACAAAACAAAATAAAGCCTGTTTTTGTTTGTGTGTGTGTGTATGTGTATGTGTGTGTGTGTGCTGTATATGTGTGCATGTACCTTGGAACACTAGAGGTCAGACAACACCTCTGTGGAGTCAGTTCTTTGGTTCATCTTTATGTTGGTTCTAGGGAGTCAGATTCAGACTCAGGCTTGCATCATTGCCTGAGGCGCGTTGCTGGCCCCTCCTTCATCCTCAGCTCTGTCAGGTATGTTTCTAGTAGCTCTTTTAAATTCATTGTCTGTCATTACTGCCCTTTTTCTTAGTCTCATTCTACTCTAATTTCCTTATGTATATTATGTTGCCAATTTAAGTTGTGTTGCTTTGTGTCATAGTTGGCTTCCTCTAGCTGTCAACTTGAAACAAACTTGGAGTCACTTCAACCAAACAACTGTCCAGATCAGATTTGCCTGTGGCCATGTCTGAGAGGCATTTTCTTAATTGCTAATTGATGTGGAAGGGCCCAGCCCACTGTGGGTGGTGCCATCCCCAGGCAGGTAGGCCTGGGCTGTATTGAAAGGCTTTGTAAGGGTGGGTGTAGGGTAGCTGTGATGGCTGTTTTTGGTTGTCATCTTGACTACATCTGGAATTAACTGAAATCCAGTGGTTGGATACGCCTGTGAGGGATTTTTTCGTAATTAAATCATTTGAAGTGGGAAGGCTCACTTTTATTCTGGACCTTTTGAGGTGGGAAGACCCACCTTTCATCTGGGCCCCACCTTCTTCTGGCAGCCTGTATAAAGGACACAGGAGAAGGAAGCTTTCACCCTTTGCCTGCCTGCTCTCACTCTCTCTGGCAAGTTCACTCCTTCACTGCCTTTAGAGCCTACTTTTTCAGGATTCCAACTTATACTGAAGACCAGCTGAGGCATCTAGCCTCATGGACTGAACAACTACTGGGTTCTTGGACCTTCCATTGGCAGACAACTGTTGTTAGACTCTCTGGACCACAGCCTGTGAGTCACTCTAATAAAATCTCCTTTATCTCTCTCTTTCTAAAGCTACACTCTATAAATTCTGTTCCTATAGAGACCCTTGACTAATACAGGAGCCTTTAGCAGGGCTGACATCATGTTCCAAAGTAAGGCCCTTCTGGAGCCTTGATCACTTTGAGGGTTCAGCAGCTTAGCTCGGCTGTGGATGGAAGAAAGTCAAGTGTCTCCTAGTCCTCTCTGCACTCTGGGAATTGTTCTCTCCGTAGCTCCCAGCGCCTGTTCCTTGGTGTCTTAGGATTCAGCAACAAACTCAAGGGAATCCCTGTGCTGATTCATAGCTCGCTTGCAGCACTCTGTCTTGGAAGCTCCTGCTGCCCCAGCCTCCCCACACTCCAGGTTCTTCTCATCCTTTGGGGCTGCTGTGTTCCACGTGCATCCTTCCTCTTTAGCGCTTGCAGGAAGGGAGGGGACTGCAGGACTAACCTGCAGCCAGCTGGTACCCTGTCTGCAGTCATTATCATTCTGCCCTGGCTGCTCGAGCATCGTCTGAAAGCAGGCATAGCATGTGTGTTTGTCCAGCTTTTGTAACTATCTTGACAAGATGACCATCCCAGTTACTCATTCGTGGCTAGGCAGCACAAGTCACCTGTGAGCTTTTCAGGGATGGTCTCTGAGTGTCTTAACCCTGCCCCATCTGACGTGGAAGCTGTTCTCCGTCATGATGGACACTTGGTTTTTGTTAGTCATAATAGAACCTTAAGCCGTAAGAGAAGAGCTAGAACACAACCCTGCAGGCTGCGGAGGGTATCAGAGCAGGAGGTTCTAGATTTAAGTAAACATTTCTGAATGATTTGGCTATGAGATTCTTTATTTTTGCCTTAAGTAAAAAGTAGGTATTGGTGTAAAAATACACTTTGTGCAGTTTTGTTTTATTTGAGAGAGTCTCATTGTTACCAAGTCTGCCTTGAAACTAACTCCCTCATTAGAGGAGGCCAGCCATGAATTCTTTCCTGGTCATCCTGCTCTGCCTTCCACATGTGGGATACAGATGTGCACCACCACACCCAGCTACTTTGTTGTACCTTGAAAAGAAGTGCCAACAATTTTTTTTTTTAATTCATAATATAATTTGGGGTTGGTAAATATTTTTAAATCTATAACAGGCCAAAGAGTAAATATTTTCAAATATTTGTGAGCCATGAAGTCTCATAAACTCTAGCAAGTATGCTGTTGCAGAGTAGAAGCCACCCTAGACAGTGCGTAAAAGGATACTGTGGTGGGCTGAATGAGAACGGCCTTCGTAGGCTCATCTGTTTGAATACTTGGTCCTTAGTTGGTGGAACTGTTTGGGAAGCTAAGAGGTGTGGCCCTTATGGAGGAGGTGTGTCATGGTGGGTGGGCATTTCCTATATGCATTGGGGTTGTGGTTCAAGATGTGAGCTCCCAGCTGCTGTTCTTCCACCTGCCCCTGCTGCCTTCATTCTGCCGCCATGGACTCTTATCCCTCTGGAACACTAAGCCCCCAATAAATTACCAATAAATTGCCGTGGTCTTGGTGTTTTGTCATGATAGAAAAGTAACTAATACAAATGGGAAAGGCTTTCTAAAAAACTTTACTTACAAAAACAGAAGGTGGACCAGTTTGGCTTATAGCTTGCTAATTCTTGCTTTAGAGCCGTAGTCATTAAATATTTATTACTGATTATTTTGGCAACTAGAGAAATGGCCAAGTGTATAAGAACATTTGTTCTTGCATGGGACCCAGATTGTATTTCCAGCACCCACATGGTAGCTCACAACCACCTATAACTCCAGTTCTAGGAGATCGGATGCTCTCTTCTGACCTTCATGGGCACCAGCCATGCATGTGCTGCACATCCATGAACACAGATAAGGCACTTATCATACAAATAAACCCATTTTTATGTATATTAATTTTGTAGCAAATACTTGGGTTTTAATTTTCTAAGAAAAGCTAACAAGACAAATTTGGCTTGGTTATATGGAAAAGAAAAGCATGTTCTGAAGAGTCTCGCTAGGCACAGATGCGGGGTGAAGAGCAGCCTGGAGTACCAGTTCTGAGTGGACATACGGACGCGCACTCACATACTTTAGTCAGTACCAAGGTTGGTTTTTTTATAAAATAACTGTTCTGTGTCTAATTCACTGCTATGATTTAAAAAAGACACAGATGAGTATTAAGTGGTTCCCTCCACAGAGTTTACCATCTTAATTTGGAGACAGACACATATTAAAAATGCTAGTGCAGTGAGAAAGGGATCGGGTGTTACAGGGATGTCAGTAGTTTACTATCACCAGTGAACACATAGGAGCATCTCAAGCTCTCAGTAACGGTGTCACAGATTCTTCCAGGTTGGAACTTCTGTTTAAAACTAACAACAAAACCTGTTAAGTGTTTCCTTTAAATTGACACTCAACATTCTTTCTTCATTTTCAGTAGATGCTCACGTTTCAGTGAGCCTAGTTTGCCTGTTGTATCTGTTCTTTGCAATTAAGGGCATCATGGAAACACAGCTAGACTGGCCTATAGCACACCCAAGGCACACTCCTATTCAGCTGTCAGGGTGTGCTGTCTATGTGTTTTATGCACTGTGTGAAGATATATACCTAAGGCTTGTGATATAGTAAATATAGTATGCTGTGCTGGGTCATCAAGGACATTCTTAAGTGAAAGTGGTGTTTATTATACTCTTATGCATGATAGAGAGCAACTCAGCGACTTCCCATACTGGTGCCCTTAGGTGCCATTGCTGTGGTTTATGCTAAGGCATTGCCAATATTTTCCCATAAGGCTTTGGGTAATCAAGACAAATTTTGTACAAATACTCCACATGATACAAAAATAAAAATAAAAAATGCATCCTAAAATTATGATGAGCATGGTTTTGATTTGTGGACCTGTGGTCTCTAAGCCATAGTCTGTGAACCTCTGCCTTATGAAAGTGAGTTTGAATGCTAATGAGCAAGAGGCAGATGGCATGAGAAAGCCTTTTCCGACACAAAGCCTAGGGCAACCCTTTCCCACAAGAGGACTTTAGGAGAGATCTGTTTTCTTGTTTTGTTTGTTTTAATCAGTGAACATTTTGTCAATATAGTTAAATATAAAGCATATGTTGCCAATTAAAATATTACTTAAAATTCAAGAAAATTTAGTTACATTTCCAAATTATTAGTGTAGCTTTCTCTTTTCACAGAATTCCCAAGTATATATAAAAGCCCCAAATGCAAATCATAGTCTATTGTATATTAAATTAGTTCCTCATGGCCCAAGTTATATAAAAATAAATTTATAAACCCTCTCAGATTTTTTTTGTAGAAAAAATAGTCTTTGAGACATTTTCCTCAGTACCTTTTAAAAGTTGGCAAATAAGAATACGTATTTTTGGGTATCATGTGTGTTTTGCTACAGACCTACAGATTAAGCATACTTTCTTAGACATTGTCATGGTTACTGGTAGCTTGTCAGGTTGACATAACCTACTGTTACCTAATATATACCTAATATATATTCATTCAGACATTGTTATCTATAAGAAAATGGATGGAGTACATGAATGACATAACCAGGTTGATGGATACTTTGGCTGATTGGTTTTTTTTTTTCTTGTTTGTTTTGTTTGTTTTTGTTTTGTTTTGTTTTTCTCTCTGTTTTCCTAGGATTCTTGAGCTCTGGGGTGGAAAGACCAGAGTTACTATAGTCAGACAATATGGTTTTTTGGCCAATATCCAAGTATGCTATTGATGATAATGACCATAATGATAAAAGCAGTAAGTGAATTTGTTTCAGACTCTCAGTGTGCTGGCTATAATATGTTTTCATTTGGATCCTCACTTGATCCTGTCATCAATTCTTTGAAGTAGGAATAGTTATCTTTACTTTCTGAATGACAGAGCTCAGGCTTAGTAAAGTTAAATACTGTTTCTTGGCCACAGATTTAGAAATTAATGCATGCAGATTTGAGCATAGGAAAATGAACCACTATGCTTTGTCATAAATGCTTTTAGGTTGTACACATCTTTAATCCCAACACTCAGGACATAGGTGGATTTCTGTCTATTAGAGGCCAGCCTGTTCTATACAGAGAATTCCAAGTCATCCAGGCCTACATAGTAAGACCCTGTCTAAAAGAAGTAAAAAGACACTGTATGGAATTCTTCTAGGGGGAAAATGTAGGCGCTTACCTCACATAAGTCTGGGTTGGCCTTCCAGGTGTTTGCCTTACCTGCTAGGCAGAGTTGACCCATGCGCATGCTACACACTACCCCTGAAGCCTAGACCTTGAACACTCAGGACCCGAATCATCTTTTGTGTGGAAGAGCTGGCACTGACTAGACAGTTGATAAGTTTTGAATCTCTTATTTGCATGCAGTATCTTGGATGGAAACTGCTGGGCAGTTTTCTTTTAGTGGATACTCTTTTCCTTCATTTTGCGAAGACACAGGCTTGACTTGTTCTTGCTCAGAGCTGTTCGGTATCTCACTTGAGCTAGATGTCCTAATAAGGAAGCCTCAAGCTGGCCTGGAGAGATGGCTCACAGGTTAAGAGAACTGACTGCTCTTCCAGAGGTCCTGAGTTCAATTCCCAGCAACCACATGGTGCCTCACAACCATCTACAATGTGATCCGATGCCCTCTTCTGGCCTACAGGTGTACATGCAGGCACAACACTGTATACATAATAATAAATAAATAAATCTTAAAAGAAAAAAAAAAAAAGAAAAGCCTCAAGCCAGGTGTGGTGGTCCATGCCATTAATCCCAGCACTTGGGAGGCAGAGGCAGCTGGATCTCTGAGTTTGAGGCCAGCATGGTCTACAAATCAAGTCCAGGACAGCCAAGGCTCTGTTACACAGAGAAGCATTGTCTTGAGAGAGGGAGGGGGAAAAAAAAAGGCCTCACCTGTATTTCTCTGTCCACACTCATTTCTTCTATCCTGAACCAAACAAACTGGCTGAAGTATAAAAATAAATAGCTGCTATTTATTTTAATTTTTATTTTTTGAGACAGGATCACATGTAGCACATGCTGGCTTCAAAATCACTATGTAGTTAAGGATGACCTTGAACTTCTGTTCTTCCTGCCTCTATCACAGAGCTAGGATTGAAGGCATGACCGTCCATGCCTGCTTCATGAGGTGCAGGGGATTCTTCATGCAAGGCAAGCACTGTATCTACTGAGCCACAGCTCCAACAGCTGATAACGAAATTCTTTTTTTTTTTTTTTATAACAAAATTCTTAACTTACCATGGCTGTTCTCATCTCTCCTAGGTCTCACACCAAAGACTGTTGTATAAAATTGGGAAAAAACCCATAATTTAATATTTTACTTACTCTTTGACAATTACATATATATTGTATCTTGTCCCACTCCCCTTAGGCACCCCTCCCCCAACACTTCCCCTCTCTGTTAAACCAAAAAACCAAAACCCATAAAATCCAGAGTCTAATTAGTGCTGTTTGCAGGAGCATGAACAAACTACCAGTGGCCACAACCCTGATCTAAAAAGGACTCCCCTTTCCCTAGCAGCCATCAGTTGCCAACAGCTCCTCATATAGAGATGGCGCCCTGTGAGCCCCTACCCCATCCATGGCTGGCTTGATCTTGTGTGGTTAACTGTAGTTTTTGTAAATTGTGAGTGTAGCAACTTTGCCATGTCCAGAAGACAGTATTTCACAGCATTCCTCCCCACACTCTAGCTCTTACATTCTTGCCACCTCTTATTCCTGACCGTGCAGCGCATGATGATACATGTCCCACTTAGAGCTGAGTACTTAACTGTCACATGTGCTCAAATATTTAATCAGCTGTGATTCTCGGCCTTGACTGCTGCCTTCTGCGAAAAGATGCTTCTCTGGCCAACACTGAGAGCAGCACTAATGTATGGTTATAAATATAAATATTTAGGAAGCAGTTTGACAATATGTCTGTCTAGCAAAACAATAATGGTAATATGTTCTCCCCCTAGGACTTATGTCCTCTCTAGTCATAGTCTTTTGACCAGGTTTACAGTACCAGGCATATATTCCCTCCTGTGGAATTAGATCCAGGTCTTAGATCGGGCTTAGATCCAGTCAGAAAACAGTTGGTTACTATCATAACAGTCATGCCACTATTGCACCAGTGACATATCTTGCCCTAACATGTAGGGTCTACCATTGAGTAAGATTTTTGATAACTCCCCCCTATCCCTCCCCAGCAGCTTACATAACACCTTTCCACACTATAAAAGTTAACAGAGACGAAGCTTCCAGGTCAGGTCCAGGCCAGGCTGGTCTTAAATTTAGGCCATACATGCCTGAGGCTTACCTTTATCTTCTTGCCCTCTGTCTCTAGAGTTTGAGATAGTAGGTGTTTACCACCATGCCTGTTTTATGTGTTGCTGTCATCAAGCCCAAAGCTTCATGCAACTGTGCTACATCCTTAGCCACAGACACCAATCTTTTGAAAATGTGCTCTTAATTATTTTGTCTGGTATATTTATACCCTCAGAATTTAAGATTATTAACATAATCCTTATCTGACTCTTGTCAGAATGTCTATACACTATCACACTGTCTGTCCTAGTATAAGCTCCATGGTTATTGTCAGGCGCCGCCCACCCCCCATTGTTGATATGACCTGTGTGGTGTTTTGATTAAGTATGGCCCCTGTAAACTCATAGATTTGAGTGCTTGGTCACCAGGGAGTGACACTGTTTGAAAGGATTAGGAGGTGTATGGCCTTGTTGGGGTCGGTGTAGCCTTGTTGGAGGAAGTATGTCACTGGGGTGTGCTCTAAAGTTTCAAAATTCAAGCCAGACACAATGGCTCTTTCCTGCTGCTTTTGGATCTGATGTAGAACTCTCAGCTACCATGCCTGTCTGTGTGCTACCAAGCTCTCCGCCATGAGGATAATGGACTAAAGCTCTGAAACTGTAAGCCAGCCCCAATTAAATGCTTTCACTTATAAGTTGCAAGACAACCTGATTGGTGGGTAACACACAGTGTATGGAATGATTTGTTTAAAACCTTGGAAAGTTTACTATAAAATTTCCTTCTAATTAACTAACTCCTTTATTTATATTTATATTCATGGATCACAAATACTATATTCATGTGTATACTTAATTTAAATACATGTATGTGTTCGTGTGCGCACACTCACACACACAGAGCAGTGGGCCATTTTGTCCTTTAGGGGTTGCCATAAACACTTTAAAAAATCTGGGCGGAACAATTTGGACTATGTGTGCTGCTGCTGTCTGCTGGCATCCAGTGTCATTTCTGATTAACGCAGCCAATAGGAAAATACATCACATATCTAGTCACATTCTAAAAATTTCCCAAATGCAGCTAGCTGTCTAGTAAAAACACAAAATTATAAGTATTTCTGTAACTAAATCTTTCTAGTGTGATTATAAAGGGAAATGAAGCTAATGACATAGATATGTATGGATAGCCTCTCCACAGTAAAGACTAAGCTGTCAGTGCTGCCTAGGATGAGGTAGACACATACATGAACACTACATGCATTTGTCCACATGCTAGTGAACTTTGGGAAAGTGTTTTTCACTTGAGGTTTTGAAAATTTGGAAATTAGAAAGACAAGCAGTATTAAGGCTTCTTTAGGAACATTTTTATTGCTCTGCCTGTCAGCAGTTAAGACTTTTTCTTATATTCAGAGGGTCTCCTTATGTATTTCTCTGTCTCAGTTCTATAGCTGGCCTGGATCGTTGAGTCCTTGTGCGTAGGATTCATGTATAGGCATGCTCTGCCTGCCTCAGAGCCTGGCCCTGGACTTACTTGTATGTTTTAGGCTCTCTGTCATTGTTTATTGAGTGACTCAGTCAGGCAAGCATTTAAGGTATTTCGGTGTTGGGGTCTAAAAGTCATGGTTGGAGTAGTGACATCACCTGGATACAGGCAAGCATTGCTAAACCTCTCCCCAGTAACCTGAGAGCCGCCTGGTAAGTAGTTATCAGCCATCTTGGGCATATCTTTTACCCAGCTTTGGTAAAAGGCCCAAAAGCCAGTGTTCTGGAGTAATTCTAGAATTGCTTGCATCCTTTGCTGGTAGAATTTCTCCACACTGGGATGTGTGTCTTAAAAATGTGTGAGGTATGAGTTTTACCATTAGCACCTTCCTTAATCCTGACCTCACGTACCCTCTGGTGCAGCCAAGAGACACAAAGGGAGCTACCATAGATAAGACAGCCCATACTGCCAAATGGAGGCACAGGCAGTGACTGTCACTGAGTGAGATAAGTAGTCTCATCCTCCATCTGTCAGTAGGAAAATGAGGCTTGCTGAGTTGAAATAACTTAAGCCCAGGACACAGATAGGGAATTTGAATTTGAGCCTAATTACTGGTCTTTAGCTCAGACCCTCTTTTCCTCCCTCTTTCTCCTAGTAGCAGTTGGTAGATGGCAGTAACCCTCAACTTCTGTCAGTTGCCTTTGTGTCACCATTATATAACACCTGAGATAATTTAACCAGAAAGATGTCTTTGCCCTGTTGTCCTGGAGGTTCTGATGGGACCTGTAGTAAGCACCACATTATGGCAGGAGCCCACAATCCCTGCCAGCAAGCCAGAGAGGAGGAAGCAAGGATCAGCATCTCAGTTCCCACTCACGACCATGCCACTAGCAACCCAAGCCCTTCTTCTCAGAGATTCCACACCCACCAATGAGGCCTCCCTACTCTAAACACAACGGCCTTTGGGGAACACTGATTATCCAAACTAGCAAAGGTGAGGACAGTGACAGTGAGTGAAGTTGTTAGCTTGTTAAAAAAAGGGTTGGAAAGGAAGAAGAGGAAAGCTGTTTAGGAATATCGGTATGGGTAGTTCTTACAGTGTTAGATTTAACCCGCTCTAAGTTTGTACATTGATGGGACAAGATGGAAACAAAGCAGCAAAGCGAGTCTGTGATGCTCCCTTATACTATGGGCCATATGGCTCTTCACAGTTCTCCCCGCCACAAGCGATGCTCTTGTACCATGCTGAAGTGCAAACAGCGGAAAGACTGCACTATGCTGTGGACTTGTTTTACTGAACCTTGATGTTTTCCAAGTTGATATTTAAGGAAGCCAGCTTGTCCTCTGAGAACTAGAAAAGACAGGTCAGCAAGACTTCCTCAGATCTTTTTTCACAGAGGAGTTGAGTCATGGTGGGCTTGGCATGGTGTCTGTTATTAGGGTAGATGACTCATAATTTAAAATCACTTGCTTGCCCTCCTTGGTCTTTCTTTGCTTTTGTTTTTAGTCACAGTAATGTGCCATATATCCTTTCATGCCGATAACAGTTCGTGCTTTGTCCTTGTTCCATGTAGCTGTTTGCGTTTAGATGAGTTTCTGTAGGTTGTTTGTTTTAATGGCGTGATCCCTTTGAAATGGGTTTTCTGGGACAAACCCCTCTGGTGCTTATTAGATATCTTTAGAATTTGGAACCCATGGAATGCATACCATGTGTTGAACTATATAAATGTAGCAGTAGATGGCCTCTTTTGTGTGTGTTTGTGTTTTTAAGACAAGCACTCTCTATACAGCTCTGGCTGACCTGGAACTTACTATGTAAACCGTGCTGGCCTCAAACTTACAGAGATCCACCTGCCTCTTCTTCCCTAGTGCTGGGATTAAAGGCGTGTGCCACCACACTTGGCTTGTAGATGGCTTTTAAGGTTGTTCCTTAATGAGATATATTTGGATCCAGAATGAAAAATGGGTTTCCGTTTAGACTTAGAAAATGAGCTCTTTTGTTAATTCATAGACTTTGCAGTTGAGGAGTAGCTGCACCAGAGGTCTCAGACTGGAGGGTGTGTCGGGACGACTGGGAGATCCCGTGAGAACAGACCACTGTACCTACCTGCATAGTTTCAGTAATTCTCAATACTGCGTGAATTTGCGATTTCATGATTCTCAGGCTCTGCTACTGCTGTTGGTCCAGGGACCAGTTTGAGAACTGGAATCTAGCCCCATGCGGTAGGAGGCCTGCCACTAGATGGCATCAGAACACTTCTTAGAGGGTAGTCATTGGCTGACTTGACCTAGGTCTCTTGATCAGAGTTTAGGTTAAGATTCAATTTAACATTCTGGAGCCTGGTCTGTTCCATATGCATAAAAAGTAAAGATATTTTGATTCTGTCAAACCGGAGAAACTGTAAGAATATTGTTGTTACTGTCTTTCACACTGCTTCTCATCTGCACGGGCTTCCTTTTCAGTTATCAACCTGGGCTAGCTGCAGGACTTGTCACAAAACATATATATAGGATCAGGAGCGATGGCTCTGCAGTTAAGGGCACCGTAATGTGCCATATATCCTTTCATGCCGATAGCAGTTCATGCTTTGTCCTTGTTCCATGTAGCTGTTTGCGTTCAGATGAGTTTCTGTAGGTTGTTTGTTTTAACGGTGTGAACCCCATGCTCTCTTCCGGCCCTCAAGAGCACCAGGCACACAGGTTTTGCATATACTTAGAAGCAACAAGTGTTTTACATCACACACATTAAAATAAAAAAATCTTTAAAAAATAAAATGTCTTTTAAAATAAAGAAATGTTCATTTAAAATATGTAGCAACAAATGTACATCATTTGAATCATAAGAGAAGTGGGATTTTTTTTTAACTAATGGATTTTGATTTGTTAACTTTTAGAATCACTTTGAAATATTTGCTCACATAAATATTCATTATTTTGCCCTTTTTCCAGTTGCTCTTTTGGAACAGTTGTAGAAGGTTTAAAAAGTGTGAAATACACTCTCTCCTGGCTTCCCTAGTCAGAAAGTTGAGTAGTTCACTCTTAAAGAACTCTTGACCATTGAGATGTAACAAGAATAAATTAATAATAAAAAATTAAAAAAAAAATTAAAAAACAAAATAAAAATAAAAAATAGTCTTCTTATTATTAGGAAAAAAAAAAAAAGAACTCTTGAAAAAGATATTTTCAACTGCTCTTTCCTTCCCCTGCCCCTTTCTTACCTTGCAGTCTCACCCATACACGTCCAACTGTCCCAGCACCTCCAGATGTTCTACCCACTGTAAAGGCCTAAGAGCCAGGATCCTTTCCCACATGGTGGTACATGTGGAGGTACTGGCTTGCTCTGCCCTGGGCACTAAATTCCCTGTTCACATTAGCATGTTTTGTTTTGAAATAGTAAAGCTTTCTGTTTTGTTTTTGTTTTTAAAACAAATCATGTGTAGTACCTAAATACTGTTTGGGTTTTTCCAGATCCTTGACAATACTTTTTTTTTTTTAATTCTGTTGTTTTATCTTGGATTTTTTGTTTTGTTTTGTTTTGTGGCCTTTGGAACTGAGACTTTGGTTAGATTTCAGTGACTGAATAGGGTATGAAAAGACTAAAACAGAAAAAACTAAATTGGAGTCACTCTGATTAAAAAGCCAGGCGCGCAGCACGTTGTGTGTGTGGCCATTGGCAAGGACTGAGGCTGGCTTCCTGCTAGCAGAGCTGGCCACAGGGCAGACGTAGAACAGAGGCGAGGGGCAGTTTCTAGAAACACTGTAGTCCTCTTTTAACAACATAAACTTTTAATGGCTTGTGCCCAGTGGAAAGGAGCTTTTATGGTGATTCTTCTAGAGGTTATTATCCAGACTATTATTTTCCTGTTTCTGGAAATTATGTATTCATGCTGTACACTTCTGCATAGCATTGCTTAGGTGTAGCATGCAGTCTGATAAAACTGTAGAATTAGCCACATGTGTAATTTGAAATTTTCTACTCTCCTTCTTTCAAAAAGTAAGGAGAGAGAGATGTGTAATGTCTTATTTAACATAGTGATTCTGAAATACTGTTTTTCAGGGACAAAGAGATGGCTCTGTGGTTAGGAGGATTGGCCGTTTTTCCTGAGCACCTGGGTTCAATACTCAGCACCCAGGCGACACTAGACATGGCCATGGCACACAGACACACGCACAGTCAAAATACCCATACACATAAAGTAAATACAATTTTAAAAGTAAATAAAATAAAATATTATTTTTACATGCAATAAGTATGAAAGTTCCTAAGGAATTATTTGGACACAGAGGGAAGACTGAAATAAAAATCCTACAGTCCACTAGAATCCAGACTGGCCACATGACTTTTACCTGCTGGCTACACATGACACATAGCTACTCTATGCGATGACAATAGGCACATAGGCTATTTTACTTCTCTGTGACAGAGAAAGGTAAGACAAATAAAAGATGGTCAAAGTGCCTAGGCCTGCAACATTTTAGCAGTTCTGGGGAGTATTCAAATCAAACCAATTGGACGAAAGAGATACTGTCTTATTTTCTCCTGTACTTGTCTCTCCTATGCTGAAGCCGTGGCTAGTATTTTAGGTTTCCTCCTAACTTGTTTAGCCAGCTTAAAATAAAAAGTGCAGTGTTTCTGCAGATCCTGTTACATTTGCTTCTGTATGAAATGTTGTGTGTTCATTTGAATCCACATCTACAATACTTCATATTTTGTAGCTGATGTGGTAAATCAGTTTCATATGGTGCTGGGCAAGCTGGAAGGTTAAGCCTCTTAGCTTCAGCTGACAGCATAGTCTAGTTGCTGTAAACAATTAAGCCTGTCAGCAGTTGACCTTGGGAATGCTAATTTGCTTGTCCCTGGGTGCTGCCTCAGGCCCTGGCTTTCTCTCCGTGGGTGGGAGTTATGAACCTGGTTTGGAGAACTAGAGGCATCTGAGGCCAGCTCCAAACAGATGTGCTTCTTGCTTCATTTTCGCATGTGACCACAGTTGCAAGAGGCGTATTCTTGCATGATGTTTTTAAAAAAGGCCTATGGAATCAGAGACCAAAGTTGAAAGGCAGCTTCTATTCTTGTCCTTCAGTAGAGTCCTGATATGTCATGCTGAAAGTTGATTTTAAACTGACAGTCTTTCTCATTGTGAGTTCATTGTGTAACTGGAAGAGTTGGACACCATCCCCTCCCCCCCCCCCCCGCCCCCTCTTCCCCACGCCCCTCTCCACACTGCCTCTTTCTCTTCCTCCCTCCCTCCCACCCTCTCTCCTCCATGCTTTGTGATTTTTACTGACAGGGTCTTAACCATTTAGCCCAGGCTCACCTCCAAATCACAATCCTCCTGCCTCATCCTCGGAAGGCTGAAATTCCAAGTATAAACAAGCACAGCTGGTTTGGTTTCCTGTTCACTGCACCTGTTCAGTGTCTATTCTAGAAGAGGCTGAATGATTGAGGAGAGAGGGTGCCACCTGGGGAGTTAGAGGCACTGAAAAGCACTGCTGGGCCAGTGCTCTCCCTGTGTGTGCTTGCCTGAGAGCTGGGGGTGAGAGACTATTAAGTTCTGAATCACTGCCATTGTCAGCTGATGATGGCAGAGGTGGTCACTTTTACCCAAAGACAAAGATTTCACTTTTCTTCTGGATTGTGTGTTAGGTTTTTGGGAATGAGATAAGAAAGTGTGTTCAAGAAAGAGAAATCTTGAGTTCAGTTTCCTTTAGGGCAGGGAATTTATTAATGCCACAGCCTGCCCTGTGGTCTGAGCCCATTGGCCTGCCGGGCAGAGGAAGGTGTCTACTCTCAAAGGTTTCAGAGGGAGGAGGAAGTCCTCTGCTGTGTGGAAGGAGACCTAGTTAATGTGTGCCTGGAGCTAGGTGACCCTGAACACAGTCAGGTAGCTTTAGATTTTGATTAGCAGTGGGGAGGCATTTGGCTCTTTGTGAGGGCTGTGTGAGGGGAACAGGTTATAGGGTGAATATAGCCCATCAGCTCTTAGCAGTAGCTGGGTTCTAATACAGTGCTTGGGCAAAGTACAGCTTTATACTGTACAGCACAGCACTGTAGAGAAGCTTCTAAAACTGATTAAAAATGCTTATTTTGTCTGATTTTCATTGAAGTACATTGTTAACACTTTTGTATTGATTGATCACCTAGTATTTTTCTTTGGTCCATGCCTTGAAAAGGTTAATAATTTAGTTAGCAGCTATAGCAAATATGAATACACACAAAGATTAGGAGAGCTACATGGTAGCAAGGACATGCTTCTAATTTGTAGATTATTGGTGTGTCTGACCAAAACAAGAATCAGCAAGTCCTTCACCTCTTCCTTTATGACAGAGCAACCTTTTGTATGTCACTCTACACACGTGTTTTGTACATTCTGTGTAATAGGCACCTATGAATACTAATCTGTGTATATATGTAGGTGCAGGCATGTGTGAGTGAGTGTGCCAAGTCCAGGGAAGAACACTGATCCTCTGGAGCTCTGTGAGGTGATTGTGAGCTGCGTCATGTGAGTGCTGGAAACCAAACTTAGGACCTCTGCAAGAGCAGCCCTCGCTCTAGACTGTATTTATACATCTTAATTATCAAATTGTTTCCAGAGATTGACCATGTTTGATCACTTCTCTACCTGTGACCACAGCACTTGGCATTTCTTCTCCACAATGCTACCTATTAATTTGTCCACCCATGTTACACTATTGGGCACAGTTTACAGGGACATGGTATCACGGTTACGTTCCTCCATACACACTCCAGTCATAGAGACCTACTCTTAAGGACACTGTGTGTGCTCTGCAAACTTGTTGCCTGTATTGGCATGGCTTCCTCCCTGAGAGGGCCTAGCCCTGTTGAGTGCTAGTGGGGCATCTGTTCATCACTCACAGCTAAGGCTCAGTGCCGTCTCTCTCCTCTGTTACACTGTGTATGCTGTACATCTGAGGAGTAGCCACAAACAACATACAAACAAGTGATGGTTGGTCAGCAGTGAGCTGTACTTTGTTGGCTCTTGTTCTAGATAAAAGTTATTCTGTGGTAATCTCTTCTCACATCTGTAACAGATTAAGATTTTGTAAACTGAAAGTATAAAATATTATCTGCAAAGAAGTTGTGGCAAGAATGGCAGGAATGCCCCTGTGGGTCAGTGGGATGGCTCGGTGGGTACGTGCACTTGCCCCAACACCTGACAGCCTGAGTTTGGTCTCTGGAAACCCCATGTGGAAGGAGAGGACTGGCTCTAGTAAGTTCTCTGACCTCCACACATACGCTGTGCATACTCACCCACGTAATTGTTTTTTAAAAAGGAAATGAGTCCTGCATGTTCATGTGTGTGATTTACTGGCCCATTCATTTCTAGTAGAAAATAATTTTTACAAAGAGCATGATAGCAGCTTCCATGCCATAGATTACTGACAAGCCTTACGTGCAAAGTTAATCTAGAGTCAGGTACGTCTGTGCAGAAGCTTAAGCATTTTAGTGCTTTATTTTGCCAAAGCCCTCTACAGTTTGTGAAGTTAGTTTCACTGTATTTGTTCTCTCCCCTCTATCTGGCAAGCACTGTGCTAGTAATCCAAAGTAAGTTCACCACTGATGAACCTTGTTCCAGACATTTTCTCTCTTAACAGCCTTATGAAAATGAAGTAGACATTTGATAGAGGAAATAGCTAAAGCCAGAGGGGTGAAGTGACTGGGTAGTTTCCTAGCCCATTAGTTTCTGTGAGCTAAATTGAATGTGTATATAACAAACACATACACACACGTATGTATATATCAGTGTGTTCTTTATTAATCTATCCTAATTGCCTTTGTATGAAGTTAGTAATTTAGCAAATAATAAATTGGTAGATATGGCATATAAGGGTTTTTTGTTTTACAGATTTTATGGACATAGTGTTTGTTTAAAATTTGTTTTCGCTGGTCATGGTGGTACATGCCTGTAATCCTAGCACTTGGGAGACAGAGGCAGGTGGATCTCTAAGTTTGAGGCCAACCTGGTCTACAAAGAGAGACCAGGACAGCCACGGCTACACAGAGAAACCCTGTCTTGAAAAACCAAAAAAAAAAAAAAAAAAAAAATTCCATGGAATTTTTTATATTCTAATTAGTTAGGGTTTTCTTTCTGTAAAGAGACACCATGACTACAGCAATTCTTATAAAGGAAAACATTTACTTGTGCTAGCTTGTGTTTCAAAGGTTTAGTCCATTATTGGCAGCCTGGCAGTGTGCAAGCAGCCATGTTGCTGAAGAAGGAGCTGAGGTTCTGCATCTGGATTGGCAGGCAGCAGGAAGTGAATGATCCAGTAGACCTAGTTGAGCTTCGGAGACCTCAAAAGCCCTCTCCCAGCAGCACACCTCCTCCTGAGAGTGCCAGTCCCTATGGGCCAACCATTCAAACACAGGGTCTGTAGGGGCCATTCTTATTCAAACCACCACAGCAATCTAGTTTTCTTTTGGTCCTTCCTTTGGAGCTCCAAAGTAACCTTCTAATTTTTAAAATTTTGTAATTAACCCACTATTTTTCATATATCCATCTAAAATGTATAATAATGTCTTTTAGAATATTCATGGATGCACATAACCATTACCACATCATTACCTCAAAAACACAACCCCTGGCCAGGTGTGGTGGTTTATATACTTATAATTCCAGCACTCAAGAGGCTGAGGCAGAACATTGTGGTCTGAAGGCCAGCCTGGGCTGTATAATGATGGGAGGGGAGGAGACGGACACAAAGGAATGAGGGAGGGAAAAGAAAGAGGCAGAACCTGTATCCTTCAGCTATTGTGTTCTGGTCTCTCCAGGAGCCACTAATCTACTGTGGCTCCATGGCTGTAGATTTACCTGTTGAGCTCATTTCTTATAGAAATGAATAGTATTAGAATGTGGGCGGGCGCTCTCTCTCTCTCCCTCCCTCTCTCTCTCTCTCTCTCTCTCTCTCTCTCTTTCTCTCTCTCTCTGTGTGTGTGTGTGTGTGTGTGGCGTGTTCTGCGTAACTAGTGTTTTCCAGCAAGGTTTATCTATGTTGTTAGATCTATCAGCATCTAATTAGTCAGCACCTCATGTATTTTTGTAATTATGTAATACTCCCTTATGTAACTGTACCACATACTGTAGATCCACCAGTTGGTGGATGCTGGGTAGTTAATATTACCAAGTTATTGTTTGGATGCTGGTGGTTTGGGTAAGAAATGCTCTCCCTAGGCGCAGGTATTTGAGTTACTTGGTCCCCAGTAGGTGGTGCTATTCGGAGAGGTTTAGGAGGTGCAGCCTTGCTGGAAGAAATGTGTCACTGGGAGCTGGCTTTCAGATTTTATAGCCTGTCCTTGCTTCCAGTTCACTCTTTTATTTTAAAATGTGAGCTCTTGGGGGGGGGAGGGGTGGGAAGATACAAGTGAGGGGATAATGCTCAGGATGTAATCTGAATAAATTGTAATTTAAAAAATGATACTTAAAAAAAAAAGAAAAAGAAAAGAAAAAAGTGAGCTCTCAGGCACCATGCTTGTTGGCTGTTGTCCGATGTCATGGCTCCCAGCCATGATGGGTTCAAATCCCTTTGGAACCATAAGCTCAAATAAGCTATTTCTTTCATAAGTTGCTTTTGGTCATATGGTGTTTTATCACAGTAACAGAAAGTAACTAGCACAATATTAATTATGCTGCTAAGCATCCTTTTTCATGTTAGTTTCTCAGTGTGGTTTTGATTGGCATTTCTGTAGTTAATGATGGAAAAGTGCGTATTCATATCCTAGGCACATTTTAATCCAGTTTTTAAGTTCTTTATATATTCTAGATAAAAGCCCTATATCAGACATGTGATTTGCAGGTATTTTTCCTGTTGTGTACTGCTCTTTTGCTGTCTTGGTGGTGTTCCTGAAGTATACAAGGTGGTGAGCTCGAGAGTCCAGCCGTCTGGATTTTCTGTTGTTGCTGTGCTCCTTCTCTCGATAGAGCTCAGCATCCAGCGTAAAGCAGTCCCATCCATGTGCATGGAGTACGAGTTCTGAGCTGGGACTTGACTAGTGTGCGGCGTCATATACAGAGAAACAAGTGGGAGAGTAAAGGTGCTGTGATAGAAGCCTGTCCCCAGACACCATGGTGCATGGAGTTGAGGGGAGGCTGCAATGAGTGCCTTCAGGACAGACCTCACGTGGGCCACTGCAGCGTTAAAGACGAGTAGCTGTTCCATGTCAAGTAGGAGAAAATATTTTGAGGGAAACACAGACTAGAAAAGCTTGATGAGATTTTTTTCCCTATATGAAAGCTGACAAGTTTGCCTGTAAGTTTCATGGGTGCTAGAGAGGTAAGACACCTCTGGGCCAGAAACAAAGGTCTTCTACTGTTGTACATCAAGTAGTGTCAGTGTCCCGGTTCACCTTCCTGTCCCCATGCCTCTTGTGCTATGGCGCTGATACAGGAGGGCCCAGGAGGGTTGAAGTCACAGCTGAGGGACCTCAGGTTCAGGGGACCCAGGTTTTTGTAGTGGGCAGTAAACATGTTTGACCTTTGCCCTCAAAGAAGAGATTAGCTGCATTATTTTGGAAGCAGACATCATCTCAGTTTTGTGAGGTTTTGTTCTTACATAAGCATTCTTGAAAATATGATCTGGAGCAGAAGGGCACTTGGTACCTTTGCCCCCAAGATGTGCCGAAATGAGTGGGAACCATGTTGTCCCCCAGCACCCACCAGATTCAGGGAACTGCAAGTGGTTCAGATTGAAGATGAACTCCAGCCTGGGCCTTTCCAGGCCATTGCTGCCTCCAGTGGTGAAAGCTTTAGCACTTTTCTTTGGAAATGAACTTTATCCAAGATGCAGGAATATGCCAAGGTGAGATGAAGAGGTACCCCCCTCGTGCCCCCAGTGGGGGCACAATCCTTTGCTTGACTGGGTGGAATCACATTGGGCTTCCAAAACCACAGAGTCATACCCTGGCTTCAAACGCAGCACTACCCATTGTACTTTTTCCCTTTTGTTTGTTTGCTGTTTTCATTTATATAATATTGTAAAATAGTAGTGACTGTCTGTTGGTATTAACCCTGTACTCATGTACTTCTTCCTCTCCCCTGCCTTATTTGGGCTCTTGTGAAGTATTAAGGAATGTATCTAGAATGCTCTTTACTGAGCTGGTGCATAGTACCCACACTTCATTGGGCAGCTAGTTTGCTTTTGCTATAAGTCTTTGAGCCTTTTGCGTTTGAAAAGAGGGATCCTTAGAACCTTAAGCTCAGAATTCATTTTGTACAAAATACAGCCATGAATTGAATGCAAATTCTCTATCTCCTAGCTTGAGGTGGTTTCTAGCTTGTTTCTTTGAGCTTGCTTTTTCCTGCATGTGAGGACCTGTAGTGGGCTGCCTTATGTGGGGTATTCTTGGTTTGAAGCAGTTATTCCCTTTGTTGTGTGGGATTTACTTTGAACTCCAGTCTGGCTGTGTTGTTCAGGTTAGCTTCGAAAGCTTTATGGGCTCAAGTGATCCTTCTTTCTACCCAGCGGAGGGTTCAGACACATGCTATCTGTGGCTTACCCTTTTCATTTTCAAGGTGGTGCTAGGCAGAGACTGCCTGTGTCTTTCATTGCTGTTCTGAATACTAAGGGAAGGTCACTGGATATTTCCTAACCAGTCTTATCTACATGCAAATAAAATTCTCTATACTAAATAACAGTTAAGATTTTTTTTTTTTTTTTTTTTTTTTTTTTTGGTAATTTCTTTTGTCCCATTTTGCAGACTGTTTTTAAAAATAGCCTTTTTATTTTGGAGTAATGTTGGAATGAGTACAAGAGTTTGTAAATGTCCTACCCAGTGCCCTTACTTGTAGAGACCTTAGTGCACAGTGCATTAATCAAAGCTACTCAAATGTTGGTGTGTTACTACAGACTAAATAAACTTCAGTTTTATTAATGTTTACCACTGTCCTTTTTCAAGGCATTGTCCATGATCTAGTCTTGGCTGCCACATTGCTTTTAGTCCCTTCCTGAGTTATGTGACCTTTTCTTTCTTTCTTTCTTTCTTTCTTTCTTTCTTTCTTTCTTTCTTTCTTTCTTTCTGTTTCACAGATTTAAGGAACTTTACATAGAATGTCCCTCAGTTAAATGTTTTTATGCGTTGACTAGGGTTATATGTTTTCGGAAGAAGATGACAGAAGGGCAACATCCAGTCACAACCTGTGAGGGACCCACCATGTTACCCTTCACCACTTGGCCCTGGCAGTGTTTGCCAGGTGTCTTTATTATATGTGTAGTTTTTACCTCTCTCCCTGTCTCCATACTACCTTTTGGAAGCAAGGCAGCCAACTTTGCCCACACTCAAAGGAGGGAGCTAAATCCCACCTCCTGAAAGGGTGTGTCTACAGAATTAGTAGGAATTCTTTCTGTTGTTTTCTCTAAGACCTTGGAACATACAGCTTCAAACAAGATATGTGTCTGCATCAATCCTTCCCCTCTGAGCTCAGGGAAACCCACCAAAGAGGAGACAGAGGAGTTGGGGAAATGGGCTGGAGGACACCAGGAAAGCAAAGGCCTCTTAAACAACTGAGCAAAGCTCATGTGAACTCAGAGAGACTGAATGGGTCTGCACCAGGTCCTCTTTGCAGTAAATATTATAGACTCCTGAATGTGTGAGTGAGTAGGTCTCTGATTCTTGTGCCTTCTCTTGGGGCTCTTTTATTTTTCTGTTGGCTTGTCCTTCCAACTTTGATATGATGGCTTTTGTTTTTATCTTTCTATATTTTATTTTACTATGTTTTGTTATCTCTTAAGCCTTTTTCCCCCAATGGGAGACAGAAAAGAAGTGGATCTGTGGGGAGGAGGGGAGGAACTGGGAGGAACAGAGGTAAGGGAAACTGTATTCAGATTATATTGTATGAGACAAGAATTTATATTTAATAAAAGGGGATTGTATTCTCTTTAACTTTGGCAAATTATCAACAACATCTTCCTAGTCCTTTTTATTGGAAATTGGTATTTGCTTCTCCCACTGAAATAATTACTTTCAGCAAAGTTGGTAAGTGTGTGCTAGTAGACTAATGTGTCTTTATCCACCTGTCTTCCTGTGTGCATCCATCTGGATCTGACGTCTTCAACTAGTGTTCCATGGTTAAATTCTAGGCATTTCCTCCCTTCATGGCCTGTCACATTACTCTCGGAATGTTAAGAAACACAACTCCCCCACTCCCATCAGTTTATTTGTTTAGCTTCACTATAAACTAAATCAGAGTCATTAGCATCCTTCTGTGACAGGCAACTTGAACTAGCTTGCAGGGTTACGTCAGGCTCTTTCTGCCTTTAGTTTTACAGTTCTCAAACCAGTGCCTAGGGTTCTCTAGGTCAATTCCTTTCTCCCTATACCTTTCAAGCAAGTCTGTCGTATGTTTTTATGAGTATTGTTTGTTTATTTTCTTCCTGTTTATGCAGGAAACAAACCCTGGGCTTCTCCCACATTAAACAAGGACTGAGCTATATCTTTGGCCTCATACATTTGTAAAGTGATTAAAAGCTTTGGCCGTAGTCCATTGTCTCTAAGGGTCCTCTGATTGTTGTTATCCTGTTGTTCTTCATGCTTTGTATGTGCTCTGATGGCTGTTCTCGGTTGTCCACCTGACTACACCTAGAATGAGTAAAACCCAAATGCTAGGCATACCTGTGAGGGATCCTTCCTTCTTCCCTTCCTTTCCCTTCCCTTCCCTTCCTTTCCCCTCCCTTCCCTTCCCTCTCTGCCTCCCTCCTCTTTCTTTCTTTCTTTCTTTCTTTCCTGCTGAAGCATCTCTCCAGCCCCCCAACCTTACATTTTATTTATTTATACACTTTATATCCCAACTGAAGCCTCCTCCCTCCTCTCCTCCTGGTCCCACCCTCCCTCTTCCCCTCTTCTTAGAAAAGGAGACCCCCCCCCCCCCACACACACACACATCCTAAGCGCATCCTCTTCCACTTAGGCCAGACAAAGCAGCCTAGTTATGGGAAAGTGGTCCACAGAGTCCATGTCAGAGACAGCCCCTGCTCCACTTGCTAGGGGACCCGCATGAAGACCAAGCTGCCCATCAGCTTACATGTGTTGGGGGCCTTGGTTGGTGTTTCAGTCTCTGTGAGTCCCTTTGGGCCTAGGTTAGTTAAATCTGTTGGTCTTCTTCTGGAGTTCTTGTCTCCTCCAGGTCTGTAAAGAATCTTTTCTTAATTAAATGATTAGAAGTGGGAGGAAATACTTCTCATCTGGATCTTTGAGGTGGGAAGATCCACCTTTAATGTGGGCCATACCTTCTGCTGGCAGCCTGTATGAAGATATGGAAGGAGGAAGCTTGCTTTCTGTCTGCTTGCTCTTGCTCTTTCTAGCAAGTCCATCCCTTCCCTGGCATTGGAGGCTACTTCTTTGGATTCTCATGTATACTGAAGACCAGCTGAGACATTGGGCCTTGTGGACTAAACATCTACTGGATTTATGGACCTTCTGCCTTCTGTTGTTAGGCAGCTATTGTTGGAATAAAAAAAAATATATTCACATATGTATATATGGGATTTATTACATATATGTGTGTGTGTGTATATATATACATATATATATATATATAGTCATTGTATAAGTTCTGTTTTTCTAGAGAAGTCTGGCTCATACATGAACTGAAGTTCTTCATAGGTGAAAATCTATGTGTTTGGATAGATTGCAGCCTCTTTAGAATAGTACATATGCTAAAGACATGTTGTTTACAGTAGCAGGGCTGGTAGGTGTAAAGCTGAGACTAGAACAGTTAATGAGGACTCTTAATGAAGCTATAGTCAGCTTTCCAGGTCAGTGATCATCGTAAAGAACTTTCTGATTATAGAGATTAGGATTAGCCCTTATGTTAAGAACCTTCAGTAATCAGGAGATCAGAAGTGCTCAGACTTCTCAAATAAAGGTAAAGAGTTATGTCATTGCATTGCATTAGTCTTGGCAAATGGAATGAATCTAGTGCTGGCAAACGGAGCACAGATGCAAGGACTGTATGAGATATGGGTGGTACTTGGCTAACAACGGCAACACTGGTAGCCACAATGACCTCTGAAGTGAAAAGAACAAGCAAAAACTTGGAGGCTTTTTTAAGTTCCTGAGGGGAGAGATTCTTTCTGAAATTGCTGTAGCAAAGTACCTCTGACTGTGGTGTTGGCAGCCTCTAGGAAAAGCGTTTGGGATACTACTTGGGATACGTATTTTCAGCAGAGCTCAGTAATACTGCATTTGAAACAAGCATCCCAAGTAATTCTGAAATTTAAGAATCCTAGCACCTACTGGGTGATGGTGACACACACCTTTAATCCCAGCACTTGGGAAGCAGAGGCAGGCTAATGGCTGTGAATTAGAGGCCAGCCTGGTCTACAAATCAAGCCCAGGACAGCCAGGGCTAAAACAGAGAGGTGTGTCTGCCCCCCCCCCCCCAAAGAGTCCTAGCCCCTGACTTTGGGTGTGTAGCTTGGCTGAAAGTTAGTTTATGAAATTGATTTGCAGATCACTCTGGTAAGATTCTGGTTAAAAGGCCAATACTGTATGTAGGTAATATCAGTAAGCGAGCTAATACTGCTGTTTATTCTATTCCAGGCTTTGTGCTAAATGCTTTTCTTTAATTATCTTACTTATAGGGAAATGTTTGAAAATAAAATAAATTAAAAATTAAAGTTTAGGTTGCAGACTTGTCTTTGATGATGGGCCCAGAATTCCAATGCAGACACTCTTCATCCAGAGCACAGCTTGTTAGGAACAGTGTGAAAGCAAGACTTTGGGGGAGGGGCTTATGACGTCACCCCAATAGTCTCACAGATAAACCCAAGGTAAAAATAAGAAACTCAAAATTTCTAGTGCCATTTGGTGCTACACCAACTAAGAATATATGTATTTATTTTCTTCATTGTTCCACTCTTTAGGACTTAGTGTGAAGAGGTTCTTGGATTCTTAAAAGATGCATGTACCATAAAATAATTTTAAAAATTTAAAGTATAGTTAAATACTTAAGGAAACAATTTAGCAATACTTCATCCGTGTAAAGTGCAGTATTCATAGAATGTTAGATTAAGATCACAGCTTTAGCAGTACTCAAGCTTTAAATGGACTTTTAAAGGCCATTTATTTAAATTCCCTCTTTTAAAATGAGGGTACTGAGCCCCAGAAAGAGTAAATTTGTAACCCACTGTCTCAGAGAAATCACTGACAGACCCAGATGTCCAATATAGCTTCCTGTGTTTCCCAATTTTCACTGTTTTTATTGTATCTTTATGAAAGGAATCAAAACTAACTAGATATTTTTTAACTTACCCATTTGGGGGAGCCTAATGAAAAGCTTCACAGATGTTCACTGAAAAGTGACAATTTGTAGCTAAAACTAGAAGCAAATCTAGAGACTTTAGAAGGAGTGGTGAATGCAGTTTCAAGAATAGATATGAGTGAATGACTAGGATATTTAGGGTGACTAGGATATTTAGGGGCAAAGCTTATTTTAAAACAAACACTTCTGTAGAATGCATTATTTATGGGATTTCACACCCAATTTTAGTTTTCTAGTTTAATAAAGACCTAAAATAAGTTAGGAACATAAAAATAGGGAAACAGCTGATTGAGTTCTAGATGTGTTGATTTTTTTTTTCCTGTCTTAAGTTAGGTGAATTAAGAAAAGAATCTAAGACAATTGGCAGTCTACGACTCCAACTTTAAATCACGTATTAGAACAACGGTCCTCACATCTTTCAATGCATTTCACCTGCAGGACTTGTGAATATATTGGTTGCCTTTTGTCCCTGTTAAATATTGGACTGTGCCCCAGGATTGCTGAGTCTTCTGGTTTAGAACTCTGTGCTTGGTGTTTCTATCAAGCTCATGGGCAGTGTAAATGCTCCTGGCCTGCCTGTACCCAGAACCACTGACCTATAGCAAACATGTAATAGAAAGCAGTCACACACAGGGGTTTGTTTGTGTCTTTATTTCTTTGTTTGGTTTTCTTTGGGGGTGGGTGACATTTGCTTTATTAATGCTTATTAAAAAGAAATGTTCCCATGTTTTACATAGAAACTATAATGAGTGCGTACCATGCATGTACCCCCCACCCCGCACACCCATAGGAAGCCGAGGCTGGAGGATCTTGAGTGTGAGGACAGTTTATACTACTTACTGAGACCCTGTCTCAAACACCAACAGGAAATTCAACAAAAACATACTGATGACACTGAGACATTGTGTTCCAAAGTCTGTGGGAACCATTGTGGTAAGCATAAGTTACATTAATTGCACTTTTTTGTAAGTACAAAAACAGAACAGCAAGCGCCTGCATAGCCCCCGAGGCGGCTCGCCCTTTCTGTAAGGCCGTTGCCTCGGAATTAAAAGTGGCTCTGTGGGGCAGAGCAGAGCTTTAGCTCCTACTCTCTCTGGTTTCTTGCCATTTCTAGCTTGTATCGCCCCATTTTTAATAAAATTGGGGGCCTTTTCGTATACTTCTTTGACACTTGTCTCTGGTGAAGTTGCTACGGTATTTTGTCCCTATTGTTATTGTACTGTCTTTTTACTTCATTGCATTTTAGAGACTTTGTATATACTGAGTGTAGAGTCCTCAACAGATACATAATTTGTATTTTCATCCAGTCTGTGTTCTCAACAGATTATCTTAAGGAGCAGAAGAGTTTTGTTTTGATGCAGTTTACCAGTTTGTTCTCCTCTGGATGCTGCTTTGGGTAGCATATCTAAGTCTTTTGCTAAGGCATTTCTGCTATGAGGTTTTTTTTTCCCCTGAAACTTTTATGTTTTGCATTTCATATGTGGTATAAGATATGAGATATGCATCTGTTTCATTTTTTTCCTTTTCATCCTTCGTTCCCCTCTCTTTTCCCCTTTGCCCTCTGCTTTCCCCTTTCTTTTCTCTTTTCCCCCTCCCTGTGCCTCTCTGTTTCTCTTTCTCTTTTAGTAGCCTGTGCTTCCAGCACCACTTGCAGAAAAGTTTCCTCAGGTGAATTGCCCGTGTACCTTTGTTAGGTCAGTTGTCCATGTATGTACATGTATGCTTCTGGACTCTTCTGTTAGTCTCTGGTGGTGCTTATGCCAACACTGCCTTTTCCTGATAATGGAGCCTTTTAATGTACTTCCAGTCGGGTAGTGTTGGGCCTCCAGTGCTCTTGAAGATTGTTTTGCTTATTCTGAGTCCTCTGCATATCCGGCAGATTTTATAATCAACTTAACACTTTATACAAAAGTCAGCTGAGATTTTGCTTGGTTTTGTGTGCTCGCAGCCTGCAAGATTCCTCAGGAGACTCTAAGGTCTTACAGCCTATTACATTATAGGCTTCCCGCCACTCTCCTCCCTTTCTCTTGCCTATGGTTAGTATCTTATAAACCTTTACAACTTTTTTTTTTGTTTTTGTTTTTTCAAGACAGGGTTTCTCTATGTAGCCTTGGCTCTTCTGGAACTTGCTTTGTAGACCAGACTGGCCTCGAACTCACAGCAGTCCGCCTGCCTCTGCCTCCCAAGTACTGGGATTAAAGGCGTGCGCCACCACTGACCAGCTAAAATTTTTTTCTTGTACTACATCATCATCATCATCATCTTCTTCTTCTTCTTCTTCATCATCATTATCGATTTCTTCAGACCAGATAATAAACTGTTCACCTATCTTGGTCAGAAGTAGAAGTACTGTAGCAGATTGTTGATTAGCATCAAAGAAAGAGAAGTGGTTACTTGGAAAAAGGGTTAAAGGGAACCGATATTGCAAAGTAACACACACAGGGAGTACAAAAGTGACTGTGGAAGAAGCAATCAAGATAGAAACAAGGCGGCTCCAATTGGAGAGGAGAGCTGGTTGTTTGTGATGGATGGGCAGAATTGAAAGAATTTCTCCAATAGTGAGATGTGGAGGGTACTAATGATGTGGGAACAGCACAGTGACATCAGGGTTCACATCTTGAATTGCTCTGGTTTGTTTGGTACTGTAGCTAGGAGCTTGTATGTGGGTTGTGATCTACTAGATCCTCCCATTTTATAAATACTGCTACAGTGTTGTAATTGGTGCCTTGGAGTTCAGAACCACTTGCTCAGTGAATATTAATACTTCTCCATTTCTTATTGTACACTTGATTGCAACTGTTTCCCCAAACCAGATGGAGTAGTGGGTGGTCATTTTATTATAGGAGTTTACTACACTTACCAGCAAATTCCTTGACAAGTTTCTAATAGGTCTATGTGTCTATAGTTTATTGTTTCTTTGATGTGAGATTTTTAAAGAAGCTAATTTAGGGCAATTACATTGAAAAAATCTGTTAGTTAACTAATGTAATTACAAGTACAAAAAAACAAGTTACCCCTTGATTCCCAAGACACACTGTATGATGCGTGAGCTGTACCATATAATGCCTGAGATACAACTTATGATGCCTGAGCTGTACCTCATGATGCCTGAGATGTACCATAAGATGCCTGAGGTGTGCCTTTTCAGGAACTTGTATGATATATAGATGCAAATATGAGAACAGGACTGGCATTATGATGTTTGTAATAGATTATCACTGGATGGCTTTCTGGAATTGCCAGTGATTTAAATTTCAACTGATTGATTTACTATTACTTGTATGAAATTAAATTTATTTGGCTTTCCAAAAATAATCACAGAAATTATGTTCCTATGGATATGGATGGCTATTCTTGGTTGTCAACTTGACTACATCTGGAAGTAACTAAAGCCCAAAAATAGAGAGCACACCTGTGGGGGATTTCTGCTTAATTTGAAGTGGAAAGATCTACTTCTAATTCAGATCTTTGAGGTAGAAAGACATATCTTTAATCCATATCTAATCTGGGCCATGCCTTCCCCTGGAAGCCTAAATAAGCACATGGAAGAAGGAAGCGTTTGCTATTTGCCTGCTTGCTCTCGCTCTTCCTAGTAAGTCTGTCCCGACTTCTCTGGGATTTCAGCATATAGTGAACATCAGCTGAGATATCCAGCCTCATAGACGGAGCAACTACTGAATTTTGGACTTTCCATTACAGCCAGCCTGTAGTCAGTCCAATAAATCCCCTTGCTGTACATTTACAGAGAGATTTACTCTATAAGCTCTGTCCCTCTAAAAAACCCCGACTAACACGGGAATATGCACATGATTTGTCAATCCTTTAATGCTTATAGCCTTTCTCTTTCCCATTATAAATGTTTCTCAAACCAAAATACTTCTCACTTAAACAACATTCAAGAGTTAGATCAATATAGAGAATATAGACCCTATAAGATAGGTCTTATCACTTAATAAATTTATCAGGTATCCTAAAATTCACACGTATAGTTAGTTTATGGATTGTGTTGTTTAATTTGTTTCTCAATTAGCTATTTTAATAGGCTGGACTTAGTAATCTTTATCTTATTATAAACTTTAAGGTAACTTAAAATAAGTATAGAGATATGGCCAATTTAGTTTGTTTAGATTTGTTGTTGTTTTGAGACAAGGTTTTGCTATGTAGTCCAAATTGGCTTCTATTCTCCTTATTTGCAGGCTAAAGATTGTCAGCTTTTTCCTCAAGTAGAACTTGATATTTTGTTCTTCATCACTTTAAGTCCTCCCTCTCCCATTTTTCTCCTAGAGTGATTGACATGCTGCAGTCAGGATGTTTTCTGGTCTTCACAGATCTTATGAGGACTCTTCCCTGGACATGGCTTATGCCCCAAGGGTGATAAAATGACTGGTATAGTTGGGAAATTGGTTCTGCTATGTCATAAAGCCTGACCTGAGTCCTCTCCATTGGTCACTAGATTGTGTGACTTCAGTTCATTGTACGTGGGCCCTCTGAGCCATGAAGTGGCGATAGTATCTTCTTTACAGAGCCATTATAAGGTCAAGTGAGATTATATGTGTAAACTGAGTAGTGTCTAACAAGTAAGACTTCTATAGATATTAGCTGTTTATTTAACTAAATGAAGAAGAAACTTTAAAAAGGCAATGTTGTCAAAATAATGCACCACAGAACATTGGAGAGGCTTGCTGATAATTAGGTGACAGATGAAATCCAAAAGACCTCCATTTCCTGAATGAAATAAGAGTTCCAAATTTCATAAGCACAGATTTTGGTCGACTCAAGAGTTTGAACTTCAGATTTAAAAAGAAAAACAAAACAACAACAACAACAACAAAAAAAAAACAGCTCTAATAATGGAAGGAGGAGGTCTGGCTAAATATCAGTCTCCCTTGATTTTGTTTGTTTGTTTGTTTTAATTGCAAGACTAAAGTACCATCTCGAGTGATGAGAGTATGACAACGGTACGACAGGAATGCTTGGACCTCTGCTTACAATTCTCATTTTCCATCCTGCACTCCATCTTTAAAATGACAAAGGCAAGACAGCTTATTGGTGGTTGTTATTTGTGTGGAAGTGAAGATTTGTGAAAGATTAACTGTCCCCTTCTGATCTTTAAAGACCTGTGATTGCTAAGAACATGGAGACTTGGTTTAGCCAAGAAGGAGGCTTGTCTGAGCTCTAGAGCTGAGGTGTGAGGTGCAAGTCCTGCTTCTGATACTGCCTGTAGTAGTTTCGTGAACCACATAGAGCAAGAATAAAATAGCTCTGTACAAGGGCTGTGAAGTGTAAGCTAATGTGTAGAGCAGTTCAGAGTTACGGTTACCTCTGCCTGGTGCCGAAGCAGACTTTTCGGGAGGATTAGAGCAATTCAGCTGTGGGACAAACTTTCTCATTACACCAAATGAGACAGAGTCCTGGTGGCCATATTAGTGTTTCTAAGGACATTCTGAATGGGGTAAAATGTTGTCAGTACTCTTTGTAAGAAGATGCAGCAGTGCCCTATTGCTCACTCTTCAGGACACAGCAGATGCCAGGCATGGACTCTGTGCTTGGTGGCAGTCACTGTTGGATGAGTGAGTGGAAGCTCCTTTAATACTCTCTGCTCGTTTCTTGCTTAGCATCACTGTCTGTGCCTTTCACGCGGTGCTTGGTTTTGTTTGTGTTTATGCTGTTACTTTCGAGTAGATATCCTGGCGTTAGAAGAGACTGTGTTCTCATTCTTTGTGTTCCTGTACATGAAGACAGCTCTAAAGAACCCTGATTTCACAGGGAGACATAAAAGTCATTTCTCCTAGCACATCGTGCTTTGAGTCCTTATTTCCAGTCTGTCTATCATGATTTTGATGTCTGTAGCCATTTTCAGAAGGTGGCATGTCATACATAGAACAGCTCTATGAGATTATAGTCAGGAACCTCAAAGCAGTATTGACTCTGAGCAGAGAGATTGCAGGTGGTAGACACCACGTTAGCGTATAATGTCAGTTTTCAACCCAATTTTTATTAATCTTAAAACATTGTTTTTAAATATGTGGGGGAACATGAATTTACTAGCTAAGTGAGATAGACTTATATTGATTGTATTAGAAAGTTTGATTAATAAAGAAAAATAGCCTTCAGTTTTCACAGGTCTTCTGTGTTTGAAGTATGGCGTTAGATGACTCACCAATATCCTCTAAACTTCTCAGCAACTGCTGTCAGCTTGCACAGAAGAGATTCCTTTTTGTCCTTATTGCCAGAACTCACTCAGGAGCTGTGGGGTTGGAGCAGAGGCAAAGCCAGACTCTGTTCCTTACACCTCTTTTCTGGGTCTGCAAGTCTCAGAGTCTGCAGATGAGACTTGGCATAGACACAGATGTTGTTCATTGGGAAATGCTGCTGTGACTGTTGCTTCCTGCCTAGAACTCACAGCTTCTTTCCAGTCTAGTAAGAGGAAATGGATGGTTGGACTGTGGGGGACCTGACTTGAAAACTTGTGGGAACCAAGAGCGTCTGCGGGTATGCTTTAAGATGAGAAGAGCATATGGGGCTGTAGTAACTGGCAGCATGCACTTCTGTGACTTTGTGATCCCTTTGCCATGGTAGTTCCTGGAGCACCAGCAAATGTTTCATGAGGTAGCGCTTCACTGTATAGTGAAGGGAGACTGAGTCTGAGGAGCAACACAGAGAACTAGTCTCTTTCCTCTGCCTCCTTTCCTGTCAGGGGAAGGCGGTGCAACAGAAAGCCTTTAGAGAAGAAACAGCTTCTCCATGGCTTCTGTTTGAAGTCTGCTTTGTCTGTTTCTGTGGCAGTTCACATACTGTGGCTTGTGCCTCCAGTGCTGACTTCAAGGCATAATTCCCTCATTTATTAACTCCATGACCTGCCAGATGATTTCACCTCTCTGGGAGTTAGTTTCCTTATCTCCATTGTATGCATAATAATAGCCAATTTATGTTGGATCGGGAGGTTGTGTGTTCACAGATCCTAGTACATAGTCAGTGCCCATGGCTTTCTTTGTTCATCATCAGTGTTTGTGTTTGACTATTTTAAGTCTGAATCAGTCTCCATAGGGAGCAGTGGAACCATTTGTGTAGCCTCTACCCCAGTCTGCTGACCAGCCATGGCTTTCTGCTAAACCTTTTCTGTCTCCTGTGGCAGTGCTAGCTTCTGTTCCTCTTCCTTTAAGGCATTTCCCCTGCCAGATTGCCAGATGTGTAGTAAGTGCTCAGTAAGCATTTGCGAGTACAGGAGTCTCTGAACTTGGATGCCTGCAACACTTCTTGTTGAGCTTTGAAGTCTATGGCTTCATTCTGGTGCTTTGCAAGTTAGTACAAACTTGATACTTTTTAGTTCTGAGGGCAGAATGCTTTAGGATTTGGACTAATTATATCTGCAGATTAGCTATCTACTCTGCAGTGACTTTAGTGACAGATATGGTTGGTTAGTGCTTACTCTGAGCCGTGCTCTACATTAAGCACTGTACCTACGTGATATTAAAAGTCCTGATTACAACTTTATGGACTTGGTGCTATTCTTTATCTTTTTATAATTTAAAATATTTTTATTTTATTTTTATGTGTCTGAGTGTTTGCTTGCATGTATGAATGTGCACTACATGCATGCTTGGTGTTGATGGAGCCCAGAGAGGGAATTAAATCTCTGTTTTGATGAATGATAGGCTATTGTGAGCTTTCATTTGGATGGTGGGAATTGAACTCTGGTCCTCTGCAAAAATAACAAGTACTCTTAACCACTTGGCCATCTTTTTAGCCCTCAGTATTAATCTGGTACCCATTATAGAGATGTGGGAACAGTCTTTCCAAAGACTGCACAGCCTACAGGAAAGTAATTGAGATTGGCTTGAGCTTCTGAGCTGCCTTTTCAGTTGTTTGGTAGTCACATTCCTGCATTTGTGTTTTCACGTGATGAGAGCAATGTAGGTGGGCAGATGGTAGAGGTGAAAAACTCTCCAGGATTTCTCCTACAGTTTGGGAAGAAAGCAGCTGCTGACTGGCTTATGTCACACACCTGATACTGCACTCTTACTTCCAGTGGGAGGCAGTTATAACATGGGGATTCGGGTTTAATTTTACCACTCTAATATTTGTGTGGAGGAATAATTACAACTTTGAAGTTCAGTGTAGTGAGAAGTAACCAAGTTTCTATTAGAGATTGCTCAAGCAGTGAGTCAGTCATTAAATTCAACTCCTGATGAATGTAGATTGCTTAGTATCTGCCAGGAGACACACAGAGATGTGTGTCACTAGAGAGACACACAGAGATGTATGTCACTAGAGAGAGCTAATTGGACCTCATTTTACAGAGAAGTTGTGTTTTGGTTTTGGTTATGACTGGGAGAAGTTCAGGGTATGGTTTATACTGTCATCTGTTTGTATTTCTTAAAAAAATAAAAATAAAGAAGAAGAGTAAATGCCTTTTGTAGAAAATATCAAATAATCAAGATCTCATTTGAAGAGATCTGGAAATACTTATTCCCAGTTTTCAGAAAATAAAATCTTCTGGCTATATGTGCTATTTATTCTAAGACATTTAATATAAAGCCAGGCAACCCTTTGCTGCCACCCTTCTTCCTTGCCAAAATGGTATATGTACTTTGTGACATTTAATGTTTATCAGATTCTTCTGAGTGTGTGAGTCATGTTGACTCATAGTCAGCAGTCCTTAGCAACACTAAAGGTCTGCTTTGTCTTAGCTTGGTAGTCCACTAATAAAATACATGGTGTTGAATTTAATCAACTACATGTAATTGGTCGTGTTTCTGTTCAGACATGCCTGTGTGTAGCTTTGTAAAATAGAAAAAATTACCTGATCCCACACTTTTCTTTTTATTTGTCTAGGTCAGAATTTCAGAAAATAGCTTGGCCCTGAACAGAGCTGTTCAACTGAATCAGATATGCAGGTGGAAAGAATAAGTAGGTGACATTTGTCTTGAGGGCGTGCCTCCCTAGTATATGTGCACAAATGTCCTACTTATGAAGGTAAAGAGGTTTTATAGGTTGATAAGGGATGGAATATGTGGCCCTCTTCTGGACAGTTGAGAGATGTCTAGGAGAAGACCTTATAGCTGAGATCATAGGGAGCATTGGCCAGGGCACCAGAAAAGACATGAGCGGTGTAGTAAGGTGCAGAGTCCCTGTGTGTGGTTTGCTTGGAGAAACAGGGAGGCAAGCCTGTACTCTGATGTCTGTTTCACTGAAGGCAGTTCAAGAGAAGACCTAGAGACCTGAGTGAGTTTCCACTCCAAACCTCAGCACTAGGCCTTGGGGACGCTTCTTCCTCTCCAGTGCATACCCTGGGCTGCAGCCGAAGCACACCTGTGGTTAGGGAAGGCCCTACTTAGAATAGCAGGGCCAGAACTGTCACTGACCTCCCACCCTCACCAGCCTGGTTGCTGGTCTGGAATGGCAGTTGGGTTGGTCTCTTGATCGTGACTAGGTGGATTCACACATGCCATGGTAGGGAACTACTTCCCCTATCTGCTGCTGCTTTTAAACCTGTGGCCTAGAAAATGATACTGAACAAACAGGTATGAATCAACTCTAGACAGTGTTGGACCTGAGTGGGAAAAAACATCTTATGCTCCTTCATTGTGCCACATAAGGACACCGTATTGCCACACTTGCCACCTACAATTTTTAGCCACAACCTGGAGTTATTCCTACTTGAGATTCCATCTCCATAAAAGCAGCTTATTTGCCTCCTCTGTCTCCCTTCTCAGATCTGTCCTCTGTTTGCCCTGCTCTTTCACATTCAGGACAACTGGCATCAGTGGCTACTGTTTGGCCTTTCTACTTTCCTGTTTGTTCATCTTCCTCTCATTCAAGTCTCATGACTTTGTTTGAAGTTGGGTTTGATTCTAGCACTAAGTCACCCATTTCTGTGTACTATAGCTTCAATGCTTTTTCAGCGCTTCAAAGCAGAGAACAGTAAGAGATACTGCTGTTGGTGCATTTTAGTATTGAGTAACACATGATGTGTCTAATGAATAGCGTGGCTGCTGAGATTGCATAATTATAGGTTTGTCTGACTTTAGGAAAACCATAAGCCAACCAGCTTCATCCAGCTAGAGACTTCTCCAATTATGTAAGCATCAGAGTATTTCAATCTAAAATGAAGCTCTCTTCCAGTGATTCTGTTATTTTTTGTTTTCCTGGAGTTTGCCCCTCAGTAGGAAAAACAAAAGGGAAAACTGTCTTCAAGGGATGTATTGTTTTGTGGCTCTTCCTGGTCTAAGTCCCACTTATAATGTCTGTGAGGGCATACAGGCTGCAGTGGTTCTGCATAGCATTAGAAACAGCATGATCGGCATGCTGGCATGCTTAGAGACAGCTAGAGTTTTATAATGCAAAGCAGGGAGTTTCTGTGCCCTCTGGACTTGGTTTGCTGGGGTCGAGGTGGGGGACATATTTCAACCAGTTATTGAACTAACTTCTTGGACCAATTTCTTAACTAATGTGCCAGATGGCATGTCTCCTAGAGGCCTTGAGTTCTCCCCAGTGGGGCTTCTCCTTGTGTACATTGGCTGTTTCTAACTGTGAGCACTGCTTAGAAGGTTCTCTGTAGGACTCTGGTTCCCACTGACTACTTCTCTGTACCCTGTCAGGACGTTTGTAGCAGCTGCCGTCTGTGTGCTTGGCTGCTCATGTTCTTCTAGTGATGCACCCTTAACTTTTGAGCAGCTGGACTTGGCTGGTGTTCTCTTTGCTTCCAGTGGATGACATGACCATTGTCACAGCCCTTCACACTACCACTGAGGAAAAGAGACTGTTCCCATCTTCAAACTTGGTGTACTTC